>NC_059106.1:72852660-73559535 GCF_020740685.1 Jaculus jaculus | reverse complement strand
CTCAGCCTGGGAGGAGCATGATCAAGATTTTCTCCCTTAGCCCGATTCCTGGCCCACCAAACTGCCTCTGCTTCTGGTCTGGTTCTCTTCTGTTTTCAACCTCTGTCTATTCATGGTTGTTTGTTTGTTTAATATTTTTTCTTTTTCTTTATTTATTTTTGGTTTTTTGAGGTAGGGTCTCACTCTAGTCCAGGCTGACCTGGAAGTCACTATGTAGTCTCAGGGTGGCCTTGAACTGATGGTGATCCTCCTACCTCTGCCTCCCAATCTCCAGCCCTTTTAAAATATTTTTATTTATTTATTAATTTGTTTGACAGAGAGAGAGAAAGAAAGAAAGATAAAAAGAGTGAATGACTATGGATCAATCAAGGCTTTCTGCTGCAAATGAACTCCAGACATATGCATCATCTTGTGCATCTGGATTTATGCGGGTACTAGGGTATGTGGGTACTGAGGAATTGAACCCGGGCCGGCAGACTTTGTAAGCAGTGCCTTTAACCACTGTGCCATCTCCCCAGCCCTCTATTTATGTTTACTATATGTCACGCATTGCTCTTGCTCCATGAGAATTCTAGGGGGAGGCCCCCCAAGACTACTCCTCACATGCTGGGTCACCTGCCTGTTAGCCTGTCCCAAGAACCTAAACTCTAAGCACTGCTACGATCTCAATACATGCCCCTCCAAAACATATATGCAGAAACCAAAATGTTAAGGTGATGCTGTTGTTGTTTGTTATTTTGGTTCTATTTTCAAGGTCAGGGCTCACTGTAGCTCAGGCTGACTTGGAACTCACAGTGATCCTCCTATCTCAGCCTCCTGAGTGTTGGGATTAAATGCAACTGCCACCACACCAAGCTGTGGTGGGGATTTTGTTGTTTTGGGCATGAGTGTGGTATCACACACCCACATGGGTGTGTAGGTGAGTGTACCTGTTTGTTGTACACATGGAGGCCAGAGGAGACCATCCGATGCCCTACTCTGTGGCCTATCTGTGTGTTGCTTGAGATAGAGTTTCTCCCTCAATCCAGAGCTTGCCTCAGGCAGTGAGCCTAGTGACTGTCTCTTCTCTGCCCTCTGCAGGACTGGGGTGACAGAGGTGTGAGGCCATGCCCAGACACTCACGTGGGTGTTAGGGAATTGAACTCTGGCTGTCTTGGGCCCTTGTGCACAAGTGGCAAGCCCTCATATAGGCTGAGTACACTCCTTAGCCTCCCACAGTGACGTTTTAAGAGGTGGGGCTGTGGGCAGGTGACTGAATCATAAGAGCTCTGCATCCATAGATTAGTGCCTTATAAAACAGTTCTAGGAGCCAGGCATGGTAGCACACGTCTTTAGTCTGATCACTCAGGAGGCAGAGGTAGGAGGCCACCCTGAGATTACATAGTGAATTCCAAGTCAGCCTGAGCTAGAGCAAGACCCTACTTCAAAATAAATAAATAAATAAGGCCGGGCGTGGTGGCGCACGCCTTTAATCCCAGCACTCGGGAGGCAGAGGTAAGAGGATTGCCGTGAGTTTGAGGCCACCCTGAGACTCCATAGTGAATCCCAGGTCAGCCTGGGCTAGAGTGAGACCCTACCTTGAAAAACCAAAAAAAAAAAAGCTCTACAGAGCGAACTCCCTCTTCCTGCCCTTCCTGGCTTGCAAAGCCCGGTGGCCTGGGTTCAGTTCCCCAGTACTCATGTAAAGCCAGATGCACAGAGTGGCACATGAGTCTGGATTTTCTCCTTTATTTATTTATTTATTTATTTTGCTGTTTCAAGATAGAGTCTCACTCTAGCTCAGGCTGACCTGGAATTCACTATGGAGTCTCAGGGTGGCCTCGAACTCACGGCAGTCCTCCTACCTCTGCCTCCTGAGTGCTGGGATTAAAGGCGTGCACCACCACACCCAGCTTGAGTCTGGATTTTCTTTGTAGTGGCAAGAAGCCCTAACATGCCCATTCTCTCTTTCTCTTCCCCCCCTCTCTCTTTTTCATAGATAAATAAAAATATTTTTTTTAAAAAGAAAAGAGCAGGCCAGGTGAGGTGGCACAGGCCTTTAATCCCAGCACTCAGGAGGCAGAGGTAGGAGGATTGCCATGAGTTCAAGGCCACCCTGAGACTCCATAGTGAATTTCAGGTCAGCCTGAGCTAGAGTGAGACCCTACCTTGAAAAACCAAAGAAAAGTGAAGAGAAAAGAGCAGGCTGGAGAGATGGCTTATTGGTTAAGGTACTTACCTGCAACACCTAAGGATCCAAGTTCAATTCTCCAGGTTCTGTGTAAACCAGGTACACAAGTTGGTGCATGCATCTGGAGTTCATTTGCAGTGGCTAGACACCCTGGTGCACCCCTTCTCTTCTCTCTCTCTCTCTCCCTCTTTCTCTCACTCTGTGTCAAATAAAAAATAAAATAAAATAAGAGCTAGGCGTGGCAGCGCACACCTTTAATCCCAGCACTTGGGATGCAGAGGTAGAAGGATCACTGTGAGTTCAAGGCCACCCTGAAACTACATAGTGAATTCCAGGTCAGCCTGAGCTAGAGTGAAACCCTACCTCGAAAAAAATAAAAAGAAAAAGACAAAAGAAAACACCGTCAATGAAGTAGGTCTTCACCAGACACCAGACACTGATGCCTTGATCTCAGACAACTCAGCCTCCAGAATATGAAAAAATACATTCCTGTTGCTTAGACCTTAGCCAGGAGAGAGCATTTGTTAGAGCAGCACCATGCTGCATTGCCTCGCCTCCCAGAACGTTGGTATTAGGCTTAATGCGGATAATGTGGACCTCATTCTGGGTGGGCATCAAACGGGCATAATGCGTCCTGTGTATCAGATGGCTGCATCAATCAACAGGGACAGCTGTACCAAAGCCTACAGAAAGAAAGGAGCAGCCCCGCGGTGCTTCAGAGCGAGCCTCGCCCTTGGCAGGGATAGCCCAGATAAGGAGCAAAGAAAACCAACCTCATTTACTCCTATCACTGCAAAACTCCTAAACAGAGCCATGGCAAAATGTAATAGTTCTTCTTTTTAACCTTTGAATACTGTTTTTAGTTTTGACAGTCAAGTTTGTCCAGTTCTTCTTCTGTGAATTGTGCTTTTTTATAGACAATATACCATGATAGCAATCCCCTCCTAATACTCCTCTTTGCCCCTCCCAAGCCCCCCCTCCATTGAGTTCCTTCTTCTTTTGAACTAGTCTTTTCTATTCATGCCATCATTTCTTCCTCCTATTATACAGGTTTTGTGTTGGTAGCATCAGCCACTAAAATGTGATATTTCTTCAATAGAGTTTACAGGCTGAGTTCACATCCTTTAAAAAAAATATATTAGCAAGGAAATCTTTCTGAATCTTGAAAAATATATTATCAAGGAAAGTCTCACAGTATATTAAAAGAAGTATATACTATGTTCAAATGGCATTGATTATAGGAATGTCATGATGGTTCAATGTTAATAAATCTATTAATATAGCTTATTCTAGAAAATAGACTACAATGATGACTTAAGAGAAAACTATATCATGGCCAAGTGGTATTCATTATAGGAATAAAAAGATAGATTAATATTAAAAAATCTATTAATATAATTTATCTTATTAATAAGTAGAAAAAGAAAGCCATATTATATATGAAAAGACAATGAAAGTACATCAATAAATACAATATCCATAACTAAGTTTGTAAAATCTTGCCAAAGTAGAAATAAGATATTTTCTTATAATTTTTTTTTTGAGGCAAGCCCAACAAACTGGCCCTTTTTTTTTTTAAAGATTTTTTATTTATTTATTTATTTATTTATTAGAGAAAGAGAGAGGGAGGGGAAAGAGAGAATGGGCACACCAGGGCCTCTAGCCACTGCAGACAAACTCCAGATGCATGCGCCACCATGTGCATCTGGCTTACATGGGACCTGGAGAATCGAACCTGGGTCCTTAGGCTTCTCAGGCATGCACCTTAACCACTAAGCCATCCCTCCAGCCCTCCTTTTTTATGAGAGAGGGGGGAGAGAGAGAATTAGCAGCCAGGGCCTCCAAGCCACTGTAATAGAACTCCAGAAGTATGTGCCACCTTGTACGCATGCGTGACTTTGCGCATGCATCACTTTCTGCCTCTGGCTTTTGTGGGATCTGGGGAGTCAAACATGGGTCCTTAAGCTTTGCAATGAAAATGCCTTAACTGCTAAGCCATATCTCCAGTCCTAATTATTTTTAATTATTTTCTTCAGTATTTTTATTTATGTATTTGCAAGCAGAGAGAGAGAGAGAAAAGAGAGACAGAGAATGGGCACTCCAAGGCCTCCAGCCACTGCAAACAAACTCCAGATGTATGTACCACTGCATTTTGGCTTTATGAGAGTACTGGGAAATCAAACCCAGGTCATTAGGTTTTGCAGGCAAGTGCCTTAGCCACTAAGCCATCTCTCCAGCCCTTTTAATTTTTTTTTTTCTTTTTTGTCCTATTTTTTAAATTTCTTAAACCAGCTTTAAACATCATGCTCCACAACAAAACTTGGGCTGAAGCCGGGTGTGGTGGTGCCTACCTTTAATCTTAGCATCTGGGAGGCAGAGGTAGGAGGATCACCAGGAGTTCAAGGCCATCGTGAGACTACATAGTGAATGCCACGTCAGCCTAGGCTAAAGTGCGACTCTACCTCAAAAACCAACAAAACCTTGGGCTGGAGAGATGGCTCAGTGGTTAAGGTGCTTGCCCTGCAAAGCCTAACGACCCAGATTCCCCAGAACCCACATAAAGCGCATGCATCTGGAGTTCATTTGCATTGGTGGCAGCCCTGTTGTGCACGTTCATTCTCTTGCTCTGTCTCTGTGCTTGCAAATAAATAAACAAAATATTTTTTTAAAGCTCTACAAATAATTTTATTAGGTAAAGAGCATACAAGAATTCCCACAGTACTGGCTCAGGGAGTAAAGTACTTACCATCTGTTGCAGTCAGCTTCACATTACTGGCAGAAAACACCCAACCAAGAGGAGCTTGTGGGAGGAAAGGCTTTTTATCTTGGCTGACAGACTCAAGGGGAAGCCCTATGATAGCAGGGGAAAACTATGCCATAAGCAGAGGGTGGACATCACCTCCTGGCCAACATCAAGTAGACAAAGAAACAAGAGAGTGTGCCAAACACTGGCAAGGGGAAGCTGGCTATAATACCCACAAGCCCACCCCCAGCAATACACTGCCTACAAGAGGCTCCAATTCCCAAATTGCCAACAGCTGGGGGACCTAGCGTTCAGAACACATAAGTTTATAGAGAACACCTGAATCAAACCATCACACCATCCAACAGTGAGGACTTGTGTGCAGATCCCTAGAACCTACTTCAAACCTGGGGGCTGACCTATGTCTGTAATCTCAGCACTGGGGGCAGAGGTAGTAGGATCTTCTGGGCTTGCTGGTTAGCTAGTCTAGCCCATTAAGAAAGCTCCACCTGGTCTCAGAAGTAAGGTGGATGGCTGAAGAGATGGTTTACTGGGTAACAGTGCTTGTTACAAGTGTGAGGCCCTGAGACCACCTGAGTTCAATTCCCCAAGAACCATTGAAACAGCTGGGTGTGACCACACGTGTCTATAACCACAGTCCTGTGGGGAGCAGAGACAAGAGAATTGCTGGGGCTCATGAAAATTTCAGCTCTGCACTCAGAGAAAGATTCCATCTCGAGGAAATATGTGTTCTGAATGGTAGGTCCCTAGCTGGTGGTAATTTGGTAGGTGGAGCCTTGCTGGCGGATGTGTGTTCTGGGGGCAGACTTAGGGGTGTTATAGTCAGCTCCCCTGTTGCAGTCAGGCTCTTGTTGCTGACAGAAAACATACAACCAATAGCAGCTTGTGTGGGGGGAAGGGTTTATTTTGGCTTACAGAGTTGAGGGGAAGCTCCATGAGTGCAGGGAAAACTATGGCACAAGCAGAGGGTGGACATCACCTCCTGGCCAACATCAGATGACCAACAGCAACAGGAGAGTGTGCAAACACTGGCAAGAGGAAGCTGGCTATATCACCCATAAGCCCACCCATTAATACACCCCTGCCAGGAGGCTTTAACTCCCAAATTGCCATAAGCTGGGGACCTAGCATTCAGACCACCTAAGTTTATGGGGACACCGGAATCAAACCACCACATTCCTCCTTGCCAGAATTTGGCTCACTCTCTGCTAGTATTTTCCACTTGCTATGGCAGAGGTGATATCTAGCCTCTGCTCATGCCATGCTTTCCTGTGCCATCATGAAAACCCCCTCAAGTCTGTAAGCCAAAATAAACAACTTTCTTCCCATAAGGTGCCTTATTCCAGCAATGAGAAGGTAACTGCAATAAGAAGTGATAGATGAAGGGTATCTGGTGATCTCCTCTGGTCTCCACATGTAAACAGACATGCACAGATGCACATACACATGCATGTTCCACACAATACACATGCAAAAATAATAGTAAAGTGGAGACTTACTCAGAAAGATACCCACTATTGACCTCTGACCTTCACATGCATGCTCACACATATGCATGCACACCTACCCATGCCCACATATGCATACACAGAAACCCATGCACACACCACACACACATGTTCATGGAAAACAAACAACAACAACAAAAAACTTTTTTTTTAAACAACTTTTTAAAAATTATTTATTTATTTATTTATTTATTTGAGAGCGACAGACACAGAGAGAAAGACAGATAGAGGGAGAGAGAGAGAATGGGTGCACCAGGGCTTCCAGCCTCTGCAAACGAACTCCAGACGCGTGTGCCCCCTTGTGCATCTGGCTAACGTGGGACCTGGGGAACTGAGCCTCGAACCGGGGTCCTTAGGCTTCACAGGCAAGCGCTTAACCGCTAAGCCATCTCTCCAGCCCAACAAAAAAAACTTTTATGAGGCTGAGGAGATGGTTCAGCTATTAAGGGTACTTGCTTGCAAAGCCTGTTGGCCTGGGTTCAATTTCCCAGCTCCCACATAAAGTCAGTCCAAAACATGGCACATGTATTTGGCATTGGCTTGCAGTAGCAGGAGACCCTGGCACACATACACACATGCACACGTACACACACATGCAAATAAATAAAGTTTTTAAAAAATTAGGGCTGGAGAGATGGCTTAGCGAATAAGGCACTTGCCTGTCAAGCCTAAGGACCCATGTTTAACTCTCCAGGTCCCACATAAGCCAGATGCACAAGGTGATGCAAGTACGCAAGGTGGCACATGCATACAAGGTGGCACAGGCATCTGGAGTTCTACTGCAGTGGCTGGAGGCCCGGGTGCGACAATTACTTCTCTCTCCCTCTGTCGCTCATAAAATTTTTTTTTAAAGATGGAGCTGGGAAGCAGGGCGTGGTGGCGCACACCTTTTGAATCCCAGCACTCAGGAGGCAGAGGTAGGAGATTACTGTGAGTTCAAGGCCACCCTGAGACTACAAAGTGAATTCCATGTCAGCCTAGGCTATTGTGAGACCCTACCTTGAAAAAAAGAAAGAAAGAAACCCTGCTTCAAATGAGGCGGAAGGCGAAGACCAACAGAAAATCTCTCACCTCCACATATGTGCTGTGGCTCCACGTGCTGAACTCACACACCATATATATGTACATATATATGCATACATATATATGTATGTGTGTGTATATATATATATATATATATATACATAGAATTCTTAAAGTAGTTTATTTTTTTTCCAGACAGGATCTCATTCCATGTCCCAGGCTGACCTCAGCACAAGATCCTCCTGCCTCCACCTCCCTACAACAACTTTTAATTAACATGGTTCTGAAAGTCCTAGGTAATTTCATTAGGAAAATACATGAAAAGAGATATAAATATTAGAAAGGAGGAGGCAAAGTAATCATTATTTAAAGTTCATGTGATTATATATCTAGCAAATCCTCCCAGAAATCCATTAAATATATTAACTGGATCCAGGAACTTAGCCAATTACAAAATAAATACACAAAAATCAATAGCGTTCCCATCAAACAATAAAAATGACTTAGAAAGTATAATGCAGATTTTAGTCACAATATTATAAAAACATAAATGAAGTAGAAATAAACTTCCCTATATGGGTAATGACCTCATGGAGGGAAAGTCTGTGGAGGGATAGGGAACACCTGGAGGAAGCTGTCTGAAGCTTTGTTTTGTTTCGAGGTCAGGTCTCACTTTAGCCTAGGCTGACCTGGGAATCACTCTGTAGTCCCAGGCTCGCCTCAGACTCATAGTGATTCTCCCCCCACTGCCTCCCAAGTGCTGGGATTAAAGGCAAGTGCCACTGTACCAGGCCAAATAGAGACAGTTTTAAATCTAACCTACTCTTTCAAATGAATATTAAAATTTATATAGTCCAACTCAAAATCCCCAAAGGACTTATCTTAGAGCCTAGCAAAGTGATTCTAAAACTAATTTGAGACATAACGCCATCAGAATAATCAGAGGAAGTCTGGAATTGGGCTGGGGATATAGCCCAGTGCTTTGACAGAGCACACACACACACACACACACACACACACACAGACTTCCCCAGAGGGGAGCACTGGCCACACCACTCCAGGCCATGTGTGGAAGTCTCAAAGTCTCAGGGTCATGCAGGAAGCTTGGGATCCAGAGGAAAGCGTGGGTGTGAGCCTAGACTATGGTTCTGCAGGAAGGAATGGGTGAGGCCAGGAAAGAGCTAGCAGGTTACGCTCGTGTTAGTCTGGGAGTTTCAGAGGAGCTGGGACCGAGGGATGACACCTTAACTGTCAGTCCCTGGCACTGGGGAGATTAGGGGTGGGGAATCTGGTTTGCTGGGTGAGGTTAGATCTGGAAAGGTTAGATAGGGTGCTGTGTTGGACTGGATGATTTACCTAATTAAAGGCAAGGCATGCTTATAGGCCAATTCACTCCTTCTAGGAATCAGGTAAGCCTGCGAGGGGCAATTTCTCTAGAGTTAGTAGAATCCCAAAATGTCAACACATACAAAAAATTTTTTTAAAAGAAAAAAGAAAGGAAAGGAAAAAATAATTTAAAACAAGGTGACTGGAGAGAATACTCAGAAGTTAAGGCATGTGCCTGCAAAGTCCAACAACCCAGACTCCATTCCCCAGGACCCCATGAAAAACCAGATGCACAAAGTGGTGCATATATCTGGAGTTTTTTGCAGTGGCTGGGGACCCTAGTGAGCCATAGCTCTCTTCTGTCTTCCTGTGCTGGCAAATAATTTAAAAAAAATTTTTTTTAAAAAAAGGTTACATACATTGGTTAAACTGACATATTTAATAAAGTGAGCCAAACCATATTGTGTAAAAAAAATTAAAAAGAGTCGGGCATAGTGGTGCATGCCTTTAATCCCAGCACTCGGGAGGCAGAGGTAGGAGAATCGCCATGAGTTCGAGGCCACCCTGAGACTCCATAGTGAATTCCAGGTCAGCCTGGACTAGAGTGAGACCCTACCTCAAAAAAACCAAAAAAAATAAATAAATAAATAAAAAGACAAAATGGGGGTCTGGAGAGATGACTTGGCAGTTAAGGTGCTTGCCTATGAAGCCTAAGGACCCATGTTCTATTCTCCAGATCCCATGTAAGCCAGACACTCAAAGGTGAGGCTAGTGCAAGGTCACATATGTCCAGTAGGTGGCGCAAGTGTATGGAGTTCAATTTTAGTGGCTGAGGCCCTGGCCTGCCAATTCTTTCTCCCTCCCTTTCTCTCTCTCTGTCTCTGTCTCTGTCTCACTCTTGCTCTCTCTAAAAGAAAAAATAAAAATTGGGCAGGGGCTGGAGAGATGGCACAGTGGTTAAAGCAACTTACCTGCAAAGCCTGATGGCCCAAGTGAACCTAGTACCACATAAAACAAGGTGGCACATGCCTCAGGAGTTCATTTGCAGTGGCAAGAGGCTTGGTGTACCCATTCTGTGTGTGTGTGTGTGTGTGTGTGTGTGTGTGTGTGTGTACTTATGAATATAAATAATTTTTTAAAGAAAAGAAAGAAAAAGGAAGTCTGGTATGGTGGCTCAGGCCTTTAATCCCAGCACTTAGGAGACTGAGGTAGGAGGATAACCATGAGAGCAAGGCCAGCCTGGGCTACAGAGGGAGTTCTAGGTCAGCCTGGGCTAGAGTGAGACCCTACCTCAAAAAAATAAGGAAGCTGGGCATGGTGGCACATGCCTTTAATTCCAGCATTTGGGATGCAGAGGTAGGAGGATCACCATAAGTTCAAGGTCACCCTGAGACTACATAGTGAATTCCACATCAGTGTGGGCTAGAGGAAGACTCTACCACAAAAAAAAAAAAAAAAGGAAAAAAGTAAATGCCATATTAGAGCTAGGAATATAACTCAGTGGTAGTGGTGTCTAGCAGGGGTGTTGGGGTGCCTTGATGCCATCTTTTTGCTGGGCTGGGGATCGAACCCAGAGCTTTATGTGTGCTCAGTATGCAGCCTACCACTGAGGTACCTCCCTGCCCCTGGTTTTGGTTGCTTGTTTGTGAAAGGGTCTCATCATGTAGCTCAGGTTAGCCTTAAACTCATGTTTCTCCTCCTACCTTAGCCTCCCGCCTGCTGGAATCATGAGAATGTAATAGCATGCCTCACTTGGATGTCATTGTTCTCTGTCCTGTGCACACATGCATGTGTGTGTCTGTGAGCAGGTACAAGTCCATGATACACATGTGCGCATGTGTACATGGAGACAAGAAGACAACCTTGGGTGTCATTCTTCAGGCATTGTCCACCAATTTTTTAAAAAAATATTTACTTATTTGAGAGAGAGAAAGAGGCAGGTAGATAGAGATTGGGTACACCAGAGCCTCCAGCCTCCGCAAACAAACTCCAGATGTATGCACCACCATGTGCATCTGGCTTATGTGGGTTCCAGAGAATCAAATCTGGATCCTTAGGCTTCGCAGGCAAGTACCTTAGCCATTAAGCCATCTCTCCAGCCCTTGTCCAAGGTCTCTCACTAGCCTGGAACTCCCAAAGTAGCTTAAACTAGCTGGCAAATGAGGCCCAGGGACCTGCCTGTCTCTGCCTCCCGGGTGCTGGGAGCACACGGGTTTTGGGGATTGAACTCAGGTTTTCATGTTCACAAGGCCAGAACTTTACTGACTGAGCTATCTCCCCAGCTCTCGATGTCATTCTTCTTTCTGCTTGTTTTCGAGGTAGGGTCTCACTCTCGCCCAGGCTAACCAGGAACTCACTTTGCAGCTCCAGGCTGGCCTGGAACTCCCACTGATCCTCCTACCTCAGCCTCTTAAATTCTGGGATTAAAGGCGTGCACCTCCAAGCCCAGCTCTGGATGTCAACTTGGTGGGGGGGGGGGGGTGCATGCCTGTTTGTGTGTGTATGTGCGTGCGTGTGTGTGGCCACACATTTTGGGGGGTTCACCTATATGTAGAGGCCAGAGATACACATCAGATGTCTTCTTTGATCACTCTCCACTTTTGTTCTTTTTTCAAATATTTTATTTTTATTTATTTATTTGACAGAGAAAGAGGGAGAGAGAGAGAGAATGGATGCACCAGGGCCTTTAGCCATTGCAAACAAACTCCAGACACATGCGCCCTTACGTATCTGGCTAACATGGGTCCTGGGCAATAGAACCAGGGTCCTTTGGCTTTGCAGGCAAACGCCTTAACCGCTAAGCCATCCATCCAGCCTTTTGTTGTTGTTGTTGTTGTTGTTGAGGTAGGGTCTTGCTCCAGCCAGGCTGACCTGGAATTCACTATGTAGTCTCAGGGTGGCCTTGAACTTATGGTGATCCCCCTTCCTCTGCCTTCCTTAGTGGTGGGATTAAAGGTGTGCGCCACCACACCCGGCTTATTCGGCCTCTTTACTATCATTCTCACTGCCATCATGTCACCAAAACCAGCTTCAACACTGATCTCCTTCACCCTCTAAGCACTCAGGATACTAAAGCATGAGGACTGTGAGCTCCAGGCCAGCCCACTTATAAAGATCAGGGCCAGCCAGGCGTGGTGGCGCACGCCTTTAATTCCAGCACTTGGGAGGCAGAGGTAGGAGGATCGCTGTGAATTTGAGGCCACCCTGAGACTACATAGTGAATTCCAGGTCAGCCTGGGCTAGAGTGGGACTCTACCTTGAGAAACCAACAAACATAAAAAAAGATCAGGGCCATGCCATAACCTAAAACACCACACACTGTGAGCCAGGCATGCTGGCACACACTCTTAATCCCAGTACTTGAGGGGCAGAGGCAGGAGGATGACCATGAGTTCAAGGTCATCCTGACACTACAGAGTGAGTTCCAGGTCAGCCTGGGCTAGAGTGAGACCCTGACTTGAAATAACCACCAGAAAACCCACACTGTGCTGAGTCCTGGATACCAAGTCCTAGAGAGAGAGAGAGAGAGAGCAGACTCAGGATGAAGACATTCTAGGCTCCTCCTCCTTAGGGGGTTAGCAGAGATGCAGGGCAGGTGAGGACAGGATGGAACCCAAGGGAGGTGCAGAAGCTATGGAGGGATCAGGTCAGCCCGCTAACTGAGGGCAGGATGCCCAGAACACCTGCTTGGAATGATTCCTGTTTTACTTATCTGGTTTATGGCTGTGGGCGGATGTTATAGAGAAGTGTATCTGTTAGGAATTGCTTCAAACAGCATGTAAACCAGCACACCATGGCTTTAAGTGAGGACGGGATTTAACTTCATCTCCAGGGCTTCTGTCTCTGCTATGCTGTGTGGGCATCAGCCACAGTGAGGTCAAAGACAAAAAGAGGGCTGGAGAGGTGGTTCAGTAAAACGTAAGGACCCAGGTTCGATTCCCTAGTACCCACGTAAAGCTATATGCACAAGGTGACACATGCATCTGGAGTTCATTTGCAGTGCTGGAGGCCCTAGCACAACCATTCTCTCTCTCTCTATCAAATAAATAGATAAAATATTTTTAAAGAGAGGAAAAGAAATGGAAAATCCAGCCAGCAAAAGCTGCCACAGGGATAGAGGCCCCAAGCCACAGCTGGGCTACCACCACTGTCCATAAGGGACCCAGGAGATGGCTCAGTGGTTAAAAGTAGCACTTGCTTGCAAAGCCTACCGGCCAGGATTCAATTCCCCAGCTCCCGTAGAAAGCTAGATGCAAAAGTAGTGCAAACAACTAGTATTTATTTGCAGCAGCAAGGGACCCTGGTGTTCCCATACACACATACACACACATAAGTAAATAGATATTAATTTAAAAATTTTTGCTCCAGAGGCTGAGCCAGGATGATCACTTAAGCCCAGGAGTTCAGGGTCACCTAGTACAGTGAGCTAGTAAATTTCTTTCTATCTTGTTGTTTTGTTTTGTTTTGATTTTTGAGGTAGGGTCTCTCTCTAGCCCAGGCCGACCTGGAATTCACTATGTAATCTCAGGGTGGCCTCGAACTCATGGTGATCCTCCTACCTCTGCCTCCTGAGTGCTGGAATTAAAGGCGTGTGCCACCACACCCCTGTTCTTATTTTTTGGGTGAGATTTTTTTAAATTTTTATTTATTTGAGAGCAACAGACAGAGAGAGAAAGAGGGAGATAGAGAGAATGGGCGCGCCAGGGCTTCCAGCCACTGCAAATGAACTCCAGACACCTGCGCCCCCTTATGCATCTGGCTAACGTAGGTCCTGGGGAATCAAGCCTCGAACCCTGGTCCTTAGGCTTCATAGGCAAGCGCTTAACCGCTAAACCATCTCTCCAGCCCTGAGAGAGATTTTCTTAACATAGGTTGTAGCATGTCCCCTTCCAGGTTCCCCATTTCCCAGTGGGCCCTCCTCAGTAGGGTCACTGGAGTTCACTACGAAGTAATTAGGGTCTCTGTCTCTGGTGGGGGCTGTGTCTCAGGGTGTTTCTACCCGCCTTGTGGCTCTTACAATCTTCCGGACCCCTCTCCTGCAACAGTCCCTGAGCCTTGGCGGGTGTATTTCAGTTAGCATAGCTTCTGTATTTCTGTTATGATGTGTTGGTTCACCACAGCGATTGTTGCTTGAGAAACTTTTGTTTGTTTTTGTTTTCTGTTTTTCGAGGTAGGATTTCACTCCAGCCCAGGCTGACCTGGAATTTACTATGTAGTCGCAGGGTGACCTTACACTCACAGCAATCCTCCCCCCTCTGCCTCCTGAGTGCTGAAATTAAAGGCGTGCATCACCACACCCCACTTGAGAAACATTTTGATGCAGGTACCCACTCAATTTATACAGGGAACACTGGGGCTTCTCTGTGGGTATTATGATTTTCCTGCCCATGGGGTGCTGACTTGGTTCCCAGCACCAGTTATGAATTCTCTGCCTCTGAGCAGGCCTCATGTCTAATCAGAGGGCAGTTGATTACCCACAAGGGCTGTGTGCCACTATTACACAAGTGTGTAGTTCTTGTCTGGCTGGTGGATTGTGTGACTTTCAGGGTCTCCTGCTTATTTATGCCGCTGGTGACCATTATCACCCAGTAGCTCCCATAGCACTTTCCAGCGCTGTGAAGGTTTGCCAGGCAAAGACTGGCTGACCTCTCATTTTCCACATTCAGTGTTCTGAGATGGCAGGCTGTGGTGTTTTTCAGCAAGAAGAGCTTACCTTTTAGCTGTCTGGTAATCCAGTGATTGGCAAAGGCCTGCATTGTTTTTGGGAATCATGTAGCTCACCCTGGCCAACTGCTCACTGTGGGGTTAACCCAGATCTGGTCCTAGGATCCACAAGCCAGAGGCCATGGTTTAAGGATTAAGCTTTCACCATCTTCTACTAAGCATTTTGGTCTGGTGCATCCAGGTTCTTGTCTTATGAATTTCAACTAATGAAGCCTACAGATTAGAGGATAAAGTTTAGAAAGATTTACTTTTGGGGGCTGGAGGGATGGCTTAGCATTTAAGACGCTTGCTTGCAAAGCCAAAGGACCCAGGTCTGATTCTTCAGGACCCACATAAGCCAGACGCACAAGGAGGCACATATGTCTGGAGTTTGTTTGCAGTGGCCAAAGACCCTGGTGCACCCATGCTCCACCCCCCCCCATCTTTCTCTGTGCCTGCCTATTTCTCTCTCTTTCAGAGAAATAAAAATAAAAAATATTTACTTTCTAGCTGGGCATGGTGGCACATGCCTTTAATCCTAATACTTGGGAGGCAGAGGTAGAAGATTGCTGTGAGTTTGAGGCCACTCTGAGAGTACAAAGTAAATTCCAGGTCAGTCTGGGCTAGAGTGAGACCCTACCTTGAAAAACCAAAAAAAAAAAAAAGATTTTGGGGCTGGAGAGATGGCTTAGTGGTCAAGGCCCATACCTATGAAACATAAGGACCCAGGTTCAATTCTCCAGGTTCGATTCGTAAGCCAGATGTACATAGTGAAACATGTGTCTGGAGTTCATTTTCAGTGGGCAAGAGGCCCTGGCATGCCCATTCTCCCTCTATCTCTCTCCTTCTCTCTGTCTGCAATAAATAAATAAAAATAAATCTTTTAAAAAGTGAAAAAAAAAAAAGGTCTGGAGAAATGGCTTAGCGGTTAAGCACTTGCTTGTGAAGCCTAAGGACCCCAGTTCGAGGCTCAATTCCCCAGGACCCACATTAGCCAGATGCACAAGGGGTCGCATGTCTGGAGTTCGTTTGCAGTGGCTGGAGGCCCTGGCGTGCCCATTCTCTCTCTCTCTCTCTATCTGCCTCTTTCTCTCTCTGTCAGCTGCTCTCAAATAAATAAAAATAAACAAAATAAAATTTTTTAAGTGAAAAAAAAGTTTAACTTCTTTATAAATATTTATTCATTAATTTATTTGAGAGAAGGTATCAGTGCACCAGGGTTTCTTGCTGCTGCAAATGCACTCCAGATGCATGTGTCACTTTGTGTATCTGGCTTTACATGGGTACTGGAGAGTTGAACCTAGGTAGGCAGGCTTTGCAAGCAAGCATCTTTAATCACTGAACAATTTCCCCAGCCCTAGAAAGATTTTTATTATAGAGCTCATTAGAGATAAAATTTACAGCACTTAAGAGTAGGAAAGAGAGAGCTAGGCATGGTAGCACACACCTTTAATGCCAGCACTCAGGAGGCAGAGGTAGGAGGATCACCATGAGTTCAAGGCCACCCTGAGACTCCATAGTGAATTCCAGGTCAGCCTGGACTAGAGTGAGACCCTACCTTGGAAAACCAAAAAAAAAAAAAAAAAAAAAAAAAAAGAACAGGAAAGAAGGCTGGAAAGATGGCTTAGCAGCTTAACAGTTAAGGCACTTGCCTGCAAAGCCTAATGATCCAGGTTCGATTCCCCAGAACCAACTTAAGCCAGATACATACAGTGGTGGCATGTGTCTGGAGTTTGTTTGCAGTAGCTAGAGGCCCTGACTCATCCATTCTCTCTATCTCTCTCATAAATAAATAAACAAATAAAGCTCTGGAGGGATGGCTTAGCAGTTAAGGCATTTGCCTGCAAAGCCAAAGGACCCAGGTTTGATTCCCTAGGATGCCAGATGCACAAGGAGGCACATACATCTGGAGTTCATTTGCAGTGGGTGGAGGCCCTGGCATGACCATTCTCTCTCTCTCTCTCTCTCTCTCTCTCTCTCTCTGTCAAATAAATAAATAAAAATAAATTAAAAAAAAAAAAGAGTAGGAAAGAATGCAGAGGTCCTGCTGTGAGGTAGGAGGGAGGTTCCAGGAAATGGGAAGGTTCCTTGAGACCCAGGATTGGGTTTTATCAGATGGGGGCTGAACTAAGCCTCAGTGCAGGTGTGGGGGTGCTGGCAGGTTTTCACCAAGGGAAATGATCTTCCCTCTTAGTTTTCTCTTCAAGGGAATAAGAGATTTAAAAAACCAGATCCTCCCAGTTCCTGGCATCTAGCAGTGGTGGCTGCAAGGACTCTGGGCAAAAACTGATGAAGGGGGGAACCTGGAATTCACTCCATTACAGGCTCAAGGACAGTCCTCGCTTTTACTGTCTGGGCCCTGTCACTCCTAAACTTACTTCCACCTTGTTTGAAACAGGGTCCCTCTTGTCCTTTTTGCCCCTGGGAACACCAGACTGGCTGGTCTATGAGCTTTGGGATTCTCCTGAGTCTACCTCCCATCTCCATGGGCACTTTTATTTTTATTTTTATTTTTATTTATGAGAGAGAGAGAAAGAAAGAATGGGTGTACCAGGGCCTCTAGTCACTGCAAACAAATTCCAAACGCATGTGTCACCTGTACATCTGGCTTACATGGGACATGGGGATTTGAACATGAGTCCTTAGGCTTCGTAGGCAAGCACCTTAAGCACTAAGCCATCTCTCCAGCTTTCATGGGCCATTTTGCTTCTGGCTTTGCTAGGTGCTTGTGATCTGAACTCCAGTTGTCAAGCCTTCAGAGCAAGCACCTTTAACCTCTTTTAAAATTGTGGTGCTGGGGGGGGGGGGGGGGCTGGAGAGATGGCTTAGCGGTTAGGCGCTTGCCTGTGAAGCTTAAGGGCCCTGGTTCGAGGCTCGGTTCCCCAGGTTCCACGTTAGCCAGATGCACAAGGAGGCGCACGCGTCTGGAGTTCGTTTGCAGAGGCTGGAAGCCCTGGCGCGCCCATTCTCTCTCTCTCCCTCTATCTGTCTTTCTCTCTGTGTCTGTCGCTCTCAAGTAAATAAATAAATAAAAATACTTTAAAAAATATTTAAAAAAAAATTGTGGTGCTGGGGATCGAACCAAGGAACTCAGCCCATGCATGCCAAGCATGCTTAAGTGAACTTGCAGCCCAAGCCCGTGAGAAAGAAGGTTACTAAGAGCTCCTAAAGCCAGAGCGGCGGAGGCAGCTGTGAGCTTGTCTCTGGCTCCCTGAGGGGACGTGACTGAGCACTTGCAGAGCTGTGGGCCTCTCAGGATGCCGCGGGGGCGGGACTCTGTGAGCCTTCGCCCTGAAGCCGCGGCCCAAGGAGCCTGGAGCCACCCGGGGACTGCTGCTTACTAACTAGTTTGGTATCCTTGTATTAGAAAAACGGTTCTAATTTTTTTTTTTAATTTAAAAAGTCACCCTGCTTTGCAGCATTTGCTGATTTCCATGATATAAATATTCCCACTGGGGCCAATTTCAAGCTACAACAGTATAACAACCTGCTTACAGAATTCCTGCATATTGAGCAACTGGCTGTCTCTCCTGCCCATACTCCCCTGGCCACTCCAGTGAGCCCTTCTCTGGGGACACCCAGAGATAACTGGGGAGCCCTCTCAGGAAAACTGAGGAGTTGTCAAGACATAAATGGGGTGTTAATGCAATTAAGAAATTAGACCCAACTTTGTAGTAACAAGTTGATCAAGTTAAAAGCTATGTATTAAATGTTTTCAACACAAAGTGGTCTTAATATTCATGACCTCACAGTAGCTGGCACTACCTACATAAGACATGCATAATAGGAGAGGGAAAATTATGACATCTAAATAGAAAAGAGACTAGTTGGAAAGAAGAGATTTAGTGAAGGGGGATTTGGGAGGTGGAAGAGGGAGTTTGGTGGGAAGGGATTATGATCATGGTATATTATCCATATTTGTAGAAGTCCTAGATAAAAAGGTTTTTTTAAGTCGGGCATAGTGGCACACAACTTTAATCCCAGCACTCGGAAGGCAGAGGTAGGAGGATTACCGTGAGTTCGAGACCACCCTGAGACTCCATAGTGAATTCCAGGTCAGCCTGGGCTACAGGAGACCCTACCTCGAAAAACCAAAAGAAAAGGGTTTTTTTTTTTTTTAAGATTTATTTTTATTTATTTATTAGAGACAGAGAGAGTATGTAAAAATGGGCATGCCAGGGCCTCCAGCCACTGCAAACGAACTCCAGATGCATGTACCCCCTTGTGCATCTGGCTTACATGGGTCCTAGAGAATTGAACCGGGATCCTTTGGCTTTGCAGGCAAACACCTTAACTGCTAAGCCATCTCTCCAGCCCTTGAAGGATATTTTTGCTGGGTGTAGAATTCTGGATCAGCGTTTTGTTTTCTCTCAGCAAATTAGTCACCTGAAAGAAAAGCAGCCCTACAGGTAAAATTTTCAGACAAATGAAAACTGAAACTTGGAGCTGTTACATAGCTCAGTAGCTGAGTGTTTGGCCAGCTAGTATCCAAAAGGCCCTGAGTCCATCCCTAAAATCACACACAAGAGAAGAAAAAGAAAGAAAGAAGGAAGGAAGAAGAGAGAGAGAGGGAGGGAGGAAAGAAGGGAGAAAGAGGGGCAGAAGGAAGGGAAGAAGGAGGGCATGGTGGCTCACATCTATAATCCCCAGCACTTGGGAGGCTGGGGTAAGAGGATTGCCATAAATTCAAGGCCAGCCTGGGCTACAGGATGATTTCCAAGACAGCCTGGGCTAAAGTGAGACCTTGTTGAAAGAAAGAGAGAGAGAGAGAAGGAGAGAAAGGGAGGAAGAAAAGAAAGAAAGAAAGAAGGAAAAGAGGGAGGGAACAAGGAAAGAAGGAAGTAAAGAAGGAAAGAAGGAAGAAAGGGTTGCAAACATGGTGGCACATGCCTGTAATCCCAGCACTCAGGAGGCAGAGGAAGGAAGATCACCATGAGTTTAAAGCCACCCTGAAACTACACAGTGAATTCCAGGTCAATGAAGAAACAACAACAAAAAAAAAAAAAAAAAAAAGAAAAGAAAGAAAGAAAGAAAACAAGGTTGGAGAGTTGGAGAGATGGCTTAGCATTTAAGACATTTGCCTGCAAAGCCGAAGGACCTAGGCTCAATTCCCCAGGACCCACATAAACCAGATGCACAGGGTGATACATACATCTGGAGTTCCTTTGCAATGGCTCTAGGCCGAGGTTCACCAATCTCTCCCTCCATCCCTCTCTCTCTCTCTCACCCTCTCTCTGCTTCTTTCTCTCTCTCAAATAAATATATATATATATTTTTTTCAATTTAAAAAAAGAAAGAAGGGAGCCAGGCGTGGTAGCGCACACCTTTAATACCAACACTCAGGAGGCAGAGATAGGAGGATCGCCATGAGTTCAAGACTACCCTAACACTACACAGTGAATTCCAGGTCAGCCTGAGCTAGAGTGAGAACCTACCTCAAAAAAACAAAAAGAAAAAAAGAAAGGAAGAAAGATGGATAGATAGACAGATAGATAGATGGGGGAAAAAAAAAACAAAAAAAAGATAGGTAGCTAGTTAGATAGAAATAAGGGGCTGGAGGAATAGCTTAGTAGTTAAGGTGTTTGCCCACACAGCCAAAGGACCCAGTTTCCATTCCCCAGGACCCACGTTAGCCAGATGCACAAGGAGGCGCACATGACTGGAGTTCATTTGCAGTGGCTAGAGGCCCTGGCGCGCCCATTCTCTCTCTCTCTCCCTTTCTCAAATAAATAAATAAATAAAGGTGTGTGCCACCACACCCAGACAGCCCAATGAGCTCAATTATTTTAAAAGAAAGAAAGAAAGAAGGAAGGAAGGAAAGAAAGAGAGAAAAAATGGAAACAGTTTGCCACCAGAAGACTTAAATATACCAAAGACAATTCTAAATATTTTATTTCAGGCAGATAGGAAAATATCTCAAGTAAAAGATCTAAAAGAATGCTGAATATATGTAAAATAATAATATATGCGAGGTTTAAAAAATAAATATATCAGGCTGGAGAGATGGCTTAGCAGTTAAGCGCTTGCCTGTGAAGCCTAAGGACCCCGGTTCGAGGCTTGATTCCCCAGGACCCACATTAGCCAGATGCACAAGGGGGTGCACGTGTTTGGAGTTCGTTTGCAGTGGCTGGAAGCCCTGGCGCGCCCATCTCTCTCTCTCTCTCTCTCTTTCTATCTATCTGCCTCTTTCTCTCTCTGTCACTCTCAAATAAATATATAAAAATGAACAAAAAACTTTAAAAATAAATAAATAAAAATAAATATTTCAGGGTCTGGAGAGATGGCTTAGCAGTTAAGCCCTTGCCTATGAAGCCTAAGGACCCCGGTTCGAGACTGAATTCCCCAGGACCCACGTAAGCCAGATGCACAAGGTGGCACATGCATTTGGAGTTCGTCTGCAGTGGCCGGAGGTCCTGGCGTGCCCATTCTCTCTCAATCTGTCTGCTTCTTTCTCTCTCTGTCTGTTGTTCTCAAATAAATAAACAAAAATATGTTTTTTCATTTTAAAAATAAATATTTCAGTCAAAAGGAAAAGATTATATTGAATAATAGAAATTTACCTATAATATCCACACAAATACATGCAAACCAGTGCTTGCTTGTAAAGCCTGCTGGCCTGGGTTCAATTCCAGTACCCACATAAAACCAAAAGCAAAAGGAGTCACATGCATTTGGCATTGGTATGCAGTGACAAAAGACCCTGGTGCACCCATCCATACACACTCAAATAGCTGTGTTAGCCGGCGTGGTGGTGCACACCTTTAATCCTACCAGCCAGGAGGTGAGGTAGGAGGATTGCTGTGAGTTCGAGGCCAACCTGAGTCTACAAAGTGAGTTCCAGGCCAGCCTAGACTAGAGTGAGACCCTGTCGCCAAAAATAAAAATAAAAAAGTACATATACACACAAATAAAGATATGTTTAAAAGTAGAAAGACAGCAAACGCACATTATATATAAAATATCTTAGTCTGTTTTGCTGCTATAACAAAATACATATGCTATAACTCATGCTGTAACCGAGAGGCATGTATAAAGAACGGAGACTTGGGGCTGGGGAAATGGCTCAGTGAGCAAGAATGCCTGCCCACAAGCATGAGGGCCTGGGAGGGCTTGAGTCGGCTCGAGTTTGAGGCCCAGCACCCATGTAAAAAGCCAGGCATGGGGCTGGAGAGATGGCTTAGCGGTTAAGCGCTTGCCTGTGAAGCCTAAGGACCCCGGTTCGAGGCTCGGTTCCCCAGGTCCCACGTTAGCCAGATGCACAAGGGGGCGCACGCGTCTGGAGTTCGTTTGCAGTGGCTGGAAGCCCTGGCGCGCCCATTCTCTCTCTCTCCCTCTATCTGTCTTTCTCTCTATGTCTATCGCTCTCAAATAAATAAATAAATAATGAACAAAAAAATTTAAAAAAAAAAAGCCAGGCATGGCCATGCATACCTGTAACTCCAACTCCAGTCCTGTGGGAGTTGGGGTTCACTGGTCAGCCAGTCAGACAGACAACAGCAGCTGCAGGTTCAGTGAGAGACTCCGTTTCAAAAACAGCCCTAGGAGAGCTGGAGAGACCATTCAGTGGTTAAGGTGCTTGCCTAGAAAGCCTAATGACCTGAGTTTGATTCCCTAGTGCCCACATAATGCCAGATGCACAAGGTGGTGCATGCGTCTGGACTTCACTTACGGTGGCTAGAGGCCCTGGTACGCCCATTCTCTCTCTCTCTTTCATAAACAAATAATTTTTTGTTAAAGAACACAACAGGGGCTGGTGAGATTTCTCAGTAGCTAAAAGCACTTATTTGCAAAACCTAATGGCCTGAGTTTGAGTTCCCAGTACCCATGTAAAGCCAGGTACACAAAGCGGTATGTGCGTGTCTGGAGTTCGTTTGCAGCAGCACTAGGCCCTGGCACGCCCCATTCGCTCTCTGTGCTTGCAAATAAATAAATAAATAAAATAACAAGCCACGCCGGGTGGTGCGCACCTTTAATCCCAGTACTTGGGAGGCAGAGGGAGGAGGATCTCTGTGAGTTCAAGGCCACTCTGAGACTACATAGGGAATTCCAGGTCAGTCTGAGCTAGAGCAAGACCCTGCCTCGAAAGCCAAATAATAACAATAATAATTAATAAATAAAACCACAACAGAGGGCTGGAGAAATTGCCTAATGTTTAAGGTGTTTGCCTGTGAAGCCAAAGGACCCAGGTTCGATTCCCCAGGACCCACATAAGCCAGATGCACAAGGGACACATGCATCTGGAGTTCTTTGGCAGTGGCTAGAGGTCCTGGCATGCCCATTCTCCCTCTGTCTCTCTTCTCTCTCTCTCTCTCTCTCCTTGCAAATAAATAAATAACATTTTAAAATAAGACAATAGGGATTCATTGGCTCACAGTTCTAGAAGCTGTTACGCTCAAGAGTAAGGCACTGGTCTATGACAGGACTTTTTAGCTACATCTAATATGAAGGAAGAAGGAAAGAGGCAAAGAGATTGATAGAGGGAGAAGGAAGGAGAGAGACAGGCTACTCCCAACTTGTCCTTGACCTATTTAGCAGTGCAGTGCCCTGCCCTCTTAGACTGGAGACATAGCTCAGCTGTAGAACACGTGAGCATTCGCCTAGCATGCACTGAGGCCCTCGCCCCGAAGAAAACAAAGCTTAGTGTCTCAAACCTGACAACCATGACATGGTGGAAACATCCAAACTATAACAAATGCTAAACATCAGAAAGCTGATGTGCCTAGATTAGTCATGAAAGAAAATCGGCTCTCAAGGCAAAAAAAAAAAAAACTAATGGGAGGTCATTTCATAATGATAAAAATTCACTCTTCCAGGGACATGCAACAATTCTAAATTTGCACTTACCTAATAACATGCTTTTTAGATGGCATAAACAAACAAAAAAAGAGGAAGGCAGAATGACAAATAAACAAAAAAAAATACCAGACATATGTGCCATCATCATGGGAGATTGTAACCTAGCTCTCTCAGTAATTGCTGGGAGCAGCAGACAGAAGCAGTCACAGCAAATGGAATGATGTTCTTGCTGACCCAGTAGACATCTACAGCACATAGCGAATCCATGTTCCTTGCCCTCACTCACGGAGCAGGTACAGAAATCAAGCGTATCCTGGGACATTAAGCAAGTCTGAACAAATTTCAGAGTATTAAAATGACACAGAATGTTTGCAGACCACAGTGCATTTGTGCTATAAATTAATAAAGAAAAGGTAACTGCAAAATCCCTCTGTATCCCGAAATTAAGATGTTTCTAAATAATTCATGCTAGTCATTGACTTCATAAAATTATAACAATGTCTTCTGAGGGTTAAAGCAGAAGATAAAGTTAAAATATACAACCACACCAAGTCATAGCTAGAGGCTGGTTAATGAAGTTTAAACATTGAAGGTAGTTTTATAGTCCAGGGGAAAAAAAGACATTGATTAATTTTAAGATTTTATAAGTCAGGGAGCAAGTGAAATTACTAGGGTTGCTATTATAAGAATAGAAAGGGAAAAAAGACATCTTTCAAACCAGAGGAAATAAGAATAAAATGAAAAACATAATCTCTTTTTTTCAATTTTTAATTTCTTTTTATTTTTCAAGGTAGGGTTTTGCACTAGCTCAGGCTGACCTGGAATTCACTATGTAGTGTCAGGGTGGCCTCGAACTCATAGCAATCCACCTACCTCTGCTTCCTGAGTGCTGGAATTAAAAGTGTGTGCACAGGTAGGAGGATCGCTGTGAGTTTGAGACCACCCTGAGACTACATAGTGAATTCCAGGTCAGCCTGGACTAGAGTGAGACCCCGCCTTGAAAAACCAAAAAAAAAAAAAAAAAAGTGTGTGCCACCACACACGGCTTAATTGTTTTTATTTGTGTGTGTGTGTGTGTGTGTGTGTGTGTGTGTGTGTGCCCATGCACGCTCCAGAACCTCTTATCACTGCAAAGGAACACTAGATGCTTACACTGCTTTTTGCATCCTGCTTGTGTATGTGACTTGGGAATTGAACCTGAGCAAGCATGCTTTGCAAGCAAGCTCCTTTAACCACTGAGCAATCTTCCCAGCCCTCTAAGTCTCTTTCCTACTAGAAGCAGGAAAAATATGTAAATAGAGAGATATAAGATTTGAATGTATGAAAACTTCCATCTAGATATTTAAAATGTGGCTTCCAACTGTAGCTGGGCATCCACGGAATCAAAGGCCTAAGAATACTGGGTGGTGCTAGGGGGTACCACAGCTCACTCCCCCATCACCCAGTCTGCTTCTGGTTTCCCATTACCTGAGACTTTTCTCAAAGCCACAAGAGACCTACAGGACAGGTGTATAAACACTGTAGTTTCCTTACCCCTCCAGTGAGATGCTGAAGGGACCCTGAGACTCCCAAATCGCCCTGTGGATTTTATCTCAAGTCACACCCTTGCCTGCCTCATTCCCTGTCCACTGGTGTTTCCTGCTCTTCCCCAGTTACCACACTTAAATCCACATCTCCAGAGCTGCTTCTGGGGGAAACCACCTTGGCTTCTCATGGCTGCTATGTCAAGTCCCAGAGTCTGTGTTTAAAAGAAGCAGGGCACAGGAGAGATGGGTCAGAGGTTAAAGGCACTTGCTTGCAAAGCCTGATGGCCCAGGTTCATTTCCCCAGTACTCATGTAAAGCCAGGTGCACCAAGTTTGTTTTCAGTGTCAGGAGACCCTGGTATGCCCATACTCATTCTCTGTCAGCCTCTTTTCCTCTGCCTCTCTCAGTAAATAAATAAACAAACTTTTTAAACAAGCAGTGGCCAAAGTGGCTGATGGACATATAAAAGCCATCCCATGAGGCTGGAGAGATGGTTTAGCAGTTAAGGCACTTGTCTGAGATCCCTAAGGACCCAGGTTCAATTCCCCAATACCCACATAAAACCAGATGCATCTGGACTTCACTTGCATTGGCTAGAGGCCCTGGCACAATCAATGCTCTCTGTGTCTCTTTCTCTCTTTCGTTCTCTCTCTCTCCCTCTTTCTTTCTCTCTTTCAAATCAGTAAATAGGGCTGGAGAGATGGCTTAGCGGTTAACCGCTTGCCTGTGAAGCCTAAGGACCCCAGTTCGAGGCTCGGTTCCCCAGGTCCCACGTTAGCCAGATGCACAAGGGGGCGCACGCATCTGGAGTTCATTTGCAGAGGCTGGAAGCCCTGGCGCACCCATTCTCTCTCTCTCCCTCTATCTGTCTTTCTCTCTGTGTCTGTCGCTCTCAAATAAATAAATAAAAAATTTTTTAAAAATCAGTAAATAAATAGAATATATTGTTTTAAAAGCCATCATTTTCTGGGCATGATGACACATGGCTTTAATCCCAGCACTTGAGAGGCAGAGGTGGGAAGGTCACCACGAGTTCAAGGCCACTCTGAAACTGCCACAGACCTGACCCCATAGGAGAAACTTCTCAGACTGGGGAGCATGACTGGGGAGCATGATAGAGGTGTGTCAGGCCACTCTGTAGGCCTCAGTTGGCAAGACAAATTGTTGGAGGACTCAGTGTTTCTGCAGAGGCTGAGAGGACAGCAGGCCAGCCAGCCACCAAGAGCCCCTAGAAGCCCCTGCTGGCCTGGGCCTGCCCCCCCCCACACACAGCAACCACCACATCTGAAGCCTCCCTGCCTCAGCCAGCAGAAGGCTTGGTACTTTGTTGGTACATTTGTGAACTTTGTTTTCTTTCTTTGTGTTTGTGTGTAGCCGTAGTAGTATAGGGGATGTGTGTGCATGTGACGTATCTATACATATATGCAGATTTGCATACCCATTCCACATGCATGTGGAGGCTAGAGTAAGACATTGGGTTTCTTCCTCTATCTGGTTGTTTTCTTTTCTTGTTTTGAGGTAAGGTCTTGATCTAGCCAAGGCTGACCTCGAACCTCAAATTCACAGCAATCCTCCTACCTCTGCCTCCTGAGAGCTAGGATTAAAGGCGTGCGCCACCACACCTGGCTAACTTGTTTTCTTGAAAGTGAGTCTCTCACGGGAACTGAAACTACCTAGACAAGCTGACTGGGGAGCCCCAGAGATTCTCCTGTCTGTCCCCCTCAGCACTGGGGCTTCAGATATACATGGCCACAACTGGCTTTTGACGTAAGTGCTGAGCATTGAACTCAGGTCCTCCTGTTTGCACAGCAAGTGCTCTTACCTGCTGAGCCACCATCTACTTACGCTCCTCTGAGAACTTTTTGTTTATTTGTTTTGTGTTTCTTTGTTTTGTTTTCATGGCAGGAGTTCACTCTAGCCCAGGCTAAACCAAACTCACTCTAAGACTCTGGGCTGGCCTTGAACTCACACGATCCTCCTACCTCTGCTTCCTGAGCTGGACTAAAGGCATGCGCCACCACACCTGGCATCTATCAGCTTTCTTCAGAGGAAATGGCTCAGGACTCTTGGCTCTATGTTGTTTTCAGAACTAGACGGGGAACTTTCCAGGCTCCTTGCGCACAAATCCCTTGAGTTCGGTGGCTATCACAAAGGAAACTTAAGAAACTTATTTCAATAGTTAGGATGCCTTCAATTTGGATGAAAGAGGATTTGAATAGCCATAAACTTCCATGTGGGTATTAAAAGCCTCAGAGGCTAGAAGAGCTGCATTCAAATCTGACCATGGCTTCTCACTAGCTGAATGCTGGAATCAAGGGACTCAAGTTCTGAACTGCAGGTTCCTCACCTATAAAACAGGGATCATAATTATATTACCTTGCAGGATTGTTGTTAGGAGTAAATTAAAATGTGCTTATACAGCCGGGCGTGGTGGCACACGCTTTTAATCCCAGCACTCGGGAGGCAGAGGTAGGAGGATCACCGTGAGTTCGAGGCCACCCTGAGACTCCATAGTGAATTCCAGGTCAGCCTGGGCTAGAGTGAGACCCTACCTTGAAAAAAGAAAAAAAAAAAAAGAAAAAAGAAAGAAAATGTGCTTATACAGAACAGTATAAGGGCTGAAGCAATGGCTTAGAGTTTAAAGCCAGATGCACAAGGTGGCACATGTGTCTGGAGTTTTTGCAGTGACTAGAAGGCCTGGCAAGCCCATTCTCTCCCACTCTCTCTCTCTCATAAATAAGTAAATAATTGTTTGGGTTTTTTTGTTTTTGTTTTTGTTTTTGAAGTAGGATTTCACTCTAGCCCAGGTTGACCCAGATTCTACTATGTAGTCTCAGGGTGGCCTCGAGCTCATGGTGATCCTCCTACCTCTGCCTCCTGAGTGCTCAGATTAAAGGTGTGTGCCACCACACCTGGCTGAAATTTTTTTTAAAAAGGAACTTAGTATAAAAGCTGGGTAGTTAAAAAAGAGAGAGAGAGAAAGAAAGAGAGAGAGAGAAAGAAAGAGAGAGAGAGAAAGAAAGAAAGAAAGAAAGAAAGAAAGAAAGAAAGAAAGAAAGAAAGAAAGAAAGAAAGAAAGAGGGCTGGAGAGATGGCTTAGTGGTTAAGGCACTTGCCTGTAAGGCCTAAGAACTCACGTTCATATCTCCAGATCCCTCATAGCCAGATGCACAGTGACGCAAGCATGTAATGTTGCACATGTGCACAAGGGGGTGCACCCATCTGGAGTTTGTAGCAGGCTGAAGGTCCTGGTACACCCATTCTCTCATGCTCTCTGCCTCTTTCTCTCTCTCTCTCTCAAAATAAAAAATAATAACAAAAAATAAAGAGGGATGAAGAGATGGCTTAGTAACTAAAGGAACTTGCCTGCAAAGCCAAAGGACCCAGGTTCAACTCCTTAGCACTCATGTAAGCAGATGCACAAAGTGGCACACAGGCATCTGGAGTTTGTTTGCAGTGGCTGGAGGCCCTGGCGTACCTATTCTCTCTCTCTCCTCTCTCTCTCTCTCACTTTCTCTCAAATAAATAAACAAAAATAAATTTTAAAAGAATGAAAAGGGCTGGAGAGATGGCTTAACAGTTAAGGCACTTGGCTACAAAGCATAAGGACACAGGTTTAATTCCCCAGTATTCATGTAAGCCAGATACACATGGTGGCACATGTGTCTGGAGTTCATTTGCAGTGGCTAGAGGCCCTGGTATGCCCAGTCTCTCTCTGTAATAAATAAATTTTAAAGATAAAAAGAATTTTAGGGCTGGAGAGATGGCTTAGTGGTTAAGTGCTTGCCTGTGAAGCCTAAGGACCCCAGTTCAAGGCTGGATTCTCCAGGTCCCACGTTAGCCAGATGCACAAGGGGGCGCACGCGTCTGGAGTTCGTTTGCAGAGGCTGGATGCCCTGGCACGCCCATTCTCTCTTCCTCTCTCTCCCTCTCTCTCTCTCTCTCTCTCTCTCTCTCTCTCTCTCTCTGCCTCTTTCTCTCTCTGTCACTCTCAAATAAATAAATAAAAATTTTTTTAAAAATTATATAAAAAAAAAGAATTTTAAAAACTGGGTAGATAGCTTAGTTGTGCCTTCCTTTTAAGCATGCAGGCCAGAGTTCAATCTCAGAGCCAACATGAAAAAAGGTTGGCTATGATGCACACACTTGTAATCCCAGCACTGAGGAGGTAGCAACAGGCAGATCCCTAGGGCTCACTGGCTAGCCTACTTGGTGAGTTCCAGGCCAGTGAGAAGTCCTGTCTCAAAGTAGGTGGACAGGACCTGAGGAACAACAGTTGAAATTTATCCTCTGGCCTCCACATACACATGCACATATGTGCATACACAAGTGCACACAGATTTGCAAACAAAAAGGATTTATATAAGCTGGCATGCATGGTGATGCATACCTGTAATGCCAGCATTCAGGAGCCTGAAGCAAGTGGACTGCCCTGAGTTTGAGGCCAGCCTGGGCTACACAGTAATACCCTTGTCTCAAAAATTTTAAAAGAGGGGGCTGGAGAGATGGCTTAGTAGCTAAGGCATTTGCCTGCAAAGCCAAAGGACCCCAGTTCAATTCCCCAGGGCCCACATAAGCCAGATGCACAAGGGGGCACATATGTCTGGAGTTTGCAGTGATTGATTAAAATTAAAATTAAAAAGAGGGCTAAAAAAAAAAAAAGTGCTGGCTTAGTGGATGGGGCGCTTACCTGTAAAGCCTAAGAACTCATGTTTGAATCTCCAGGTCCCACAGAAACCAGATGCACAGAGACTCAAATGCACAATGTCACACATATACACAAGGGGACACACACATCTGGAGTTTGTTTGCAATGACTGAAGAACCTGGTGTGCCCATTCTCTCTCCTTCTCCCCCTCTCACTCAAATAAATAAAAAATAAAAATAAATGCCGGGCGTGGTGGCGCATGCCTTTAATCCCAGCACTCGGGAGGCAGAGGTAGGAGGATCACTGTGAGCTCCTAGGCCACCCTGAGACTACGTAGTGAATTCCAGGTCAGCCTGGGCTAGAGTGAGAACCTACCTCGAGAAACAAAAAAAAAAATAAATAAAAAGAGTGGCAGGAGAGATGGCTCAGTGGTTAAGTGTGCTTCCTATATAAGCATGAAAACCTGAGGGGGCCTGAAATTGCCTGAGTTCAAATCTCCAAATCCCACATAAACAGTTGGGCATGGCCACACTCACCTGGCACCCCAGTCCCACAAAAAGGAGCAAGAAACCAGGGAATCACAGAGGCTTGGGAAAAACAGCTCTAGTATCAGTAAAGAAACTCTGGCTCAGGCTGGAGAGATGGCTTAGCAGTTAAGCGCTTATCTGTGAAGCCTAAGGACCCTGGTTCGAGGCTTGATCTCCCTGAACCTAACGTTAGCCAGATGCACAAGAGGGCGCACGCATCTGGAGTTCATTTGCAGTGGCTGGAAGCCCTGGTGCGCCCATTCTCTGTCTCCATCTGCCTCTTTCTCTGTCTGTCGCTCTCAAATAAATATTAAAAAAAAAAAAAGAAAGAAAGAAAAGAAAAGAAACTCTGGCTCAAAATAAAAACAGGCCAAAGAGTAATGGAGCAAGACACCTGACATTCAGTTCTGGCCACTGCTAAAGAGAGCATGAGGCACCACAAGAGCACATAAATGTGCATACACTACAACCCACACACATACAATAGACACAAGCAAGCAAAAAAGTTAGTATTTACCTACTTACTTACTTACTTACTTTCTTGAGAGAGAAAGAATGGGTGCACCAGGGCTTCTAGCCACTGCAAACTAACTCCAGACGTATATACTACCTTGTGCATCTGGCTTACATAGGGACTAAGCAATCGAACCTGAGTCCTTAGGCTTCCCAGGCAAGTGCCTTAACCACTAAGCTATCTCTCCAGCTTCCCAAAAAGAATTTTTAAGAGGAATTGGGAAGAAGAGATAGCTCAATTGTTAAAGGTACTTGTTGGCAGATTGGAGAAATGGCTCAGTGGCTAAAGATACTTTCTTGCAAAGCCTGCCAGCCAGGGTTCAGTTCCCCAGTACCCAACTAAAGCCAGAAGCACAAAGTGGCACATGGGTCTGGATTTTGGATGGAGTGGCAGGAGGCCCTGGTTTGCACTCACTCACTCTCAAATAAATTTATAAATAACTAAATTTTTGGGTTTGTTTTTTGAGGTGGGGTCTTGCTCTAGTCCAGGCTGACTTGGAATTCTCTATGTCATCTCAGGCTGGCCTTGAATTCACAGTGATCCTCCTACCTCTGCCTCCTGTTCTGGGACTAAAGGTGTGCATCACCATGTCTGGCTAGTAAAATTTATTTATTTATTTGCAAGCAGAGAGAGAGAGAATGGGCTCAACAGGTCCACTAGCCACTGCAAATGAACTCCAGATGCATGAGCCACTTTGTGCATCTGTCTTTACGTGGGTACTGGGGAATCAAACCCAGATCATTAGGCTTGGCAGTCAAGTGCCTTAAAACTTCTGAGGGCTGGAGAGATGGTTTAGTGGTTAAGATGCTTGCCTGCAAAGCCTAAGGACTCAGGTTCAATTCCCCAGGACCCATGTAAACTAGATATACAAGGTAGTGCATGTGCCTGGAGTTTGTTTGCAGTGGCTGGAGGCCCTGGCATGTTTATTCTCATTCTCTCTCTCTCTGTCTCTCTCTCAACCTCTCTCTGTCTCTCTCTATATATATCTGCCTCTTTCTCTCTCAAACTAATAAATAAATATTTAAAAAATAAAAAATATATGATGAAAACTGGGCGTGATGGCACACACCTTTAATCTCAGTACTCCAGAGGCAGAGGTAGGAGGATCACCATGAGTTCAAGGCCACCCTGAGACTAAAGAGTGAATTCCAGGTCAGCCTGAACTAGAGTGAGAAGCCTACCTCAAAAAACAAAACAAAACAAAATTATGATGTATACTTTTTGATGTGGAAAACTGCTCATGTATTTATTATTTAATAGGAAAAAGTAGGTTACATGTCACTATATATACTATGACTGATTTTATGCTTAAATGCAAGTTGTTATAAGTACATATAGATGTGGGTATAATTATTTGTATTTGTGTTTAGAAAAATGGTTGAGATGAAATACATCAAACCACTAACAGTGCCTATTGCTGCAGGGTGAGTACATGGGTTGGATTTTCCCCTTATGTTTAACTATACTGTAATTTTTAAAAAATAACAACCATATGTGACATGTGTGATAAAAATAGTAATAAAGGAAAAGATAAAAATTTGTGGTCCAGAGCAAGAAGGGGCTAGAGATGAAACCTGTCAACACAAGCAGAATAAAAAGGGAATAAGGGACTTGGGAAAATGGCTCAGTGGATAAAGCACTTGCTATGAGAAGCTGAGATCAGATGCCCAGAGCCCACATAAAGCTGCACGGGGCTGCACGCGTCCCTAATCCCAGTGCAACTAGGGTGAGAGGAAAGGGGGAGACAGGAGACTCCCTGAAGGTAATGGGCCGGCTAGCCTAGTGGACACAGCAACAAACAATAAGAGAGCCTGCCCCAAATAAAGTCGAAGGCAAGGACCAACAACCAGGATTGTCCTCTGACCTCTACATACATGCAATAGTTCCTGCACTCACTCACGCATGTATACGCACATCATGCACGCACGCACACACACAGATTAAAAACAAAAATCTAAGGCTAATGTGTGTGGTGGTGCACTCCTTTGATCCCAGCAATCAGGAGGCTGAAGTAGAATAAAAAGGGAACAAGGGACTTGGGGAGATGGCTCAGTGAATAAATCACTTGCTATGCAGGCATGAGGAGCTGAGATCATATGCCCAGAGCCTATTGTGAGCTGAAGGCCAGCCTGGAACTACAGAGAAAATTCCAGATCAGCATGGCTACAGTGAGACTCTGCCTTGGGAAAAAAAAAAAAAAAAATCCTGCAAATAAATAAATGGAAAGCCAGGCGTGGTGGCGCACGCCTTTAATCCCAGCACTCAGGAGACAGTGGTAGGAGGATCGCCATGAGTTCAAGGCCACCCTGAGACTGCATAGTGAATTCCAGGTTAGCGTGGACCAGAGTGAGACCCTACCTCAAGAAATAATAATAATAATAATAATGATAATAATAATAATAATAATTTAAAAATAACTAAATAAATTTTAAAAAATAATTTTTTGCTGGGCATAGTGGTGCATGCCTTTAATTCCAGCACTTGGAAGGCTGATGTAGGTGGATCACCATGAGTTTGAGGCCACACTGAGGCTACATAGTGAATTCCAGGTCAGCCTGAGCTAAAGTGAAATCCTACCTCAAAAAAAAGGGGGCACTGGAGGGATGGCTTAGTGGTTAAGGCATTTGCCTGCAAAGCCAAAGGACCTAGGTTTGATTGTCCAGGACCCACATTAGCCAGATACACAAGGGGGTGCATATATCTGGAGTTCATTGGCAGTAGCTGGAGGCCCTGGTGTGCCCATTCTCTCTCTCTTTCTCTCCCCCATTCTCTGTCAAATAAATAAAAATAATTTTTTTAAAAAGACAAGAAATAAAATGAAATTTTAAGCCAGACATATGTGGTGATACACGTCTTTAATCCCTGCACTTGGGATCCTAAGGTAGGACTGATGTGAGTTTGAGGCCATCCTGGGCTACAGAGTGAGTTCCAGGTCAGTCTGGGATAGAATGAGTCCCTCCCCCAAGAAACAAAATGTTTTATTTTACTTTTTATTTGTGTATGAGAAAGAAAGATGCAGAGAGAGAGAGAATGGGCACACCAGGGCCTCTAGCCAGTGCAAATAAACTTCAGACGCATGCAGCTGTGCATCTGGCTTTACCTGGGCACTAGGAAATCAAACCTGGGTCCTTAGGTTTTTCAGGCAAGAGCCTTAATGGCTAAGTCATCTCTTCAGCCCAAAATGTTTTTTTAATAAGTTTTTTGTTATTTATTTATATTTGAGAGTGACAGACATAGAGAGAAAGAGGCAGATATATATAGAGAGAGAATGGGCGTGCCGGGGCCTCCAGCCACTGCAAAGGAACTCCAGACGCGTGCACCTCCTGGTGCATCTGGCTGACATGGGTCCTGGGAAACTGAGCCTCAAATTGGGGTCCTTAGGCTTCCCAGGCAAGTGCTTAACTGCTAAGTCATCTCTCCAGCCCCCAAAATGTTTTTTAAATCTTTTATTTATTTATTTATTTGTGAGCAGAGGGGAGGAAGGGAGAGAGAATGAGCATACCAGAGCTTATTGCTGCTGCAAACTAACTCTAGATTCATGCGCCACTTTGTGCATCTAGCTTTATGTGGGCACTAGGAAATTGAACCAGGGTCTGGCTGGCTTTGCAAGCAAGAGACTTCAATTGCTGAGGCATCTTCCCAGCCTCCAAAATGGTTTTTTTTAACATAGGAATGAGATTTTTTTCTCAAATGAAAATGAAGCTTTACCTGGCTTTTGTTACTGTGATAAGATATATATGACATAAAATTTAGCTTTTTAGGGATTTTAAGTGTGCAAATCAGTTGCATTAACTGCATTTACCCTATTGTGCAACCACACCATCATCCATCTTTAGAACTTTGTTTGTTTGTTTGTTTTTTGTTTTTTGAGATAGGATCTCACTCCATCTCAGGCTGACCTGGAATTCACTATGTAGTTTCAGGATGACCTCGAACTCACAGTGATCCTCCTACCTCTTTCTCCCGAGTGCTGGGATTAAAGGCCTGTGCCACAGCGCCTGGCATGACTGGCTTATTTCACTTAAGATAATGTCTTGATGGTTCATACAAATTGTAACACAAAAGAATTTTCTTTCTTTTTTTTTTCGGTTTTTCAAGGTAGGGTCTCGCTCTAGCCCAGGCTGACCTGGAATTCACTATGTAGTCTCCAGGTAGCCTTGAACTCATGGCGATCCTCCTATCTCTGCCTCCTGAGGGTTGGGATTAAAGGCGTGTGCCATTATGCCCAGCAATTTTCTTCCTTTTTTTTTTTTTTTGTTTGGTTTTTCAAGGTAGGGTCTCACTCTAGCCCAGGCTGACCTGGAATTCACTACGGAGTCTCAGGGTGGCCTTGAACTCATGGCAATCCTCCTACCTCTACCTCCCGAGTGCTGGGATTAAAAGGGTGCACCACCATATCCGGCTAATTTTCTTCCTTTTTAAGGCTGAGCAATAGTCTATCATACATTGTATGTGGGCATATATGTACTTCATTTTGCTTATCCATTCTCCTATCAATGGACTCTTTGTTTCCAACCCTTTGGCTCCTGTACATAGTACTGCTATGGACACCTGCGTCTCATCCAGCTTTAATTAAAGGCCACTGCTAGAGTTTAAAGCCAAATATCCCCCACAGACTGGTGCTTGAGTGCTTGTTCCCCATCTGGTGATGTTATTTTTGGAAGCTGTGGAAGCTTTGTGAAGTGGGGCCTAGCCAATGGCCCCTGGTTTCAGCCTCACTCTCTGCCTTCTGGTCTGCTGCGGGGTGAAGAGCCTTTGTCATACACTCCCACTGCCCTCAACTGAGCTGAGCGGCTTACCATAGTGGACTGAAACCCTCCGAAACCATGAGCCGAATAAGCCTTTCTTCTCTTAGGTTGCTTCTGACAGGTGGTCTGTCATAGTAATGCAAAAGTAACTGATCCAGGGCTGGAGAGATGGCTTAGCGGTTAAGCGCTTGCCTGTGAAGCCTAAGGACCCCAGTTCAAGGCTCGATTCCCCAGGTCCCACGTTAGCCAGATGCACAAGGGGGCGCACGCGTCTGGAGTTCGTTTGCAGAGGCTGGAAGCCCTGGCACGCCCATCCTCTCTCTCTCCCTCTATCTGTCTTTCTCTCTGTGTCTGTCGCTCTCATATAAATAAATTAATTAATTTAAAAAAGAAAAAGTAACTGATCCAGCCCTACACCAGTCCATGTTGGGCCTCTCCAACTGCTAGATTACACTGACATCCAACTAAACAAGCCTTGTTAGGATTTGACTGGGAATGTCCCTGAGGCCCAAGTGGTTAAACACTTAGTCCCCAGATGGTGGCGCTGCTATCCTGGGAGGCGGGGAAACCTTTCAGACATGTAGATTAGGGTGAACCTGGAGCTGTAAAGGCAGGCTTTGAGCCTTGTAGCCTGCCCTGCCTGCAAGCAGCCCAAGCCCTCAGCTTCCTGACCAGCTAGGATGTGAGGAAGTTGCCCGACACTCCCACCACGGCCAGGCCTTCCCTCTCATGATGGACTGTATGCTCTCAAACCAGGAGCCCAAAGCAATCCTTCCTCCCTTAAATTGCTTTGTATTATTGTTTCATTTATTTTTTTTTTATTTTTTTTAAATTTATTTTAATTTATTTATTTGAGAGCGACAGACACAGAGAGAAAGACAGATAGAGGGAGAGAGAGAGAATAGGCGCGCCAGGGCTTCCAGCCTCTGCAAACGAACTCCAGATGCGTGCGCCCCCTTGTGCATCTGGCTAACGTGGGACCTGGGGAACCGAGCCTCGAACCGGGGTCCTTAGGCTTCACAGGCAAGCACTTAACCGCTAAGCCATCTCTGCAGCCCCCATTTATTATTTTATTACCTTGATTAATTTTGTTTTCAAGATAGGGTGTCACTCCAGGCTAGAATTCACTATGTAATCTCAGGCTGGCCTGGAACTCACAGTGATCTCCCTACCTCTGCCTCCTGAGTCCTGGGATTAAAGTCATGTATCTCCATGCCAGCCTATTATCTTTATTTTAACATTCATGTCATTTTGTGAGTATGATTCAATCAGTTCCATTAGGGTTGCTTGCAGTAGTGTGGATGAAGGTCTGCTTACAGGAACATGAGCACGTTACCAGTGGTACACCGCTAAAGAAAGTACCTCTCCTTCCTCCATCAATTGTTCACTTTGTGTAAGTCCTCAGGGAGTGTGGAGTCCCATAAGAACCTCCCCAAAGATGCTTTTGTATTTGGTCACATCAAAAGACGAGCGACAGGGCTGGAGAGATAGCTTAGTGGTCAAGGTGCTTCCCTATGAAGTATAAGGACAAAGGTTCAATTCCCTGGTACCCACTTAACCTAGATACACTAGGTGGTGTATGTGTCTGGAGTTTGCAGTGGCTAGAGGCCCTGGCATGCCCATTCTCTCTCTCTCTCTCCCTCTCTCTCAAATAAATAAATATTGATAAAATATTTTTTAAAAAAAGACAGAAGGGCCAGGCATGATGGCACATGCCTTTAATGCCAGCATTTGGGAGGCAGGGAGAAGATTACATAGTGAATTCCAGCCTGTGCTAGAGTGAGACCCTAATTTGAAAAAAAAAAAAAAGAGAGAGAGAAAGAAAGAAAGAAGGAAAGAAGGAAAGAAGGAAAGAAGGAAGGAAAGAAAGAAAGGTAAAAAGAAAACAAGCAACTGATACAAGCAGCTACTGAACTCTAGGACCTAAACCCAACAGCTTTCAATGCATTGCTTGATGTAAGTCTTAGAAACAACCCTCTCAGTGACGTAAGCACTACAGTCCTCACTTTACTGGAGAAGGTTCTTGGCCTCAAAGGGTCAAGTTACAACTTACACGTACAAGTTTGTGTCAGGTAGGCAGGATGGATTAAGTTGTTATTATTATGGTAGCCAGTGAGCCCACACCCCAGAGACTACTCCCCGCCGACACTGAATACATATCTCTCATTTGAGTCACATGTCATCATAGGGTTAGCCTGGCTCTCCTCCGTGTTCTCTTCACTCCAGCCTAGCAGAAGAGCCCCACTCTGGGGCATGGCTGGACATGAGGTAGAAAGAATAAGATGGCCGGGCGTGGTGGCGCACACTTTTAATCCCAGCACTTGGGAGGCAGAGGTAGGAAGATCGCCGTGAGTTCAAGGCCACCCTGAGACTACAGAGTTAATTCCAGGTCAGCCTGGACCAGAGTGAGACCCTACCTCAAAAAAAAAAAAAAAAAAGAAAGGAAGGAAGAAAGAAAGAAAGAAAAAGATGGCAGACTGCAAGATAGCTAGTAATTCTGCCTTAGTAGTTTAAACGTGAAATGTCCCCATAGCCTCATGCGGGTTTATTTATTTATTTACTTGAGAGCAATAGACAGAGAGAGGCAGATAGAGAGAGAGTGTGTCTGAAAATGGATGTGCCAGGTCTTCTAGCCACTGCAAATGAACTCCAGATCTGCATGCACCACCTTGTGCATCTGGCTTATGTGGGTACTGAGGAATCAAACCTAGATCCTTTGGCCTTGTAGGCAAGTGCCTTAACCACTAAACCATCTCTCCAGCCTCCATGTATTTTTTCAAGTTTATTATTTTGACAAAGTTATGAATGCACATATAATATATACATATACATTATTGACAACTTCCATAATTATAGACAATAAACCATGATAATCCCTCATCACTTTCCCCTTTGCAACTCCACTCTCCATCATATCCCCTCCCCCTCTCAATTAGACTCTCTTTTATTTTGATGTCACTATCTTATCTTCCTACCATGATGGACTTATGAAGGTAATGTCAGACACTGTGAGGCCATGAATATCCAGGCCATTTTGTGTCTGGAAGAGTGCATTGTAAGGAGTTGTACCCTTCCTTCGGCTCTTTCTGCCACCTCTTCCACAATGGACCCTGAGCCTTGGAAGGTGTGATAGAGATGTTTCAATGCTGAGCACTCCTCTGTCACGTCTTTTCAGCACTATTTTGCCTTTTGAGTCATTCCAGAGGTCACTGCCATCTGAAAAGAGAAGCTTTTCTAGCCAAAAGTGAAAGCATTAATATATGATGTTAACATTAAGAGAAGCACTTACAGGGGAGTTTGGTGAGCCTAATCTATGCATTTAGCCAGACACCAGCAGGCGTTATACTCCTAGGGCTCATGACCTCCCCCATCATAGGTTTTCAGTATCAGGCATGTTTTCCTCTAGTCCAATTAGAGTGGTTGGTTTCCTCCATAACAGACGTTCCACTATTGCACCTGTTGGCTCATTTGGCCTGGCTGAAAAAATTTAAGGCTTATAGTGTCCACTGTTGAGTATCTCCACTAATAACTTCTGTCTCTCCCATGGAGCTGCATGAAATAATAGCTTTTTCCAGCTTTCTGTCAGCTTGTCTACATGGAGGAGGTTTTCAGCTCAGCTCTAGCAAGATTTCTCAGTGACTTTATAGCCCAAGCATGTGGAGTCTTCAGCAGTAGGGTCTTACCATCTATCCCTGGTGGGAAACCAAAAGCCTTGGCAATGGCCTGTAATGTTTGGGGGGCATCAGGGACCTCCCTGGCCAACAACTCACTGGAAGGTATCCCATCCCTGGCACTGAAAATTTTCTAGTAACAATCTATGGCTTATGGGTATGCCATTGTCCAAAAAAGTAGGTTAGTATATGGCTTATTCATACTCTCTTAGATTTTTTTATTAACCCTCCCCCCATCCTCCTTTACTCAGTCTCTTCCCCTGAGCTCGCTTAGGACTCTCACCCAGTTATCTCTTCATCTACCTACAGATATACAAAGCCATACCCTTACGTCCTCCCCCCGCCTCCCTCCCTTACAGCCCCTTTCTAGCTTACTGGCCTCTACTACCAAGTTTTATTCCAACTCACATCCAAGTCCAAATATCTGTAGCTAGGATCCACATATGTGAAAGAATATCCAGTGGTGCATGGCTTTCTGGGCCTGGATTACCTCAGTAACTATAATCCTTTCTATGTCCATCCATTTCCCTGCAAATTTCATAATTTTTTTTACCTCTAAATAGAACTCCACCGTGTAAATGTATCACATCTTCATTATCCACTCATCAGTTGAGGGACATCTAGGCTGGTTCCATTTTTCTAAGTATTGTGAATACAGCAACAATAACCATGGATGTGCAAGTATCTCTAAGATAGTGAGACAAGTCCTTAGGATATATAGCTCCACCAGTTTTTATTTCCACCAACAGTGTAGAAGGATTCCTTTTTTTTCCCCCACATTCTTGCCAAAATTTGTTTTCATTTGTTTTCTTTTTTGTTGTTTATTTATTTTTCCTTTTTTCTCAATTTTTATTAACATTCCATGATTACAAAAAATATCCCATGGTAATACTCTCCCTCCCCCCACTTTCACCTTTGAAATTCATTCTCCATCATATCCCCTCCCCATCTCAATCAGTCTCTCTTTTATTTTGATGTCATGATCTTTTCCTCCTCTTATAATGGTCTTGTGTAGGTAGTGTCAGACACTATGAGGTAATGGATATCCAGGCCATTTTATGTCTGGAGGGAGCACATTGTAAGGAGTCCTACCCTTCCTTTGGCTCTTACATTCTTTCCACCACCTCTTCCGCATTAGACCCTGAGCCTTGGAAGGTGTGATAGAGATATGTTACTTGGGACTTCAAGTCACTTCTTTCCAGCACTATGAGTCATCCCAAAGTCACTGTCATCTAAAAAGAGAAGATTCTCTACCAAAAGTGAGAGTAGCATTAATATATGGGTATGAATATTAAGAGATGTGCTTACTGGGCAGTTTGATAAGCATAGTATATACATTTATCCAGACATCAGCAGATGTTACACCCCTAGGGCTCATGACTACCCCTGTTTTAAGTTTTCAATATCAGGGATGTATTCCCCCCCTTGGAACAGGCCTCCAGTCCAACTGGAGGGCAGTTGGTTTCCACCATGACAGACATGCCACTATTGCATCTGTTGGCTTATTTGGCCTGGCTGGCCAATTATAAGGCTTGCAGTGTCCACTATTGAGTGTCTTTAATGGTGATTTCTCTTTCTCCCATTGAACTACATGTAGAATGGCTTTCTGTCAGCTGGTCTACATGAAGGAGGTTATCAGCTCAGTTCCAGCAGGATTTCTCAGTGGCCTTGCAGCCCAAGTATGTGGAATTTTCAGCAAAAGGGTCTTACCATCTGTGATAGTTAAGGTGTTGTCAACTTGATCTGTTTAGTAATCCACAGGCTGCTTCTAGGAAGGATCAACTAAAGGAGGAGGTCTTTCCCCCAGGGTGAGCCCTTCCCCCAGAGTGGGCGGCCCCGCTCAGAGAGGGACTTGATATAAGGAAGCTCTTCCTTCCTTCCACTTGGCTGCCAGAGCTGCTCCCTACCTTCTAGCGTGGATTGAAGACCAGTACGGACTAAAGACCAACATCAACTGAAGACCCATGTGGATCGAAACCCAGCGGCTCCTCAGGCAGCCGGCACCATCTGCAGTGCCGGGTCGGGACTGCTGAGGCATCTGGCCATGTGGACTGAGCAGCTACCAGGTTTGGTGATTCTCAGGCCTGCAACTGCTATTGGACTACTGTAAGCTAATCCAATAAATTCCCTTTATAAAATAATTCATTCTAGTAATTCTGTTCCTCTAGAGAACCCTGACTAATACAGATTTTGGTACCAGGAGTGGTTCTAGAGAAACAGAATTGTAAGGATGGATTTCTCTAGTGGGCTTAGTGCTATCTGGGGTTGGTTCTCCAATTTCAGTGCTACCAAAGGCCCTACTGGTGATAAGGAGAGCACCTGTACTGGAAATAAAGAGGGCACTAATAATCCATGGTGTGCACTATTTAAAGAACTCCATGAGATAGATGTATTTGGTGACCCTGACTCATGTCTTGTGAAGAGCAAGGAATTTAGTGACTCTGTATTTAAAACATTTGAATATTTGTGGAAAAGTAAGACCAATGATGAGGCTGGTTGGTTGCTTTTAGCATCTCTAGACAAACTACTGAGGGAACAGCAGAAGCTCAAAAAGGAAAATTCCAAGCTTAAGACCCACATACACGATCTCAAGGTTTCTAAAGGTGCCCTGGAGGAGAGTCTCCTCTCTAGCCAGAACAGGGCTCAAATTGCAGAAAACCAAACCCAAGCTCTCATTGTGAGATTAGCTAACTTGCAATGTAAGCTTAAATCCCAGCCTCACCAACTATCAGAAGTTAAAGTGAGGGCACTGATTGGAAAAGAGTGGGATCCTGTGACTTGGGATGGTGATGTGTGGGAAGACCCTGAAGAACCTGGGGACATTGAAGTGTTAGATTCTGAAGAAGATGTTTTGGATGAAAATATGACCCCTCCCTTAGCACCAGTTGTATCCACACCCCCACATCCTGAAGGATTATCCTCCCCACCCTTGCCTGGGGGAATTCATCCCTCTTTGTCTGAGGAATCAGCAGAAAATGCTGGTGATTCTCAGTTCCCACCCATCTTTGCCTCTAGGCCTATAACCAGACGAAAGGCTAGGCAGGCTCCTAAAGGTGAGATAGAAAGTGTGACACAGGAGGAGGTGAGGTACACTCCTAAAGAACTTCAGGAGTTTTCTAACTTGTACAGGCAGAAGCATGGGGAATATGTGTGGGAATGGATTTTAACAGTATGGGATGATGGAGGAAGGAACATAAGATTAGATCAGGCTGAATTTACTGAAATGGGCCCATTGAGCAGAGATTTTAGATTTAACAATGCAGCTCGTGCAGTTGGAAGGGGTGCCAAGAGTTTATTTGATTGGTTGACTGAAGTATGGCTCCAAAGATGGCCTACTGTGAATGAGCTTGAGCTGCCTGATATCCCTTGGCTTAATGTCGATGAAGGGATTAAAAAGCTCAGAGAACTTGGAATGCTGGAGTGGATTTGTCATGTAAACTCATCTTTGCCCCCACAATGGGAGCGACCAGAAGATGTGCCCTTCACTAAGACCATAAGAAACAGATTTGTGAGGGGAGCACCAGCATTCTTAAAGTCCCATATCATTGCTCTTTTATGTAAAGAAGACCTCACAGTGGGAGCTGCAGTTGCTGCATTAGGTGATTTAGATGCAATGGGCATAACTGAATCTCGGGGTAACAAGGGCCAAGTGGCAGTGCTGAATCGCCAAAGGCGGGGTGAAAGTGTTTTTCATAATAGACAGTGTAGGCAAAATTATGCACATAAAGGTATGACTCGTATGGACCTTTGGCGTTGGCTGATTAATCATGGTGTTCCCAGAAGTCAAATAGATAAGAAGCCTACTGAGTTTCTTCTTGATCTGTATAAGCAGAAAAGTTCCACAGCAAGGGGACATAAAGCCACTTTGAATTATAGCAACAGAGAATCAAGGCCTCTTAATCAGTTTCCAGACTTGAGCCAGTTTACAGATCCTGAGCCCCTTGATTGAAGGGTTGGCCGGGTTCCCTCGGGGAAGGACCCCCCCTACAATTGCCAAAAGTTTCAATATTAAACTTACACCTATCCTTCCTCAGAGGGACCTGCGGCCTTTTGCTAGGGTAACTGTACACTGGGGGAAAGGAAATAATCAGACCTTTCGGGGCCTACTGGACACTGGCTCTAAATTGACATTGATTCCAGGAGACCCCAAAAAGCACCATGGCCCTTCAGTTAAAGTAGGTGCTTACGGAGGTCAGGCGATCAATGGAGTTTTGGCGAATGTTAGACTGACAGTGGGTCCACTGGGTCCCCGAACGCATCCTGTGGTTATTTCCCCTGTCCCAGAATGCATAATTGGGATAGATATACTTAGCAGTTGGCAGAACCCCCACATTGGTTCCCTGACTTGTGGAGTAAGGGCTATTATGGTTGGAAAGGCCAAATGGAAGCCATTGAGGCTCCCACCACCAGGGAAAATAGTGAATCAAAAACAATATCGCATCCCTGGAGGGATTTCAGAAATTAGTGCCACTATAAAGGACTTGCAGGATGCAGGGGTGGTGGTTCCCACCACATCTCCCTTTAACTCTCCTATTTGGCCTGTTCAGAAGACAGATGGATCCTGGAGAATGACAGTGGATTATCGGAAACTTAATCAGGTGGTGACTCCAATTGCAGCTGCTGTACCAGATGTGGTTTCTTTACTTGAGCAGATTAACACGTCTCCTGGTACCTGGTATGCAGCTATTGATCTTGCAAATGCTTCCTTCTCCATACCTGTCCATAAGGACCACCAGAAGCAATTTGCCTTCAGCTGGCAAGGTCAGCAGTACACATTTACTGTTTTACCTCAAGGTTATATTAACTCTCCAGCCCTGTGTCATAGCTTAGTTCGCAGGGACCTTGATCGCCTGTCCCTTCCACAGGGTGTCACGTTGGTCCATTATATTGACGACATAATGCTAATTGGATCAAATGAGCAGGAGGTGGCAACCACTCTGGAGTTGCTGGTACAGCATATGCGCATCAGGGGATGGGAAATAAATCCATCCAAAATTCAAGGACCTTCCACCTCAGTGAAATTTCTAGGAGTTCAGTGGTGTGGGGCATGCAGGGATATTCCTTCTAAGGTGAAAGACAAGTTGTTGCATTTGGCCCCTCCTACCACTAAGAAAGAAACACAACGTCTAGTGGGCCTATTTGGATTTTGGAGACAGCACATTCCTCACTTGGGTGTCTTACTCCGTCCCATATACCAAGTGACTCGGAAAGCTTCTAGTTTTCATTGGGGCCCAGAACAAGAGAGGGCTCTTCAACAGGTGCAGGCTGCTGTGCAGGCTGCTCTACCCCTTGGGCCATATGATCCAGCAGATCCAATGGTACTTGAGGTTTCAGTGGCAGACAGGGACGCTGTTTGGAGCCTTTGGCAGGCCCCCATAGGTGAATCACAGCGGAGGCCCTTGGGATTTTGGAGCAAGGCCCTGCCATCATCTGCAGACAATTATTCTCCCTTTGAGAGACAGCTCTTGGCCTGCTATTGGGCCTTAGTGGAAACTGAACGTTTGACAATGGGCCATCAAGTTACTATGCGACCCGAGCTGCCCATTATGAGCTGGGTGTTGTCTGACCCACCAGGCCATAAAGTTGGATGTGCACAGCAGCAGTCCATCATCAAGTGGAAGTGGTATATACGTGATTGGGCTCGAGCAGGCCCTGAAGGTACGAGTAAGTTACATGAGGAAGTTGCCCAAATGCCTATGGTTGCTACTCCTGTTGCAATGCCTTCTGTCCCCAAGCATGCACCTATGGCATCATGGGGCGTGCCCTAGGATCAACTGACTGAGGAGGAGAGATCTAGGGCATGGTTTACAGATGGTTCAGCACGTTATGCCGGCACTGCCCAGAAGTGGACAGCTGCAGCATTACAGCCCCTTTCTGGGACAACTCTGAAGGACTGTGGTGAAGGGAAGTCTTCACAATGGGCAGAACTTCGGGCAGTGCATATGGTTGTGCATTTTGCTTGGAAGAAAAAATGACCAGATGTGCGGTTATACACTGACTCATGGGCTGTGGCCAATGGTTTGGCTGGATGGTCTGGGACTTGGAAGGAGCACAATTGGAAAATTGGTGAAAAGGACATTTGGGGAAGGTGTATGTGGATAGACCTCTCTGAATGGGCAAAGGATATAAGGATACTTGTGTCCCATGTCAGTGCTCATCAGAAGGTGACCTCACTGGAGGATGACTTTAATAATCAAGTAGATAAGCTGACCCGTTCTGTGGATAGTGGTCAACCTCCTTCCTCAGCCACCCCTGTCATTGCCCAATGGGCCCATGAACAAAGTGGCCATGGTGGCAGAGATGCAGGCTATGCATGGGCCCAAAAACATGGACTTCTACTAACTAAGGCTGACCTGGCTACGGCTACTGCTGAGTGCCAAATTTGCCAACAGCAGAGGCCAACTCTGAGCCCCCGATATGGTAGTATACCTCGGGGTGACCAGCCAGCAACCTGGTGGCAGGTTGACTACATTGGACCTCTTCCATCATGGAAAGGGCAGCGTTTTGTCCTTACTGGAATAGACACTTATTCTGGGTATGCATTTGCCTTTCCTGCACGTAGCGCTTCTGCCAAAACTACCATCCGTGGGCTTACAGAATGCCTTATCCACCGTCATGGCATTCCACACAGCATTGCTTCTGACCAAGGAACTCACTTCACTGCCAAGGAAGTACGGCAGTGGGCTCATGATCATGGAATTCACTGGTCTTACCATGTGCCCCACCATCCTGAAGCAGCTGGCTTGATAGAACGGTGGAATGGCCTTTTGAAGAAACAGCTACAGCGCCAACTGGGTGGCAACAGCTTGGAGGGCTGGGGGAGTGTCCTCCAGCAGGCTGCATATGCTCTGAATCAGCGTCCTATATATGGTACTGTTTCTCCTATAGCCCGGATTCACGGGTCCAGGAATCAAGGGGTGGAAATGGGAATGGTCCCACTTGTCATCACCCCAAGTGACCCGTTAGCTAGATTTTTGCTTCCTGTTCCCGCAACCTTACGCTCTGCTGGACTACAAGTCTTGGTCCCAGAGGGGGGAGTGCTTTTGCCAGGAGACACAAAGAACATTCTATTGAACTGGAAGCTAAGACTTCCCCCTGGTCACTTTGGGCTCCTAATGCCCTTGAGTGAACAGGCTGAGAAAGGAGTTACAGTGATTGCAGGGGTGATTGATCCAGATTACCAGGGGGAAATTGGGCTGCTCCTCCACAATGGCGGTAAGGAAGAGTATGCCTGGAGTGCAGGAGATCTTTTAGGGCGTCTGTTAGTGTTACCATGTCCTGTTGTCAAAGTCAATGGACGACTGCAACAACCCAATAGAAGTAGTGTGATAAATGGCCCAGATCCTTCAGGAATGAAGGTATGGGTTACCCCTCCAGGTAAAGAACCAAGACCTGCCGAGGTGCTTGCTGAAGGTGGAGGGAATACAGAATGGGTAGTAGAAGAAGGCAGTTACAAATATCAGCTAAGGCCACGTGATCAGTTACAGAAACAAGGACTGTGATTGCAATGTTTCTGTCCTGCCTTGATAACAGAGTGTTTGTATCTACACCAATATTAAGATTGTATCATTAGCTAAACTGTTGAATTTATATTAGACCCATTGTATTAGAGACTAAGCTTGTGTTGGGGGGAAGATTTTGCGGTTCCGGTTGTACGTGGGATAGTTATGCGATGTTAGGCGGAATTATGAGCTTGTTACTGTTTTCATTTGGAAATTAAGTATGATGTAAGGAGACATGATTTGATGCCAAGTTGACAAGGGGTGGACTTGTGATAGTTAAGGTGTTGTCAACTTGATCTGTTTAGTAATCCACAGGCTGCTTCTAGGAAGGATCAACTAAAGGAGGAGGTCTTTCCCCCAGGGTGAGCCCTTCCCCCAGAGTGGGTGGCCCCACTCAGAGGGGGGACTTGATATAAGGAAGCTCTGGGTAGAAGAGTTCCCTTTTTCCTTCCTTCCTTCCACTTGGCTGCCGGAGCTGCTCCCTACCTTCTAGCGTGGATTGAAGACCAGTACGGACTAAAGACCAACATCAACTGAAGACCCACGTGGATCGAAACCCAGCGGCTCCTCAGGAAGCCTCCAGGCTTTCCGGCACCATCTGCAGTGCCAGGTCGGGACTGCTGAGGCATCTGGCCACGTGGACTGAGCAGCTACCAGGTTCGGTGATTCTCAGGCCTGCAACTGCTATTGGACTAGTGTAAGCTAATCCAATAAATTCCCTTTATAAAATAATTCATTCTAGTAATTCTGTTCCTCTAGAGAACCCTGACTAATACACCATCTATTCCTGGTGGGAAACCAAGGGCCTCGGCAATGACCTATAATGTTTTGGGGGCATCAGGGACCTCCCTGACCAACAACTCACTGGAGGTATCCCATCCCTGGCATTGAAAATTTTCTAACAACAATCTATAGCTCCTGAGTGTTCCATTGTCCAAAACCAGAGGATTCCAGATGTATCCTCTTAGATTTTGATTAGCCCTGCCTCCACCTTTGCTTTACTCAATTTCTTCCTCTGACCTCACTTTGGGCCTTTTTACCCCCATTAATCTATTCTTCTACTTACATATATTCATTTGTTTTCTTGATGGTAGCCATTGTGATAGGAGTGAGATAGAATCTCAAAGTTGTTTTAATTTGCATTTTCCTGATGGATAAGGATAGAGAAGATTTTTTTAGATGAGTATAGGCCATCTGTATTTCTTCTTTTGAGAACTCTCTAGTTCCATAGCCCATTTTTTAGTTGGGTTGTTTGATTTCTTATTATTTAGTTTTCTGAGTTCTTTGTATATCCTAGATATTAATCCTCTGCCAGATGTATAGCTGGCAAAGATTTTCTCCCATTCTATAGGCTGCCTCTTTGCTCTAGTCACAATGTCCTTTGCTGTACAAAAAACTTTCTAATTTCATGAGGTCACAGTAGTCAATCTGTGGTTATGTTTCCTGAGCATTTGGGGTTATATTCAGAAAATCTTTGCCAAGACCAATATGTTAAAGGGTTTCCCCTACTTTTTCCTCTAGCAGTTTCAGAGTTTTGGGTCTGATATTAAGGTCGTTGACCCAGTGGACTTAATTCTTGTGCATGGAGAGAGAGGAGGATCTATTTTCATCCTTCTACAGATACATATCCAGATCTCCCAGCACCATTTGTTGAAGAGGCTGTCTTTTCTCCAATGAGTATTTGTGCCATTTTTGTCAAAGATCAGGTGGCTATAGCTGCCAGACTTACATATGGGTCCTCTATTCTGTTCCACTGATCTATGTGTCTATTTTTGTGCCAGTACGATGTTGTTTTTGCTACTATGGCTCTGTAATATAGCTTAAAATCAGGTATGCTGGTACAACCAGTCTTATTTTTTTAATATTTTATTTTTATTTATTTGAGAAAGAGGGAGAGAGAGGAATGGACACACTGCAAATGAACTCCAGGTGCATGTGCCACCTTGTACATCTGGCTTATGTGGGTCCTGGGGAATCGAACCTGGGTCCTTTGGCTTTTCAGGCAAGTGCCTTAACCACTAAGCCATCTCTCAAGCCCAGTCTTATCTCCTTTTTTTTTTCTTTGAGGCAATTGTGAATGGGTGTGTTTCCCTGATTTCATCCTCAGCATGCTTATTGTTAGTATATAGGAAGGCTACTGATTTCTGGGTTTGGTTTTTTTTTTTTTGTATCCTGCTACATTGCTAAAAGAGTTTAGCAGCTCTAACAGTTTGCTGGTAGAATCTTTAGGGTCCTTCATGTATAGAATCATATTATCTGCAAATAATGATAATTTGATCTTTTTCTTCCTAATTTGTATCCCTTTTATGTATGACTCTTGTCTTATTTTGCTGTAGCTAAGACTTCCAGTACTATATCAAATAAAAGTAGGGACAGTGGACACCTCTGTCTTGTTCCTGATTTTAGTAGAAAAGCTTCAAGTTTTTCCCCATTTAGTATTCCCATTTAGTATTGGCTATAGGCTTGTCACAAATAGCCTTTATTATGTTGAGATATGTTCCTTCTATTCCCAGTTTCTTTAGGACTTTTACCATGAAGCGATGTTAGATTTTGTCAAATGCCTTTTTTGCATATATTGAGATGATCATGAGATGTTTATCCTTCAGTCCATTTATATAATGTATTACATTTATCAATTTGCACATGTTGAACCATCCTTGCATCTCTGGGATAATGCCTACTTGGTTGTGGTGAATGTTTTTGATATATTCTTGTATTCTGACTGCCAACATATATATATATAAATTTTTGTTTGTTTTTTGAGGTAGGGTCTCTCTCTAGCCCAGGTTGACATGAAATTCACTATGTAGTCTCAGGGTGGACTTGAATTCACAGAGATCCTCCTACCTCTGCCTCCCAAGTGCTGGAATTAAAGGTGTGTACCACCATGCCCAGCTGTTTGCCAACATTTTGTTCAGAATTTTTGCATCTAGTTCATGAGAGAGATTGGTCAGTAATTTTCTTTTTTTGTTCTATCTTTGCCTGTTTTGGTATCAGGGTGATGCTGGCTTCATAGAAGTTTGGCAGGATTCCTTCATTTTCTATTTTATGGAAAAGTTTGAGAAACGTTGGTATTATCTCATCCATGAAGGTCTGGTAAAATTCATCAGTGAATCCATCTGGGCCTGGGCTTTTTTTTTTAATTTTTGTTGTTGTTGTTCATTTTTATTTATTTATTTGAGAGTGACAGAGAGAGAAAGAGGCAGAGAGAGAGAGAGGGAGGGAGAGAGAATGAACATGTCAGGGCTTCCAGCCACTGCAAACAAACTCCAGATGTGTGTGCCCCCTTGTGCATCTGGCTAACATGGGTCCTAGGGAATCAAGCCTCAAACCAGGGTCCTTAGGTTTCACAGGCAAGTGCTTAACCACTAAGCCATCTCTCCAGCCTGGGCCTGGGCTTTTTTTTAGTTGGGAGATTTTTTTTTTTTTTATAACTGCTTGGATCTCCATACTTGTTATAGGTCTATTTAAGTGGTTAATCTCATCTTGCTTTAATTTAGGTAGGTCATATAAACAAGGAAATCATCCATTTCTTTCAGATTTTCAAACTTAGTGGATTATATTTTCTCAAAGTATGCCCTTATGAATTTTTTAATTTCTTTGGTATCTGTTGTAATGGTGCCCTTTCATCTCTAATTTTATTAATTGGTGTCTCTTCTCTTTCTTTTGGTCAAATTTTCTAAAGGTTTATCAATCTTATATATCCTTTCAAAGAACCAACTCTGTTTTATTTCATTGATTCTTTGTAATTTTTTAGTTTCTATTTCATTAATTGCTGACTTAATCTTCTTTATTATTTCTTCCTGTCTACTGAATTTTGGTTTGCCTTTCAAATTTCTTTTTCTTTTTTTTTTTTGCGGGGGGTTGGATTCAAGGTAGGGTATCACTATAGTCCAGGCTGACTGGAATTCACTATGTACTCTCATGGTGGCCTCGAACTTATGGCAATCCTCCTACCTCTGCCTCTTGAGTGCTAGGATGAAGTGCATTTGCCATCACACTTAGCTCTAATTTTTTTTTTTTCTTTCTTTCTTTTTTTTCTTTTTTGAGGCAGGGTCTCACTCTGGTCCAGGCTGACTTGGAATTCACTATGTAGTCTCATAGTGGCCTCAAACTCATGGCGATTCTCCTACCTCTGCCTCTTGGTGCTGGGATTAAAGGTGTGTGCTACCACACCTACCTCTAATTTCTTAATATAGGCACTTAAGGCTATAAATTTCCCTATTTGGACTGCCTTAATTGTGCCCCAAAGGTTTTGGTATGTTCTGTTCTCATTTTAATTTAAATCTATGAATATTTTTGAGATAGGTTTTCACTCTAGCCCAGGCTGACCTGGAATCCACTTATAGTTGCAGGGTGGCCTTGAACTCACAGCAACCCTCCCATCTTTGCCTCCTGAGTGCTGGAATTAAAAGTGTGCACCATCACACCCGGCTGTAAGAATTTTTGATTTCGTTCTTGATTTCTTCATTGACTCATTCATCATTTAGTAGTATATTGTTTAGTTTCCATGATTTTGTGCATGCTTTATAGCTTTTCTTGCTGTTGATTTGTAGTTTAATCCCACTGTGATCAGATTGAGTAGAAGAAATTATCTCAATTTTCCTATATTTGTTAAGGTTTGCTTTGTGTCCTTATGTATGGTCTATTTTAGAGAATATTCCATGTGCTGCTGAAAAGAATGTGTATTCTGCAGCATTTGGATGAAATATTCTGTAGATATATGTTAGGTCCATTTGTTCTAAAACTTCATTTAATCCAGATGCTTCTGGGTTTTTTTTTTTGTTTGGTTGGTTTTTTTGTTTTTTTTTTTTTTTGTTTTTTCGAGGTAGGGTCTCACTCTGGTCCAGGCTGACCTGGAATTAACTCTGTAGTCTCAGGGTGGCCTTGAACTCACAGCGATCCTCCTACCTCTGCCTCCCAAGTGCTGGGATTAAAGGCATGCGCCACCACGCCTGGTTCTGTTTGTATTTTTGCTGGGATGACCTGTCAATTGATGAAAGTGAGATATTGAAGTCACCTACTATAATTGTGTTGGTGTTATCTGTGACCTTAATTCTTTGGAGCCCCCATGTTAGGTACATACATGTTTAGGATTATAATGTCCTCTTGTTGGTGTGTTCCTTTAATCAATATAAAGTGACCTTCTTTATCTTTCCTAACTAATGTTGGTTTGACATCTACCCTGTCAGATATTAGGATAGTGACACCTGCTTGTTTTCTAGCCTCATTTGCTAGAAATACTGTTTTCCATCCTTTCACCCTAGGATAGTGTCCATCTTTTTTTTTTTTTTTTTTTTTATTTATTTGAGAGCAACAGACACAGAGAGAAAGACAGATAGAGGGAGAAAGAGAGAATGGGTGCGCCATGGCTTTCAGCCTCTGCAAACGAACTCCAGATGCCTGCGCCCCCTTGTGCATCTGGCTAACGTGGGACCTGGGGAACCAAGCCTCGAACCGGGGTCCTTAAGCTTCACAGGCAAGCGCTTAACCGCTAAGCCATCTCTCCAGCCCATAGTGTCCATCTTTTGTGGAAAGGTAAATTTCTTGGAGGCAACAAATAGAAGGATCCGGTTTTTTAACCCAGTCTGCAAACCTGTGTCTTTTAGCTGGGGCATTGAGGCTGTTGGTATTAAGAGTTATTACTGAAAGTTATTCTTGCCATTCATCTTGTTTTGTAATGCTGCTAGTTTTTCCTTTACTCTCTGGTATTAACTATTATTTTAGTACGGCTTATTTTTTTTCTGTTTCCTTATGTGTGTGCTTTTCTTTCTCTTCAGCATGAAGGATCCTTTCAAGTATTTTCTGTAGAGCTGGTTTAGTGTTCATATATTCCTTTAGCCTATTTTTGTTGTGGAATGTCCTTATTTTCCTGTCAATTTGGAAGGATAGCTTTGCGGGATACTGTAATCTTGGTTGACAGTTGTTATCTTTCAGAACTTGGAATACATCATTCCAAGCCCTTCTGGCTTTTAAAGTTTGTGTTGAGTAATCTGCTGTTATCCTGATGGGCTTGCCCTTCTATATTACTTGATTCTTCTCTCTAACTGCTCCCAATATATTTTCCTTGGTTTGTGTGTTTTGTAGTTTAATTATAATTTGGGAGTGAGAGGTCCTTTCATGATTTTGTCTGTTTGGTGTTTTAAAGCCTTCCAGTAATTGTATTGGCATCATATTCCCTATTTGGAATTTTTCTTATATGATTTTGTTGAAAATACCTACTACACCTTTAGAGTGAAAATTTTCTCCTTCTACTATGCCTTGAATTCTATGTTTGATCTCTTCATAGTGTCCCAAAAATGTCTTGAAATTCCCATTCATGCCTTCCTATTAGTTTGTCTTTCTCTTTGTTGGACTGTATTAGATCTGCCACCTGGTCTTCTACTTAAGATATTCTGTCCTCTCCTTGATCCATTCTATTTGACTTACTCTGTTTTGCATTTATAGTATTTCTTTTTGGTATCTTTTCATTCTTTCTTTCTTTTTTTGAGGCAAGCCCAATAGACTGCCTTTTTTAAAAAATGAGAGAGAGAGAGTTAGTGAAAGTGAGAGACAGGATTGGCACACCAGGGTTTCCAGCCACTGAAATTGAACTCCAGACATGTGCGCCCCCTTGTGTGCATATGCAACCTTGCACACTTGTGTCACTGCATCTGACTTATGTGGGATCTGGAGAGTAAAACATTAGTCCTTAAATTTGCAAGGAAATTTTTAACTGCTAAGCCATCTGTCCAGCCAATTTGTTCATTATTTCTATTTTGTTATTCATGTTTTGTATTGACCTCCTTATTTCATTAAGTTGGTTTCCTGTGTTCTCTTGGGATTCCTTCAGGAGTTTGCTTTCTTCTTTGATTCCTTTGATTTCTTCTTTGATTTCTTTGAGCATAGATGTAATCTTTTCTTTGAAATTTTTGTCAGGCTTTCATCTAAAATAGTCTCACTGGAGGTCATTTTTGATGGATTTATATTTTGGTGGGATTGAATTGTCTTGATTTTTTGTGTTTCTTGTATTATAATGCAGAGATTTTTGCATTTTAGTTAATTTGATTGCTTGGGTTTTCTAATAATCTGCAGTTTTCTTAGCTGTGTAAATCCAACTTTATATATCTTCAGGGTAGAGGTTTGAGATGCCAGGTGTAGCTCTTATACTCCTAGAATAACTGCAGAAGTGACCCTAGGTGTTGAGTTTGCCCACTATTCAAGAATTCTAGTAGGGGGCTGGAGAGATGGCTTAGCGGTTAAGCGCTTGCCTGTGAAGCCTAAGGACCCCGGTTCGAGGCTCGGTTCCCCAGGTCCCACGTTAGCCAGATGCACAAGGGGGCGCACGCGTCTGGAGTTCGTTTGCAGAGGCTGGAAGCCCTGGCGCGCCCATTCTCTCTCTCTCCCTCTATCTGTCTTTCTCTCTGTGTCTGTCGCTCTCAAATAAATAAATAAAAAATAGACAAAAAAAATTAAAAAAAAAAAAAAGAATTCTAGTAGGCTGGGTGGAGCAAATTACTGACAAATTCTAAAATTCAACTGAGCAATATACAAACCAAAACCAGCACAGCATATTTATGCAAGAGCGGGAATTAAAACAAACAGATAATCCAATAAAGTCAAAGTCCCTAAAGGTTTGTGTTGACCCACACCCTTAATCTTGTCAACTGGGAGGCTTCTCTTTCTTGTCTGAAATGGGCTCCAGGTCAGCCTGGGAGTGAGCCAGACCCATTCCCAAAAATGACAGAAGAAAAAGACAAAGGCCCTATAAATCAGGAAACAACAAAAGCAACAATAGTCAACACCAAAATATAGCTTATTTGAGAATGGTAAAGCTGACCAAGAATATACAATAAAACCTAACACAGAACCTGCGCAGACACGGGAGGTGAGAGTCGCACTTCCAGGGCAGGCCCATGCTCCTGGCTTTGCGTGAGTAGGCCCGGTTAGCTTTCAGAATGGCTTCCAATCTCACCAATGCTGAGCGCCTACCTCAATCCCTCTCTTGCGCTGTGGACTCAGGCTGCGTGAGTCATTGGATCTGGTGTTCTGATCGGATGAGCTAGATGCCGTGGGGCTGGGGGTAGATGAGTTCTCTGGTGGTTTGTGGCACTGGCGGTTGGGAGATAGGAAGCTGGCAGGGTGCTGGTCCCTGCCACCTTCCTCTTCAGGTCTCTTGACTTTACAAGGAGGCTGGTGTGAGTGGAAAATCCCCTCACCTCCTTTCTGCTCCTGCAGCTCTATGCCAGCCAGCTGTGCTGCGGATTCCAGCTGCCAGCGCCTCAGTGGGATTCTGGCCAGTTTCCTGCTTGCTAGAAGATCTGAGTCTCTCCTGCTTCTCGGTTGTGGTTGATAACTTCGCCTCATGTGTTTTGAATGCTTGGTCCCAGCTGGTGGCAGTTTTGGAGGTGGAGGTGTACCACTGGGGATGGACCTTGAGGTTTTTTGGCCCAACTCCAAGCCCAGTACTGGGACTACCTTCACCCCAACAATGTGATACCGAGGCTCTGCTCTGTCATGCTCTCCTGCCATGATGAAGCTTCCCCTCAAGACTGTAAGCCAAACAAGACCTTTCTTCTCCTAGGCTGCTTTAGATCCTGTGATTTGTTCCAGCAAGGAAAAGGTAACTACAACATTGGCTTAGAAGTGATACAGTCATAGGCTGGAGAGATGGCTCAGCAGTTAAGGTGCTTGCCTGCAAAGCCTAACAACCCAGGTTCCATTCCCCAGTACCCACAAAATGTCAGCTGCACAAAGTGGCAATGCATCTGGAGTTCATTTGCAGCAGCTGAAGGCCCTAGTGAGCCCATTCTCTACCCGCTCCTTGCAAATAAATACATAAAATATTTTTTTTAAAGAAGTGATATAGTCAGGTTGGAGAGATCGCCCAGTGATTTAGACACTTGTCTGCAAAGCCTAATGACTTGAGTTCAGTTCCCCAGGACCCATGTAAAGCCAGTTGCACAAAGTGGCACATGCATCTGGAGTCCGTTTGCAGCTGGAGTCCATTTGCAGTGGCTGGAGGCCATGGCACACCCATTCTGTCTGCCTCTCTTCTATCACTCTCTCTGTCTGCTTGCAAATAAATAAATAATGCAAAGCTTGGTGGTGCAGGCCTTTAATCCCAGCACTTGGGAGGCAGAGGTAGGTGGATCACTGTGAGTTCGAGACCACCCTGAGACTACATAGTGAGTTCCAGGTCAGCCTGGACTAGAATGAGACCCTACCTCAAAAACCCAAAAATAAATAAATCATGTTTTTATTTAAAATATGTTTTAATTTTATTTTAAAATATTTTTAAAAGTGCATGTGTTTAAACCCAGCACTTGGGAGGCAGAGTTTGAGAGTTTGAGGCTGTCCTGAGACTACATAGTGAATTGCAGGTCAGCCTGGGCTACAGCAAGACCCTACCTCAAAAGCCCCCCAAAAAAGGGGGGGCTGGAAAGATGGCTTAGTGGTTAAGTGCTTGCCTGTAAAGCCTAAGGACCCCAGTTCGATTCCCCAGGACCCACATAAGCCAGATGCACAAGGTGATGCGTGTATCTGGAGTTCGTTTGCAGTAGCTGGAGGCCCTGGTGCACCCATTGTCTCTCTCTCTCTCTTGCTCTCAAATAAATAAAGATAAACAAAATTTTAAAAATTTAAAAAAAACAAATTTTTTAATTTATTTTTTATTTTTTTTATTTTTAAAAAAGAAGTAGTACGGTCATTTGCAGCCAAATATGAGGTAACCCAGGCCCAGAAAGCCAACACCATATGTTCTCTCTCATATGTGGATCCTACCTACAAATGATTGGACTTCTGTGTGAGTAGGAAGAAAACTCAGTTGCAGAGGCCAGTAAGCTAGAAAGGAGACATAAAGGGAATAGAAAGGAAGGGAGGGGTACTTAATAGGATGGTATTGTATATATGTAAGTAGAAGAACAGATTAATGGGGGTGGAAAGGCCTCAGTGAGGTCAGCAGAAGAGATTGAGTAAGGAAAGGGGGAGGGAAGGCTAATCAAAATCTAAGAGGATATAAATAAGTCATGTGGAAACCTACTTTTTTGAACAATGGAACACACAGGAGCCATAGATTGTTACTAGAAAATTTTCAGTGCCAGGGATGGGATACCTCCAGTGAGTTGTTGGCCAGGGAGGTCCCTGATGCCCTAAAAATATCATAGGCCCTTGCCAAGACCCTTGGATTCCCACCAGGAATAGACGGTAAGACCCTATTGCTGAAGACTCCACATTCTTGGGCTGCAAGGCCACTGAGAAATCTTGCTGGAGCTGAGCTGATAACCTCCTCCATGCAGACCAGCTGATAGAAAGCTGGAAAAAGCCATGCTGCATGCAGTTCAATGGAAGAGAGAGAAATCACCAGTGAAGATACCCAACAGTGGACACTGCAAACCTTATATTTGGCCAGCCAGTCCAAATGAGCCAACAGGTGCAATACTGGCATGTCTTTTATGGGGGAAACCAACTGCCCTCTAATTTGACTGGAGGCCCGCTCCATGGGAGGGAATACATCCCTGATACTGAAAGCCTACAACAGGGGTAGTCATGAGCCCTAGGGGTATAATGTCTGCTGGTACCTGGCTAAATGTATAAACTGTGCTTATCAAACTGCCCAGTAAGTGCTTTTCTTAATATTCATACCCATATATTAATGCTACTCTCACTTTTGGTTAGAGAACCTTCTCTTTTCAGATGGAAGTGACCTTGGGATGACTCAGAAGGCAACACGCTGCTGAGAAGAAGTGACAGAGGAGTGCTCAGCACTGAAATATCTCTATCACTCCTTCCAAGGCTCAGAGTCCATTGCAGAAGAGGTGGTGGAAGGAATGTACGAGCCAAAGGAAGGGTAGGACTCCTTACAACGTGGTCCTCCAGACACAAAATGGCCTGGATATCCATGACCTCACAGTTCTGACACTACCTACACAAGACCATCATAATAGGAGGTAAAGATCATAATATCAAAATAAAAGAGAGACTGATTGAGAGGGGGAGGGGATATGATGGGGTGTGGAGTTTCAAAGGGAAACGTGGGGGGAAGGAGGGAATTGCCATGGGATATTGTTTACAATCATGGAAGTTGTTAATAAAAATGTTTTTTAAAAGAAGTAGTACAGTCATTTATAGCCAAATGTCATTGACTAAATGACAAAATTCAGGATTCAGGGATAATCTACCCTGATCATCAGTGGCCACGCTCCTGAAAGTGAAAAGGTGACATCAGCGAAGGTAACAGGTGTTCAGGTTAATCCAATGACTGACAGTTGTGCAAAACCACAAACCCAAGTTTGTGAGAGCTTCTGACAGATACATGACTTCCCCAAGGAAGATCCACATTAACCCATCTAAAGGAGACCACAGAGAACAGGAAGCCAACAGTGAGAATTTTCCCCACCAGTGGGAAAAACTAAAAATAAAATTAACATATGACCCAGCAATTCCCCTTTTGGGTATATATCCAAACAAATCAGAATGTCAAAGTTTTTTCTTGTTTGTTTGCTTGGGGTTTTTTTTTTTTTTTTTTTTTTTTCTAGGTAGGGTCTCACTCTAGCCCAGGCTGACCTGGAATTCACTATGGAGTCTCAGGGTGGCCTCGAACTCATGGCAATCCTCCTACCTCTGCTTCCCAAGTGCTAGGATTAAAGGCGTGCACCAGCACACCCGGCTAGAATATCAAGGTTTTTACACACCTGTGTTCATCATAGTAGCTGAGGCATGGAAATAATTGAAGTGGGCATCAATGGCTGGCTTGATGGTAATCCTTAGTGCATATACAATGAGATACCATTTGGCTTTCAAAAAACAAGAAATTCTTTTCTTTCTTTCTTTGTTTTATTTGAGAGACAGAGTAAGAGGTAGACAGAGAGAAAGAGAGAGAGAATGGGCACACCAGTGCCTTCAGGCACTACAAACGAACTCCAGGTCCACAGCCCCTTGTGCACATGTGCGACACTGCAAGCTTGCCTCACTGTGTGCCCTGCTTATGTGGGACCTGGAGATTCAAACGTGAGTTCCTAGGCTGTGCAGGCAAGCGCCTTAACCGCTAAGTGAGCTCTCAAGCCTTGTTTGTTTTTTTGAGGTAGGGTCTCACTCTAGCCCAGGCTGACCTGGAATTCACTATGTAATCTTAAGGTGGCCTCAAACTCACAATGATCCTCCTACTTCTGCCTCCCAAGAGCTAGGATTAAAGGTGTGCACCACCATGCCTGACTACAAAAAGCAAGAAGCTCTGACATTTGTGATATGAATAGACTTGTGGGATGTTTTACTAAATGAAATAAGCCAGGCATAGAGAGGTAAAGACTATGTCATCTCATTTTGTATGGAACACAGAAATAGACAGCAAAATCAGGGTTGTCACAGGCTGGTGGAGGACAGGAGAAGGGAGGGTTAGAGAGGAGAAATGGGCTCTGGCCATTTACTTTGCAGCATGATGAGTATGGTCAATAATATATATATATTTACACATATATGTATAATTTTTTTGAGGTAGGATATCACTCTAGCCTAGGCTGACCTGGAATTCACAATGTAGTCTCAGGGTGGCCTTGAACTCACAGCAATTCTTCTACCTCTGCCTTCCAAGTGCTGGGATTGAAGGTGTGTGCCACCACGTTTGGCCTAAAAGAGGGCTGGAGAGATGATTTAGCAGTTAAGGCATTTGCCTACAAAGCCAAAGGACCTAGGTTCAATTCCCCAGGACACACGTAAGCCAGATACACAAGGTAGAGCATGCATCTGGAGTTCATTTGCAGTGGCTGGAGACCCTGGTGCACCCATTCTCTCTCTCTCAAATAAATTAAAAATTAAAAATAGCTAAAGAATGCATTTTAAATGTCCTCACCACAAAGGTTTATCAGCCTTGTTTCCTCATTTCACAGTGAGCATATATGTCAAAACACCAAATTATACCCGTAAGCAATTATTACCCTATCTAAGGCCCAGGGAACATGGTGGGAGAGGGGGTAGAAAGACTGTGAGAGCTGGAGGATGGAGAGAAGTGCTGCAATCAAAACACACAGCAGCTGTGACCACCCCACACAAGACCTTCACCAAAATAGAGGGAAGGCTGGGTGAGGTGGTTTATGCCTTCAATCCCAGCACTTGGGAGGTAGAGATAAGAGGATCACCATGAGTTTGAGTCCACCCTGAGACTACATAGTGAATTCTAGGTGAGCCTGGGCTAGAGTAAAACCCTACTTCAAAAAAACCAAAAAATAAAAATAAAAATATAGGGAAGGAGGTGGCTGGGGAGATGGTCCAGCTGTTAAAAGCACTTGCTCACAAAACCTGCCCGCTGAGTTCAATTCCCCAGCATTCATGTAAAGGAGTGTTCCAGGGGTCTGTTGTTCCATTTGCAGTAGCATGCAAACAAGGAAATTTTGAAATATATTTTTATTTATAAGCAGAGGAAAAGAAGGAGAAATAAGCACAGTATGGCCTCTTGCCACTGTAAACGAACCATTCAGTTACTCCTTCAGTGGGAAGTATTCTCCTGCTATGCCTCGTTTGTCCCCAAAATTGTCTGAGGACCAATTGTTTTAGGGTTCTGTGTTCTCCCCACCTTGGGCTCCAGTGAAGGAGATTTGGTGGGGCAAGGGAGAGGGAAGTGGGCAAGCCTTCTTGGCCTCACTTTTAATTAGCTCCCCAGATAATTGCTAAGGACCCTGGAGTTTAAGAACCACACTTGAAGAATTCACTGGCATATCAAGTGTTGCTCAGAAGAGCTACCTTCCCTTCTGCCCACGCTCGTGGAGATTGTGCTACTGCTCGGTAGGCTAAATGTATCCACCTGTGACCTAGTCATTATTTACTGCAAACTAACATTACACAGCCCTGCAATCCCATGGTTCCACCAATACTAATGTTCAAATGCTGCCTCTACTGGTTTAGTAAATATAATGGAGTACCACGGAAATACAGAAAAAGAATAAAGAGGCTCTGCCTTTCTACCATGGACTAAGCTCTAAAATTTTTAAAATGGAAAACATCAAAGTGTCTGGCAATAATGCTTAGTCTGCTAACACATGTGTTTAAAAAAAAAAAATTGGGAGGCAGAGGTAGGAGGATCACTGTGAGTTCAAGGCCACCATGAGACTACATAGTGAATTCCAGGTCAGCCTGGGTTAGAGTGAGACCCTGCCTCAAAAAAAAAAAAAAAAAAACCAGACTGGGGAGATGCTTCATGGGGGTAAAGTGCTCTTTATGAAAGTATAAAGCCCTGAACTTGGATCCCCAGAACCCAGGTTAATGCCAGTCATGTTGCATGCCCCTGGAATCCCAGTGCTCAGGAGGTGGGGACAAGTGATCCCTGGGGCAAGCTGGCTAGCTAGATTAGTGGAATTGTTCAGCTCTGGATTCAATGAGAGATGCTGTCTCAATAAATAACGTGAAGCTGGGCGTGGTGGCGCACGTCTTTAACCCCAACACTCGGGAGGCAGAGGTAGGAGGATTGCTGAGTTCAAGGCCAGCCTGAGACTACATAGTGAATTCCAGGTCAGCCTAAGCTACAGTGAGACCCTACCTTGAAAAACCAAAAAAAAAAAAAAAAAAAAAAAAGGACTTACTCAATGTATGCATATGTTATATATGCAAATCTTTGTGTATGCAAATCTATGAACAAATATGCAAAGTGCTAGAATGGGGAGGATACAGTTACCTCTGGGGACATAAGATGACTAGGGATATAGGTAAGGGGAGACTTTTTCTCAGTATTGAATACTTACTTTAGCTTTTGATTGTTAAACCATCTGAGGATACTTTTCCCCAGAAGTAAGTTAAACTCAAATGTAAAATGCTGCCCACGCGTGCGGTCTTGGAGCTGTTCTGAATGCTCAAGCCTCGTTCGCGGCACATCCCCATGGCTCTCTGCTCCTCAACCTGTCTTTTCATCTGAAGCTCTCCTTGCATGAGTCAATCATTGACCTTGTCCAGCCACAGGCATATTTTGACCGGACTGTTAAGCTAGACAACTCCTCTTGTACTTAACATTCAGGTCCAGAGGCAGCAAGAGCATGCTTGCCAAAGATTTCCTGATTTTAGACTTTGGCGAGAAGCAAGAGGTCAGAGTGCTTATGTAAGTCAACACTGCTTCTCCGAGGCGACGTGCTCAGGAAGGTAAGGGGCACCTGCAGCCGAGTGCTCAACCTGCGCCAGTATGACCAGCAGCTTGGAGGAAGTCAGGGGCAGAGAACTGAGTCCCAGCCCTGCTGGGGACCTTGGCCAACCCTAAATCAATTGGCTTAAGCAAAAAAAAAAAAAAAAAATCATGTATCTATTACATAACAATAACATGTGATCAAGTGATTCCATCCCTAAGTTTGTACCCGAGAGAAAAGAAAATGTGTTCACTTAACGGTAATTTAAACTGGAAGCAACTCACATACTCATCAATAGGCAAATAGTAAATAAATTAAGGCCTATCCATAAAACAGAATAATTGTCAGGGGTTTTTTAAAAAAGCCAACAGCCAGGTGTGGTGGTGCACACCTTTAATCCCAGCACTCAGGAGGCAGAGGTAGGAAGATCATCATGAGTTTGAGGCCACCCTGAGACTACATAGTGAATTCCAGGTCAGCCCGGACTAGAGTAAAACCCTACCTCAGGGAAAAAAAAAAAAAAAAAGCCATTAATATATATAACCACATTGGCAATTTAAAAAATAATACGGGGCTGGAGAAATGGCTTAATTCTTAAGGCGCTTAACTGCTAAGCCAAAGGACCCAGGTTCAATTCCTCAGGACAAACATAAACCAGATGTACAAGGGGGTGCATGCATCTGGAGTTCATTTGCAGTGGCTGGAGGCCCTGGTGTGCACATTTTCTTTCTTTCTTTCTCTCTCTCTCTCTCTCAAATAAATTAAGAAAAATAAGATATTTTTAAAAATAAAAAAATAATTCAAAGTAAAATTATTCAGCCTGGTATGGTGACACATGCCTTTAATTCCAGCGCTCAGCTGAGGTAGGAGTACTGACATGGGTTTCAGGACAGCTTAGGGCTACAGAGTGAGTTCCAGGTCAGCCTGGGCCTGAGTGAGAATCTACCTCAGGGGGTGAAAAAAATCAGACAAGGCATGGGAGATGGCACAGCAGTTAAAGGTACTTGCTCCAGAGAAGAGGAGATGGGAGGAGGGGCAATCAAAATTTAAGATTTATGAATAAGCCATATGGAAACCTACTTCTTCACTAGCTAATTATATGTATATTAAAAAACAAAGCAGCTGGGCGTGGTGGTGCATGCCTTTAGTCTCAGCACTTGGGAGGCAGAGGTAGGAGGATTGCTGTGAGTTCGAGGCCACCCTGAGACTACATAGTGAATTCCAGGTCAGCCTGAGTCAGAGTGAGACCCTACCTCAAAAAAAAAAAAAAAAAAACAAGAGAGAGAGAGTTTGGGCAGAAGTATCTTGTGAAGGTGGATAATGTGTCCAGAAGCCGTAGATTATTATTTAAAAAAGTATATTTCCAGGAGCGGAATAACTTCCAGAGAATTGTTGGTCAGAGACGCTCTCGGTGCCCCTGAAACATTACAGACTATTGCCAAGGCTCTTGGTTGCCCACCAGAAGTAGAGGGTAAACCCTACTGCTGAAGACTCCACATTCTTGGGCTGCAGGTCACAGAGAAATCAGGCTGGAGCTGAGGCAGAAGCCTCCTCCCTATTAACTAGCTGTCAAGATGCTACAAAGACCTATGTAGCCAGCTGGGGAAGCAAAGTCATCAATGGTGTTAACCAGCAGTGGACCCAACAAGCTCTATGGTTGGGCAGCCCGGCCAAATGTACCAACTGGTGCAATGGTGGTATGTCTGTTATGAGGGAAACCAATTTCTCTCTAGACTTGAGGCCTGTTCCATGGGAGGATTTCCTACCTAGTATTGAAAACCTATGACTTGAGAGGTCATAAGCACTAAGGAGGAACCATCATTATTGTCTGGCTATGTGGATATATTATGGCCACGAAATTGCCCTCTAAATCCTATGTTATGCCCATATATTAATGCTACTCTCTTTTGGTAAGCTTCCCTTTTCAGATGTCAGTGACCTCTGAGGTGACTCAAAACTCTCAAAGTGCTGAAAGTGACAGTGGTGTGTTCAGCACTAAGTGAGACATCTCTATCACACCCTCCAAGACTCAGGGACCATTGCAGAAGAGGTGGCAGAAAGAATGCATGAGCCAAAGCAAAGAGAGGAGTACTTTTTTCTCTTTCCTTCTCTTCATCTAATAAAGTCTCTCTAAACCTTAAAAAATAAAAGTAAGGGCTGGAGAGATTGCTTAGTGGTTAAGCGCTTGCCTGTGAAGCCTAAGGACCCCGGTTCAAGGCTCGATTCCCCAGGTCCCACGTTAGCCAGATGCACAAGGGGGCGCACGCGTCTGGAGTTGTTTGCAGTAGCTGGAGGCCCTGGTGCACCCATTCTCTCTCTCTCTCTTTATCTGCCTCTTTCTGTCTCTGTCACTCTCAAATAAATAAAAATGAACAAAAAAAATTAAGAGTTCTGCCTCCTTTAACAAAAATAAAACGAAAATAAAAAAGTACATAAAGGATGGGAAGATTGCTCAGTGGTTAAAAGAACTTGCTTGCAAAGCTTTCAAACCCAGGTTAAATTCCCTAGTACTTATATAAAGCCAGATATACAAAGTGGTACATATATCTGAAGTTTGTTTGCAAGAGGCTCTGGGGTGCCCATTCTTTCTTTCTCTCCTAATAAATAAATTTATTTATTTATTTTCTAAAAATATTTTTAAAGAGCCAGGAATGGTGGTGCACACCTTTAATCCCAGCATTTGGGAAGTAGAGATTGGAGGATCACCATGAGTCTGAGGCCACCCTGAGACTACATAGTGAATTGCAGGTAAGCCTAGGCTAGTGTGAGACCCTACCTCAAAAAACCAATACATGTATATAGTTAGATAGATAGATAGATAGATAGATAGATAGATAGATAGATAGATAGATAGATAGATAGATAGATGGGTAGATAGATAGATGGGTAGATAGATGATAGATGTATTTAGAAACATATGTATATGTTTTGTTTTTCAAAGTAGGGTCTCACTCTAGCTCAAGCTGACCTGGAATTCACTATGTAGTCTCTCAGGGTAGCCTCAAACTCATGGCAGTCCACCTACCTCTGCCTTCTGAGTGCTGGGATTAAAGGCATATGGCATGGCCTTTAATCTCAGTACTCAGGAAGCATAGGTAGGTAGGATAGCTGTGAGTTTGAGGCCAGCCTGGGACTACAGAGTGCATTCCAGGTCAGCCAGGGCTAGAGTGACACCCTACCTCAACCCCCCCCCAAATATATGTGTATATACTTTTAAAAATGAGGGGTTGCAAATGGAAAAAAGCTTACGGGGGCCCAGTTGGGGGCTAGGGAGATAGTGCATTGGTAAGGTGCTTGCCTTGCAAGCTTAAGAACCTGAGTTCAGTTCCAGGACCCACGTACATAAACAAAAGCTAGGCATAGTGACAAACTCTCATAATCCCAGTGTCGGGAGGCAGAGACAGGAGGATTGTTGGGACTGGCTGGCTGGCCAATCTAACCTGCTTAGTAAGTTCCAGGCCAATGAGAAGCCCTGTCTCATAAAAGATAGACAGTTACTAAGGAACAACACCCAAGGTTGTCCTCTTGTTTCCACGTGCACACACGTGCACATGAACCCATATACATCACACACACACATACAAACACACACACACACACACACACACACACACAAGAAACCCTAGTTTAACTCCATTATGGCACACGCCTTTAATCCCAGCACTCAGGAGGCAGAGGCTGGAGGATCACCATGAATTTGAGGCTAGCCTGAGACTACAGAGTTAATTCCAGGTCAGTTTGGGTTAGAGTGAGTCCCTATCCCCAAAAAAGGGGAGGAGTTGGAGAGATGGCTTAGCAGGTAAGGCACTTGCCTGTGAAGTCTAAGGACCAAGGTTCAATTCTCCAGGTCCCACATAAACCAGCTGCACAAGATGGTACATGTGTCTGGAGTTTGTTTGCAGTGGCTAGAGGCCCTGGTGTGCCCATTCTCTCTCTTTCTCTCCCTCTCTCTCTCTCTCTAATAAGTTAATAAATAAATTTTTTTCAAAGGGAAAGTGTGGGGGGGGAGGGAATTACCATGGGATTTTTTTTTATAATCATGGAAAATGCTAATAAAAATTTTTTTAATTAAAATTTAAAAAAAGAAATTAATTTTTTAAATTAAAAATAAAAAAGGTGCTGAAGAGGAAGAGATGGCTTAGCAGTTAGGGTGCTTGCCTGCAAAGCCTAAGGACTCATGTTTGACTCCCCAGGTCCCACATAAGCCAGCGCAAGGTCGCACATGCGCACAAGGGGCACCCGTGTCTGAATTTCGATTGCAGTAGCTGGAGGCCCTGGCACATCAATTCTCTCTCTCATTCTCTTGCTTAAACAAAAAAAAAAAAGTGGCCAATCACCATGACACGTGCCTGTAATTTCAGCAGCTGAGAGGCTAAGACAGGAGTATGAGTTCAGAGCAGGCCTGGGCCCCCTAGCAAGATCCTGCCCCTACCTCTCAAAAGAAAAGAGCACATAAACCGGGCATATGTATGCGCCCCTTCTCAACGAGGTGGGGCAGCTGCCCATGGAGCACACTCACGCGATGAAGATATCCTCCACACATCTCTTGTCTGACTCCTGGGTTTTCACTCTGGGTTTGTTCTCCGTTGTCTTATTTTTGCAGCACTGGGGATTGAAACCATGGCCTAGCACGTGCCAGGCAAGAATTCTACCACTGAGCTTCATCCCCAGCCTCCTGTTTTACCTTTTTGTTTGTTTGTTTGTCTGCAAGGGGAGTGCTTTTCAGGGCAGGGTCTCACCCTGGCCCACATTGACCTGGAATTCACTAGGTAGTCTCATATGTAGTCTCAGGGTGGCTTTGAACTCATGGCGATCCTCCTACCTCTGCCTCCCAAGTGCCAGGATTAAAGACGTGTGCCACCACGCCTGGCCTGTTTCACTTTTTATTCTAAGTTGTTCAGCCCAGACTTGAACTCATTCTGTATCCTTGGCTGGCCTTGAACTTGTGATCTTCCTATCTCAACTTCCCAAGTAGCTGAGATTACAGGCCTTTACCAACATATTCAGCCTCTTTCCCTTTTTTGAAAAAAAAAAAAAAAGTGAGAGGGAGAGAGAAAGAATGGGTGCACCAGGGCCCCTTACTACCAGCAAATGAACTCCAGATTCATGTGCCACATTGTGCATCTGGCTTTACATAGGTACTGGGGAACTGAACCCAAGCCTGCAGGCTTTGCAGGCAAGTGCCATTAACTGCTGAGCCACCTCTCCAGTCCTCAGCTTCTTTCTCTATGCTCTAAATGTCTACATCATTCTTTTCTTTCTTTATATAGCCCTTCCTGCCAATTGATTCCTTCCCAGTTCTTTGATTCAAAAGGCAGCTCTATCTTAAGGCCCAGGTTCCCAAAAAAGAAAGGAACTTCACAAGGAAAGATTCTGATGGGTCCATTTGGGTCACATGTTGGGCTTTTATTCACTTGAAAAAATATGAAGCAGAACTTGCCAGCAGTGTCATGGGCCCTGGGTCAGCTCAGACAATGAGACTAATGAGATGTTTTTCCCAGAGCAGCTTGAAGTCTACTAAGGAGAGAAGTAAATAACAAACAACTTCCACTTCAAATAGTCCTAAAGAACAAACTAGTGCAGTACAGAACAAAAACTGAGACGAAGGGCATAGTGAGTAATTAGGGGTATGGTGTCACTCAGCCTGGTGTGGCCAGGGATGGACTCTAAGGTAGTGACACTGGGACAGACATGAAGGATAAGGGTCAGCTCACCAAAGAGCTGGCTGAAGGGAAGCTACTTTGGGGCAGAACCACTTGCTCCTACATGCTGATATTTAGAGACTGGCCTCCACACAAAAAGAACATCCCATGTACCCCTTCCAAATGTCCCACCACACGTTACCAGGAAGAAGCCTGCAAGCCAACTCCATCATACATTTAAGTACATTTGGTTAAAATGCTTCCCCATGGGCTAGGAAGATGGCTCAGTGGTTAAGAGTGCTTTTTTTCTTTTTTTGGTTTTTCAAGTTAGGGTTTCCCTCTAGCCCAGGCTGACCTGGAATTCACTATGTAGTCTCAGGGTGGCCTCGAACTCACAGTGACGCTCCTACCTCTGCCTCCCGAGTGCTGGGATCAAAGATGTGCACAACGAAGAGCACTTTCTACACAAGCATGAGGGCCTGAGACCACCCAAGTCTGAGTCCTCAGCACCCATGTAAACAGCTGAGTATAGCCATACATGTCTGTAAGATGTGAGGGAGCAGCCTGGAGAATCGCTGGAGCTCACTGGTCGGCTAGTCTATTTGAATAGAAATCAGAATTGCTTATCCAGGCAATCTGATTATTTTTCCTAATTAGATTAATATATGCTTCACATTAGAACAAAGAGCAAGTGTTTAGGACACTCTGGGTTGAGTGAGAGACTCATGTCAAGGAAACAAGTAGATGAGCAAAAAGAGGAGGATATCTTATATTCTCCTCTGCCCTCCACTTGTGTGTATAAAGGACTTGCACACGTCCACACACTACACACACACCACACAGTCTACACACACATACGCACATATGCAGATTTTTTTTTTTTAAAAATGCTTCCCAGGAATGCAACTCCTGTGAAAATCAAGAGACTTCTCTCTTTTTTTTCTCTCTCTCTCCCTCTTTCTCTCTCCCTCTTTATCAAATAAATAAATAAATAAATTTTTATGGGACTGGAGAATTGGCTTAGTGGTTTAGGTGCTTGACTGCAAAGCCTAAGGACCCAGGTTCAATTCCCCAGTACCCACGTAAGCCACACACAGGATGACGCATGTGTCTGAAGTTCATTTGCAGTGGCTGGAGATCTTGACACATCCATTCTCTCTCTCTCTCTCATAAATAAACAAATATGGGCTTAATTTGTCTGGAAATTTGTTCAACAATAGAATTGGGGCTGGGGATATGACTAAGTGGTAGAGTGCTTGCCTAGCATACTTGAAGCCCCATGTTCAATCCTTAGCACAGCACACAAACACACACAAACACACACACACACACACACACACACACACACACACACACACATTATTTTCTCTTTGGATGACCATGCCACCAAAACAGCACTAATGGCTTTTAAGGTGCAATATACCTGAACTAGATTCACAGCTGTGGCATTCAGAGTGATTCTTTTTTAAAAAAGATTTTATTTATTTATGTGAGAGTGACAGAGAAAGAGGGGGAGAGAGAGAGAGAATGGGTGTACCAAGGCCTCCAGTCACTGCAAACTCCAGACGTGTGCGCCCCCTTGTGCATCTGGCTAACATGGGTCCTGGAGAATCAAACTTTGAACTGGGGTCCTTAGGCTTCACAGGCAAGCACTTAACTGCTAGGGCATCTCTCCAGCCCACTCAGGGTGATTCTATGCACAGGTACAAAGATTCATCACATCTTCTAGAGTAATCTTGTCTAGCTCTATACACATTCGCATTTGGGAGGATCCCTGTGAGTTTAAGGCCACTCTGGGACTACAAAGTAAGTTCCATGTCAGCCTGGGCTAGAATGAGACCCTGACTTGAAAAGACAAAAAAATAATAAAAATAGGGTTGGAGAGGTAACTTTGCAGTTAAGGCAGTTACCTGCAAAGCCAAAGGACCCAGGTTTGATTCCCCATGTAAGCTAGATGCACAGGGTGGTACATCCATCTGGAGTTCATTGCAGTAGCTAGAGACCCTGGTGCATCCATTTTCTCCCCCCCACCCTCGCCTCTTTCTCTCTCAAATAAAAATTTTAAAATGACCTCTGCTACCAATCTTTGGTTCCAGCTCACACACAAATCTAAATATTTGTAGCTAGGATCCACAAATAAGAGAGAACATGTGACATTTGGCTTTCTGGGCCTGGGTTACCTCACTTAGTACAATCCTTTCCAGATCTATCCATTTCCCTTCAAATTTCATAATTTCATTTTTCTTTACCACTGAATAGATCTCCATTGTTTAAATGTACCACATCTTAATTATCCACTCACCTGTTGAGGGACATCTAGGCTGGTTCCATAGAATAGAGAGAATAGAGCAGCAATAAACATGGCTGTGCAAGAATCTGAACCATTAGGATATATGCCTAGGAGAGCTAGTAAGCTAGAAAAGGGCTATAAGAGAGGGAGGAGAGGGAAGGACTTTAGGGGATGGTATTGTATATATGTAAGTAGAAGAACAGATTACAGGGAGTGGAATGGCCTAAGTGAGGCCAGGGGAAGAGAATAAGAAAAGGGCGGGGGAAGGGTCAATCAAAATTCAAAAGATTCTGAATACGACATATGAAAGCCTACTTTTTTAGATAATGGCACATCCAGAAGCCATAGATTGCTACTAAAAAAAATTTCAGTGCCAGGAATGGGATACCTTCCAGTGACTTGTTGATCAGGGAGGTCCCTGTTGCCTCCAAAATATTGCAGGCTATTGCTAAGGCCCTTGGTTTCCTACAAGTAACAGATAGTAAGACCCTATTGCTGAAGACTTCACATGCCTGGGTGGCAAGATCACTGAGAAATCAAGCTGGTGCTGAGCTGAAAACCTCCTCCCTGTAGACCATACAACTGAAAGCTGGAAAAAGCTGCACTGCATGCGGCCCTGTGGGAGACAGAAGTCATCAGCAGTGAAAACTGTGGACACTGGAAGCCTCAACTTTGGAGAGACAGGCCAAATGACCAAATGGGTGCAATAGTGGATGTCTGCTCTGGGGAAAACCAACTGCTCTCTAATTGTATTGGAGGCCCACGCATGGGAGGGAATACATGCCTGGTACTGAAAACCTAATCAAAAGCCTATGGCAGGGGAGGTCATGAGCCTTAGGGGTATAAAGCCTGCTCTTGTCTGGATAAATGCATATATTATTTTCACCAAACTACCCTGAAAGCACTACACTTAATGTTCACATTCATATATTAATGCTATTCTCATTTTTGGTTAGAGAAGCTTCTTTTTTCAGATGGTGGTGGCTTCCGGGATGACCCAAAAGGCAACATAGTGCTGAGAAGTGACAGAGGAGTGTTCAGCACTGAAACATCTTTATCACACCCTCCAAGGCTCAGGGTCCATTGCGGAAGAGGTGGCAGAAAGAATGTAAGAGCCAAAGGAAGGGTAGCACTCCTTACAATGCAACTGTCCAGACAGAAATTGGCTTTGATATCCATGGACTCGCAGGGCCTAGCAATACCTTCACAAGACCCTCATAATAGGAGGAAAAGATGATGACATCAAAATTAAAGAGAGACTAATGGAGAAAGGAAAGGAATATAATGGAGAATGGAGTTCTGAAGGGGAAAGTGGAGGAGGGGAAGGAATTATCATGGTTTATTGTCTGTAATTTAATTTAAAATGAAGTATGATAAAATATACTTTATTGTTGGGCATGGTGGGGCACACCTCTTAATCTCAGAGGCTGAGGCAGGATCTAGGGTTTGATGCCAACCTGGGCTACATGTAATATCCTGTCTCAGAAATCAAATAAACAAAGCCAGGCATGGTGGCGCACACCTTTAATCCCAGCATTTGGGAGACACAGGTAGGAGGATCGCAGTGAGTTCAAGACCACCCTGAGACTACATAGTGAATTCCAGGTCAGCTTGGGCTAGAGCGAAATCCTACCTCAAAAAGCAAAAAATAAAATAAAGAAAGAAATTTTGAAAAAGAAATCAAATAATAAGAAAGCTTCTTACAAATTACTTTCATTTCATTTTTCCTGTTTTTAAAGTTCCAGAACTGTAATCCTAAACACATTACACATACCCATCTATCCCTCAAAACAACCCTATAGGGGACAACGCCACTGACCCTGTGTCACAGGTGAGGAAATGGAGGCAGAGAGCAGTGCCCAGGGCTCCTAAGCAGCAGGGCAGGAATGTGCGAACATTCATGCTGGCTCAAGCATCACAGCACAGATTTCCAGGCACTCTCGGACCTTCGAGCCAGCCTTCAGGGTAGGAAGGAGTTACTGGCCATCAGTGGGTGACAGGGCGACTCCATGGTCCAGATGTTCTCCCGGTCTCTCCCAGCTATTCTTTTTTTTTATTTTTTTTCCTTTTGAACTCTTTTTTTAAAATTTTTAAGTTTTATTTTTATTTATTTATTTGAGAGCAACAAACACAGAGAGAAAAAGAGAAAATGGGCAAGCCAGGGCCTCCAGACACCCCTTTGTGCATCTGGCTAATGTGGGTCCTGGGGAATGGAGCCTCAAACTGTCTCCCAGCTATTCTTGCTCAAATCCACCTGGAAGCACAAACTTCTCTAAAGAAAAACCACGTTACAGCAAATCAATGAGGCCGCAATTCCCCACATGTAGTGAGGGTGCAGTTCAGGCCCCTCTGACAACGCCGTGGGAAGGGCAAGGAGAGACCCCTTCGCCAGGTGAATTCAGCAACATGCTTTGACTTCATTCCAGAAGAATCTTCCTGAAGGAAATACTCTTTATTGTGGTAAAACACACCAAAGATAAGCCTTGCTGTTTTAACCACTGCAATGTGTGCAGTCCAGCGGCACTTAGCACAGTCATGGTATTGCACAATCATCACTGCTATCTATTTCCAGAATATTTCATTAGCCCAAATGAAAACCTCAGATTCATTAAAGAATCACTCCCTAATCCCTCTTTCCCTCAGCCTCTGGCAACCACCAGTCTGCTGTCCCCAGGAATTTCTCCACCCTAGATATCCCATAAAAACAGGGTCATTCATGCAATGTCTGGCCCATGACTCGCTCCTTTCAAGACAGCATGTTTTCAGGGTCCGTCTGTATTCTATCATACATTTGTTTGTCAATCCTTTCTCTCTTTTTCTTGCTTGAATTTTTTTTTTTTTTTTTTTTTTTTTGAGGCAAAGTCTCATTTTTAGTCCAGGCTGACCTGGGATTCACTGTGTAGTCTCAGGGTGGCCTTGAACTCATGGTGATCCTTCTACCTCTGCCTCACAAGTGCTGGGATTAAAGGTATGTGCCACCACGCCCAGCTTGCTTGAATTTTTTATTGAGGTAAAAAATTTATGTAACATAATGCTTATTTTTTGTTCTGTTTTGTTTTGTTTTGCTTTGTTTTGTTTTGATTTTTCAATGTAGAGTCTCACTCTAGCCCAGGCTGACCTGGAATTCACTATGTAGTCTCAGGGTGTCCTCGAACACATGACAATCCTCCTACCTCTGCCTCCCTAGTGCTGGGATTAAATGCATGTGCCACCATACCCAATTTACAATGGTTTTATTTGTGTGTTTTTGTGTGTGTGTTTGTGTGTCTGTGTGTGTCTGTGTGTGTGTGTTGAGGTAGGGTCTCACTCTAGTCCAGGATGACCTGGAATTCTCCGGGTAGTCTCAGGGTGGCCTTGAATTCATAGTGATCAACCTACCTCTGCCTCCGGAGTGCTGGGTTTAAAGGCATGCACCACCACACCTGGCTCTCATGATGTTTTGTTCTTGTTGTTTTGCTGTTGTTTGTTTGGGTTTTTTTTCTTTCTTTCTTTTTCCAGGTAGGGTCTCACTCTAGTTCAGGCTGACCTGGAATTCACTATGTCATCTCAGGGTGGCCTTGAACTCACAGTAGTCCTCCTACCTCTGCCTCACAAGTGCTGGGATCAAAGGTGTTGTATAACCACACCTGGCCTTCACAATGTTTTTAAATGTGCAATTTAGTAGGAATTAAAACATCTGCAATGCCTTACAACTACCACCCTGCTTCCAAAACATTTTCATCACCCCAAAATAAAACTCAGTGCCCATTGGGCACTTAGCTTCCATAGTTAATTCCCCACCCTCAATCCTTGGCAACCACTAATCTGTTTTCTCTCTGTGGACTTAACTACTGGGACTATTTCATAAATAAATGGAGCTAAACACTATGTGAATATTTACTTACTTACTTACTTACTTACTTACTTAGAGAATGGGCAACCCAGGGCCTCTAGCCACTGCACATGAACTTCAGCTGCATTCACCACCTTGTGCATCTGGCTTACGTGAGTACTGGGGAATTGAACCTGGGTCCTTCAACTTGGCAGACAAACACTTTAACTGCTGAGCCATCTCTCCAGCCCTACATTTTGTTTATTTACCCATGGATGGCCATTTCTGTTTTGGTTATTGTGCATAGTACAACTATGGACATTCATGCACAAACTTTTGTTTTCAATCTCTTGGGTAAGTACATAGGAATGGAACTACTGGAGTAATTCTGTGTATAACTTATGGAACTGCCAAAATGTTTTCCACAGCAGCTGCACATTTGACAATCCCACCAAAAATTTCTTCATCTTCACATTTTTGCCAATGCTTACTTTTTATTATAACCATCCTAATGACTAGGAAGTGGTCTTTATTGTTTAAAAAAAAAAAAGATTATGTATTATTTATTTGCAGTGCTGCAGCTAGAACCTAGGGCCTCACACATGCTAAGGCACTCTGCCAAAGGAGCAACACCCCACTGGAGTGCCAGAGGTGGTATGCTATTGTAGACTTATTTGCATTTCCCTAATGACTAGTAATATTGAGCATCTTTTCATATGCCTTTGGAAATTTATACTTTTTCTTTAGAGAAATGTCTGTTCAAGTCTTTTGTTCTTCCCTGCTCCCCCCACCCCCGCCTTGGTTTTTTGAGGTAGGGTCTCACTGTAATCTAGGCTGACCTGGAATTCACTAGGTAGTCTCAGGCTTCCCTCGAACTCACAGCGATCCTCCTACCTCTGCCTCCCAAGTGCTAGAATTAAAGGCGTGTGCCACCACACCCGGCTCTTTTGTTCATTTTTAAATTGGATAGTCTTTTGTAGTTGAGTGACTAAAGAAATAATCTTTGGTGGGGTTGGAGAGATGGCTTAGCAGTTAAGGTGCTTGCCTTCAAAGCCAAAGGACTTTGGTTCGATACTCCAGGACCCACGTAAGCCAGATGCACAAGGTGGCGCATGCATCTGGAGTTCATTTGCAGTGGCTGTAAGCCCTAGTGCACCCATTCTCTCTCTCCCTCTTTCCCTCACTCACAATAAATAAAAATAAAGAAAAAAAGATTTAAAACTACAGATTTTTATTTTTATTTATTTGAGAGAGAAAGAGGCAGAGGGAGAGAGAGAATGTGCCACCAGGGCCTCCAGCCACTGCAGACACTCCAGATGTATGTGCCCCCTTGTGCATCTGGCTTACATGGGTCCTGAGGAATTGAACCAGGGTCCTTTGGCTTTACAGGCAAATGCCTTAACTGCTAAGCCATCCCTCCAGCCCTAATTTATTTTTTATTAACAACTTCCATGATTATAAAAAATATCCCATGGTAATACCCTCCCTTCTCCCACTTTCCCCTTTGAAACTCCATTCTCCCCCTCTCAATCAGTCTCTCTTTTATTTTGATGTCATGATCTTTTCCTCCTATTATGATGGTCTTGTGTAAGTAGTGTCAGGCACTGTGAGGTCATGGATATCCAGGCCATTTTGTGTCTGGGAGGAGCACATTGGAAGGAGTCCTACCCTTCCTTTGGCTCTTATATTCTTTCCACCACCTCTTCCGCAATAGACCCTGAGCCTTGGAAGGTGTGATAGAGATATTGCAGTACAGACCACTCCAGTCACTTCCTTCCAGCACCATGATGCCTTCTAAGTCATCCCAATAGCACTGCCATCTGAAAAGAGAAGATTCTCTACCAAAAGTGAGAGTAGCATTAATATATGGGTATGAACATTAAGAGAAGTGCTTACTGAGCAGTTTGATAAGCATATACATTTAGCCAGACAGCAGCAGACGTTACACCCCTAGGGTTCATGACTACCCCTGTTTTAAGTTTTCAGTATCAGGAATGTATTCCCTCCCATGGAGTGGGCCTCGATTCCAATTGGAGGGCAGTTGGTTTCCACCATGACAGACATGCCACTATTGCACCCGTTGGCTCATTTGGCCTGGCTGGCCAAATATAAGGCTTGCAGTGTCCATTGTTGAGTATCTTCACTGGTGATTTCTCTTTCTCCCATTGAACTACATGCAGGATTTCTCCATGGCCTTGCAGCCCAAGTATGTGGAATCTTCAGCAATAGGGTCTTACCATCTACTCCTGGTGGGAAACCAAGAGCCTCAGCAATGACCTGTAATGTTTTCAGGGCATCAGGGACCTCCCTGACCAACAACTCACTGGAAGTTATGCTATCCCTGGCACTGAAAATTTTCTAGCAACAATCTATGGCTCCAGAGTGTTCCATTGTCCAAAAATGTAGGTTTCCATATGATTTGTTTATATCCTCTTAAATTTTGATTAGCCCTCCCTCCACCTTTCCTTTACTCAATGTCTTCCCCTGACTTTACTTAGGCCTTTTCATCCTCATTAATCTGTTCTTCTACTTACATATATACAACAGAAAATAATCTTAAATTTTAAAAAATATTTAAATATAGATATTTGTCATATTATTTATTTACAGTAGTGAAACACTGATATTAGGTCAACAATCACATAGGATCCCTATATGAAAGTTCCTGCTTAATCTGAATTGCACCATAGACCATTTGGACTGCTATCACAGAAGTTTTTTTAAATTTTTTATTTTTTATTTGACAGGGGTGGGAAGACAATGGGCATACCAGGGTCTCCAGCCTCTGCAAATAAACTTCTGATGCATATACCACCTTGTGCATCTGCCTTATGTGGGTCCTGGGGAATCAAACCTGGGTCCTTTGGCTTTGTAGGCAAACATCTTAACCACTAAGCAATCCCCTCCAGCCAGGAGTTTTTTGTACATTGTTCCAGAAGCTGGAAAGTCCATGATCAAAGTGCTAACAGATGCAGTATCTGTTCAGTTTTCTCACTGTGTCTGGGTCAGGGCTAACTCCTTAGAGACGTTTACAAAGGCTTTAATCCCAATCCTAACCACCTCCCGAAGGCCACACCTCCTAATATCCTCACATTGGGGTTAGGATTTCAACATATGCATTATGGAAGGACATAAATATTCCAACTATAGTAGGTTTTGCCCCCACCAACAACAACAACCTCAAAACAGATATGTGGAAGTACTAAACCCCAGTATCTCAGAATATGAGTTTACTTGGAAAAAGGGTTTTGCAGATATAATTACCTCAGATGAGATCATGCTGGAGTAGGATGGACTCTTAATCCAATATTTCTGTTGTCCAGTATTTAAGACACACATACACAGGAAGAACACCAAGTTATGACAAAAGCAGAGGAGACTGGAATTAAGCCCAAGCTTCAGCAAACTTCCAGAAGCTAGAGAGGCCAGGAAGGGTTTCCTACAGCTTTTAGTGGGAGCATGGCCCTGCTGACAACTTGATTTCCAGCTTCTAGCCTCCAGAACTGTAAGGCAATAAATTTCTATTCTTTTATGCCACTGTTTTATGGCACCTTGCTGTAGCAGCCTTAGAGAGCCAGCACACTGTTACTTACCTCTGATGCTGTTCTGGCATAAATATTTACCTCAAAAGATACAAACAGCTAACATTTCTTGAGTCTTACTCTGTCAAACTGTGTTCAGTGTTTCGACCCATGACTCTTCAAAATTATAAAGAAGATTCTAGGGCTGGAGAGATGGCTTAGCGGTTAAGCGCTTGCCTGTGAAGCCTAAGGACCCTGGCTCAAGGCTCAATTCCCCAGGACACACGTTAGTCAGAAGCACAAGGGGGCGCATGCGTCTGAAGTTCATTTGCAGTGGCTGGAGGCCCTGGCATGCCCATTCTCTCTCTCTCTCTCTCTCTCTCTCTCTCTCTCTCTCTCTCTCTCTCTTTCTCTCTCTCTCTCTCTGCCTCTTTCTCTGTCTGTCACTTTCAAATAAATAAATAAACATTTTTTAAAAAGAAAAAGAAAAAGGAAGATTCTATTATTCCCACTTTATATTTAGGAAAACTGAAACACAGAGTGGTCAAACCAATCTCCCAAGGTAAGGGAACAAAGCCAGTTGCATGACAGAGTAGACAGCATGCTTGGTAGACTGACTCCAAGCTCTGGTGTTCCAGCTCCACCCGCCCCCCATGCCGGTACACTATGCAACTGTTACAATAAATATTTGCTGGAAAAAACAAGTGGCTAAATGAGTAGATGTGCGCATCTGTCTGGATTCAGTGCCTATGACAATGGAATGATGGGAAGAACCAGTGTGTCTGGTTCAGATGACGACTATGTGAGAAGCCATGAGTACATTCTTGAAATGCTGTTTGGATGTCATAAGACGTGAGATGTTGGATAGACTGCTGGGTAAATGGGTTCTGAAATATCGGAGAGGGGCAAGGGGGTTAGAATTACAGATTTGGGAGCCATCAGCATACCTGGTTGCAGGGCTGCGGGTGAGATCGCTGAAGCAGTGTGGAGGAAGACAAAAACAGACCATCTAAAAAGAGCCCTGAGCACTGGAATTTGGGAGCAATTAGAGGAACACGAGCCTTTACTTCCTAGCACAGTCTGTCATGGAGATACAAAAGTCAGGTTGCGGTGGGTTGAGGAGTGAAAAGAAAATTAACCAAAGGCTAAGCTTGTTGCCTTGGGTGAGCAAGCGAGAGAGGTGGATCAATGGGGTTCCAGTCAGAGGGCCCGGCAGGGGTGACTAAACAGGGCATGCTGGAGCCGGCGCCTACCAAGAGAGTTCACTATAAAATTTCAGGAAATTTTCAGGCTGGCTAGACAATGATCTAGACACAGCCAATATTAAAAGTTAAGTTGTAGGGCTGGGGAGATGACTTAGCAGTTTAGGCTCATGCCTGGAAGCCTAAGGACCCAGTTTTGATTCTCCAGGTCCCACGTCAGCCAGATGCTCATGGTGGCACATGCATCTGGAGTTTGTTTGCAGGGGCTGGAAGCCCTGGTGCACCCATTCTCTCCCTCTTTCTCTCTCTCTAATAAATAAATAAATAAATAAATCTTTAAAAAATAAATTGTAGAAACAAATAAGTTGATAAAGTTCAGCTGGCATGGTGGCTCACGTCTATAATCCCAGTACTCAGGAGGCTGAGATGGGTGAGGTCCACTGTGAATCAGTGTGAGGCCCACCTTGGCTAGAGTGATACCTTGCCTCAAAGAAACAAAAAGCACACTGGAGAGATGGCTCAGCAGTTAAGGTGTTTGCCTACAAAGCCTAACAACATAGGTTCAATTCCCCAGTGCCCACATAAAGCCAGATGCACAAGGTAGTGCATGCATCTGAAGTTCATTTGCAGTGGCTAGGGGCCCTGGCATGTCAACTCTCTCGCCCTTTCTCTAATAATAAAATATTAAAGAAAAAAAAAACAGCTGGGCTTAATCCCAACACTTGGAAGGCAGAGGTAGGAGGATTGCTGTGAGTTCAAGGCCAGCCTGAGACTACATAGTGAATTCCAGGTTAGCCTGGGCTAGAGCAAGACCCTACCTCAAAAACAAAACAAAAAAAAAACCTGCAAAGTTCATAAATTCATAAGTTTCTAACTGGAACTCACTCTGTAACCCAGGCTCAAACTCACAGTACTCTTCCCAATCAGCCTCCCAAGTGCTGGGATTAAGAGTATGTGCCACCACACCCAGCTCAATTATTTTACTATTACTTTCGTTGTTATAGTATCAGAAACAACTGTATGATAGAACTATTATATGAGGAGCCACTGCACTCATTCCCCAAATATATTTCAGTGACATCAACCAGTATCTTGAACTTGACCATGACAGTATTTCTACCATGGAAATTGGCAAATAATATAATTAGATTAATGGTTTTTTGTTTGTTTTTGTTTTTTCAAGGTAAGATCTCAATCTGGCCCAGGCTGACTTGAAACTCACTCTGTAGTCCCAAACTGGTCTCAAACTCACCGTGATCCTCCTACCTCTGCCTCTCTAGTGCTGGGATTGAAGGCATGCACCAACACACCTGGCCAAGCTTGAGTTATTTTATTTTCAAATTGTTTTTTTTTAAATTTTTTTATAAAAGAGAGTGAGAATTGGTGCACTAGGGCCTCTAGCCACTGCAATTAAACTCTAGACCTGTGCACCACCTGTGCATCTGGCTTACATGGGTTCTGGGGAGTCAAACCTAGGTCCTTAGGCTTAACAGGCAAGTGCCTTAACTGCTAAGCCATCTCTCCAGCCCTTGCGTTATTTTTTGACTGCCTAGGCTTAATAAAATAAGGAGGAAGGCTGGAGAGATGGCTTAGCAGTTGGCTTAGTGGTTAAGGTGCTTGCCTGCCAAACCTAATGACTTGGGTTTGATTCCTTAGTACCCACATAAACCAGATGCACAAAGTAGTGCATACATCTGGAGTTCACTTGCAATGGCTAGCGGCCCTAGCATGCCCACATTTCTCTCTCTCTCCCTCTGCTTGCAAATAAATAAATGAAATATTTAAAAAATGGCCAGGCATGATGGCACATGCCTTTAATCCCAGCACTTGGGAGGCAGAGGTAGGAGGATCATCATGGATTCAAGGCCACCCTGAGACTACATAGTGAATTCCAGGTCAGGCTGTGCCAGAGTGAGACCCTACCTTGAAAAAATGAAAAACCAAATAAATAAATAAATAAATAATGGAGAAAATGTTAGTGATGTAATTATATGTAAAGTACATCACTGACATCTGTAACCATTACACTGGGATACACAAAAAAGTGCACCAAAAAATCAAAGTCTTCTGCTATTCAAAAATTATTATCAAGCCGGGCATGGTGGCGCACACCTTTAATCCCAGCACTTGGGAGGCAAAGGTAGGAGGATCGCCATGAGTTCGAGACCACCCTGAGACTACATGATGAATTCCAGATCAGCCTGAGCTAGAGTGAGACCCTACCTCAAAAAAACAAAAAAATAAAATAAAATTATCTAGTATCAGGCTGGAGAGATGGCTTAGCGGTTAAGCGTTTGCCTGTGAAACCTAAGGACCCTGGTTCAAGGCTCAATTCCCCAGTACCCACATTAGCCAGATGCACAAGGGGGCGCACGCATCTGGAGTACGTTTGCAGTTGTTGGAAGCCCTGGCGTGCCCATTCTCTCTCTCTCCCTCTTTCTCTCTCTGTCTGTCACTCTCAAATAAATAAATAAAAATTAACAAACAAAAAATATTATCTAATATCACAAAGACATTTCTCACATCACTGATGAATGAAGTTCTGTCACAGTCTTCATTGTTTTACTTTCAAGAAAATAATCAACACATAGTCTGAGTTTGCCAATTTCAACCATACATTGGCTAAAATACAAGTTTGGCAGAAATCAAGAAATAGATTCTGGGCTGGAGGGATGGCTTAGCAGTTAAGGCATTTGCCTGCAAAGCCAAAGGACCCAGGCTTGATTCTCCAGGACCCATGTTAGCCAGATGCACAATGGGGTGCATGCATCTGGAGTTCATTTGCAGTGGCTGGAGGCCCTGGAGTGCCCATTCTCATTCTCTCTCTCTCTTTTACCCAGCTCTTTCTCTGTCAAGTAAATAAATAAACAATTTTAGAAAAGAAATAAATTCTATGGAATTAATTGTTTATATGGTATGTCCATGGAGTGCTATATTTTGTTATTTTAAATTGTGTTACCTTTTTTGATTTCTTTCTTTTAGAGAAAGCAAGAGAGAGACAGAGGGAAAGGGAGAGAATTGGTGTGCCAGGGCCTCAGCCACTGCAATCACACACTTGCATCAACTAGCAGGCATGTACAACCTTGCACTTGCCTCACCTTTGTGCATCTGGTTTACATGACATCTGGAGAATAAAACATGGGTCCTTAGGCTTTGCAGGCAAGAGCCTTAACTACTAAGCCATCTCTCCAGCCCTGTGTTACCTTTCATATAAGTAAAATGTATACATAGTTAATATGTGTGTATGCATGTTTATGTGTATATACTCACACAAGCATTCCTTTTAGACACAGGCAAGCCTCCTGACTCTAGAAGAGGCACAGCAGTCCCATTCCCACAGGAACAGGTCACTGGAGTAAGGGAGTAATGAAGACTTTCAGTGCTGAGAGAGCTGAGGAGACACTGGATTCACAGGATAGAGGAACGACTTAAGGTGGGTCTTGCGGCCCAAGGAGTTTCCCACGCACTGAGTGATGGGAGGGAGCACATGACAGCAGCAATGGGGAGCAGTAGTTGTGACGATCTGAACACCACTGTCTCAAGCTTGGATTACTCAAGTGTGACAGAACAGTGGTCTAGACATGTCCATGGTGATCTGAGCCCTTAGTTCCCATAGGTCTTTAGCACATGGGTCATAGGAGAATGAATATCCTTTTGTTTGTTGTGTTTCTGTGAGGTAGGGTCTTACTCTAACTCAGGCTGACCTGGAATTCACTCTGTAGTCTCAGGGTGGCCTCAAACTCACAGCGATCCTCCTACCTCTGCCTCCCAAGGGCTGGGATTAAAGGCATGCACCACCACGCCTGGCTTTTGCCCTCATTTTTGAGGTCACAGGGAAAGAAGTGTCTGTAAGGGACAATGTGGTTTCAGTTAATAATCACAGCTTCCATGTATTGAAAGCAATGGCTGCCCGTATATGGCAGGAAACTGAGGGTATTTTGTTTTATTTTTTTCGTATTTTTTTATTTGGGAGAGAGAGAAAAAAAGAGGAAGAAGCCGACAGAGAGAATGGGCACATGAGGACCTTCTGGCACTGCAAACAAACTACAGACACCTGTGCCACTTTGTGTATCTGGCTGTAGATGGAGACTGGGCCATTAGGCTTTGCAAGCAGATACCTTTAAGTTCTCAGCCATTTCTCCAGTCCAGATATTGAGTTGTTAATTCAATATTTAAAACTTCCACAATTGTCCCACTTTAATTTTCTTTTTTTTTTCACTTTAATTTTCATTCTGGAAAAAAAAAAAAATCTTTCAGCCAGGAATAATGGTTTATAATCTCAATAGTTGAGAGGCTGAGTGTGGTGGTTTGAATAGAATAGATGGCCCCCAATATATTCAGTTGTTTATTTGTTTGTAGTTTGCATTCTGCAGCCACCTGGCTGGAGGCAGTATCACTGGGTGGATCTTAAGGTGTGGTGGTGGGTTTCAGATTTCAATCTAAAGATATGCAAAGTGTGCCTAGCTGGAGTTCCTGAAGTGTGCTGTGTGGCTTTTGGCTTTTGGGCTTATGCTTCTCTCTCTCTGCTTGGGTCTGTGAAGGCAGGCCAGCTTCTTCTGCCATTATGGAACGTCCCCTGGATCTGTAAGCTTCAATAAATATCTCTTCCTCCATAACTGTGCCTGGTCTGGAAGTTCACCTCAATGAACCTGAAGCTGTCTGCTACAGAACTTGGTACTGAGGAGTGGGCTGAGATGAACCTGACCATGTGGATGTTGATCTTTTGGAACCTTTGTTTTGGAGGAATAGGCATGGACTTGGTGCTTGCAACTGAAGATGTCTTCTGGAGTGGTAAGCAAAGTTTTATGGACTATTCTGATGAAAGTCTAAGAATGCTAAGTACAGATAGCATTGAACTTCGAGGCTTGGCTTATGAGGTTTCTAAGGGGAAGGAAAGACTGCAGAGGACTTTGTTGGAACTGGGCTACTGCATAAGGGCTGGCTGTGTCCTGCTGCCCAGGCCCAGAGAGTTTGATCAAGGTTAAATTTGTAATGGACGGATGTGCTTGGCTAGAGATATTGGACTGAGAGACTTAAGATTTTAAGCTGGAAAACTTTAATCAAGTTAAATTTACTGGCACAGAGACTGGCTTTAGGTTACTAAAGCTGCTATTGTCAAACACATTAGCAATCTTAAGGTAAGATGGTCCAATTGCTTTACCATGGAAAGGTTGCCTGAGGAAAGACTATCACAGAAATGCAAACACTTTTGGAAAGAGTTGACTGGAGAAGGAACCTGCTTTTCAAGGTTATGATGTATTTTGCCTGTGAATTAAGAATATGGCTGTGTCTTGCGCACCTGGTATTGGTTTCAGAAGCATCAAAAATGCGAACAGTGGTCGTGAATTGCACACGGTTCCAACTCTGCTAAGATGTAGCATGAGGACTGGTTCCCTGACAGGCTGAAAGTGCGTTTGGAAGATGAACCGTGGTTTGCATGAAGACCCGAAGATATTTTGGATATACCAGGACTAAGCAAGGGCTACCATAGAGCTCACTGTTGGCCTGAGATAGAAGTGTTCCCTGGCTACTCTGCCCAGCTGGAGGGGTGGAATTGGAAATTCTGGAGACTGGCAGTCTCTGGTTACACTGAACTTGAATTGCCTAAGTTTGATGTTTGATGGTGGTTCACTTTGCATTGTTTTAGTCTCTCCTTGCTATGCCTTATACAGTTGAAAATGTTTACTCTGTGCCTTTATGTGTTAGAAATGTTTAACTTGTTTGATTTTACAGGTCTTAATATCTTAAATTGGTCAAGACTGGGGGGTCCTTTGAAATTGAACTGAGTACAATTTACAATGTGTGATGGTTATAAATCTTTTGGGGGCAAGGGACGGAATGTGGTGGTTTGAATAGGATAGATGGCCCCCAATATATTCAGTTGTTTGTTTGTACTTTGCATCTGCAGCCACCTGGCTGGAGGCAGTGTCACTGGGTGGATCTTAAGGTGTGGTGGTGGGTTTCAGATTTCAATCTAAAGATATGCAAAATGTGCCTAGCTGGAGTTCCTCAAGTGTGCTGTGCTGTGGCTTTTGACTTTAGGCTTGTACTTCTCTCGCTCCGCCTGATCCTGTGAAGGCAGGCCAGCTTCTTCCGCCATTTACAGAACTTCCCCTGGATCTGTAGGCTTCAATAAATATGCCTTCCTCCATAACTGTGTCTGGTCTGAAAGTTCATCTCAGTGAACCTGAAGCTATCTGCTACACTGAGACAGGAGGATTGACATGAGCTTAATCCAACCTGAGCTGTATGGTAAGTTCCTGGCTGGCCTTAGCTACAGAGTGAGATCCTATCTCAAATAAATAACAAGGGGACTGGAGAGATGGCTTAGTGGTTAAGGCATTTGTCTGCAAAGCCAAAGGAACCCAGTTCAATTCTTCAGGACCTACATAAGCCAGATGCAAAAGGGGACACATGCATCTGGAGTTCATTTGCAGCACCTGGAGGCCCTGGTGCACCCATTCTCTTCCTCTCTTTCTCTCTCTCAAATAAATAAATAAATAATGTATTTTTTAAAAAGACAGATGAAGCTGGGCGTGATGGCGCACACCTTTAATACCAGCCCTCAGAAGGTAGGAGGATCTCCATGAGTTCAAGGCCACCCTGAGACTACATGGTGAATTCCAGGTCAACCTGGGCTAGAGTGAGACCCTACCTCGAAAAAAAAAAAGAAGACAGACAACACAGACCTAGGGATGGACCCTGTAAGGACACCCTGAGAAGTAGCTATTTCTAAGCCAAAGAGAGAGGCTTCAGAAAAACAAACAAATAAATAAATAACAAGGGCTGGAGAGATGGTTTAGTGGTTAAGACACTTGCCTATGAAACCTAAGGACCCAGGTTTGATTCCCCAATACCTACACGAGCCAGATGTATAAGGCAGCACATGCATCTGGAGTTCATTTGCAGTGGCTAGAGGCCCTGGCATGCCTATTCTCTCTCTCAAAAATAAATAAATAAATAAATAAATAAATCAATAAATCAATAAATCAAACAAATAACAAAAAATAAAGTAGGGGTAGGAAGCAGAAGCAGGAGAATTGCCACAAGTTTGAGGCTAGTCTGTCTATATGACAAATTTTAGGCCACCTAGGGCTGTGTCATAAAATCCTGCCTCCAAAAATAAACATTATAGTAAAACAAACAACATAAAAATGACTTATGCTGGGGGCTGGAAAGATGGCTCAGCAGTTAAGCACTTGCCTGTGAAGCCTAAGGACCCCAGTTTAAAGCTCAATTGCCCAGGACCCACATAAGCCAGATGCATAAGGTAGTACATGCATCTGGAATTCGTTTTCAGCAGCTGGAGGCCCTGGTGCGCCCATTCTCTCTCTACCTATGTGCCTCTTTCTCTGTCTATCACTCTCAAATAAATAAATAAACAAAAAAAATATTTTTTAAACTTTTTTTCTTTTCATTTTTTTTATTAACAACTTCCATGATTATAAAAAATATCCCATCATAATGCCCTCCCTTCCTCCCTCCACTTTCCCCTTTGAAACTCCATTCTCCATCATATACCCTCCCCCTCTCAATCAGTCTCTCTCTTTTATTTTAATGTCATGATCTTTTCCTCCTCTTATGATGGTCATGTGTAGGTAGTGTCAGGCACTGTGAGGTCAAGGATAGCCAGACCATTTTGTGTTTTTTTTAATTTTTAGAAAAGACTTATGTTGGGCTGGAGAGATGGCTCAGCAGTGAAGGCACTTGTCTTCAAAGCCTAATGACCTGGGTTTGATTCCCTAGGACCCACATAAGCCAGATGCACAGAGTAATGCATGCATCTAGAGCTTGTTTGCAGTGGCTAGAGATGAATTTTTTTTTTTTTTTTTTTTTTTTTGGTTTTTCGAGGTAGGGTCTCACACTCACTCAGGCTGACCTGGAATTCACTATGTAGTCTCAGGGTGGCCTCCATTAACTGAAATCCTCTTCTGCCTCCCAAGTGCTGGGATTAAAGGTGTGCACCACCACACCCAGCTGAAAAAATTAATTTTTTATAATTTTCTTTTTATGAGAGTGCATGAGAGAGAAAGAATGGGCATGCTAGGGCCCTCATCCACTGTGATTGAGCTCCAGATGCGTGCGCCACCTTGTGCACATGCGTGACCTTGCGCACTTGTGTCACCATGTGTCTGGCTTATGTGGAACCTGGAGAGTCGAACATGGGTCCTTAAGCTTCATAGGCAAGCACCTTAACTGCTAAGCCATCTTCCCAGCCAATAATTTGTTTTTTGTTTTTTGTTTTGTTTTGTTTTGTTTTTCAAGGTAAGGTCTCACTCTAGCTCAGGCTGACCTGGAATTCACTAAGAAGTCTCAGGGCAGTCTCAAACTCATAGCAATCCTCCTACCTCTGCCTCCCAAGTGCTGGGATTAAAGGTGTGCACCACCATACCTGGCTCCAATAAAATTTTAAAAAATATCCAGATGCACGTGCCACCTCACCTTGTGCATCTGGCTTATGTGGGTACAGGGGAATCAGACATAGGTCCTTTGCTTTTACAGGCAAGCGACTAAACTTCTAAGCCATCTTTCCACTTCCTCCAATAAAAATTTTTAAAAAGAAACAATTTGGTGCTGGAGAGATGGTTTAGTGGCTAAGGTGTTGTCCTGCATAGCCAAAGGTCCCAGGTTCGATCCCCCAGGACCCATGTAAGCCAGATGCACAAGGTGGTGCATGCACCTGGAGTTCGTTTGCAGTGGCTGGAGGACCTGGTGTGCCCATTCTCTATCTTTCTCTTCCCTTCTCTCTCTCTCTCTTTCTCAGACTCTTTCTCTTATATAAATAAAAAATATCTTTAAAACTATCTAAAAAAAAAGAAACAATTTCAAAAGTCTTCTGTACTATTCATATTCATGGATCCAAAACAACAAATTACTGCAAAGAATGGAAGAAGCACTTGCAGAGATTGGCTCCTCCAACAGCATCATTTTCAGCACTATGAAGATGGTGAGTCCAAAGGCACTTTTCTCTTTTCTATTTCCCATCTCATCCCATGCATTTTCCATTTCAAAACTAGTAGTAATGAATAAATGGGCTATAAATTAATCTAAACATGATTCAAATATTTAATTTGTGCATTCATTAAATTTTTACCTGTTATCAATCTTAGGGTTCCAGGTGTTAATGGCAATTCTAAATGAAAATCAAATATAATCATTTGCATAAAAGCATTAGAAGATGATTAATTGGTATTTTCACACAGCTGTGATCTATTCTGCACTTCAAGAGATGAAAAAAAATTAACTAAAAACATTTACCTTTACCTATGCTAATCCTCATGAAATCACAGAAATCACCCTGTACTTTTCCATGTACTCAACCACATCTATGGCATCTGCATTACTGGGATCATATTTCACATTTCCTGATTTAAAAGGCATGACAATTGTGTACCCACAAAAATTAGGATGATTTCCACACCATTCCTTGAATATTATGTGTTGTCCAAAAAGAAAATAGCGATTAAATCTACTCATGTTAACAAATTCCCATTTGTGAGCAGAGCATTGTGGCTCATATCTCTAATCAAAGCACTTGAGAGACAGAGGTAGGAGGATCACTGTGAGTTCAAGGCTCCCTGAGATTACATAGTGAATTCCAGGTCAGCCTGGGCTAGAGTGAGACCCTACCTTGGAAAAAAAAAAAAAAAAGTTTAGGGTAGGGGAGATGACTTAGCTGTTAAAGTGTTTGTGTGCAAAGCCTGACAGCCTGGGTTCAATTCCCCACTACCCATGTAAAGCCAGATGCACAAACTCTTGTATACATCTGGAGTTCATGTGCAGCCGCAGAGTCCCTTGGTAGACCCACATTCTCTCTCTTTTTCTCTCTCCCTTGAGCTTTCCCTCCTGCCATCCTTGCAAATAAGTAAATAAAATATTTTCTAAAAAATTTGTCAGGTAGTGGTGCACACCTTTAAATTCCAGGACTTGAGAGGCAGAGGTAGGAGGATCACCGTGAGTTTGAGGCCAGCCTGAGAATACAGAGTGAATTCTAGGTCAGCCTGGGCTAGAGTAAGATTCTACCTTTAAAAAAAAAAAAAGAGGGCAGAGTGATGGCTTAGCAGTTAAGTGCTTGCCTGTGAAGCCTAAGGACCCCAGTTCAAGGCTCGATTCCCCAGGACCCACATTAGCCAGATGCACAAGGGGGAACACGCATCTGGAGTTTGTTTGCAGTGGCTGGAGGTTCTGGCATGCCCATTCTCTCTCTCTCTATCTGCCTCTTTCTCTGTCTGTCACTCTCAAATAAATAAATAAAAATAAACAACAGCTGGGTATAGTGGCGCACGCCTTTAATCCCAGCACTTGGGAGCCAGAGGTAGGAGGATCGCCATGAGTTCAAGGCCACCCTGAGACTACAGAGTTAATTCCAGGTCAGCCTGGACCAGAGTGAGACCCTACCTCGAAAAACAAACAAACAAATAAATAAATAAACAACAAAGAAGTTCAGGGGCTGGAGAGATGGCTCGGTGGTTAAGGTGCTTGCCTATAAAGCCTAAAGACCCAGGTTCAATTCCCAGTACCCATGTAAGGTGGATACACATAGTAGCCCATGCATCTAGAGTTTGTTTATAGTGGCTAGAGGGCCTGTGACAACCAACCCCCTATACACAGTCTCTCTGCATCTTTCTGTTTGCAAATAAAATACTTTTTAAAAGAGTTTAGCAGGGCATGGTGGCACATGCCTTTAGTTCCAGCACTTGGGAGCCAGAGGTAGGAGGATTGCTGTGGATCAAGGCCAGCCTGGGACTACACAGTGAATTCTAGGTCCGCCTGGGCTAGCATGAGACCCTACCTCAAAACAACGAAGTTTAGATTGGGTGTGGTAACCACACACCTTTAATCCCAACACTCAGGAAGCAGAGATAGGAGGAATGCCTGAGATGCCCTTAAGGAAACAAGCCACAAGACACTGGCAGAAAGGGTTTTCAGGAGATTGATTTATCTCTGCTGACTGAAAACTGTACTGCTGGCAATTCAGATCCAGCTCTGATCCCTAAAGCATGTCCAGGCTGGTTATCTAATGCCTCTGCAGAAATTGAGGCCACACATTAATGCACTGAAGGTAAAAATCAATCTGGAAATTTCTTAAATCAAATACCAATCCTGAAGTAATGCTCTATGTGCAGGAGAAGTAGCCAACAGTAATAGGAAGCCAATTATCAACTGTAAACCACTCTACTGGGGTGTCCTGGTTGGTTACTGGCAGGCCCCATTACACACAGTTTGCACAAGTTAAATCCACTGACAAGTCAGAATTGCTATACCCATGCACACGCACGAGCACCCAACCTTCTCCGGCTCCTGCACTCAATATAAAGATACAGCTCAATTGACAAGGAACTCCTATGCAACATCGCGAGCCCAAGAACCCGCAGCAAACATCTTCCCACTCCACAGCTAGACAGCCAAGCAGGAAAGTACTGACTTTATATCAGACAGCTCCAAGAGTCTAATATTGACCTTACCACTTGCATATTATGTCTTCTTTTCAGTTTCTCATCTATAAAGTGGGGTTGGCAATAAGGCCTGTGAAGATTAAGTCCAACCAGGCATGTTGAGCACCGAAGGCCTTGATACATACCGGCTAGTGTCATCCCCTCGTTCCTCTATTTTCCCTATTCCCTGCTCCCAAACCAACAAAAGAGGCACAAATGGCATAGGCAATACCACACTGTCTCACTTGCCAGCATCTGCTTGCAGAGTGATGGCAAAGTTGCCAATCTTGAAGTAGTCAAAGTGCTTTCAGTCTATGTGATCTATGGAGAAATTCAGAGGCAGACAGGGGAAAGGGAGAGTTGCAAGTCTTTTCCACAGCCAAATATCCTAGTTGAGGTTATTCCCTTGAAATGTGAATGTAAATACACTAGTCACCTGTCATGCAGATCTAGACTCTGGAGGCCCCCTCTGTCCTCTGTTGCTTAGTTGAAGCCCAAACACCTCAGTTCTGGACCATAGCAACCCATCATAAGGGATCTCAGCTGACCCATACTGCATGCCCAGTACAAATCAGGTAGTTTACAAACATAGCCCATCACTTCAGAAGGCATTCATCGGGCTAAAATCAAAATTGCAGTATTGCAGGCTGAATTCGTTTTTGGAGGTGCTAGGAGAGAATCTTTCCTTGCCTTCTTTTGGTGGTTGTTGTTTGTTTTTGGAGGTAGGGTTTTGCTCTAGCCCAGGCTGACCTGGAATTCACTATGTAGCCGCAGGGTGGCCTTGAACTCACAGTGATCCTCCTACTTCTGCCTCCTGAGTGCTGGGATTAAAGGTGTGCGCCATCATGCCCAGCTTCTTGCCTTTTTATTTATTTTTGGTTTTTCAAGGTAAGTCTCACTTTAGCCCAGGCTGACCTAGAATTCACTATGTAGTCTCAGGATGGCCTCAAACTCAGGGTAATCCTCCTACCTCCGCCTCCCCAGTGTTGGATTAAAGGCATGTGCCACCACACCCAGGCCGCCTTTTATATATAAGAATGAAGCTGCTTACAATCCTTGGCTTATAGCCCCTTCTTCCATCTTCCAATCTGGCAACATTGCATTTCACTGATCTTTTCCATGGAAGGTTCTCTGCTCCTAAGAACTCATGTTAGGAGCTGGGGAGATGGCTTAGTAGTTAAAGGTACTTATTTGCAAAGTCTGCCAGCCCAGGTTCAATCCCCCAGTACCCATGTAAAGCCAGATGTACAAAGTGGCAATACATCTGGAGTCTGTGTGCAGTGGCAAGAGGCTCTGCTATCCCCATTCTCTCCCTTTCTCCTTCCTCACTAATAAAAATACTTTAAAGGGGGGAAGGGCTGGAGATATGTCTTAGCAGTTAATGCACTTGCCTGTGAAGCCAAAGGACCTAGGCTCAATTTCCCAGTACCCAACGTAAGCCAGACGCACATGGTGGTGCATGTGTCTGGAGTTCATTTGCAGGTGCTAGAGGCCCTGGTGTGCGCATTCTCTATCTGCCACCCTGTTTCTCAAAGAAATATTAAATTTAAAAAAAAAAAAAACCTCATGTTATTAAATCTGACTCTCTCAGAGCTTCCCGGACATTCTTCATACATCCAGTAAGTGCCTTTCACCATCTCAGGTGTGGTGGTTTGATTCAGGTGTCCCCCATAAACTAAGGCGTTCTGAATGCCAGGTTCCCAGCTGATGGGGATTTGGGAATTAACACTTCCTGGAGGCAGTGTATTGTTGAGGGCAGGCTTAAGGATATTATAGCTAGTTTCCCCTTGCTACTCTCCTGTTGCTGTTATCCACCTTATGTTGGTGAGGAGGTGATGTCCACCCTCTGCTTATGCCATTGTTTTCCCCTGCCATCATGGAACGTCCCAAGTTTGTACACAAAAATAAGCCCCTTTTCTCCCCCACAGCTGCTCTTGGTGGGGTGGTTTCTGCCAGCAATGTGACCCTGACTGCAACATCAGGTTAACAGTTACAGGACCCAGTGATTTGGAGTAAGCACACCTTTGAGGGACCGAAGAAATGAAACATTTCAAAGGGAGTAATGGATTCCTGATGGTTTAAGTACCTCATAGATTCTAGTGATCTTTATATGACCAATTCCTGTTGTAGATGACAGCTTCAGACCAATGAGATGAACTTCCAGACCAGGCAGTTATGGAGGAAGGGATTTTTATTGAAGCTTAGTTTACAGATCCAGGGGAAGTTCCATAATGGCCGAAGTTGGCCCCCTCTTAAAGGACCTAGCAGAGAAAGGGAAGCCCCAAGCCCCTCCCCCACCAAAAAAAAAATCCTAAAGCCACACCATACACAGGCACACCCAGTCCCAGGTGGAACTCAGCACTTTGTGTTTCCTTAGACTGGAATTTCAAATCTACCACATCTCATACCTGTGTAATCAAAACAGTTACTGAAGTCAGTGAGGTACGCACACCTGAAGTCCCAGCTATGGGAAAGCAGAGGCAGGAGTGCTCCAAGTTGAAAGCCAGCCAGACAGTGTGAAATCATCTCAGAAAACAATCTTCACTGGAATGGGTTCAGTGGAGTATAGGTTGAATTATACTAGAGAAAGGAAGACTGGGATTGCAGCTCTGAGGTAATAGTGTCTCCCTAACATACTCAAGTACTGGGCTCAATCCCCAGTACAGAATTATAAAATAAAAATAAAGTAAAATAATCAAGGGCCAGGTGTGGTGATGCATGCCTTAATCCCAGCACTTGGGAGGCAGAGATAGGAGGATCACTGTGAGTTCAAGGCCAGCCTGAGACTACAGAGTGAATGCCAGGTCAGCCTAGACTAGAGTGAGACCCTAGCTTGAAAAAAACCAAAGTAAATAAATAAAAAGTGGCCAGGCATGGTGGTGCACGTCTTTAATCCCAGCACTTGGAAGGCAAAAGTAGGAGGTTTGCTGAGAGCTCAAGGCCACCCTGAGACTACATAGTGAATTCCAGGTAAGCCTGGACTACAGTGAAACTCTACCTCAAAAAAAACAAAAATTGGGCTGGAGAGATGGCTTAGCGGTTAAGCGCTTGCCTGTGACGCCTAAGGACCCCGGTTCGAGGCTCAGTTCCCCAGGTCCCACGTTAGCCAGATGCACAAGGGGGCACATGCGTCTGGATTTCGTTTGCAGAGGCTGGAAGCCCTGGCACGCCCATCCTCTCTCTCCCTCTATCTGTCTTTCTCCCTGTGTCTGTCACTCTCAGATAAATTTTAAAAAATTAATTAATTAATTAATTAACAAAAAGTGGTAGAAGGCCCTTGGCTTTTGGGTTTGTGATTTTTCCAGGTAAGGCTTTTCACTCTAGCCCAGGCTGACCCTGGAACTTGGTTCTATAACTCCAGCTTGGCCTTAAACTCATGGTGATCCTCCTTGTGCTGAGACTAAATTAGGTGTGTGCTACCATGACCAGCAAAGGAGGATTTTAGTACACCAGCTAGTGGGAATGATTTAAAAGGGAAAGTTGTCCAGGTATGGTGGTGTAGGCCTTTAATCCCAGCACTTTGGAAGCACAGGTAGGAGAATCAATGTGACTTTGAAGTCAGTCTAGATTTCAGTGAGACCCTACCTCAGGGGTGGGGGAGGAGGGGGAGTTAATGAGAGAAAATGATGAAATATAAACCTAGACCTTTTTATTTTTTTAAAGGTAGAGTCTTACTCTAGGCCAGGCTGACCTCAAACTCACAAGAGATTCTACCTATCTCAGCTTTCCAAGTGCTGGGATTAAAGGAGTGCACCACCATGCCCGGCTAAACCTGGACCTATTAAAATAACTTTCTTCAACTTAAAAAAATTAGAATAGGCTGGAGAGACGGCTTAGCAGTTAAGGCGCTTGCCTGAGAAGCCTAAGGACCCAGTGGCCCATGTAAGCATTAAGCACCATGTAAGCATGGTGGCACATACATCTGGAGTTCATCTGCAGTGGCTGGAGGCCCTGGAGCACCCACTCCCTCTCCCTTCTCATATTTTTATAATATACATATTATTTGAAAAAGAAAATAGGTGCACCAGAGCTGCTAGCCACTGCAAATGAACTCCAAACACATGCACCACTTTGTTTCTGGCTTTTTGTGGGTACTGGGGAATCAAACCAAGGTCATTAGGCTTTGCAGGCAAGTGTCTTACTGTTAACATTTTAAAATATTTATTTAGCTGGGCGTGCTGGTACATGCCTTTAATCCCAGCACTTCGGAGGCAGAGGTAGGAGGATTGCTGTGAGTTCGAGGCCACCCTGAGACTCCATAGTGAATTCCAGGTCAGCCTGGGCTATCTCGAAAAAAAAAAAAAGTTATTTAAAAGAGAGAAAGAGGCAGATAAAGAATGGGTGCACAAGGGCCTCCAGCCACTGCAAACAAATTGCAGAAGCATCTGCCTTACATGGGTTTTGGGTAATTGAACCTGAGTATTTAGTCTTTACAGGAAAGTGTCTTAGCTGCTTAAGGATGTCTCCAGCCCTAAAATTTTTTTCTTAATTGCCAATATGATAAATTTATTTAAGTACAAACTTTGATGAACACATGTGTTAGTACCATCATTTCCCTGTTCCCTGTCTCCATTCCACTAAGGACCCTGCTCAATAGGATTGTTGGTCTCCACGCCTCCCCTCCACCCCCACCTCAGGTTGTGGGTTAGATGTGAGAGCAGCAATCAGAAGGAGGGAATGCCTCTGGATATACCCCCTTCCACTCTGTAACTCTTACCATCTTTCCATCCCCTCTTCCAACACTTTGGTGGTTTTTTAAAAAAAAAAAAAAAATTATTTGAGAGCAACAGAAAGAGGCAGAGAATGGGCGTGCCACTCCAGGGCCTCCAGCCACTGCAAATGAGCTCCAGACGCATGCACCCTCTTGTGCATCTATCTGGCTAAACGTGGGTCCTGGGGAATTGAGGCTCAAACCAGGGTCCTTTCTCCAGTCCTGGCGGATGTTTTAAATAACTACATTAGTGTTGAACTCTCAGCAGCTTCTGAATTTGTTTTGGTGTTTTAAGTATCCTCAGTGCCTGTGTCTATCGCTCTGGCACAGGTTATCAGGCTCACAGTGGAAGCAGCACTCTTGCTCATCTCACCAATGTCTCTATAGCTTCACCTGGGCTAATGTGCAAGGGGTGGTTTGTCTTGCGACCTTTCCCTACGCTCACACCTACCAGCAACTGGGAGTTGTGGAACCAGGAGCCCAGTTCTGGGACTAAAGACATGGATACCCTGCTCTTCCAAATCAACTTTGAGAGAATAAGAGAGTGAATGGGCATGCCAGGACCTCTGGCAACTGCAAATGAACTCCAGACACATGACACCTTGTGCATCGGGCATATGTGGATACTGGGGAACTGAACCTGGGGTCCCTAGGCTTTGCAGTCAAGTGCCATTTTTTTTTCTTGCTTTCTTTTCTGAGGTAGGGTCTCACCCTAGCTCAGGCTGACCTGGAATTCACTATGCAGTCTCAGGGTGGCCTTGAACTCTTAGCAATCCTCCTACCTCTGCCTCCTAAGTGCTGGGATTAAAGGCATGCACCACCACACCCAGGCAAAAACAATTTTACTTATTTTTTTTTTTAATTTTCGAAAAAGAATGGATGGGCGTGCCAGGACCTCCAGCACTGCAAAAGAACTCCAGAGGCATCTGGCTTATGTGGGTCCTGGATCCTTTGGCTTTGCAGGCAAGCACCTTAACTGATGAGTCAACTTTCTGACCCAACCTGGACAAGGCTGGAATCTAATATACAAAGGGAAGTTTGCCTTTAAAAAATGGAGGGGGGGAGCCGGGCGTGGTGGCGCACGCCTGCACGCCTTTAATCCCAGCACCTGGAGTTCAAGGCCACCCTGAGACTCCATAGTGAATTCCAGGTCAGCCTGGGCTAGAGTGAGACCTTACCTAGGAAAAAAAAAAAAAATGGAGGGGGGGTGAAGGCAGGGAACACAGATGATCTGTTAATATTAACTAAAGGCATGACAGTACCACAGGTACAGGTGTGTGGGTGTAATGGCAGGAACCCGTGCTGTCAGGTCAGTCTGGGCTAGAATGAGACCCTATCTCAAAAACAAACAAACAACAACAACAATAAAAAAGAACAAAACAAAAAGGTCAGAAACAGAATGAGGATGGGAAAGGCACTAAAGAATTAACTTCAAGAAGAAAAAGCTGATGAGACTGAGAAAATGTAGTAGGACTATGAATCTATGAGATCATGGCCAGTTGCACAATTGCCCAAGAGCAGAGTGGAGTACTGAAGAAATCTGACCCTGGGTCTTTAGGCTTCACAGGCAAGTCCCTTAGCTGCCATGCCATACCTCCAGTCCCAGTTTAAAAAAATAAAAACCTTTTTTGAGGGGTGAGGTTGGGAGAGAAGGAGAGGGGCAGACAGAATAGGCATGTCAGGGCCTCTAGCCATTGCAAATAAACTCCAGGTGCACAGGCCACCTGTGCTTTATGTGCATATACTCACTGGGGAACTAAACCTGGGTCCTTTGGTTTTGCAGGCAAGTGTCTTAACCACAAAGCCATCTCACCAGCCCTTCTTTTAATTCTTTTTACCTGGAATAGATGGTTACCCTGATAAAGAGAAATTCTCTACCCCAAAGCCCTATGATACTTTTAGTTGCTGATCCCCCACTATTTAAGATTTATAAATAAAAGGTGCAGTGCTTTGTCAAAACCTCTAAACAAATCCTCTGGCATGAGACCATGCTGAATTGCTACTTGTTGTGTCCCAGAACTGAACAAGAAAATGGCATAACTGAATTATGGTCAAGTATGTTCCTTACTAAATACCTGGGTTGCCCAAAATCTGAATTTTCTTAACCTCTAACCATATCACTTCCTTGCAATAAGTTATCTGGTCCCAAAACAAGTCCGGAGAATAACTACCAGAGACAAGAGAGCAGGTATCAATGAAACTCAAGTTGAGAGTGGAGAAATAATGCACAAAGCACATGTAAAATATGTTTTATTGTTCTTTAAAAGGGTTCAGGGTTTGGTTTTAAATCAGGCTGCACACCATTCATCAGTCTGACATCTCTCACCATGTCAAACTGGCTTCAGCTAGCAATACTTCATTAAACGCAAAAGAAAAAAATGTTTTAATTTTGAGAAAAAGTCCAGTTCTGAGAACAATAAACATTAGTCTAATTTAAAACAAAATGGGGCTGTTTCATGTTTCTTTACACACCCTCCTCCTCACAGAACCAGGAATGTAATTCTCCCAACTCAGGCAGGCATTGATATTAATGGACACTGCATGCATGCACCCTCACGCATGCGTGCGCACACACACAGACAAAATTCAGAGTAATTTGTCAAATAAGATTTTGTTGGTGTCTGGATTGATCAAAACCCTTGCAGTCAACAGTTTACTAGACTTAAAGGGTTAGATGTTGATTGAGTCTATGTTAAAGGAATCTTTATTGTCATTCAAAAAAAATAAAGAGGATTTTGGATAGTACCATCATTTTTTTAAGTTCCAGAAACAATGTCGAAACAATGTCAAAAAGCATTATTTTTCATTTTCTGGGATGAGGGAAGGAGACTACTTATTTGTATTTAGTTAGAAATCAAAACAACTCCAACAGTAAGAAATAGGCAGTTCACATAGCCGGCCAACATCTGAGGTATCATCAGTGTGAGACAATGTCCCAGTCCATTCCTACTGGCCTAGCTAATGCTAATAAAATAGAAATCTTATGGCTCTGCACAGCAAATTTAAGTGGGACATGATGACTTGAGGCCTGTATTCAGGGCCTTAGATTCAGGACAATTAAGTATGTGACATTAAGGTAAAAAGTTCAAGAGCTCCCGATTATGCCCCTCCGTGTGCTTTGTCAGTGCAGCCTGGTCACAGCAGTCACCACAGATAAGAGAACAGCTTCTCTAGATTAGCACACTGATACCAGCAGAGAATTTGCAGGTGTTACCACTACACACATAATAAGCTACTAGTCCCTATCACAGCCTGTGGGTACATACTTAGTACACATTACTGGTTCTAACCTTGATTTTTCTTCTTGGAATTTTTTACTCTCTAAAGAACCCAGTAGTAACAATGTCATCAGTGGTTAAACTGAACTATACATATAGGAAGCAGTTTGTAAAATAACCACAACAGGCAAGTCTCAAGACCAAAATATTGTGAATTTGATATTGCCCCTTTGACTGAAAATCCAGAGTACAAATATGTCCTCAAAGCATTTTAAACTTTTTAGGACAACATTAGACAGAAAATCACAGCAGTACCACAGCTGACAATCCTACAGTTTGTATAAAGCATGCTAATTCTCTGCTGGTCACATCTTTAAAGATGTCCTGGAGACATCCTCTTCAGAAAACAAGTTTCTGGGATGCCCACTTAGTTTCACTGGTTGGGAAAGAGAATAAATCTATTCTCAACTAAGTTAGATGAGAAGACAGACTCCTCTTCAAATGCCATTGCTTCACTAATTTACCCAAACAAAAGGCCCCTGGCTTCTTTGCTTAATGTCCTAATGTTAGACCAGGGCTTTGAGGAAAAGAAACTAACATGAACACCCATCATTAATAAAGACTAAAAACCACCTGGATCATATAATATATAAGCGCCACTGTTTTTTTTGTTTTTGTTTTGGTGTTTTTGTTTTATTCTAGAAGTGCCCAGGTGGGCTTAAGGCTGCCAGACCACACGCACATCTACAGCAACAAGGGCTTCTTCTATTCCACCTATGTGTATTGGGGAGGGAAGGGGACAGCAGGAGAAAGGAGAGGAGACAGGGACAGTAGACCTCCCCCAATCCCACCCCAAAGAGATCTATGTGCCAAGCATAATGGAAGAGTGTGCTCCCCAGCTGGTTCTGCACTGGTTAATATTCTGCTGGTTTTCCTTAGAGACCTATTTTGAAAAGTTAAAAAGGACAGGAGATTCTGGAATAATTCAATCCTGGCAGAAATTATAACTCCAAAACCTAGGAGCAAAATCATCCTTCACTTAATTAATCCCTTTATCTTTTCTCCTTTTCTTAAAGATTTTATTCATGTTTTAGAGGGATTTATCATTAGCTTTTCCCCAATCATTAGGAGTTGAGGAGTACTGAATCCATCACTACTTTGATGACACAGGTAAGATTTCAGATTCACATTTCCAGGTACCAAGAGTTCCCTCTAAATGCCACAATCAAGTAAGCCTTCCTTTATAGTTCTACTGAACACAGCAATGCCCATTGGTATCTCTGAAGCGTAATCGCATCTTAGGTCGGTATTTCTCCAAGTAAAGCAGCTGTTTGGAATTGAATGCTCCCCTTCTTTTTCTGAAAACACAAGAATGGCAAACTTTACCATGTTAAGAAAGAAAAAAAGCTGTCTGATTCACTGAAATGCACAGCCTAATGCCTAATTCTACCTTGCTGAAAACTGTATTTCCCATACCACATCACTTTTTAAAGTAGTAACGTGAACTTTCTAAGCCCTTCTAAGAGTGAAAAATCTCTTCTTTGCTGTCATCATTCACAGTTTATTTAAAGTAGAGATTGGAAGCCAGGTGTGGTGGCACACCCCTTTAATCCCACCACTAAGGAGGGAGAAGTAGGAGGATGCCACCCTGAGAATAGATAGTAGATTCCAGGTCATCCGAAGCTAAAGACCCTATCTCAAAACAACAACAACAATAACATAAAATAGAGATTGGAGCCAGGCATGGTGATGTACACCTTTAATCCCAGCACTTGGGAGGCAGAGGTAGGAGGATGACCATAAATTCAAGGCCACACTAAGACTACATAGTGAATTCTAGGTTAGCCTGGGCTGGAGTGAAACCCTACTTCTAAAATAACATAACGGCTGGGCGTGGTGGTGCACATCTTAAATCCCAGCACTCAGGAGGCAGAGGTAGGAGGATCAAGGCCACCCTGAGACTACATAGTTAATTCCAGGTCAGCCTGGGTTAGAGTGAGACCCTACCTCAAAAAACCAAAAATTAATTAATTAATTAATTAAATAGTGTAACACAACATAGCTGGGCGTAGTGGCCCACACCGTTAATTCCAGCACTTGGAAGACAGACAGAGGTAGGAGGATCGCTGTGAATTCGAGGCCAGAGCCAGAAAATACAGAGTGAATTCTGGGTCAGCATGGGCTAGATAGAATGAGACCCTACTTCGAAAAACCAAACAATAAAATAAAAATAAAACAGAGATTGGAATGGTTTATCCAGGCACATCTGATTATACTCTTCCCAATTAGGTTAGTATATTCTTCATATGAGAGTAAGGAACAGACAGGAAAAAAAAAAATATTAAGATGAAGCAACAAATTCAAGACGAACACAGATGGTATGCAATGTAATATTATCCTAGAGCTGCTAATCATATATTTCATGCCCTCCTGTCAGTCTTCCTTTTTTCCTTTTTTTTTTTTTTCTTGTTCTAAAAAAGATGATTGAAAGGTAAAGAGCAAAGTAGTAATTGCCAAAGATATAGACAACAAATACCATAGCCTGTTACTGCAGACCAATGTCAAGACCATCTGGTTACTCCCGTCATGACTTTATGCTAGAACAGATCATGAATAAACACGAATAAAGTGCTCCTCCATACATTCTCTTTGCTTGCTGGTCATACAAAATAGCAACTGGATGGTATGTTGAAATTTATTAAAATGGACTAACGTGATACTATGGACATTTGTATCATGATATAAGGTCCAAATTTGATACTTAAATTATAAAATTCTCCAAAATTAACAACTAGTTTATTTTTGTCACTTGCTGTATATTTTTTAATATCTTTAAACAATTATTTTGTTGCTTTTTGAAGAGGGGCTCACTCTAGCCCAGGCTGACCTGGAATTCACTATGGAGTCTCAGGGTGGCCTTGAACTCACAGCAATCCACCTATCTCTCCCTCCTGAGTGCTGGAATTAAAGGTGTGCACCACCATGCCTAGTTTAAAACAATTATTCTTTTAAGCCCAAACCAACAAATTATTCCCTGTTACAAATGGATTCTTTGGTGTTTCTGAAAATGAAACTTCATACTCACTGTCTTATAAACTGAACTGCATCTTCATACTTCATTCCGCATTCAATCAAAGCAAGCGCAACCAGCACAGGAGCCCTGCAGAGAAACCCACTTGTAAATACCCACAAATCTTTAAAACTTAAAGATTTTTTTTTTAATTAGTTAATTTGGTGTGTGCCAGCACTCCTGTATGGGATTAGAGGAGAGCTTTCAAGTATTGGTCCTCACCTTCAACCTCATTTGAGTCAGGGTTCTCTCTTGTTCACTGTCCCACTTGTTAGGATAGCCTGCCTGTCGCCTTCTCATCTGCGTACAAGGACGACCTAACTGGGATAGGTATAGAAATAAAACTGCCCCAAGTAAAACTGTACTACTACTACCTTCAGCCTTCAGGGTAAGGACTAAAACTTCACATTAAAGTGCAAAGCAGAGTTAACAGCCTGAATCACCATCATCTTGAGGCAACTCACATGTTCTGAATTAGAGTAAGCATCATAAATTGGTGTTTAATTTATTGTTAAGTGTTGCAAAGCCAGGGTGTGGTGGCACATGCCTTTAATCCCAGCACTTGGGAAGCAGGGTAGGAGAATCACTATGAGCTCAAGGCTACACTGAGCTAGAGCAAAACCTACCTCAAAAAAAAAAAAAAAAAAAAAATCAATAAATTAATAAGTGTTGCAATACATTCCCAAGCAATGCACAGAGAATAAAAAAAAAGTTATATAAAATCAAAGTCAATTCTCATCTGTGCATTTCCTTTCAGGATAATGACCCAGGTTTGATTCCCCAGGACCCACGTTATCCAGATGCACAAGGGGGGGTGCATGCGTCTGGAGTTCGTTTGCAATGGCTGAAGCCCTGACAAGCCCATTCTCTCTCTCTATCAAATAAATAAGTAAATAAAAATATAAAATAATTTTAATGTTGTGGCCCACTTTTATTTTTTCCCGAGGTAAGGTCTCACTTTGGCCAAGGCTGTCCTTGAATGCACTATATAGCCTCAGAGTGGCCTCAAACTCATGGTGATCCTCCTACCTCTGCCTCCCAGTGCTGGAATTAAAGGCATGTGCCACCCCGCCCGGCTTTTTGCTGCTCATTTTAATGACTCATATCTCTGATTTCTTGAAATGTGAGGAAGAGAGAAAACCTCACTAAATGTATGGTACATCAGAACTAGACAGCCATATAATCAAATGAATCACAAGGCTGGTTTGAAGAATCATTACAATAGCATTTATTCTCATTTTCCTTCCAGTAATTTAACATTATTTAGTATAATACATGCAAATTCTACCAAAGTGAAATTTTCCACTGGCTTACTTAAGCAATCAGTGAGTTCAGACAAAAGTGTGACAGTTTACCTTCCTAAGCCAGCAACACAATGCACTGCAACACAGCAACCTGGCTCTTCACGAAATTTGGATTTTAACAGGTTCAGCCAATCATCTACAATCTGATTAGGGGGTGGAGCTCCATCATCAAATGGCCAATCCTGAAAAGAAAGGACTTCTTACATTAAGTTGATATGCTTTAGGGGCTAATATCCTAATACAGAGAAGCTGTAAACTGTATTAAAAAAAAAAAAAAAGGCAGGCCTAACTGAATGAACTTTGTCATATATAGTTTTGTTTGCATGAATGTACATGTGTGCATGCATGTGTGTGCAAAGCCCAGAAAACATTGGTTATCTTTCTCTATCACTCATCCACTTGCTTCCTTGAGACAGAGCCTCTTTCTGAACCTGGAGCTGTCATTTTTGCAACACTGGCAACTGTTCTATGCCCTCTACAAGACTGGGATTATAGGCCTAAGTGGCAATGCCCAGCAACTAACATGGTTGCTAGTGAATCGAATTCAGGGTAAGTCAGGCCCTCTCTAGCACTCAAGCTTGGCCAGCAAATGGTCTTACCTGCTGAGTTATCTCCCCAACCACACATATACCTATTAGCAACACAATTCTGATCAGTGTTGAAAAGTTATCCCAAGAGCGAGGCATGGTGGTGTATGTCTTTAATTCTAGCACTCAAGAAGCAGAGGTAGGAGGGCTGCTGTGAGTTCGAGGACACCCTGAAACTACATAGTTTAGCCTGGCTAAACAAGAGCCTACCTTGAAAAAAAAAAAAAAAAAAAAAAGGCGACATTGAGACTAGCAAAGAAAAAGGAGAGAAAAGCAGCAGAGCAATAATAAACTGATTCTAGACTTATTACTAGAACACTTTACGCAGCCCATTAGCCATCACAGCATAATACATTTGAACTGTCACTGTCAATTACACCTCAAAATTAAATGGCAGTCAATGTTGTCATAAATATCACTTCAGAGTTCAACTGTTGATATAAGACCAGTAACCAAATAAATAAATAATTAGCTACTTGTCAGACAGAATCTTTTGCTAGACTGAGGGATCAAATGGGTAAATTGAATCTTAAGGTACCTGATCAAATTACAAACTCTTTCAAGTATATAAGACAACCATCAAGCTTGCTTAGAGCCTATATCAGATTAAGAACACACTATAATAAAGCTCTTCCTAAAAAGAGATTGATCAGGTGATTAAATTATTAAAATACCTGGGGTGCAAAAGGCACCAATTAGACAAAAGCTCCACCAGAGGCTTAAACCCCTCTTAAAACCCTGGTTCTAGGCAGCAGATTGGGTGGGGGGAGCTCTGGGGGAAAAAAAATCCTTTTTCCATTTCATTTAAAATGGGAGAATCCTGAAGTGTGGGCACTGAAAGGAAGAATCAACTGACTTAAGATAGTGAACCAGTACAAGTTCATCCTAAAGACCTAGACTCCTATCAAGAGGCTTCTCACATGACAGAACCCACAAAAGACTTAAAATTTCTTTTCAAGACGACAGCCAGCCAGGCGCGGTGGCATACACCTTTAATCCCAGCACTCGGGAGGCAGAGGTAGGATGATCACTGTTGAGTTCGAGGCCACCTGAGACTACATAGTGAATTCAGGTCAGTCTGGACTACAGCGATGCCCTACCTCAAAAAGTAAACAAATAATTTAATTAATTTAAAAAAGATGTTGAAAAAAATAATATAATAAAATAAAATAAAGATGTTGATCCTGATTTTCTTTACCACCTCATCCCAAAAAGACAAAATCATATCCTATTGCCTTGAACTGCTATGTTGGTCACTAAATGTTTTCTCAGGGCCAAAAGGAAAAAAAAAGACAGAAGAAAGTCCTACATATGAATGGTGCCGAGACCTTGTACTGGCTTACAAGTCTCTATTGGGCTTCTTCATAGCTCTCCTCTGGGAGACACTCTACTACACTCTGCAACCCCATTCTGTCATCACCCCATTTCCTCCAACAGCAGCTGTGAGTTGCTTCTAAGTGGGGGAAATAAAGGAGCAGTAGATGATAGCAAGCTTCTCTCAGGCAGTAAAGGACAGAAACACAAAGAGGGAACAAGGAGATGCCATCTGCCCATCATGGCAAAACTTAAACTTGAGTCTGACTCTGTCTCTCCAAGATGGCTGCCAGTGACACACCCAGCAAGAACTTCCTAAAGAGGCCTCCCCACATCAGCCCTGAGTCCACAAACAGATCAGCTCTTGGCTCCTCTGGGTCAGACCAGGCCTACTTATACACTTGAGCCTGAAGACTAGGCTCACCCTGATTGGATGGCTGATATGGAAAAGGTTACCCACATGGCCAGGCCCTCTTTTATCCAGCACCTCTCTCACTGGCTCTCTTCATTTAGTCCTGTGACCTGATCTGAACATCCACAGGAAACTGAGTTTGTTTCTCCTTCCCAGCTGGGACCAGCATGGCTGGGGGCGGGGGAGAGAGATACTTACCTTTGCTTGGGTATTTTTCTTCTTGACATCTATCTGTGTCATGCTTTGGGGTAGCATCTCACTCTGATTATATATCAGATTTATCTTTCATCTGTAAGTCCTTCACTATTTCTTATCTGGTCTGTTACTTAAGGGGTTTTTATGTTCCATCTCTCTCTCATGTGTGTACCCCAACCTTTTCCTAGATACCTGTTTCCCCTAAATAAACCTCACAAATTATTATTTCTCCCTCAACTCAATAACTAATTTATTAAAGAAAAAAAAAGCCAGGTGCACTCAGGAGGCAAAGGTAGGTAGATCAACATGAGTTTGAGGCTGGCCAGGGTCTACAAAGTGTGCCAAGGTCACCCTGAGCCATTGGGACACCTTGCCTCAAAAAAAACCATGGTAGTGCACACCTTTAATTCCAGCACTCAGGAGGCATAAATAGGAGGATCACCGTGAGTTCAAGGCCACCCTCGCTCAGACTACATAGTGAATTCCAGGTCAGCCTGAGCTAGAGTAAGACCCTACCTCAAAAAAAATTAAAGACCAGTAAGCACCTTAGCCAAGAGTTTACTTCCTCTAATCCCTAAAATGTACTTAGTTAAGAAACATGGGCTGGAGAGATGGCTTAGCGGTTAAGCGCTTGCCTGTGAAGCCTAAGGACCCCGGTTCGAGGCTCGGTTCCCCAGGTCCCACGTTAGCCAGATGCACAAGGGGGCGCACGCGTCTGGAGTTCGTTTGCAGGGGCTGGAAGCCCTGGCGCGCCCATTTACTCTCTCCCTCTATCTGTCTTTCTCTCTGTGTCTGTCACTCTCAAATAAATAAAAATGAACAAAAATTTTAAAAAAAAAAAAAAAAAAGAAAAGAAACAAAGCACAAAGTATGCTGCCCTTACTCATATAAAAAAATTTCTGTTTTTAAGTTGGGTTTGGTGGTACATAACTTAATTCTAGCACTTGGGAGGTCCAAGTAGGATAGCCGTGCACACACATGCGGACATGGCAGGGTCTCTTGCTGCTACAAACAAAATGCCCATTTGGCTTTATATGAGTGGCTAGGGAGTTGAACCCAGGCTGGCAGGCTTTACAAGTAAATGCCTTTAACTGCTGAGCCATTTCCTCACCCTGAAAAGCATTATTCATTTAGAAATATCAGAACCCCAAACTAACATTGTTGAAACCATTAGCCTATTCCAATTTGCCTTTGATTTTCAAGGGCAATTAAAGGATAGAAAGGTCTTATTTGGGGGATATCCTCTTATACTGACATGTTCCAAAACCTCCTTACTGAGAAAATGTAAATTAATTCCATCTTAAATCTATGCAGGAAAAGGTAATCCCAACTTTACACTAGGCAATTTTTTTGTTTGCTTGTTTTTTAAGCTTAAATTGGGTCTTTAAGTTTATCTCATCACAGCTACTTAAAACAAAAAAACAGCTAAATTTAAGCTGAGTGTGGTAACACATGCCTTTAATGCCAGCACTCAGGAGGCAGCCTGAGACTTCATAGTGAAAGCCTGGTCTAGAGTGTGACCCTACCTCAAGGGGAAGAAGGAAAAAAAAAAAAAAAAAAAAAAAGCCTAGCACAGTGATGCACACCTTTAATCCCAGCATTCATGAGGCAGAGGAAGGAGGATGGCCTTGAGTTCAAGGACACCCTGAGATTATATAATGAATTTCAGGTCAGCCTGGGCAAGACCCTACCCTACTCGAAAAATCCAGAAAGAAAAGAAAAAGAAATGAAAAAAAAAAAAAAAAGAAAGAAAACTAGGGCTCGAGAGATGGTTTAGTGGTTAAGGCACTTGCCTGTGAAACCTAAGGACCCAAGTTCAATTCTCCAGAAGCACATGGTGGTTCATGTAGCTAGAGGCCCTGGAGCGCCCATATTCTCCCCCTCCCCCTCTCTGTCTCTAATAAATAAAAAATAAAATAATAAAATAGAGAGGGGATGGAGAGATGACTTAGCAGTTAAGCACTTGCCTATGAAGCCTAAGAAGGACCCTGGTTCGAGACTTGATTCCCCAGGACCCATGTAAGCCAGATGCACAAGATGGTGCATACACTTGGAGTTCATTTGCAGTGGCTAGAGGCCCTGGTGTACCCATTCTTATTCTCTCTCTCTCTCTCTGCCTCTTTCTCCCTGTCTGCCACTCTCAGTAAATAAATAAAACTAAACTAAAATTTTAAAAAGGAAAGAAAGCTAAATTTAAAGAGTTAGACTAAATCTCAGATCCACCATTATCTTCTACAAAGTAGTTCAGATTCTTTAGTTTATTTCTATTTCATGAAGGTGTTTACCAACATTACTAACTGAAACAGACTATGGTCAACCCAAAGTCATTTTTTCACTCTGCCATATACCAAAACAAGTGTATTTCTCATCTACCCACTAAAGAACAGGTTCACAATACAGAGTAATTAACTTGTATTCAAGCTTAATTTCTGTCTCTCCAGGTATTTCAGACAGGGTTTCAAATATCAAACTATGCTGATCATTCTGTAGTGAAATGCCTCCCTACAATCCCCATCTTTTTGTCCTCGACAAATGATCCACACAGTATTAACTAATCTGCTACTGAAAAATGGCAGAGGGTACTTCCATATGTGAGTTAAGAATGTCTAATGGAAATAACTTTAGTACATTCAAATCAGTTGCCTAGAAACCAAAACTAAATGCTCCATTTCTGTCCTAAAGGCAAAATGCAAATTTTCATTTCTAGAAATATGTACTTTTTGCCTTTATTTATTGAAAACACTCCGCATTTACAAATTCAAAGGGCACAAATGTACAAAATTGCCAATATATTAATCAAAAAATATTTAACAGACTGCTAACAGTGCTGTATATTCCATTATACACTTCAAAATCCAAACTACTGGCTACCAAGTTTGATCAGTATCTATGTTTGAAAGTACAACTTATTTGTAGCAAAAACTAAACACACTATGAAAACTCACTAGAACGTGGATTCCTTCCTTTTCAACTGGAGCTTTATCATAAGTAGCATCACAAACTCGAACCACAGTTGTCACTCCATACTTCTTAAGTTCCTTTAAAGAAAAATAGTTATTAGGAAACTTGCTTTTAGAGCCTACATGCAAACTTTTAGAAATTATACCACTACACACTGAAGCAATGAGGTATCTTAGACAAAGATTGTAAGTCGATCTCACTATGGTAACATAATGGGCTCTTGCTAAAAGTAAATGAGGTATTCTTTTGTTTTAATTTTATTTATTTATTTGAGAGAATAAGAGAGGGTAAGGCAGGTAGAGAGAGAGAGGGCGAACCAGGGCCTCCAGCCACTGTGAACAAATTCCAGACGCATGTGACACCTTGTGCATCTGGCTTACATGGGTTCTAGGGTATCGAACTGAGGTCCTTTGGCTTTGCAGGCAAAGACCCTAACTGCTAAGCCATCTCTCTAGCCCTGAGCTATTCTTTTTAATGGGCAATTTAGTAGCATTAACACCAAAAAACCTTTAAAAGTTCATATACACTTTTATCTAGAAAGTTTAGTTAGCTGGCAATAGTGCTACATGCCTTTAATTCTAGCACTCAGGAGTCTGAGGTAGAAGGATTGCTGTGAGTTCAAAGCAAGCCTGAGACTACACATCAAATTCCAGAACAGCCTGGGCTACAACAAGACCCTACCTCAAAGAGGAGAATGAGAAGAAAAGGAAAGAAATTTTAGTTCTAGAAATGTACAAAAAGGGACTAATTAAAAACATACAGAAGGGCTGGAGAGATGGCTTAGCAGTTAAGCGCTTGTCTGTGAAGCCTAAGGACCTCGGTTTGAGGCTCAATTCCCCAGGACCCACATTAGCCAGATGCACAAGGGGGCACACGTGTCTGGAGTTCATTTGCAGTGGTCTGAGGCTCTGGAGCACCCATTCATTCATTCATTCTCTCCCGCCCCCCCCATTGCTCTCAAATAAATAAATAAAAATAAAAACAAAAAAAGTATACAGAAGACTTAGGTAGCAAGCTCACTACAAACTGAATAGAATGATAGATAATAAGATAGAAACAATATATATATTTTTTTTTAATTTTTTTTTTATTTATTTATTTGAGAGCGACAGACACAGAGAGAAAGACAGATAGAGGGAGAGAGAGAGAATGGGCGCGCCAGGGCTTCCAGCCTCTGCAAACGAACTCCAGACGCGTGCGCCCCCTTGTGCATCTGGCTAACGTGGGACCTGGGGAACCGAGCCTCGAACCGGGGTCCTTAGGCTTCACAGGCAAGCGCTTAACCGCTAAGCCATCTCTCCAGCCCGATAGAAACAATATTAATGGTCTAAGAACAAGAGAATGTTAAAGGGAGTATGACACAGCCATCAGTAAATGCTGGCAGCTATGAAAGTAAAAATAAGGTGGTTGAAGGACTGCATTTATGAATGAGCTTTGTTCTTATTTATATGTGTATTTTTATAAATACAGAAAAAAATATCTAAAAGCCAAGCAATAATAATCAAGTGTTACTGAAAAAAAAGAAAAGAAGGACTGAGGAGAAGATTTAGGGGTTAAAGGCACTTGCATGCAATGCCTGCCAGCCTGGGTTGGCTTCCCCAGTACTGACATAAAGCCATTTGCATAGAGTGGCACATGAAATGGGAGCTCATTTGCAGTGGCAAGAGGCCCTGTCATTACCATTCTCTAGCCGCATTCCCCATAAATAAATAACTTAAATAAAAAAAAAAAAACAGAGAGAGAGAGAGATGGGATCCAGGCGTGGTGGCACACACTTTTAATCCCAGCACTCGGGAGGCAGAGGTAGGACTGCCGTGAGCTTGAGGCCACCCTGAAACTCCATAGACAATTCCAGGTCAGCCTGGGCCAGAGTGAGACCCTACCTCCAAAAACCAGACAGAGAGGGAGGGAGGGAGGGAGATGGGGACTAAAGAGATGGTTTAGCAGTTAAGGTGTTTGCCTACAAAGCCAAAGGACCTTGGTTTGATTCTCCAGGTAGCACATGATTCTGGAGTTCATTTGCAGTTGCTGGAGGCCCTAAAATATCCACTCTCTCTCTGCTTCTCTCTTCTCAAATAAATAAATATAAATAAATAAAAAAGAGAAATGGCATAGCATAATAGTGCACACGCCTTTAAATCCAACATACGGGAGGCAAACGAAGAGAATCACTGTGAATTCAAGACCACCCTGAGAATACATAGTGAATTCCTGGACAATCTGGGTTAGAGTTGACAAACTGGGTTAGAGTTGAAAGTCTACCTTGAAAATGGGAGGGGGGAGCAGGGGGAAAGCATGGGCATGGTGGCCCAGGCCTTTAATCTCAGCACTCAGGAGGTGAGGTAGGAGGATGGGTGTTAGTTTGAGGCCAGACTGATACTACAGAGTGAGTTCCAGGTCAGCCTGAAATAAAGTAAGACCTTACCTTCAAAAAAAAAAAAGAGAGAGAGAGAAAGAAAAACTGAAAAACTTCTGGCAGAGAATGCTTGAACCAGTGATTACCTACTTTCAAGGAGTAATTACCATCTTTTTGTGGTTATACGACAGAACAGTGGCCTTTGCCACTGCTGGAATATATATGTGGCCAGAGAATTCATAGGCTGAAAATAGTATCACATAATTCAGCCAGGCTCAAAAGGTGACTGAACATCCTGAGGTCATTCTGGAAATCAATTTGAACACTGTGTACATGAACTTCGAAACCAGGTATATGGCACAAGCCTGTAATCCTAGCACTCAGGAGACTGAGGTAGAAGGATGACCATGAATTTGAGGCCAGCCTAGGCTATAAACAAGTACCAGGCCAGGCAGGACCTCAAATTAAAAAGGAAAAAGAAAAACAGAAAAAGGAACTTAAAAATACACACACACACACACACACACACAAACACACACACATTTCAGGCACAGTGGCACATGCCTTTAATCCCAACTCAGGAGGCTAAAGTAGGAGAATCGTTGTGAGTCTGGCCAGCCTGACACAACATCATAATGAATTTTCAGATCAGCCTGGGCTAGAGACGCTACCTTAAAAAAAGGGGGGGAGGTCAGCGGTTAAGGCATTTGCCTGCAAAGCCAAAGGACCCAGGCTCAATCCCAGGACCCACATTAGCCAAATGCACAAGAAGGTGTAATCATCTGCAGTGCCTGGAGGCCCTGATGTGCCTGTTCTCTCCTCTCTCTGTCAAATAAATAAATGTAGTATTTTTAATAAATTATATAGCTAACTAGCGTGTGTGTTTGTGTGTACATACATATGGAAGGAATGCTGATGTCCTATAAAGTGTCCATTAAAGTTATCTCAAGACTAAAGTTATTTTTACTACTGAAGGACTTTCTATAACAGATTCCAGGAAAGTAAGATTAATTTAGATTTTTTTTTTAATGGATAGGGTCTTTTGTAGCCTTAACCAGCTTCAAACTCCTTGTTTAGCTGAGGATGGAGGACCATGAACATTTGACTCTTGTTTCTACCTCCTGTGTGCTGGTTTTATAAGCATGTGTGTGTCACCATAGGAATGTTAAGCACACACTCTAATTCCTGGCCCTCCAATTGGGACTTTAAAAAATTGCATCTGGAGCCAGGCGTGGTGGCACACACCTTTAATACCAGCACTCAGGAGGCAGAGGTAGGTAGATCACCGTGAGTTCGAGGCCACCAAGACTACATAGTGAGTTCCAGGTCAGCCTGGACTAGATAAGAGTGAGACCCTACCTCGAAAAAACAAAAAGAATTACAACAGGACTGAGATGGCTTAGCGGTTAAGCCCTTGCCTGTGAAGCCTAAGGACCCCAGTCCTAGGCTGAATTCCCCAGGACCCACTTTAGACAGATGCACATGGGGATGCACGCGTCTGGAGTTCATTTCCAGTGGCTGCAGGCCCTGACGCACCCACTCTCTATATGTATCTCCCTCTTTCTCTGTGTGTCTCGCTCAAATAAATAAAAATATGCACAATTTCCTGTGGCTCTCCAGACCACCCATGCCAGGACAACCACTCATTTGACTTTAAAAAAAAAAAAAAAAGAAGTACATCCAATTATTTGCTAAAGATTTTCTCTACTGGGCTGGAGAGATGGCTTAGCAGTTAAGGCATTTGCCTGCAAAGCCAAAGGATTCTGGATTGATTCTCCAGGACCCACGTAAGCCAGATGTACAAGGGGGAGCATGCATCTGGACTTTGTTTGCAGTAGCTGGAGAACCTGGCACACCCATTCTCTCCCTCTCCCTCTCTCCAATTAATTAATTAATTAAATTTTTTTAAAAAGTTTCTCTACTGCCCATGGGGCCAGGGAGGAGGGTGGTTCACAATGTTGCCTTTAACAACTTTCCTTCCCTCAAGTTTCTGGACCCCTGAATATGATGATTACACTTACTCGTCAAGGGTGGCTTTTCATTCAAGAGTACATGAATACTAGAAGTATAACATGAATTTTAGCATGAAAGATTTAAGTGCTAGTTCTACCATGTACAATCTGTCATTTTGTAAATTACTAAGTAGCTGTGAATCTGAGCGTCATCATCTGTAAGAGGAAAATAATAACAGTACCTCTACCTTACAGAATTGTATTTGTGACCTTAAAAACAAACAGTACTCACTGCTTATTGTATCGCTGAGTAAACACTGTGCTCAATAAATGTGAATTAAGGGCTGGGCTTAGCAGTGCATGACTTTAATCCCAGCACTCAGGAGGAAGAGGTAGGAGGATCACTGTGAGTTCAAGGCATCCCTGAGACTACATAATGAATTCCAGGTCAGCTTAGGTTAAAACGAGACCCTATATCAAAAACATACAAAAAAGTAATTTTTACTACAGAAAATGACAAAAGTACGGCTAATAAATAAATGTAGAAAACAGTACTAATCTCTATAGCATCTATAAATTCCATAAATATTTCAAAAATCTACCATAACTACCATTAATTTTATTTATTTTTATTCATTTGATAGGCAGATAGAGAATGGACGTACCAGGGCCTTCAGCCAGCTCCAGATGCATGTACCACCTTCTGCATTTGGCTTACATGGGTCCCGGAGAATGGCACCTGGATCCTTTGGTTCCTGGATCCTTTGGTTTTGCAAGCAAGCACCTTAACTACTAAGCCATCTCTCCAGCCCTATGTTAATCCCCCACCCCCCCAGGTAGGATCTCACTCTAGCCCAAGCTGACCTGGAATTCGCTCTGGATTCTCAGGGTGGCCTTGAACCCATGGTGATCCTCCCACCTCTGCCTCCTGAGAGCTGGGATTAAAAGGCATTCACCACCATGTCCAGCTTATAATATTAATTTTTAATGAGGATTTTAGCTATAAAAATCAACCTAAAAAGCAGGTTGTGCTATAATCTTACCTCTGTGAACTTGTTGAGAGTAGCATTGGTAGGGTTGTGAGTTATCAGAAAACGCATGTTCTCATAAGAGATCTCCACAGGGGCTGGACGGTTCATTATGGCAAATAAAAAGTGTGAGCGTGCGTGTGTGAGTGTAGTGGGGAAAATAAAAATTTTTTTAAAAATCAATAAATCTTCAAATGTTTCACAGCAGAAAACATTAAAAAGACCACTAAAATGCCTATTATCGATCACTATTTTCTCTATTCAACTTGTTTATTCCTTAGGAAGCTTCACTCTTCAAGATAGGCAGAAGTATTTAGAATCCACTTGGGCCTCAATGTCTGCAGATGGATCCCTTCAGACTGCAAAAAAAATCCAACTACATACAAGACTTAAGCAGCCTTTACTACATTTAGGCACTAGTGAGACAAGTTAAAAGTGTAGATTGTTTTCCACTTTTCTTTACTTGATGCTTAATTTTACTGGAGTTATTAAAAGAAATATGCTTGCAATAAAAAAAAAAAGCCAACTATTTCTGAGGCCAGTCTTGGTGTCCAGAGTCTTCAAGGCAATGTTAATTATAATTATGGCACATAGAACCTCCAAGCTCACTTGTCAGCAAAAACACTGTGCTGAGCCTGGCAGAAGTCTGCCCTCACGCTCAGAATCGCCATAAATGTACAACGTATATTCCAACGAAAAACCTGGAAAATAAAAACAAGTAACTGAAGTGAGGTGAATAACATAGTAAATGTTAAGTCTTAAAATGAACAATATATTTTCTAAAAGTCAAATATACTACCACAACCCACAAAGAATAGGGGATGTACTAAGAACTGAAAAATAAATAAACAAGGGATTTACACAGGTGTGGTGGTGCAAACCTTTATTTCCAGCACTCAGGAGGCAGAGGAAAGAGGATGGCCATGAGTTCAAGGCCACCCTGAAACTACATAGTGAATTTCAGGTCAGCCTGGGAAAGAGCAAGACCCTCCTACCATGAAAAAAAAGAAATATAAAAAATTAGCCAGGTGCAGTGGTAAATGCCTTCAATCCCAGCACTGTGTAGGCAGAGATAGGAGGATCGCTGTGAGTTCAAGGCCACTTTAAGACTATAGAGTAAAGCCAGGCGTGGTGGCGCATGCTTTTAATCCCAGCGCTCAGGAGGCAGAGGTAGGAGGATCACTGGGTTCAAGGCTGCCCTGAGACTACATAGTGAATTCCAGGTCAGCCTGGGCTAGAGTGAAACCCTACCTCAAAAAAATAAAATAAAATAAAAAGACTACAGAGTAAATTCCAGGTCAACCGGGGCTAGAGTGAGACCTCAAGGGAGTGGGGGGATTAAGGGCTAGAGAGATGGCTCAGCAGTTAAAGCAAAAGACTAAATGACCCCGGTTTGATTCCCCAGTACCCATATAAAGCCAGATGTACAACATGGTGCATACACCTGGAGTTCATTGCAGTGACTAAAGGTCCAGGTGCTCCCATTCATTCTCTCTCTCTCCTTCTCTCTTTCCCTCTCTTGCTTTCTTCTCAAATAAAAAATAAAATATTTTTTTAAAGAGTGCATGCCAGGCATGGTGACTCATACTTTTAAGCCCAGTACTTGGGAGGCAGAGACAGGAGAGTAGGAGGACAGCCATGAATTCAAGGCCACCCTGAAACTACATAATGAGTTCCAGGTCAGCCTGGGCTAGAGTGAGACCCTACCTAAAAAAAAAAAAAGAGTGCTCATCTAGCATGCATAAAACCTTAGGTTCCATCCTCAGCTCTTTGTTGGAGGAGAAGGATGGACTACTAACCAAACAGAAAAAAAAGACATGAAAGATATACAGCTATAAGTCATTTCAGGAAGAAAGTAAAGTATCATTAACTCAGTCCCACAAACTTTCAAAACTCTTCTATTCTTAAGTCACACACACACACACACACACACACACACACACACACACACACACACACACATAAATATAAAAGGTATTCTAAAAATGTTCTTGATATCTCAGCATAATGATTTATCTATCCACTGTAAAAACGTAAAACCAGCTGGGTATGGTGGCCTTTCATTCCAGCACTTGGGAGGCAGAGGTAGGTGGATATCCATGAGTTCAAGGCCATACTACACTACACAGTGAAATCCAGGTCAGCCTGGGCTAGAGTGAGACTCTACCTCAAAAATAAAACAAAATTTAAAAAAAACAGTATTTATTTGAGAGAGCACACCAGGTCAGCCTGGGCTAGCGTCCGAGACCCTACCTCAAAAAAACTAAAAAAGGGCTGGAGAGATGGCTTAGTGGTTAAGCACTTGCCTGTGAAGCCTAAGGACCCCGGTTCGAGGCTCGATTCCCCAGGACCCACGTTAGCCAGATACACAAGGGGCACACACATCTAGAGTTCGTTTGCAGTGGCTGGAGGCCCTGGCATGCCCATTCTCTCTCTGTCTCTATCTGCCTCTCTCTCTCTCTCTCTCTCTGTCTGTCACTCTCAAATAAATAAATAAAAATGAACAAAAAATTTTTTTAAATTTTTTTTAAAAACATCCATATAAAACTTCCACATTCACAACCAGGCGTGGTGGCACACGACGTTAATCCCAGCACTTTCTAAGACTGCAGAGTGATTTCCAGGTCAGCCTAGAATAGAGTGAAGCCCTACCTTGGAAATAAAAAAAAAAAAAAAAAAGCCACCAGGTGCACACTTTTAATCCCAGCACTTGGGAGGCAGAGGTAGGGGGATTGCCGTGAGTTTGAAGCCACCCTGAGACTTCATAGTTAATTCCAGGTCAGCCTGGACCAGAGTGAGACTCTACCTCAAAAAAACAGAAACAAAACAAAACCTTCCACACTCAAAACTAAGAAAACAAGCTGGGGATGTGGCTGCGTTGGTTAAGAGTGCCTGCCAAGCATGCACCAGGTCACAGAACCATATTAAAATAAAGGGGGGAGGGGGACGAGAAAGATGGGTCAGTGGTTAAGGAGCTTGCCTGCAAATACTAACAGCCAGGGTTCAATTCCCCAGTACCCACCACCTAAAGTTAAATGCACAAAATGGCACATGCACTTGCAATTCTCTATGGTGGCTGGAGGCCCTGGTGCACCCATTCGCTTCCCCCCTCCCTGCACATAAATAAAATATTTTAAAAATCGGTGCAGTGACAGTGTAACTATAACACCAGAACGAAAGGCAAGATCATCCTCGCTTACTTACTGAGTTCAAAGACAGCCTGAGATACACAAGTATCTATCTCAAAAATAGAAAAACAAACATACACATCACCACTCTTCCTAACAATTCTAACTATAACCCCAAGCACAGCCACCAAATATGAACACTGTGTAGAATATTCCATGTACATTCAAGAGCTGGGAGCAATGTAGAAATATACTCTGACTTGATGCTTCAAGGTTCAAGTAAGTTAAAACATATTAAGACCACTGTTAATTAGTAGCAAATCAAGGATAAGAAACCAGGTCTCCTAAAACAACCTACTAGGTATCTGGCCTTCAATTTTGGAGGTGCCCACATATTTTTCAAGACCCTTTTATCTTCCACCCAAGAGTCACTTCATTCAAATATCTATGTGGTCATTTCCAACTATAACCTTTAAGAGGGGAAGATTATTAAAGTAACTATTCAAAGAATAATGGTTTGCATACAGTGCAAAGCAAAACACAAGGAAAATTCTAACCAGTATCTGAATCCTTTTGGTTCACTGATGTTATCACAGCTAATGTGTATCACCTGAGTAAAGGCACTGAAAGACTTGCTTTGTAGTAGGCCCAGGCTTAAAAGGTTACAGTTCTAGCATTAAGTTTTCTACCTAATCTCAGCAAACAGAACTTTTATCCCACTTTATTCTTGCCTCTTCATTTTGGAAGAGCCATTTCCAAGGATAGGATAACTACTGGGTTTTCTTTTTTTTTTTTTATTTTGGGGGGGAGGGAGTTTTTCAAAGTAGGGTCTGGCTCTAGCCCAAGCTAACCTAGAACTCAGCCATCCTCCTACCACTGCCACCCTCCAACAGATGTAACCAGCCATAGTGGTGTACACCTTTAATCCCAAGGCCCTGAGGTTCCATATCAAGGATCACCCCACCCCTCAAAAAGGTGGAGCCAGTAATGGTGGTTCACAGGTATAATCCTGTCATTTAGAAGGTGGAGGTGGGGCTGGAGAGATGGTTAAGCACTTGCCTATGAAACCTAGGGACCCCAGTTCGAGGCTCAATTCCCCAGGACCCACGTTAGCCAGATGCACAAGGGGGGGCACACGCGTCTGTAGTTCATTTGCAGTGGCTGGAAGCCCTGGCGCGCCCATTCTCTCTATCTCTGCCTCTTTCTCTCTGTGTCTGTCACTCTCAAATAAGTAAATAAAAATAAACCAAAAATAATTAAAAAAAAAAAAGAAGGTGGAGGTGGGTGGATCAGAAGCTCAAAGCCATCCTTTCTACAGAGCAAGTTAGAGGCTATAAAGGGACTCTATCTCAAAAAAAAAGTGAACGACCAGGTATAGTGGCACAGTGGTCAGCCTGGGCTACAGTGAGACCCTACTTTGAAAAACAAAAAAACACTTTGATGAGGGGTATAAAATCAACCTGTTTTTAAACAGGGTCTCATGTAACCCAGGCCAGCCTTCTTATATATGTAAGGATGACCTTTAAAAGCTTTGCTTCCAAAGCCTGAGAGTGTGGATTCAATTTCCAGTACCCATTAAAGCCAGACACACAAACTCGTGCATGTCTGGAATTAGTTTGCAGTGGCAGAAGGCACACACACACACACACACACACACACACACACACAAACAGTCTCAAATAAATCAAAGTATATTAAAAAAAAAAAAAGAGGGGGGCTGGAGAGATGCATCAGCAGTTAAGGTACTTGCCTACAAAGCCTAACCACCCAGGTTCAATTCCTCAGCACCCACATAATGCAGAATGGGCATGCATATGGAATTGGTTTGCAGCAGCTAGAGGCCCTGGCACACCCATTTTTCTGTCTCTCTCTCTCTCTCTCTCTCTGTTTACTCGTAAATGAAAATATTTTAAAGCTGGGTGTGATATTGCACACCTTTAATCCCAGCACTGGGGAGGCAGAAGTAGAAAGATCACCATGAGTTCAAGACCACCCTGGGACTAGAGTGAATTCCAGGTCAGCCTCAGCTAGAGTGAGACCCTACCTCAAATAAACAAAACTCAGTATCAGAGGCCGGTAAGCTAGAAAGGAGATATAAAGGGAATAGAAAGGGAAGGAGGGGAAACTTAATAGGATGGTTTTGTATATATGTAAGTAGAAGAACAGATTAATGGGGGTGAAAACACCTAAGTGAGGTCAGGGGAAGAGATTGAGTGAAGGAAAGGTGGAGGGAGGGCTAATCAAAATCTAAGAGGACATAAATAAGTCATACAGAAACTATGTTTATAGACAATGGAACACTCAGAAGCCATAGATTGTTACTAGAAATTTTTAAGTGCCAGGGATGGGGATACCCTCCCATGAGTTGTTGGCCAGGGAGGTCTGTGATAACTCCAAAATTTATAGGCCATTGCCGAGGCCCTTGGTTTCCCGCCAGGAATAGATGGTAAGAACCTACTGCTGAAGACTCCACATACTTGGGCTGCAAAATCACTGAGAAATCCTGCTGAAGTTGAGCTGAAAACCACCTCCATGTAGACCAGCTGACAGAAAGCTGGAAAAAGCTATGCTGCATGCAGTTCAATGGCAGAGAGAGAAATCTCCAGTGAAGACACTCAACAGTGGACATTGCAAGCCTTAAATTTGGCCAGCCAGGCCAAATGAGCCAATGGATGCAATTGTGGCATATCTGTTATGGGGGAAACCAACTGCTCTCTAATTGGACTGGAGGTCTGCTCTCTGGAAGGGAATACATCCCTGATACTGAAAACCTACCACAGGGTAGCCATGAGCCCTAGGGGGTATAATGCCTGATGATGTCTGGATATATATATAAACACACACACACACACACACACACACACATATATATACACACATATACATGTATATACACATACATACATACACACACACACACTATGCTCACCAAACTGCCCAGTAAGCACTTCTCTTACTGTTCATACCCTTATATCAATGCTTCTCTCACTTTTGGTAGAGAATCTTCTCTTTTCAGATGGTGGTGACCTTAGGATGACTCAGAAAGCATCACAGTACTGAGAAGAAGTGACAGAGGAGTGCTCAGCACTGCAATATTTCCACCACACCTTCCAATGCTTAGGGTCCATTGCGGAAGAGGTGGTGGAAAGAATTTAAGAGCCAAAAGAAGGGTAGGACTCCTTACAACATGCTCCTCCAGACACAAAAAGGCATGGATATCCATGACCTCACAGAGCCTAACACTGCCTACACAAGACCATCATAATAGGAGGAAAAGATCATGACATCAAAGTAAGAGACTGAGAGGGGGATAGGATATGATGGAGAGTGGTGTTTCAAAGGGGAAAATGAGAAGGGACTTAGCAAGGAATATTGTTTACAATTATAGAAGTTGTCAATAAAAAATTTAATTTAAAAAATGTGTTTGAAAAAAAATGTGTGAGTAGTACATTATGTTCATACTCATAGACTATCTGAAAGATTTAAGAGGATTATAAATTTCCTGAGAACAGAGAGAGGGTGGGGGAAGAAAGGACCTAGACCTGGAGCATAATTTATCTTAACATATGCCTTTTGAACTGTTTTATTTTCTTTCATGTATTGTAACACATGTAACTTTTTTTAATTCTAGGACAAAGAACACTATAATGACTGACAATTTAAGTTAGCAGTGTTATAATCGTAGTATTAGAAAGTCTCGAGAGGGTTAGTCTATCTCAGAAAAGCATTTAACTCTAATTCTAGGAAGTTTTCTTCTTCGTCAAGATAACTCATCACTTAGCAAAAGTTCATGTCCTGACTCAGCAAATGTTCAAGTGGAAATAAATTCAAAGGCATGATGGAATAAGGTTGGCCCCATCAAATTTGACACTGTCTTACTTTTTTTTGAGGGGGTAGAGGTTCAAGGTAGAGTCTTTTATATTGCCTACCAGGTTGGTACACACCTTTTTAAAATCATTTTTTCATTTACTTACTTACTTATTTATTTATTTATTTATTAATTTTTGGGGGGTTGATAAAGGGCACACCAAGGCCTCTAACCACTGCAAACAAACTCCAGACGCATGCATGACCATGTACAGCTGGCTTATTAGGTTCTGGGGAATCAAACCTGGGTCCTTGGGCTTTCCAGGCAAGTGCCTGAACCACTAAGCTGTCTCTGCAGCCTAGTGCATACCATTAACCTCAGCACTTGGGAGACAGAGGCAGGAGAACCACTGTGAGTTTGAGGCCAGCCTGGAACTACAGTGTGAATTCCAGGTTAGCCTGGGCTGGAGTGTGTCTACCTGGGGGACGGGGGGTTAAAAAAAAACTGTATCAACCCACTCCCATCAGACTTTCCAGAGAAACCAGCTCTCCAGCTTCAAATTAAATCATATAATACATCCTTTAAGTTGATGGATCTATGCTAGTACCCACCAAACTGAAACAGAACATTGTAATACAAAAAGCACAATAAGAATTCTAGGTATAGAGCCAGGCGTGGTAGCACATGCCTTTAATCCCAGCAGAGGCAGAGGTAGGAGGATTGCCGTGAGTTCAAGACCACCCTGAGACTATATAATGAATTCCAGGTCAGCCTGGGATTGACTGAGATCCTACCTTGAAAAACCAAAAACAAAATCCCCCTCCCCCACAAGGTAGGGTCTCACTCCAGCCCAGGCTGACCTGGAATTCACTCTGTAACTCCAAGCTGGCCTGGACTCAACAGTGAACATCCTACTTCAGCCTCCCTAGAATGCTAGGATTAAAGGCACTGCATTACCACGCCCAGCATAGTTAACGATTTATTAGTTCAAATGTTTATCAGACTTGTACATCACATCACATATACACCCTTTTTATCATTTCATTTATTTATTAGATACAGAAGGAAAGAGGGACAGAGGGCAAGAGGAAGAATGAATGGACACGCCAAGGACACTAACCACTGCAAACAAACTCCAGATGCATACACCACAATGTGCATCTGGCTAACATGGGACCAAGAGAATTGAAACTGGGTCCTTAGGTTTCACAGGCAAGTGCCTTAACCACTAAGCCATGTCTCCAACAACACACTCTTTATTTTACTTGCAAGGAAAGAGAAAGAAAGAGTATGAATGGGAGCACCAGGGCCTATAACCACCACTAAAAAACAACAGGTACATGCAACAATGTGCACCTGGCTTTATGTGGATACAAGGGAATCAAACCCAGCTAGTTAAGCTCTGCAGGCAAGTTCCTTAACCATAAACCATTTCTCCAACCCTAAATCATATATATATATATATATATATATATATATATATATATATATATATATACACACACACACATATATATACACAGAGAGAGAGAGAGAGAGAGAGAGAGAGAAGGAACAGAGCCTTACAGGCAACTATAACAAATTTGACTTTTATTCAGAAAATGAATGATAACTCTAAATGAAGCCAAAAGGATTTCATTCAAGTGTGACAACTCATTTTTTTAAAAGATTATTAGCTGGCCAGGCGTGGTGGCACACTCCTTTAATCCTGGCACTGGGAGGCAGAAGTAGGAGGATCACCAAGAGTTCGAGACCACCCTGAGACTACATAGTTAATTCCAGGTCAGCCTGGACCAGAGTGAGATCCTACCTCGAAAACACAACAGCAACAACAAAAAAGATATACTCTGAAGCAGAACTGGAATGCTTTGTCCACAAACTGGATATGGACTTTGTGTTAGGGAGAGGAAATGAAGAAGTCAGGGCCAAGAAACTAATAAAAACTCAGAAGCTAAACTTAGTATTAGAAACTACTCAGACTATAGATTGTAAAATTATCTCAACCATCAAAGTAAGAAAACTGTTTAGTAGGTATACTCTATCTGCTTTCCCCCCAGCCCCCAAGGTAGGGTCTACTTTAGCCCAGGATGACCTGGAACTTACCACATCATCTCAGGCTGGCCTTGAACTCTCAGCTATCCTCCAACCTCTGCCTCCCAAATGCTAGATTAAGTGTGCGCACCATATCTGGCATCAGCTTCATTTTGATCAACTGAGAGTTTCTGTAGACTTATAAACTAAGAGTATGCCTATTAATTCAAACACTTCTAGTTAACGTTAATCTCAAACTTGGAAGTTTTCTCATCTTTCATGACTTATTGAATGTTGACAACTCATCTCAGTACTTCTGGAACAATAGCTTTTTATAAACTGTGTTATAATTCCTCTAATGTTGCATGTATCAAATGAAAATTGGATACAAAATATTCCTGGAGCCTGGTGTGGTCGTGCCTGCCTCTAGGTAGGAGGATCACTGTCCAAATCAGCCTTGTCTAGACCCTACCTGGAAAAATCAATAAAATAAAATAATCAGGGCATGGCAGCACACGCCTTTAATCCCTGTACTCAGGAGACAGAGGGGTAGGAAGGAGGATTGTTGTAAATTCCAGGCCAGCCTGAGACTACATAGTGAATTCCAGGTCATCCTGAGCTAGAGCAACAACCTACCTCAAAAAAAAAAAAAAAAGCAGGGCGTGGTAGCTTTAATCCCAGCACTTGGGAGGCAGAGGTAGGAGGATCCCCTTGAACTGAAGGGCACCCTGAGACTACATACTGAATTCCAGGTCAGCCTGAGTTACAGTAAGACCCTACCTCAAAAACAAACAAACAAACAAAAAAATAAGATTAAATAAATAAATTAAATAAAAAGGTTCCTGGAAACTTCGGTAATTTAAATTAATGCTAATTTCCCATTCTCCGTTAACTAAGGACCTAGACTGCTGATAAAGCATCCACTAAATTCTATACAAATTAGGATCCAAAATATCTGTAATGAAGATAAAAATAGCAAAATGGCTTTTAAACTGGTCTTAAAGAAAAAACTTAGAATTACTTCTTTGGTTATTCCCGCTTTTGCACTTCCTCATTTAAGAAGAGAACTTGAGAATCAAGTTCTGGTACAGAAATCAATATCTGTTCTATAAAAAGAAATTATGACCTTGATGGTAGGAAATGTCTTAACATTTCAGAATCTGCAAAAGACACATGGCTTCTCACTCAGGAAAGGAACGCAATTAACCAACAATCACACCTGCTTTGGAGAACAGTGACAGCTGTTTACCGAAGAGCTGTGGGCCCCGTTCCCACCCAAATGAAAAGGGAGTGGTTTTCAAATTTGTGTGCATCCTAGTGATTACCCATTTTCCTTTTCTAGTAAGGTCTATCTCGGCTAATAAGAGTATTCTCATCTGTACTTGAGTATTTAGCTTTTAGTGTGCACTTCATTTTTCCTCTAAAGATGAGCAATTCTCTCTAGGTGAACCATTTGTTCAAAAATGTCATTTTTCCTTTGATAAATTTTAGCTGGGCATGGTGGCACATGCCTGTAATCCCAGCACTCAAGAGGCAGAAGAAAAGAGGACTACACAATGAGTTCCAGACCAAGTTGGACTAGAGTTAAGAACCCAATTTCAGACTAGAGTTAAGAACTCCTCTCAAAACACAACACAAAAATAATTAAATGCATTTCACAGCTTTATGACCGATTTTCTTTTTTCTTTTCTTGTTTTTTATTTTCCCCCCGCAAGCAGAGAGAGGAGACAGAGGGAGAATGGGTGTGCCAGGGCCTCTAACCACTGCAAACGAACTCCAGATACATGCACCCACTTGTACATCTGGCTTACATGGGTACTAGGGAATCAAACCTACGTTCTTTAGCTTCACAGGCAAGCGCCTTAACCGCTAAGCCATCTCTCCAACCCAATTTTCAATTTTTATAAAAAAAAAATTCTTAAGAACCCACGTAAGCCAGATGCACAGGGAGCACACGCATCTGGAGTTTATCTGCAGTGGCTGGAGGCCCTGGCGAGCCCGTTCTCTCTCACACTCTCGCTAATTCGCGCAATCTCTCTCTCTCTCCCCCTCTTTCTCTGTCAAATAAATAAATAAATAAAAATTAAGTAGTTCTATGAAATTAAGTCTACTCATCTGTACTTACATTTCTATGAAAGGTATCACGGCTATCCTTTCTATAGGTTTTATGTCTAAAGACTTTAGTTAACATACATTTTAAGACTCCCAAGCCTCTTTTATTATTAAATTAAGCTCATTTTTCTCAACAGCTATGGTAACCTACTTACACATAAGAACTACCGCCAACTAAGATGCTTTTCCACAAAATTAAGTCCTAACATTTGTTTTCCTTGGTCTTTCTATCTTTCTTTAATCTCAAAAGGCTAAATTACAAAGAAAGGGAGAAAGGGGGTCAGGAGGGAAAAATGCTGGGCATGGTGGCGCACATCCTTGGATCCCAACACTTGGGAGGCAGAGGTAGTAGAATGGCTGTGAGTTCAAGGCCAGCCTGGGCTACAGTGAAACCTGCATGGGGGTGGGGCGCAACACTTTAGAACCCAGCCTAGTGGCACACACCTTTAATCCCAGCACTCAGAAGGTAGAGGCAGGAAGACTGCCATGAGCTCAAGGCCACCCTGAGACTACACAGTGAATTCCAAGTTGGCCAGGGCTAGAGTGAGACCCTACCTTGGAACACCAAAAATAACAGTAATAATAAATAAATAGAGAAAAAGCTAAATAACTTTCCTGGAGAACAATTTACATCTTTATCAGTTTAATTTAGCTTCCAACATCATTACATTAACCCAAGAGCTTATCACTAAATTATTTATTTCACTAATAAATACACTTAAGGGCTTGAAGTAAGACCTTATGATAGAGAGCTTACCTAGTATGCTTAAAACCATGGGATTAATCCCAGCACACGCGTGCGCGCGCGCGTACACACACACACACACACACACACACACACACACACACACAAAGACTAACAGTTATTTTTAAAAACTCAGAAGCAAAAATCCACAAGGAGCCAGACGTGGTGGCCCTTAATCCTAGCACTCAGGAACCAGCTGGAGGACTGCTGTGAGTTCGAGGCCAGCCTGGGCTACGGTAAGACCCTACCTCGAGAAAAAAAAAATCCAATACAAGAAGCCTGTCACACACCTGGTGTGGTGGTGCACACCTTTGATCCCAGCACTCGGGAGGCAGAGCTAGAGGATGGCTGTGAGTTCCACCCTGAAAATAGTGAATTCCAGGTCAGCCTGAGCTAGAGACCCTGCCTCAGAAAAACAAAAGCAGCAGCAGCCTGTCATGGTGACACATGCCTTTAGTCCCAGCAGTAGGAGGCTGTAATAGGCTAATGGCCATGAGTTTGAGGCCAGCCTGGCTAGAGTAAAACCCTGTCTCCCTCCAAAAAAAAAAAAAAAATCCACCAAGGAAAGGACACCTGGATTCAACATGTCAACAGTATTCTGAAATGTTTTCTGGGCTATATCAGGACAGTTAAAATGACTGCAACAGCTGCAAGTTCCCTGAGGTTGCAAAATAGATACTTAGGAAAGGTTATTTGAATCACCTTTCAAAATAACCTCCAGCAGAGGAGCAGCATGCAAAGCAAAAACTTCCAGGCTATTGTTAGCATTATTTAAAATGTACTATGTTTCAGAACTTAGCAGTTTGTGGGTCAGTTTAACTCTCTCATTGCCCATTTTGTCAAATATACTAACAAAATTTTATTTTTTGGTACCCACTCCTAAAAGAGGAAGAGAGAGGCTATGTTCAGGATAAGGAATAAAACATCCCAAAATGCATATGTCAGCATAAATTCCTTTCTTTGAGCCCCAGAAAATTTTCTGCTGTTACAACATTTTGGTCTAAGTTTCCCCTAAAACTGGATAAGTTACACTTCACTTCCTCTCCTGTTGTTTTTTTTTTTTTTTTGGTTTTTCGAGGTAGGGTCTAGCCCAGGCTGCCCTGGAATTCACTATGGAGTCTCAGGGTGGCCTAGAACTCACGGCAATCCTCTTACCTCTGCCTCCAGAGTGCTGGGATTAAAGGCGTGCACCACCACACCCAGCTCTGATCTTGTTTTTGAATGTATCATATTATACTTTGCAACCATCTGTGTATGCTGCTGGGAGACCTCTGTTTCCCTGCTCCTTGTCCACTAATGGCATGAGGTTTATTTTCACTAAACACAATAAAACTATACAATGAGAATGAATGTTGCATATCACATATGAATCTAAGTAAAAATGGTAAAATATAATATCAAGCTTTCTTACTAGCTCACCTTTTATCTAATTCTCACCTATCTTCTTGTTCCAATTAATAAAATTCAATCTGTCTTGTCCTCATCTTTCAAATGCTTTTCTCCAAATGTAATCTAGCCCCACCTCTGAACGAAACTAAAATACAACACACCAGCCTGTGGAGCTCTGTGTGCACACCAAACACTATGCAGGATCAAGCTCTTCAAAGAATCAATGCAGGTAAAAATACTGATAGCAATTAAATTTTCCTGTTTCCGATAGTTTGAAGAGAAAGTGTAAGAAGAATGGAACAGGGTTGAGACTTGTAAGGAGAGGTAAATGTTTACAATTCTAACTGGCAGTGAAGGACAAGGTAGTGTAACCTGAGAAAGGAGATTAGCTTTTGGTTAAGTAATACAGGAAACCTTGACCATGCTGAGAACTTCAAGACAATTTGGATGCAACAGAAGTTCTTAGGAATTCAAAAGCAGCGCGGTCACACTGGTCATCACACTGGTACAGACTCATGATCAGAGCAGCTCCATAAACACCCAAAGTTTTATTAAGATTTTCTGCACTTATTAAATCCTATGTGATAACTAAATGTTTGGTTTTTTTTTCCCCTAGTAAATGGAAATGAGTTGAACTCTACAGGCTGAGGATTTCCAAATGAATATCCCAACTCACTAGAAAAGAAGAGGTCAGGGGCAGGCATGGTAGTGCTCATCTTTAATCCCAGCACTCAGAAGGCAAAAGTAGGAGGATCACCATGAGTTGGAGGCCAGCCTGAGACTACAAAGCAAATTCCAGGTCAGCATGGGCAGAGCAAGACCCTACCTTGAAAAAAACTAAAGAAAGAAAAGGAAAGCAAGAGAGAATATAGTCTAGACAGTCATGGTCTAACATGGCTGTAATTCCACTTCTCAGAAACTGACAAAGGAGAGTCTCAGATATGTGAAGTGCTTCCTATATTTGAATCATTTAAACTAATAACCAAAAGGCAACATGTTTGTAACCACACATATGGGAATGAAGAATCATGTCACTAAAATCTATTGTTTCTCTATCACATCCTTCTCAATTTGCTGACAAATTCTGCTAATGACTCATATCCTTCTGCACTAACCAGTCACTGATAGGCTTTTCACCATTAATGAAAAGTAGAAAACATTAAAAAAAATTGAAGGGCTGGAGAGATGGCTTAGCGGTTAAGCGCTTGCCAGTGAAGCCTAAGGACCCCGGTTCGAGGCTCGGTTCCCCAGGTCCCACGTTAGCCAGATGCACAAGGGGGCGCACGTGTCTGGAGTTCGTTTGCAGAGGCTGGAAGCCCTGGCGCGCCCATTCTCTCTCTCTCCCTCTATCTTTCTCTCTGTGTCTGTTGCTCTCAAATAAATAAATAAATTTTAAAAAAAAATTGAAAACACATCAATTTGTTCTGCTACTAAAAATAAAATATCAAATATGTATATAAATCCAATTTACAGTGATGATACAACCTACTATGTTTGCTATGAAGCAGTAAGGGGGTTAAGGGAGATGGTCAAATCCAAAACTAAGAAAACTAGAAGACAGCAGACCTATGAATTTGAATTTCTGTCAAATGATACAATAGTTAAGAGCCAACATTTTTTACCATTGCAGAAGTAAAAATAAGGTAATTTATCTGATCTGCTAAAATAAATATATCATGCGTGTACTTTATGCCAAAAGAATTAACATTTTCTGGGAAGAATGAAATTTCAACCCAAAAATACTATGAAAGGAATTAAATACGCCACTTTTCTAAAGGTAAAGACTGTTCTAAAGTTCAAAATATTTTTCCAAACCAGACACTAAGAAAGGAGCACACAAAAGCCTATTCTTAAAATTCTATAGTTTATAAGGCTAACATGATACGATGTAAATTTAGATTTAAATGACAAAATTTGGTTTCTAGACCACTAAACCTGAAGAGAATACTATGTTAACAGAAGCTAAGGGTAAGAAAATCAGTGCATACAGACAAATAAAATGTATTCAAATTACTCAAATTTAGGTGTAACTGGCTAACTTTCAAAAACATTTCGCTATGGAATACTTCGGTGTTTAACAGTGAAGAAAAAACTATCTGAAAACATGTAGAACGGTCATTGTTTGTTTGAGGGAGGGTCTCATTCTAGCCCAGGCTGGCATCCAGAGTGCTGGGATTATTATAGACCAGGCATGAGTCACCAAGCCCAAGTAGAAAGGTCATTATCTCACCTCAGTCCTGGTAACTCATGGAGACCTGTGCGAAAGATACAGCCTGCAGTTCTATGCAGCTTCTCTTATGGAGTTGCAAGGGAAATAAATTTTATTTTTTTTTTAACAGTCTGGACCTCTACAATTCCAAAGAGCAAAGGATATATATTAAAATCCAAGCTGGGCATGGTGACACATGCCTTTAATCCCAGCACTGGGGAGGCAGAGGTAGGAGAATTGCTGTGAGTTTGAGACCACCCTGAAACTACAGTCAATTCCAGATCAGCCTGGGCCAGAGTGAGACCCTACCTAGAAAAAAATTCAATGTAGCACTATAACAAAGCAATCCTATAAAGCATCAAGTCCTAAGAGACTATTAAGAAGTCAACCGAACTAGAGAATGTTGTTCAGCCAGTAACACAAATAACTAAGAAAGCTACCAGGCATATACATATAAGATTTCTGAAGTTTAAAATGGAGAAAACAACTCTTTCAATACTCTGAAGATTAACACATACAAACCACCACTTCCCAAAAGAATTATAACTGATGACATCCACTGATTTAGCAAGCATGTAAAAATTTGAAGCCTCAAAAATGTTTTTTGATACTTTTTCAATTTCAAACCTCCGAACTCATCAATCTATAAACCAATTTCCTTATTGCAAAGCTGAAAAGTCACTTATGAGTGTTAAATGTAATATGATCTGAAGTTAATGTAGAAACATAAAGCACCACCCCCAGATCTCTACACTGCCTGACCTGCTAAACACAACCACCTATGCTAAACTATGGGTCTTGATTTTCAATAACTCAGTAAGTATAAACATCCCCAAAATCTGTCTAAGCATGTGGAGGGCTAGAGAGATGGCTTAGCGATTAAAGCACTTGCCTACAAAGCCAAAGGACCCAGGTTCAATACCCTAGGACCCACATAGTTGCACAGAGTGGCATGCGCTTCTGGAGTTCATTTGCAGCAGCTGAAGGCCCTGGCGAGCCCATTTTCTCTCTCAAGTAAAATAAACTTAAAAAAAAAAAGAAAAAAAGCATGTGGAGGGAGGGCATTATCATGAGATACTGTTTGTAATCATGGAAGTTGTTAATAAAAATTTGAAGCCGGGCGTGGTGGCGCACGCCTTTAATCCCAGCACTCGGGAGGCAGAGGTAGGAGGATCGCCGTGAGTTCAAGGCCAGCCTGAGACTACAGAGTTAATTCCAGGTCAGCCTGGACCAGAGTGAGACACCTCCAAAAACAAAAACAAAACAAAAAAAAAAATTTGAAAAAAGCCGGGCGTGGTGGCGCATGCCTTTAATCCCAGCACTTAGGCAGAGGTAGGAGGATTGCCATGAGTTTGAGGCCACCCTGAGACTCCATAGTGAATTCCAGGTCAGCCTGGGCTAGAGTGAGACCCTACCTCAAAAAAACAAACAAACAAAAAAAAAAAAGCACGTGGAGAAAGAAAAAAAACTCAACTTAGGTTTTATTCTAATGGAAATTTGACTCTCCAAAAGCAGTAACTAAAAACACATGGACTGCTCTTCTGAATCTTATTTGTAACTATTTTTACTAGAGGCTTTACTGGTTACCAACCCCTACTTCAACAGAAAGGAACAAGTAGTCAAACTGTAAATCCCTACTAAATTTCAATTTTATGTCTCAAAATTGTAGTCTATAATAACTACGAGGAAAAATTATCTTTTTTGTTTTTTGAGGTAGGGTCTCACTTTAGCCCAGGCTGACCTGGAATTCACTCTGTAGTCTCAGGGTGGCCTCAAACTCACAGCGATCCTCCTACCTCTGCCTACCAAGGGCTGGGATTAAAAGGTGTGCGCCACCATGCCGGGTGTTTTTTTCTTTTTTAAAGAGGGGAGAGAGACAGAGAAGGAGGGAGAGAGACTGGGCATGGCAGGGCCTTCAGCCATTGCAAACAAACTCCAGACGCACGTGCCACCTTGTGCATCTGGTTTACATAGGTCCTGAGGAATGGAACCTGGGTCCTTTGGCTTCAAGGCAAAGGCCTTAACCACTAAGCCATCTCTCCAGCCCTGCAAAAGTTAGCTCAAGAAAAGTACTGATAATGTAGTTCCACAGTAGTGACTGGTGGCCTGGGGTGGCGCACACCTTCAATCCCAGCACTAGGGAGGATCGTCATGAGTTCAAGGCCACCCTGAGACTACATAGTGAATTCCAGGTCAGTCTGGGCTAGTGAGACCTCAAAACACACACACATACACACAAAGGTAAGAACTGTATGTAGTGGTAGATTCCTTTAATCCCAGCATTTAAGAGGCTGAAGCTATGATGAGCTCCAGATCAGCCTGGGCTAAAGTGAGACCCTACCTCAAAAAAAATAAAAGTGAAGCAGGGGAGAGCTGGAGGGATGGCTTAGCGGTTAGGGCATTTGCCAGCAATGCCAAAGGACCCAGGTTTGATTCCCCAGGACCCACATCAGCCAGATGCACAAGGGGGCACACGTGTCTGGAATTAATTTGCAGTGGCTAGAGGCCCCGGTGCACCCATTCTCTCTCCCTCTTTCTCTGTCAAATAAATAAGTAAATAAATGAAGCAGAGCATGGTGACACACGCTTTTAATCCCAGTACTGGGGAGGCAGAGATAGGATTGTTGTGTGTCTGAAGCTACCCTAAGACTACATAGTGAATTCCAGGTCAGCCTGAACTGGAGTGAAATCCTACCCTGAACCCCCCCCCCCAAAAAAAAATCAGCCAGGCGTGGTGGCGCACGCCTTTAATCCCAGCACTCGGGAGGCAGAGGTAGGAGGATCACCGTGAGTTCAAGGCCACCCTGAGACTACACAGTGAATTCCAGGTCAGCCTGAGCCAGAGTGAGACCCTACCTCGAAAAAAAAAAAAAAAAATCAAAAGTGAATGAACAAAGATAAAGAAGAAAGGGAAGGGCAAGAAAAATAATTTACTTTGTTCACAATTTCTGTCAACTATATATACACAAATATATGGAATTAACTTTAAAAAATTACTTGTAAGCCAGGCGTGGTGGCACACACCATGAGTTCAAGGCCACCCTGAGACTACATAGCAAATTCCAGGTCAGCCTCAGCTAGAGTGAGACCCTACCTCGAAACCCCCCCCCCAAAAAAAATCACATGTAGCCACATGTGGTGGCATACATCTTTAATCCCAGCACTTGGAAGCAGAGGTAGAAGGATTGCTGTGAGTTCAAGGCCAGCCTAACACAACACAGGGAATTCCAGGTCATCCAAAACAAAACACCACCAAAAAAGTATTCAAAAAAGCCGGGCGTGGTGGCTGTGAGTTCGAGACCACCCTGAGACTCCATAGTGAATTCCAGGTCAGCCTGGGCTAGAGTGAAACCCTACCTCGGAAAAAAAAAAAAAAAAGTATTCAAACATTTGCTCTTCCTTCCTTATAATCACCAAAGTTCAATGATGTTGTAAATGGTTTCTGCCTATAAACTTGGTTCTTTCAAATTAAATATTACTTGACTGACTCATAGAGGGAGTGGTCTGACTTGCTGTTCTGAGTCAGAAAATACCCCAGTTCAGCAGTTCTAAACTATTTTTCACTTGTAAAGGTATTGTAAAATACCAGCCTTTTCTAGATACTAAATATAACAAACTGTTTAGTATAAAAATCTCAGCATAATAACAAAGTGCTTTCATATGTATTTCCTTTTTCTTTTCTTTTTTTCCCCCCCTCCTTCAGGTAGGCTTTCATCCTAGCTCAGACTGACCTGGAATTCATTATGTAGTCTTAGTGGCCTTGAACTCACAGTGATCCTCCCTACCTCTGCCTCCCAAGTGCTGGGATTCAAAGGCATGTGCCACCACAACCGGACTCACGTATTTCTTCCATGACCTTTTTTTTTCTTCCATGATCTTAATGGTAACCTGAATTACTTATCCCACATATCCCACAAGAGAAACTTTTGCAAAGTGCCTCCAATACTCTTTCCCTCCCCTCAAAAATAAATAAAAGACTGCTGCATTTCTTTAATCAGACTTCCCTCTCCCAGACATATCCCAGGTGCCTCATAAAAACTGTTTCAAAGCACACGCCCTGGGGCCCCAAGAGTTTCAAGACAGAATCTCCTCCCACATAAAAGCCCAGCTGCACGCCCCCCCCCCCCAGTTTCAAGTCAGCACCTCCTATGATCCTCTTGCCTCTAAGACATTCACTCTGTTCCATTAGCTTGCACAGCTCTCACTGGTGCAAGCTGCTAGATCACCGTGAAAAAGAAATCCCAAAGTCCAACCTACTGAGAAGATGGTATGGTATAATAAATAGGAAAGTCAGGGGCTAGGTCTGAAGAGATGCTAAGTGGGTTAAGGCATGCTTACCTGAAGAATCAGGGGCTCTAGAACATTTTCTTTTCTTTCTCCCCTTTATGTTTGTTAGACTTCAATTTTTAATCCAGTTCTTATTATCTGTGTCATCTGGGAAAAGTTACTAACCGTTTTACGTCTAATATCTCTTCATAGCATCACTATTAAGCCCATAGAGACTCATCACCATATCCCTAATGCCTGGCTAAGAGAAGCAACCTAAAATATGCCAAGTGAATACAAATAAGCCTACCACCTTTATTGTAGTTGGGAGAATAAAATGAGTATTTAAAAAAACCTGTAGCATAGTAGGTAGGCACTTACTATTGATTAATCCCTCCCCCAACAAATGATGACACTATTTCTTTAAGTAGAGGATTGCAGTGACTGGAAAAAAAAAGGACAGTCGAAAAATTTCATTTTGATGGGCATAGTGACACATGCCTTTAATCCCAGCACTCAGGAGGCAGAGGTAGGATGATCACTTGAGTATGAGGCCAGCCTGGGGCTACATAGTGAATTTCAGGTCAGCCTTGGCTACAGTGAGACCCTACCTTGGGAAAAAAAAAATCTACCAGACATGGTGGCTGACGCTTATAACCCCCAACCCTTGAAAGGCTGTGGCAGTATTGCTGTGAGTATTGGCCAGCCTGGGCTACATAGTGAGTTTCAGGTCAGGCTACAGAATGAAACAATGTCCCCCAAAAAAATTAAAATGTTGCCGGGCATGGTGGCACATGCCTTTAATCCCAGCACTCGGGATGCAAAGGTAGGAGGATTGCCATGAGTTTGAGGCCACCCTTAGACTACAGAGTGATTTCCAGGTCAGCCTAAGCTAGAGTGAAACCCTACCTCAAAAAAGCAAAATAAATAAAATCTTTATAGGTAACTTTATAAAAATGTTTACAAATATATTTAACTCATGACCTGTAGGAACATTTCATTGGTTATATCTGCAATTCTATTATTAAGTCCAGTATCAAAACTACCACCTTTTAGGCTGCAGAGATGGCTTAGTGGTTAAGGTGCTATCCTGCAAAGCCAAAGGACCCAGGTTTGATTCCACAAGCCCGGTTTAAGCCAGATGCACAAGATAACACATTCATCTGGAGTTCCTCTGCAGCAGCTGGATGCCCTGCTGTGCCCATTCTCATTCTCTCTCTTTCCCTCTCTCAAATAAAAAAAGATTAAAATAAAATAGTAAAAATACTACTGTCGTTTTTTTAGCCAGATGTCATGGCGCACGCTGGGGAGTCAGATAGGAGGATTATCATGAGTTTGAGGCCACTCTGAAACTACATAGTGAAATCCAGGTCAGCCTGAACTTACTTTAAAAGAAAACAAACATAAAATACCTTTTTAGTCTTTATTTTTTTTTTGGTGTAAGGATTGAATCTACAGCCTCTCACGTGCTAGGCAATGCTCTGGTCTGCCACTGAGTTGTATTTCCCCATCCTTTTCTTAATTTTTTTCTTTTAAATTTAAGTATTTGTACACTAAGAGAAATAACAGACGCTCTAGGGCCTCTAGCCACTGCAACCAAACTCATGAGCCAGGTCTACCACTAGGTTGTATTTCCCAGTCCTTTTCTTAATTTTTTTTCTTTTAAATTTAAGTATTTGTACACTAAGAGAAATAACAGACGCTCTAGGGTCTCTAGCCACTGCAAACAAACTCATGAGCCAGGTGTGGCAGCGCACACCTTTAATCCCAGCACTTCAGAGGCAGAGGTAGGAGGATTGCAATGCGTTCAAAGCCACCCTGAGATGACATACTGAATTCCAGATCAGCCTGGGTTAGAGTGAGACCCTTACCTAGAGGGGAGGGGAAAAAAAAAAAAACAACCCTCCAGACACATGTGCCACTTTGTGCTTTTTTTTTTTTTTTTTTTTTTTTGGTTTTTCTAGGCAGGGTCTCACTCTAGCCCAGGCTAACCTGGAATTCACTATGTAGTCTCAGGCTGGCCTCAAACTTACAGCTATCCTACTTCTGCCTCTCTAATGCTGGGATTAAAGGCATGCGCCACCACACCTGGCTAACTTTGTACCATCTTTTATGTGGGTACAGGGGAATCAAACTCAGGTCATTAGGTTTTCAAGCAAGTGCCTTAACCGCTGAGCCATCTGTCCAGCCCCTTTTCTTGATTTTAGTAGCCCAGACTATCTTGGAACTTGCTATGCAGTCACAGATGACACTGAAACTCCTGATCCTCCTGCTTCCATTTTCCACCTCCAAAATGCTAGGATTAAAGGTATGTGCCTTCACACCAACTTCCCAGACCTTTTATTTTATTTTTGAGGTAAGGTCTCCCTCTAGCTCAAGCCCACGTGGAATTCACTATATAGCCTCAGGACGGCCTCGAACTCACATTGATCCTCCTACCTCTCCCTCCAAAGTGCTGGGATTAAAGGTGTGCACCACCACGCCTGGCAGACCTCCTTTTTCTGTCTGCCAGACTAGCCATGAAGACTCAACTCCATAGCCCAACTAGGCTTTGAGCTTTCAGTTTTCCTGGCCTGTTAAGTAGCTGTGGTTACTGGCCTGAAACACCAGAGGTGACTTTCTTATTTCTAACCACCTTTTGGTTAAAAAAAAAAAAAGTGTGTGTGTGTGTGTGTGTAAAATTCATTTGAGAAAAGGCAGAAGAATAGGTTGCCAGGGCCTCTTGCCACTGCAAACAAACTCCAGATACATATGCCACTTTGTGCATCTGGCTTTACCTGAGTTATGGGGACTGAACACCAGCCAGCAGGCATTATAACCGCTAAGCCATCTCCCCAGCCCCATATTTCTAACTTCTGAGAGAGATCATCTTCTCAGATCACGTCATTAAGGTATAAAATCCATATCAGGAATACTTCATGGGACTGGGGGGATTGCTCAGGTGCTTTTGTGAAAGCCTGCCAGCCAGGCTTCAATTCTCTGACCACCCACATAAGCCAGACTCAAATAGCATCTGTTGTTTGTTTGCAGTGGCAAGGGCCCTAGTGGCTCTCCCAAACACACACACAAATGTGCAAATAATTTTTTTTAAAGAGACTCCTCAATGGAGGGTGGATTGGGGAGGAGGATCATGGGGGCAAGATTTATCATGGTTTTTTGTCTATACTCATAGAAATCGTCAATTAAATGTTGAGAGCTGGGTGTGGTGGCATATGCCTTTAACCCCAGAACACGGGGAGGCAGAGGTAGGAGGATCGCCATGAGTTCAAGGCCACCCTGAGAATACACCGTGAATTCCAGGTCAGCCAGCGCTAGAGTGAGATCCTACCTCAGAAAACCAAAACCAAACAAACAAAAAAAGTTAAGAGCGAGCGAGCAAACAAGAGATTGAGGAGAATTCTTACTGTAGCCAGGCGGGTTCGCATGCATTTACAATCCCAGCACTTGGAAGGTTGAAGCACAGGAGGATCAGGAATTCAAGACCAACCTAGGCTAATGAGTCTTGAGGTCAGCCTGGGCTACAATGAGACCTTGCCTCAAAAAAATAAACAAAAATCCCTACTTTTGCATCATCAGATGGGAAAAGTGATTAACCCCACTTAATGCTAAACTAAAAATGCTAGAGCCGGGCGTGGTGGCGCATGCCTTTAATCCCAGCGCTCAGGAGGCAGAGGTAGGAGGATTGCCATGAGTTCGAGGCCTTAGTGAATTCCAGGTCAGCCTGGACTAGCGAGAGACCCTACCTCAAAAAACAAAACAACAAAAAAAAAAAAGTCAGGATCAGAACAAAGCTCTGATAGTGTGTCCTGTTGTGTAACATTAATTTCCTTTTGCACACTAACAACGCTTAACTTTACTCACTTCCTGTCTGACACTACTCAGTAACACCAAGCACAGAAACAAGTAAATACCAGATAATAATCCAGCAATGGTTATAGTTCACTGACTACAAACTGACAAGCATTTACTGAATGCCTATACTGATGGTAGAACTAGTCGCTTCCTATTTCTTGAAAATTCCAGGACATATTAACCTAATCTATGACTCTATCTATGACTCTAATCTATGACTCTCAGTTATTAGGTCTTAGGAGCTTTGTTCCAGAAGTCACAACCTAAAAGATACTTCAAAATTACCTAACAAAATGCCATTGACTTGAAAAATAAGCAATACTTTACCGGAAAAAAAAAAGAAAAGTTTATGCTTCTGAATACTCTACAAGCAAGAACTTGAGATCCCGGCCAAGAGCCAAGTTGATGTTAGTTCTTGGGACCGGCGGGGGGGGGGGGGGGTGCTGTCCTAAGATAGAAAGCAAACACACTGACAAATTCCGAAATTTACATTCATTTCATCTAGAGAAGGGTACAGAAAGTGGGGCGGGGGTGGAGAAGAGTCAAAGATCAGTGAGTGTCCCTGGAAGAAGTCTCAAAGCTTCTCCTCTTACTTGACCGCCAAGTCGGAGATCGCCAGCTCCCGGGTTCGACCTCGGACAGCAAGGTTCGCTAGTCAACACAAAGACGGAGAAGGGCCTCCAGGATGCCTGCTGGCTCGCTCGCTGGACGATCGCAGGCGCTAGCCCTCGTCTGCCACTCACCCTGTCCCCTAGCGTGCACTCACGAGCTTCCCCCGAGCTCCCCCACGCTCACTCCCGCCCGGACTTTCTCCCCCCGCCGCCACCCCCGCAAGGACACACGCTCCCTCCCGCCCGCCCGCGCGCATCCACACCGCCGCATTCTTCCACACACGAACCCGTCCGTCCGTCAGTCCGTCCGCTCACCCACCTCGCGCTCGCTCCACGCCGCGCTCCCCCACCCCCGGGCCCGGCCCGGCCCGGCCCTCCTTCCGGGGACGTGTCTCCGGCCTGCTCTAATGGCAGCGGCGCCTCCCGCCCGCCCTCCCCTTCCCGAAGTCCGGGCGTCGCGCGGGGCCGCCCGGGAGGGGCGCACTCACGCTGGCGAGCTGCGAACTGGGCATTGAAGTCCGGCGGAGGCGGGAGCGAGGGAAGGCGCCTCTCTCCTCAGTCACCTCGGCGGCGGCGGCGGCGGCGGTAGCGGTGGCGGCGGCAGCGGCGGCGACGACGACACCCCCCCAGCCTCGGCGAACGACACCCGGCCCGGCCCGGCGGCGACGACGACGGCGACGGCGCGTGTCCACGAGTCCGTCTTGCTGCTCCTGCTGAGGCCGACGCTACTGTGTATTTTCCTCCTGCCGCCGCTGGCCCTGCTGCCGCCGCTGCCTGCTGGCGTCGTCTCGCGCCGGACCCGGATGCCGCTGCCGCTCCAGCCGCTCGCGGACGGACGACGGTTACAGCCTGGCCGGATCGCGCCGCCGCCACCACCACCACCACCACCGCTGCGCGCGCAGCCGGAACCAGCTCCCGCCGCCGCCCCTCAGGGGGCGCTGCGGGGCGCGGCGAGGCGCGTACTGACGCCGGCCCGTCCTCGGTCCCTGTGATTGGCTGCCAGCGGCTCGCAGAGCGGTTGGGCCCGCCCACCTGCCCCGCGGGGAGCGCTGACCCACTGCCCTGGGCGCCTCCCCCGCTCCTCCTCGTGGTTCGTTCCGCTCGGTTCTTCTGGCGAAGGAAGGCGCGTCCATGTGACCAGAGCGGGGGAGGAGGGAATGCCCACACAGCCACGCTGCGTCCCGCCCACCACACCTGGACTATAGTCAAGGCCTTTGGCCACCCAAGTGACCCGCAAGGTCGTTGAGCTTATTCCAGCTCTCGGCCCGTTGCGGCCTGGAGCCAGATGCTGCTTGGGACTGGGCGGCGACGTTCGCCCGTGCGCGGGGATTTCCAGCTCTTGAAGTGGAAACCCGGACAGCTGAGCTGTTGGCTGCCCTTCCCGGGGCCTCGAATGGTGTAAGTGTCGTCGCCGAAGATGTCTGCGTCGCTCCCCAAAACCCCACCCTGGACAGCAAGGCACACAAACACAGATCAGATCCCTTCCCTTGACAGACCAAAATTCGGACTACAGGTTATAGGAAGTTGGACAACTTTTGTTTTGCTTTTTTGTCTTCCCTAAGTAGTCTCAACTAGGAAATGGAAGTCAGAGCTTCTTAACCATGCTTTTAGCTATCAGTATAAAGCATGGAAAAAATGCCTGAGACTCCACATTTCAAGGTTTCCAAACTAATTAATGTCCCTTGAATGATGCTGAAGATTATTCCTACTTAGACCCTGTCTAGTGGAAAGGTTTTGGCATTTGGAAGATGGCCAGAAATTCTTTGCCCGGATCATGTGTCCTGAGTTTTGGTTTGGAAAATGTGGCCAAATCAGTGAGTTGGGGAGACTGGTTTGGACTATTTCCAGAAAAGACCCTGGAGGCTGGTATGAAAAGGACTGGGTAGGTTTTCCCCAAAAGGGATAGGGATGGGGAGAAAAGTACGTGCCACCTATACACCCTGGGAAGTGTCACCTGCCCAGCACTCGCAACCTGTTTAGAAATGAAGAGGCCCCTTAGACTACCTCTCTCTCACCTCCCCGTCCTGCCCTTGTCATGTTGGGAAAAGCAGTGGTAGACCTGGGGTGGTGTTCCCAACCAAAAGCCTCCCATTAGAACTAAGTGTTTCTAAAAGGGAAGGTCTTATGACTCAGCCGCATCAAGCCACAGCACAGAGCTCAGGTTGTTTACCACCAGCAGGTGGCCCAGGACGAGGTATTCTAGGGCAAGGCTGGCTGGCCAGGCTGTGTGGGAGTAAAGAGGCCTTGAGGAGCGAGCAAGAGGCACTGTGTAGATTAGAATCAGGGCCCTTGGCTGAGATATACACTCAGCTGCTGCGTGCATCCAACCTACTCCTCAGGCAGCACTTTCCACTTCTGAAAGCACAGACTGGAAAGGGAGAACGACCTCCCCTGCAAAACTGTTGCAGCATCTCCTGGTTATGAATGCTTTACACTGTAAGACTCAAAGCACCTTATGTGTACCCTATTATAGCATATAAAACACTGTATTGTAAGTACTTATTTTCGTGGCGCTCTGCTTACATTGGTCTAGTTAGGGCAAACTAGTAGATTGTTGGATCAAATGAATCCTTCCTCCATCTGGCTCTCAGCCTGGCCCTAAAATATCAGTAAAGAATATAACAACAGAAGGATTACAATAATGGCCCTTAATTAAGCATGTACTCTGTTCCAAGCCCTGAGCAAGGTGCTTTTAAATATATTATCAAGTTTATGCTTCTAAATAACCCTATGAAAAAGGTATTATTATATCATATTAAAAGAGAATGGAGGCTCAGAAAGATAAAATGTCAAAAGCAGGATTTGGCCCAGGTTTATCTGGCTCTGGAGCCCACATAATCATGATGTCAGTTTAATTTCTATCAATAATTGGTGTCTTTCAGAGTAAGCTGGAAAGCCTTTAGAGATGTTGGACAAACACCCACCTCAGAGGGAAAGGTCTGAAACTACAAGGGCACCATCACCTTCCTTTACTCAAAGGGCAACAGACAGATATGCCAGCCTCTTCCATCAAAATAGTTTCCCAAGGAAGGCCACAATGTGGTTTCACTTTCCCCCCATAGCAAACAGATCAGAAACTGGGCTACAGGTGCCTTATTAAACATGAACCACCCTTGGCAGTAAGTTTTACACATAAGTACCCTGAGCTTATCCAGGGCCATTGCTGAAGCATTCCAAATGCCATTAGCTTATTAATCCTCCCAGCACCCTTGTGAGGCAAAGTTGGCAGTTGTCTTGGCTGATTTTATAGAGCGTGAGCTCCTTGGAAGCAGGAGCTGTGTGGGCCTGCCACACACAGCAGTTTAAAGAAATAATTGTGGTGTGGCAAATAAAACAAGAAGCCGGGGTTGGGGCAAAGCCCAAGTACCTGATTCTTCCCATCCTGGAAGTCTCTACTGTTTCATGTGGTATACACACATGACCATGTACTTGCTGTGAACCTGGGGATGTTCCTTCTTATCTCTAAGTCTCAAACTTCCCCATCTATAAAATGAAAAGTTAACACTATCTCAGAAGAATTTTTTTGAGAACTGAGGAAATTAGTGTGCATATCTCATGGTGCACTCTGCTGAACATATGGTAGGCATTCAAAAAGTAGTAGCTAATATTATAATTATTAGAGTGGCACTTGGCACTGTAGAAAGAATAAATGGAATGAACTTTGATACTACTGGCTTTGTAGAGTTTATTTTTAAACACAGGCTCTCCAGGCATGGTGACTCATACCTATAATCCCAGCAATCTGGAGGCCAACGTAGGAGGATCACAATGAGTTCAAAGCTAGCCTGCACTACATAATGAGATCCAGGTTAGACTGGGCTAGAGGGAGACCTTGACTAAAACATATAATAAACATAATAATAATTGTGGTGGCAATCCCAGCAGTCAGGACAGCTGGTCTATGTAGTGAGTTCCAGGCCAGCCAAGACCATACATTGTGATTGTACTTCACAACAAAAGCATAGGCTCTAGGAAGTACAGTGTGTAAATATATAGTTCCATATACTCAAGAGGCTGGGGCAAGAGGATCCTTGAGCCCAGGAGTTCTGAGCCAGCCTAGTCAACATAGTGAGCCCCATCTCTAAAAACTGTTAGTGCTTGGGATATGGGTCAGTGGTAGAGCACTTGGCCTAGTAAACAAAAAGCCCTGGGTTCAGTCCCCAACATCACACACACACACACACAACGGTGAATGTTTAAATGTAAATGTACTTTTATTTTTTCTTTGTTTGTTTATTTATTATTTTTTTCCCAAAGTAAGATCTCACTCTAGCCCAGGCTGACCTGGAATTCACTATGTAGTCTCAGGATGGCTTTGAACTCTTGGCCATCCTCCTACCTCTGCCTCCCAAGTGCTGGGATGAAAGGTATGCACCACCATGCCTAGCCTGAGAGTTGTATTTTTTTAATTTAATTATTTTTTTATTAGCAACTTCCATGATTATAAACAATATCCCATGGTAATTCCCTCTCTCCCCCCACTTTCGCCTTTGAAACTCCATTCTCCATCATATCCTCTCCTCCTCTCAATCAGTCTCTCTTTTACTTTGATATCATGATCTTTTCCTCCTATTATGATGATCTTGTGTAGATAGTGTCAGGCACTGTGAGGACATGGATATCCAGGCCATTTTGTGACTGGAGGATCACGTGGTAAGAAGTCCTACCCTTCCTTGGCTCTTACATTTTTTCCGCCACCTCTTCTGCAATGGACTCTGAGCCTTGGAAGGTGTGATAGAGATATTGCAGTGCTGAGCACTCCAGTCACTTCTTTCTAGCACCATGATGCCTTCTGAATCATCCCAAGGTCACTGCCATCTGAAAAGAGAAGATTCTCTGCCAAAAGTGAGAGTAGCAGTAATATATGAGTATGAACGTTAAGAGAAGTGCTTACTGGACAGTTTGGTGAGCATAGTATATACATTTAGCCAGACAGCAGCAGATGTTACACCCCTAGGGCTCATGACTACCCCTGTTGTAGGTTTTTAGTATCAGGGATGTATTCTCTCCCATGGAGCAGGCCTCCGGTCCCATTAGAGGGCAGTTGGTTTCCACTATGACAGACGTTCCACTATTACAACCATTGGGTCATTTGGCCTGGCTGGCAAAATATAAGGCTTGCAGTGTCCACTGTTGAGTATCTTCACTGCTGATTTCTCTCTCTCCTATTGAACTGCATGCAGAATGGCTTCTCCCAGCTTTCTGTCAGCTGGTCTACATGGAGGTGGTTATCAGCTCAGTTCCAGCAGGATTTCTCAGTGGCCTTGAAGCCCAAGTATGTGAAGTCTTTAGCAATAGGGTCTTACCATCTATTCCTGGTGGAAAACCAAGGGCCTTGGCAATGGCCTATAAATTTTGGGGGTATCAAGGACCTCCCTGGCCAACAACTCATGGGAGGGTATCCCATCCCTGGCACTTAAAATTTTCTGTAACAATCTGTGGCTTCTGGCTGTTCTATTTCTATATGACTTATTTATATTCTCTTAGATTTTGATTAGCCCTCCCTCCACCTTTTCTTTACTCAATCTCTTCCCCTGACCTCACTTGGGCCTTTTCACCCCCGTTAATCTGTTCTTCTACATTGTTTATTTTTTTCAAGATAGGGTCTCACTGTAGCCAAGCTGACCTGGAATTCACTATGTAGTTTGTGGGTGGCCTTGAACTCACAACGATCCTCCTACCTCTGCTTCCTAAATGCTGGGATTAAAGATGTGCACCACCATGCCCAGCTGATATATATATATAATATATATTATATGTATATGCATATACATATAACATATGTATATTATATATATATAATTATATATATATATATATAATTTTTATTTTTATTTTTGGTTTTTCAAAGTAGGATCTCATGGTAGCCCAGGCTCACCTGGAATTCATTATGATGTCTCATGCTGGTCTTGAACTCACAGTGATCCTCCTACCTCAGCCTCCAGAGTGCTGGGATTGAAGGCATGCGCCACCATGCCCAGCCATTATTTATTTTTGTTTAAGAAAGAGACAATGTATACACTTACCAGGGCCTCTTGCCACTGCAAATGAATCGTAGATACATGAGTCATTTTGTGTCTCTGCCTTTACATGGATACTGGGAAATAGAATCTGGCTGAAGGCTTTGCAAATAAGTACCCATTCCAGCTGGTGTAGTTTTTTTAAGATCAAAGTTGAGAATAGTGTTGTATGCCTGGAATCCCAGTATCAGGAGGCCAAAGCAGGATTGCCACAAACTTGAGGCCAGCCTGGAGCTACAGTTTCCCTGTCTAAAACAGACCAAAACTATGGTTTGAAGCCTTTAATCCCAGCACTTGGGAGCAGAGGTAGGAGTATCTTACGAGTTTGAGGCCACCTTGAGACTATATAGTGAATTCCAGGTCAGCCTGGACCAGAGTGAAACTCTACCTCAAAAAAATTTTTAAAAATAAATAAATAAATAAAGTAAATTCAAAAACTATGGTTTGAGTGCAGCACAGGCTTCATAATATCATTATACAAAAATTTTAACTCTGAAAACTCCTGACCTCTAAAGCTTCCTCACCTATGAGGGTATGGTGGTAACATCCATTGCATGAATTGCATGATAGTGTTATGAATAATCAAATGATTAAAGACAACATATTCAATGTAGCTAGCACAGTGGGTGGTGGGCCATCCATTTAACTTCTCTATCTCCTTAACAAACAAGCCAGTGCCTTTCAGTGACTTAAGAAAAAGGGGCTGGGAAAACACTGAAGGAAAAACAGGAGCAGATTCTTTTTTTTAAGTATTTTATTTATTTATTTGCGAAAGAAAGAGGCAGAGAGAGAGAGTGTGTGAATATGGTGTATCAGGGCCTCAAGCCACTGCAAACAAACTCCAGACACATGCACCACATTGTGCATCTGGCTTAAATGGGTGCTAGGGAATCAAACCTGGTCCTTAACCTTCGCAGGCAAGCACCTTAACTGCTAAACTGTCTCTTCCAGCCCAAGATGGGGTGTGTGTGTGTGTGTGTGTGTGTGTTTAAGTTAAGCCAAGGACAAAGGCTCAAAGAGAGAGGAAAAGGAAATGCCATCTCACTTGTCCTGACAAAGCTGGAACTCTAACCCAATCTCAACCACAATGGTGATAAACCATTTTTCAGAAACAGTACCCCCTACTTTTCCCCCAATCTAGCATACCTGAGTTGCTGCTTCCTGAGACAGGGGTCAGCCCCTTAAGTCCATGAGCCAATCAGCTCACTCCCTTACCCACCTGAGTCTGCCATTAAAGCCCATCCTAATAGACTCTAAAAAGGCTTGCCATGTGGTCAAGGGTCTTGGCTGCTCATTTTCCTCTGAACCTCCTGGTCCCTGCTCTGGTAAGCCCTTCCCAGTAACATTTATTCCCTCTTGTTACCTTTCTCTAAGTTCTGGCCCTTTACCAGATTTCCTGGGAATCTTCCTAACCACCCATTGGCTATATCACTTTTCCTTAAATCTCACAATTCATAATTTACCCTTCTCAGAATCCTTTTCCTCAATTCTTTTTTCCTCAATTTTCTTTTGACAAATGGACAAGAAACTAAAAGTTGGAATTCACAGGCCAGAGGGGAAAAACCTGTACCTCCAAAATCCCATAACATTGGGGCATGGTGGCCCCTGCCTTTAATCCCAGGACTCAGGAGGCCAAGGTAGGAGGATTGCTGTAAATTAGAAGCCAACCTGAGACTACTTAGCAAATTCCAGGTCAGCCTGGGCTACAGTGAGATCCTACCTTGAAAAAAAAAAGTCGGGACTGGACAGATGGCTCAGGCCTGTGAAGCCTAAGGGCTCAGGCTTGATTCCCCAGATCCCAGGCAAGCCAGATGCACAAAGTGGTCCATGCATCTGGAATTAGTTTGCAGTGGTTTGAGGCCCTGGCTCTCCCATTCTATCTCTCTCTCCTCTCCCTAATTAACAAATAAATAATTTTAAAAAGCTTTAATCTCGCAACAGGGCTGGAGAAATGGCTTAGTGGTTAAGGTGCTTGCCTGCAAAGCCAAAGGACTCAGGTTTGATTCCCCAGGACCCATGTCAACCAGGTTCACAAGGTACACATGCATCTGAAGTTCGTTTGCAGTGGCTGGAGGCCCATTATCACCCCCCCCCCCGCCCCTGCCTTCTCTCTCTCTCTCTCTCTGCCTGTTTCTTTTTCAAATAAATAAATAAAAATTATTTTTAAAAAATCTCACAACACCCCCCCCCTTTCTATGGTTAAAGGCATTTGCCTGCAGGGGTTCAATTCCCAAGCCATCCATGTACACCCAATGAAAAAAGTGGCAAGTTAGTGACAGGAGGCCCTGGCATTCACCCCCACCACCAGCACCACCACACACACAGACACATGCAAAAAAAAAATGGTGGGGCAGTTTCAAAGTAAGGTGTTACTCTAGCTCAGGCTGACCTGGAATTCAGTATGTAGTCTCAGGTAGTCCTCGAACTCACAGCGATCCTCCTACATGTGCCTCCCAAATGCTGGCATTAAAGACATGCGCCACCACGACATATATATATATATATATATATGTATATGTGTGTGTGTGTGTGTGTGTATATATATATATATATATATATATACATACATATATACATATATATATACACACATATATATGTGTGTATATATATATATACATATATATACATATATATATACACACACATATATACATATACATATACATACACATACATACATACATACATACATACATACATATATATATATATATATATATATATATATATATATATAAAGACAAGATGTGGTGGCAAATGACGAAGAGAGCTGAGGTTATTTCTGGTTCAACCACTGTGTGACCTTAAGGGAGTTCTCTTTGAGCCTTAAGACTGCCTTGCCTCTTAACCATCAAGTTTTGAAGACCGTAAGGGCAGTAGGCACCGCCTGATAGCATGAGCCTGGTCAGGAGATCAGAACACACAGGCCAGTGAAGCAAACACTCTTACGGAAGGACCCGTTGGGTGACAACTAACCCCTCCGCTGCCTGAAACCATACGGGTCATCCTGAGCTGGAAGAATAAGCGTTCCCAGGCTCTCCAAAGTTCAGACGAGCACGGAGGTCCCCGCCCAGCCCTGCTCTCAGATCAAGACCCTGCCAGGGACCGGTCAGGAGAAGGCCACGAGTGGGCCCAACCCTCTCCGGGTGATAACGGAGCAGGAGGAGGAGGGGAAGAAACGAGGAGGAAGGAATGTACTGATTCACCGCCCCACCCGTCGCTTGCTTCCAATCTCTCTTCCGGAATTTCGCCGCCCTCTTTTACCGGGGCAGGCGAGGGGGGGGGGGGGGGGAGGAGCGGGCCGGGTGCGGGCTGCTGCGGGCTGCGGGGCTCGACTCAGCCCGGGAGGCCTGGCGCAGGCGGTGTGCTCGCAGCCATTCCCCTGCCTCCGCTGCGCGCCGCCGCCCGCCGGGAGGGAGGGGGTCGCGCGGGCGTGGGGCCTCCGACTCGTGCCGGCTGCCGCGGCAAAGCCCCGTCCCAAGCCCGCCTTGCGCCCGAGAGCCCTGGAGGAAGGGGGCCTCCTTATAGATCCACCCCACCCGGCCATGGGGGTCCCCGAAGAAAACGACTTCAACTGGCGAGAAAGGAGAAGGAAATTCTGAAGAAATTTTTTAAAAATTTTAAAAAGCGCAGCCTTCTTGTTTTGTCTTAGATATGGGGCAACCCAGGCCCAGAGACGCCCGCATCCTCACAGGATGCATCTGAGAATCAGCCGTGCACTCCAGCTAGCCTCTTGGGTTCGAGTCACAGGATTCCCTGAAACCTCGGGATTCGGTGTCCCTGTCCAGCAGTAGGAAAACATCAACGATTTATCAATAAGAGAAACTGGAACTGTTGGAGGAGCATCTGCAAGTCTCCTACACAACAAAGAAGTAATGGTGCGCCCAGTTAACACCTATTAAGCATTTAGTATTAGCCAGGGACTCTTGTTCGAAACACTTAATGTGTATTAATTAAAATCTTTGTTTTTTCTTTCGTTTTTTCGAAGTAGGGTCTCTCTCTAGCCCAGGTTGACCTGGAATTGACAATGTAGTCTCAGGGTGGCCTTGAACTCAGTGATCCTCCTACCTCTGCCTCCTGAGTGCTAGAAGGCTTGCGCCACTACAAGTGGTTTTTAATCCCAGGAGATGGGTAGTATTGTTGCCATTTTACGTTATTCCTATTCTTACGGTTTCATCCCCATTTTATGAGGAAATAGATGAACAAAGCAAAGCCTCTTTACCAAGGTCCCCAAGTAGTGTATGATAGAGATAGGAGGACTTGAACTCAAGTAGTATTTTTCCAGGAGGATTCAAACCCATCGAGTATTTTTCCACAGCCTCCCACCTCAACCACTTTAAGTGGTTAGAATCTACCTGTATTCTGAACTGTGGTTTAACAGTGTAAACTCTTTTTCCTGACAGCAACTTCCTTCAGTGACTGTAACAGATCACAAACTGAGATCTCAAAGCACCTGGTTAAATGGGGCAGTTAAGGTCATACTGTGAAACTGAGAAGACTTTTTCTCCCACAGTGCAGAGCTTTCTTAATTCTGTACGGTACTATGTTCACAACCTTGGCTCCTATTTTTATTTAGTGGTAACTTTCAGTACCTATTGGTTCATCAAAGATCCTAAGTGACCCCTGCTACATTTTCAAGGGTGCTGAAAAGATGTTCTGTCCCACCCCCAGCATTTCACCCCCCTTTTTTTTTTCTTTTTTTTTTTTTTTTTGGTTTTCCAAGGTAGGGACTCACTCTGGTCCAGGCTGACCTGGAATTCACTATGTAGTCTCAGGGTGGCCTTGAACTCACAGTGATCCTCCTACCTCTGCCTCCCAAGTGCTGGGATTAAAGTGGTACGCCACTACACCCAGCTTTTTTTTTTTAATTAATTAATTTGTTTTATTAACTTCCATGACTGTAAACAATATCCCATGGTAATGTCCTCCCTCCCCCCACTTTCCCTTTTGGAACTCCACTCCCCATCATACCCCCTCCCCCTCTCAGTCAGTCGCTCTTTTATTTTAGTGTCATGATCTTTTCCTCCTATTATGATGGTCTTGTGTAGGCAGTGTCAGGCACTGTGAGGTCATGGATATCCAGGCCATTTTGTATCTGGAGGAGCTTGTTGTAAGGAGTCCTACCCTTCTTTTGGCTCTTACATTCTTTCTGCCACCTCTTCCGCAATGGACCCTGAGCCTTGGAAGGTGTGATAGAGATATTGCAGTGCTGAGCACTCCTCTGTCACTTCTTCCCAGCACCAGGATGCTTTCTGAGCCATCCCAAGGTCACTGCCATCTGAAAAGAAAAGGTTCTCTACCAAAAGTAAAAGTAGCCCACATACTTGGGCTGCAAGGCACTGAGAAATCCTGCTGGAACTGAGCTGATAACTACCTCCATGTAGACCAGCTGACAGAAAGCTGGAAAAAGCCATTCTGTGTGCAGTTCAATGGGAGAAAGAGAAATCACCAGAAAAGATACTCAACAGTAGACACTGCAAGCCTTATATTTGTCCAGCCAGGCCAAATGATCCAATGGGTGCAATAGTGGCACATCTGTCATGGTGGAAACCAACTGCCCTCTAATTGGACTAGAGGCCAGCTCCATGGGAGAGAATACATCCCTGATACTGAAAACTTAAAACAGGGGTAGTCATGAGCCCTAGGGGTGTAATGTCTGCTGCTGTCTGGCCAAATGTATGTACTATGCTTATCAAACTGCCCAGTAAGCACTTTTCTTAATGTTCATACCCTTATATTAATGCTACTCTCACTTTGGGTAGAGAATCTTCTCTTTTCAGGTGGCAATGACCTTGGGATGACTTAGAAGGTGTCATGGTGCTGGAAAAACGTAACCAGAGTGCTCAGTACTGCAATATCTATATCACACCTTCCAAAGCTCAGGGTCTATTGCAAAAGAGGTGGTGGAAAGAATATAAGAGCCAAAGGAAGGGTAGGACTTCTTACAATGTGCCCCTCCTAGATACAAAATGGTCTGGATATCCATGACCTCACAGTGCCTGACACTACCTACACAAGACCATCATAATAGGAGGAAAAGATCATGACATCAAAATAAGACAGAGACTGATTGAGATGGGGAGGGGATATGATGGAGAATGGAGTTTCATAGGGGAAAGTGGGGGAAGGGAGGGTATTACCATGGGATTTTTTTTTTTTCGAGGTAGGGTTTCAGTCTAGCTCAGGCTGACCTGGAATTCACTATGTAGTCTCAGGGTGGCCTTGAACTCATGGCAATCCTCCTACCTCTGCCTCCTGAGTGCTGGGATTAAAGGCATGTGCCACCATGCCCAGCCCAACCATGGGATATTTTTTATAATCATGGAAGTTGTTAATAAAAAAATTTTAAAGAAAAAAAACAACAAAAAAATTGAGTACAGTAAAAAAAGAGTGAGTAGCATTAATATATGCATATGCACATTAAAAGAAGTGCTTACTGAGCAGTTTGATGTGCATAGTATATACATTTAACCAGACAGCAGCAGACGTTACACCCCTAGGGCTCATGACTACCCCTGTTGTAGTTTACACCCAGCTTTTTTTGTTTTTGTTTTTGGTGATAGGGTCTTACTGTAGCTCAGGCTAACTGGAATGCACTCTATAGTCTCAGTCTCAGGCTGTCCTCAATTCACAGCGATCCTACTACCTCTGCCTCCTGAGCACTGGGATTTAAAGTGTGGGTTACCACACCATGCTGACCTCAGTTTATATACATGAAACCTGAAATTGGCATATCCATCTTTCCTTCAATTGCAAACCTCATGAGAGAGCAAAACTGGGCCTCCTCATCCCTTTACATTTACCAGGGGCTGGGAAGATTGCAGTTAAAGGCACTTGCTTGCAAAGCCTGCTAGCCCAGATTCAATTCTCCAATGCCCAGGGGTAAAAGCCAGATGCAAAATGGTACATGCATCCGTGATCCCATGCACCTATGACAATGGTACCTGCATCTGTGATCCCAAATACCTGACAATGAGAAGAAAGCAGAGCCAGGAGAAGTCTAAGCTCAGGCACCACCTAGTCTGACCTTTGCTTACAATGTAAGTTTGTTTGCTGCAGCAAGAAACCCTGTCTCAAAGAAAGTAGACCATACACACCTAATAGACTCCTCAAAGTTTTCCTCTGACCACACAGGTGCTGTGGCATGCATGCCCATATGCACACAAATAAGTAAATAATAAATAAAAATTCAAAAGAACCGAGCGTGTTGGTGCATGCCTTTAATCCCAGCACTCCCAAGACTGCGGTAGGAGGATTGCTGTGAGTTCAAGACCAGCCTGGAACTAATTCCACATCAGCCTGGGCTAGTGCAAGACCCTACCTTAAAAAAAAAAAAAAAAAAAAAAAGAAAAGAAACAAACAAAAAACACTAAAAAGGTTACCAGATATTTCTTCCCTAGAAACAAGCTTTGGTAAGGGAGAGACCAGAATGATCAACTCCTCTGAATTCATGCCTGAAGGAAGTTTAGAAGTCATTTTATGCAAGCCCTCCTTTGCCCAGGAGAAGAGAAGGAGGTCCTCAGATCACTCAGATTGAGGGCTTGAGAAGGAGGGAAAGGAAAAGGAACAACAAAAGGAAAGGCAGTGAGACATGGGATAAGCTTAGCCTCATTGTCAGAAAGCTTCTCTTATATCTATTTTTTGGTGGTATTTGTTTTGTTTGAGACAGGGTCTCACAGTGTCGTCCAGTCTGGCTTCCAATTTGCTGTCTTCCTGCCTCAGTTGCCTAGGTACTAGACTACAAATATGGTCCACTGCACCTGGAAAAACTTGCTTTTAAACTTATTTTATTGTCATCATCATTGAAGTGGCATGTCTCATGGATTGGGCACCCCTGAGGCAGAGTAAACTAAAGAAAGTAAAAGTTTCCTGAAAACCTACGCTAGAGAAAGAACCATCATTATTAATTTGGATTATATAGTCCCTTCAGATTTTTTTTCTGTAGATTCATATTTTTTCTGTGTGTGTGTGTGTGTGTGTGTGTGTGTGTGTTTTAATAAAATATAACAGAAGCCAGGCATGGTTGTACATGTCTTTAATCTCAGTACTTGGGAGGCAGAGGTAGGAGGATCACCATGAGTTTGAGGCCAGCCTGAGACTACAGAGTGAATTCTATCTAGTTCAGCCTGGACTAGAGCTAGGCTCTATCTCAATCAAACAAACAAGCAAACAAAAAAGCCGGGCTTGGTGGCACACACCTTTAATCCCAGCACTGGGGAGACAGAGGTAGAAGGATCACTGTGAGTTCAAGGCCACTCTGAGACTACATAGTGAATTCCAGGTCAGCCTGGACCAGAGTGAGACCCTACCTTGAAAAAAAAAAAAAAAGGTTTGGGGAGATTTCTCAGTGGTTAAACGTACTTGCTTGCAAAACTTGCAAGCCCAGGTTAAATTCCCCAGTACCCAACATAAAGCCAGACACACAAAATGGTACATGCATCTGGAGTTCATTTACATTGGTAAGAGGCCCTGACACTCCCATATTCTACCTCCCTTCATCTCCCTCTCTTTCTGTCGCTCTCATATGTATAATATTTTAAAAAATTGGGCTGGAGAGATGGCCTAGCGGTTAAGCGCTTGCCTGTGAAGCCTAAGGACCCCGGTTCGAGGCTCAGTTCCCCAGGTCCCACGTTAGCCAGATGCACAAGGGGGCGCACGCGTCTGGAGTTCGTTTGCAGAGGCTGGAAGCCCAGGCGCACCCATTCTCTCTCTCTCCCTCTATCTGTCTTTCTCTCTGTGTCTGTCGCTCTCAAATAAATAAATAAATAAATAAATTTTAAAAAATTATTTGTATTTCTCTCACATTTTGTTAGAGAAGCTTCTATTTTCAGATGGCAGTAATAACTGAGGTGACCCAAAACTCGCTATAGTGTTCAGAAGTAACAGTGGAGTGTTGAGCACTAAGTGAGACATCTCTATCACACCCTCCAAGACTCAGGGTCCATGGCAGAAGAGGTGGTGGAAAGAATGTAAGATCCAGAGGAAGGGGAAGACTGCTTACAATGCTGTCATCCAGACACAAACTGGCCTTGATATTCATGACCTCACAGTGACTGAAGCTACCTACACAAGACCTGCATAATAGATGGAAAAAAACATGATGACAACAAAATAGAAGAGAGACTAGTTGGAAAGAAGGGATTCAGAAGTCAGGCGTGGTGGTGCATGCCTTTAATCACAGCACTCGGGAGGCAGGGGTAGGAGGATCACTGTGAGTTCAAGGTAAGACTGAGACTACAGAGTGAGTTCCAGATCAGCCTGAGCTAGAGTGAAACCTCACCTCAAAAAAACAAAACAAGATGATGACATCAAATTAAAAGGGAGACTGATGGACAGAGGGAGGGGATATGATGGAGAGCAGAGCTATGAAGGAGAAAGTGGGGGAGGGGAGAGGGGAGAAATACCATGGTTTGTTGTCTGTAAGTATAGAAGTTGTCCATTTATATATATGGGCATTGGAAGAGATGGCTTAGTGGTTAAAGCGTTTGCCTGCAAAGCCAAAGGACCTAGGTTGGATCCCCCAGGACCCACGTAAGCCAGGTGCACAAGGTGATGCATGTGTCTGGAGTTTGCTTGCAGTGGTTGGAGGCCCTGGGATGCCCATTATCTCTCTCTTTCTAATAAATAAATAAATTCTTAAAAAAGAAAAGCAGAATAAAAAATTTACTTAAATTGGACATGGTGCCACATACCTTTGATCTGAGTACTGGAGAGGTTGTGATAGGAGGATCACCATGAATTCAAGATCAGCCTGGGACAACCTGGAAAAATAAAATAAATAAGAAAATAATGCGTGTGCATGTGTGTGTGTGTGTGTGTGTGTGTGTGTGTACCAGACCCTCTACTCACTGCAAATGAGCAAGACACTTGAGCCATGACATCTGGTTTAATTAGTTGGCTTGGGAATAGAACCCTGGTCTATACAGACTTTGCAAGCAAGTGCATTTAACCAGTGAGTAATTTTCCCAACCCCATTGTTTGTTCTTGTTTTTTGGTTTTTCAAGATAGGATCTCGCTCTTACCGAGGCTGACCTAGAAGTCACTATTAGTCTCAGGGTGGCCTTGAACTCATGGCAATCCTTTTACCTCTGCCTCTGGAGTGCTAGGATTAAAAGGCATGCACCACCACACCCTGCTTTTTGTTTGTTCTTTTTAAGGGCTGCCTGCATTATATAGCTAACTATAATTTATTTAACAGGTTCCTTATTGATAGGTATTTGGGTTATTTCCAACTCTTAGCTATTACTAGCAGTACTGCAAGAGACAATTTTTTTTTTTTTTTTGCAATAGACATTTTTGCACATACATCTCAGAACATTTTTAAGGGAACTCTGCAGGATAAATGATCCTCTCTCTAAAAAGAGAAACTTCTTTTTAAAACAGCATGCTTCATCAATTATAATTATCATCTATTCCAAATGCCTTGACATAAAGCCTGTTCCTCATCAAAATCACATAAAACACTTAGCAGATAGCAGAGCTTCTTAAACTTTTTTTCACTTAATGACCTCTTTTAGCCCGAGAAATTTGTATAAAACCCCAAGTATACTGGTATATAAAATAAGCATACCAGGTTGGAGAAATGGTTTAGTGGTTAAGGTGCTTGCCTGCAAAGCCAAAGGACCCAGGTTCAATTCCCCAGGACCCATGTAAGCCAGATGCACAAGGGGGCACACACATCTGGAGTTCGTTTGCAGTGGCTGGAGGCCCTGGCACACCCATTCTCTCTGTCTCTCTCCCTGCCTATTGCTCTCTCTCAAATAAATACAGAAAAATAAAATATTTTTTAAAATACTTTAAAATAAGCATACAAATCAAGCATTTACTGACAATAAATCATTAAAATATTTATTTACTTATTTATTAGTTTTACGAGGTAGAGTCTTGCTCTAGCACAGGCTGACCTGGAATTCACTATGTAGTATCAAGCTAGCTTTGAACTCATAACGATCCTCCTAACTCTGCCTCCCAAGTGCTTAGATTAAAGGCATGGACCACCATGCCTACCTAAAACAAATTTTTGGTGGTCATGGTGGTACAATTTTTTTTTTCTTTTTTTGGACCTGGAATTCACTATGTAGTCTCAGGCTAGCCTTGAACTCATGACAATCCTTCTATCTCAGACACCTGGGTGCTGGGACTAAAGGCATATGCCACCATGCCTGGCCCAGATAAAAATTTTGATTTTTATTTTTAAAAATATTTATTTATTTAAAGAGACTGTATGTATGGGCACACTAGGGCTCCTTGCTGCTGCAAACAAATGCCAGATGCATGTACCACATTGTGCATATAGCTTTATGTGGGCACTGGGGAAATGAACCTGGCCAGCAGGCTTTGTAGCTTTAACTGTAAGCCATCTCCCCAGCCCTAAAAATTTATTTAAAAAAAATTCTTTGAGCCGGGCATGGTGGTGCACGCCTTTAATCCCAGCACTTGGAAGGCAGAGGTAGGAGGATCACGTGAGTTCAAGGCCACCCTGAGACTCCCAAGTGAATTCCAGGTCAGCCTGTGCCAGAGTGAGACTCTACCTCAAAAAAAAAAAAAAAAATTATCCACTACACCCAGTTTCACCAAGCAAATTTACCTACTTATGAGATGGATATGGTTATGCTTACAAATGGTATTAAATCTGCTGAATATTTGATACTGCAGGAAGTAGTTCATCTTCAATGTCTTTTCAGAGTTGATCAATGCATACTCATCACTGCTGATACTGCTGCTTTACATAAGTACATAGTGCAAAATGGTAGAAATATGTTGAAGGACATTTCAGAAATCACTGGAGGGCTGGAGAGATGACTCAGCAGTTAAGTGGGCAAGGATGAGGGCCTGAGGGAGGCCTAAAAGTGCCTGAGTTCAAATTTCCAGATATCCTAAACAGCTGGCCACACATACCTGTAACCCCAGTCCCTCAAATGGGAGTACAGACCAGTGTAAGGGAGAGGAAATAGCAAGTTCCAGTGTCAAGTGTCAGTAAGAGAAGTCTCAGGCTCTAATAATTTTTTGTTTCGTTTTGTTTTTTTGAGGCAGGGTTTCACTCTAGCCCAGGCTGACCTGGAATTCACTCTGTATTCTCAGGGTGGCCTTGAACTCATGGTGATCCCCCTACCTCTGCCTCCCTAGTGCTGAGGTTAAAGGCATGCACCACCATGCCCAGCTTCCAGCTCAACACCTGCCATTCTTCTCACAGCCACCACAGCCCCTGCCACTGGTGAGTGAATGGGGCACTTAAATAAGCATATACCAACTGTGTATATGCACAAAGGAAGGGAGCCAACCCCCTCCCCCACCCACACACAGGAAGGGAAGGGGAAGGAAGGAAAGGGGAAGGAAGGGAAGAAGGAATAGTTGGAAATTCTGTAGTAATATCTAAAGCCATTCATTTAATGGATTTGTGTGTGTGTTGGTGGGCAGGGGGAAGTTGAGATAGTCTCATGTATCCCAGTTCCTGACTGGCCTTGAACTCACCATGTAGCCAAGGAGGAATTGAACTCTTTTAATACATACATACATACATATATACATACATATAGATAGATTTTTATTTATTTATTAGAGCTGGGGGGTGGAGAGAGAGGAGGGAAAATGGGTACACCAAGACGTCTAGCTACTGCAAATGAACTTCAGATGTATGTGCCACCATGTGCATCTGTCTTACATGGGACCTGGATAATTGAACCTGGTCCTCAGTCTTCACAGGCAAGTGCCTTAGCCACTAAGCCATCTCTCCAGCCCTATTATTATTATTTTGAGATAAAGACAGAGGAAAAAATGGGTGCACCAGGGCCTTCAGCCCCTGCAAACAAACTCCAGACACCAGTGTCCCATCATGCACATGTGCGGCATTGCCTCACTGTGCATCTGGCAAGGTGGGATCTGGAGATTCAAATATGAGTTCTTAGCTTCATGGGCAAGCATCTTAACCACTAAGCCATCTCTCCAGCCCTGAACTTTAAAAAGTGTTTTATTTTTACTTATTTAAGAGAGAAGGAGGGAGAGAGAGAGAGAGAGAGAGAGAATGGGCATGCCAGGGCCTCCAGCTACTGCAAATAAACTCCAGACTTATGCTCTACCTTGTGCATCTGGCTTGTGTGTGTACTGGGGAATTGAACCTCGGTCCTTTGGCTTTTCCAGCAAATGCCTTAACTGTTAAGCCATCTCTCCGGCCCAGCAATTGAACTCTTGATCCCGCCTTTACCTCCCAAATGTTGAGACTACAGATTACAGGCATGCTGCCTTGTTTCCTTGTTTCTTTTCTTTTCTTTATTTATTTATTTATTTATTTATTTATATTTGAGAGCGACAGACACAGAGAGAAAGACGGATAGAGGGAGAGAGAGAGAGAGAGAATGGGCGTGCCAGGGCTTCCAGCCTCTGCAAACGAACTCCAGACGCGTGCGCCCCCTTGTGCATCTGGCTAACGTGGGACCTGGGGAACCGAGCCTCGAACCGGGGTCCTTAGGCTTCACAGGCAAGCGCTTAACCGCTAAGCCATCTCTCCAGCCCTTGTTTCTTTTCTTTTCTTTCTTTCTTTTCTTTTTTCTTTTTTTCTTTTTTTTGGGGGGGTGGGGTTTGATGTAGAGTCTCCCTCCAGCCCAGGCTGACCTGGAGTTCACTATGTAGTCACAGAGTAGCCTTGAACTCACAATGATCTTCCTACCTCAGCCTCCTGAGTGCTGGGATTAAAGGTGTGTGCCTCAGGCCCGGCTTTCATTTAATGACTTTTTATGAGTCAGCAATTCAGACAACAATTTTTCAAGTCCTACATTCTCACACGATACAATATACTAAGAATATACTAACTTGATACTTACATGCTGGGGAATGATGGTAAGAAAATATTAAGTTTTGTTTTCCATAATTAAACCATTATGTTTCCATAAAGCAGAAAACTGCATGTTCAGTAAAACATTGCAATTCATAACATTAGCCTGGAATTTGAGCCAAGGCGTTTCAGGGAGCGTTTGTTGGTACTGCCTGGTGTGACGGCACACCACACCGCACAGAGTGCATGTTGTGTGTTCATTACCAAGGCTGCAGTGAAGTCATGTTACGCAACACAGGCCAGGACTGCCAGAAACATCTTAGATTCATTACACATTTGATTTTTTAAAATAATTTTTATTTTTGTTTACTTGACAGAGAGAAAAAGGGAGAGAGAGAGAGAGATAAAGAATGGGTGCGCCAGGGCCTCAGCCACTGTAAGTGAACTCCAGACACATATGCCACCTTGTGCATCTGGCTTACTTGGGTCCTGGGGAATTGAACCTGGGTCCTTTGGTTTTGCAGGCAAGCACCTTAACCGCTAAGCCATCCCTCCAGCCCACACATTTGATTTTGAATTAATTTGTGTTTGCTGTACATTCAGGAATCTTTCATTGTTGTCAAACTTTCATGAGTCCTACCCATTTAGTCCAAAGGATTCAAAATCCACAGCTTAAGGCATCTTTGTTTTTGTTTGTTTGTTTTCCAGGTAGGGTCTCACTCTAGCCAAGGCTGACCTGGAATTCACTGTGTTGTCCTAGCAGGTCTGGAACTCACAGGCATCCTCCTACGGCTACCTCCTGAGTACTGAGATTAAAGGTGTGCGCCACCACACCCTGCTCTTTGTTTGTGTGAGACCAACTCACATATAACTCACACTGGTCTTGAACTCCTGATTCTTCCACCTCAGCCTTTTAAGTGTTGGAATTACAGGCATGCACCACCACACCCAGCATGTTCATTGTTTTCATGGCCATTGTTATTGCTTCATGATACAATTAGTCCAGTGGATAAAAGTACATTCCTTCAGTTAACATTTATTTATGAGTTTCTGCTACATGATGGCTCTAAGACTCCAACACTAAACAGATATAGACCCAGTCCTCAAGTAGCTGACATTGATCATGTGTCAAGGGCAGTTAAAACACTGAAAGAGAAGGAAGAACATAGGAGGAACATCCAATTTACCTGAAGAAGAGTAGGCCAAGGAAAGGCTAAGAGTGATAACAGCTTAATTCAGTAAGGGAAAAGCAGGCATGCCCCAGCTACCAGAGGTGTCAAACAGAAGCCCTGGGTTCCATCTTTAGCATGGCATAAACCAGGGATGGTGGTACACAACTGTTATCCTAGCTCTTGGGAGGTAAAGGCAAGAGGATCAGAAGTACACAGCCATCCTTAGCTACATAGGGAGTTCAAAGCCAGCCTAGAACATGAGACTCTGGTTTTAAAAAAGAAAGAAAGAAAGAGAGAGAGAGAGAGAGAGAGAGAGAGGGAGGGAGGGAGGGAGGGAGGGAGGGAGGGAGGGAGGGAGGAAGGAAGGAAGGAAGGAAGGAAGGAAGGAAGGAAGGAAGGAAGGAAGGAAGGAAGGAAGGAAGGAAGAGCAAGCCAGGTATAGTGATGCATGCCTTTAATCCCAGCACTCAGGAGGCAGAGGTAAGAGGATCACTGTGAGTGATCCTCTTACCTCTCATGCCAAAGTGCTCATGTGATGGTCAGAGGATAAATTCAAGGTATCTGTGCTACACCTTGAGACAGGGTCTTTTGCAGCACAAAGGAACTGTCAGATTACAAACAGATGCCAGACTACCTGGCCATGAGTTTTAGATTCTCCTGGCTCTGCCTCCCATTGTCACAGAAGCTTTGGGATCACAGCTGAATGTACAGCTTTGCATCCAGCTTTTACATGGGGTGAGGGAACTGAACTCAGGCAGGCAGGCTTTGCAACAAGCACTTTTAAGTAGGGACCTTTCTCTCCAGCACCTCAAATGTCCACTTTCTGACCATTGCTAGTGCATGGAGAAAGGAGAATATGGATAATGTGGTAAAAAGTTGTGTTGTTCTTTTTCCTCCAAGGTGGGGTCTCACTTTAGCCCAGGCTGACCTGGAATTCATTCTGTAGTCTCAGACTGGCCTTGAACTCACCATGATCCTCCTGTCTCTGCCTCCTGAGTGCTGGGATTAAAGGCATGCACCACTACATCCAGCTGAATATTTTTTTTTAATATTTATTTATTTATTTGAGAGAGAGAAAGAGGCAGAGAGAGAGAGAGAGAGAGAGAGAGAGAATGGGCGTGTCAGGGCCTCTAGCCACTGCAAACAAACTCCAGACACATGCGCCACTTTGTGCATCTGGCTTACATGGGTCCTGGGGAATCAAACCCGGGTTCTTAGGCTTTGTAGGCAAATACCTTAACCACTAAGCCATTTCCCCAGCCCCCATTTCTACTTTTTTATTTGTTTATTAAAGACAGTGAGAGGGAGATAGACAAAGTGAGTGAGAATGGACACACAAGGGCCTTCAGCCACTGCAAAAAAAACCCAGACGCACGCACCACCATGTACATATGGCTTATGGGGGACCTGGGGAAGAAACCTGAGTCCTTAGGCTTCGCAGCCAAGTACCTTAACCACTAAACTATCTCTTCAGCCCTACTTTTTTGACAATAAATAAATTAATTAACTTTTTAAATATGAAAAGGGCTAGGGAGTTGGTTCAGTGGATACTTAACCACATCTGAGTTAAAGTTTCCAGAATCTGCATGAAACTGCAGGCAGTGGTATGTCTGTAATCCCAATCAATGCACCTATGGCAAGAGAAGAGAATCCCTGAAGCTTGCAGGCCAGCTAGCCTGGCCTATGCTGCAGCGAACAAGAAATGCTGCCTCCCCCAAGGTGGAAGGTGAAGACCAACACCCAAGTTATCCTCTGACCTCTGCATGTATGTTGTGGCTCATCTGTGCCCTCTCCCCTACAAGTACATAAACACACACATATCATATATATATATATATATATATATATGAATGATATATATGTGTGTGTGTATGTATGTGTGTGTGTATATATATGTGTGTGTGTGTGTGTGTGTGTGTGTGTGTGTGTGTGTGTATGTATGTATGTATATGTCACACAAGGTTTAAAAAAGGGAAATGGACTGGAAAGATAGCTTAGTGGTTAAAGTGCTTGTCTATGAAGCCTAAGGACCCAGGTTTGATTCTCCAGTACCCACATAATCAAGATACACAAGGTGGTGCATGTGTCTGGGATTTGTTTGTAGTGGCTAAAGGCCCTGGCACGCCCATTCTATCTCTCTCTCTATCTGCCTCTCTGTGTTTTTCTTTCCCCCTTTTTTTAAAAATTATTTTTATTATTTTTCTTTCTTTTGGTTTTTCAAAGTAGAGTCTCACTCTAGCCCAGGCTGACCTGGAATTCACTATGTAGTTTCAGGGTGGCCTCAAACTCATGGTGATCCTCCTACCTCTGCCTCCTGAGTGTTGGGATTAAAGGCATGCACCACCATGCCAGGCCTTTTTCTTTTTCTTTTCTTTTTTTTCTTTTCCTTCCTTCCTTCCTTCCTTCTTTCTTTCTTTCTTTCTTTCTTTCTTTCTTTCTTTCTCTTTTTGTTGTTGTTTTTTGAGGTAGGGTCTTGCTCTAGCCCAGGCTTACCTAGAATTCACTATATAGACTCAGGCTGGCCTCAAATTCATGATCCTCCTACCTTTGCCTCCTAAGTGCTGGGATTAAAGATGTACATCACTATGCCCTGCTCTCTCTCTGTTTCTTTTTCTTAAATAAGTAATAAAGTAAACTATTTTTTAAAAATTATTTAACATAGGATATTGTTTACAATCATACAAGTATTTAATTATAAAAAATTTTTAAAAATAAGTTATTTATTTAAAAAGTGAAACAATGGTTTGAATACAAGATAGTTGTATTTATTTAATGCTTTTGTCCATATTAAAAGCTAGCAACCATCTTAGTCTCCTTCATTTTTCCAACTTTAAACTTTTGATAATATCTAAAAATCAGAGGCTCTCTGAACCAGATGACTTCTGAGATTCTTTCCATCCTTGTGATTATAAGATTCTCTGCTTGACAGTGATTAAGGCCTGAAGCTAAATTGAGTTTAGAATCTGTGAGCCAAATCCTTTTCAACAGACCCAGAGTAAAAATAAATACATAAGTGCATCCGTAAGTGAGAGGAGAACAAGAACTTGGAACCCTCTTTATTTTTTGGTTTCCAAACCACAGAGTACCTCAGGCATCCATATAGACTGGCTCTCCTGTTCTGAGGAAATGCAGCACTGAGGAAGAGAGACCACAGAAATCACAGATAGAAGTAATAAGGAAAAATCAATTTGGTGCAGTTTTCACAAACCTTTAAAATAGAGCGATTTAAGTGATGATGGGGTTTCATGACCAGCAGCGGCAGAGCCTCTGAAGGGAATGCTCATATTTCCTGGTGCTTCTCTGAGTGGGTGGGAAGGAAAGGAAAATGATTTTTTTCCTCCCCTTCCACTTGTAAGAAAATGGAGGCAATGAAAAGTAAGTCTCCCATAATGTCCCATTAAGGAGAACAAATGAAATGCTGCTCCCTATAGCCAGAAGAAAAAGAAAAGAAAAGAAAACCCTTAGACAGGCCCTGGGCAGGCCTTCCCTCGTGATGCGCAGTCAGTAAGTATTCACCAACACACCTGGCACTGCCGTTACCATGGCGACTCCTCACCTCTAGCATTCCTTCACTTGGGGGTGGAGGCTGGTGTAGGGCACAGCTGAGTATTCATATTTCTCGTTGGCTTCTTGAGAAGGAAAGGGGAGGCAAGGGGAAGGATTCTGACCTCGCTTGCCCGCTTTCTTGGCTTCTGGTTTTGCAGCCTGTGCACTTGCCTGCTTCACTGGTAAAGGCGCCTAGGGCAGAGGCAGAGAACGGAAATGGCTTTGATGGAGCTCAACAGACTCAAGTTCAAATTGCAGTCCCATCAAAAATCCGTGGCTTTAGCCACGCGTGTGGTGCACACCTTTAATCCCAGCACTCGGGAGGCAGAGGTAGGAGGATCGCCATGAGTTCAAGGCCATTCTGAGACTACATAGTGAATTCCAGATCAGCCTGGGCTAGAGTGAGACCCTGCCCCCCAAAAAAGTTTGTGGTTTTTAAAATACTTTATTTATTTGAGAGAGCATACCAGGGTCTCTTGCCAATGCAAATGAACTCCAGACACATGCACATGTCACTTTGTGAGGCTGGTTTTACATGGGCACTGGGGAATCGAACTAAAGCCAGCAGGCTTTGCAAGCAAGCAGATGCCTTTAATGGCTGAGCCATCTGCATAGCCCCAGAAATCCATATTGTTTGTTTTTTCAATCAAACAACCCTTATCCTGGACCATACCCTAGCCAATCTACACAGCTAAGGAAACACTCATTGTTAGCCTTTGTCAGAGGGCTGGCAGTGTAGAGGAAAAGCTGCATGAACAGATGCTCACAAACCAGTATAAAAAGTACCAAGGCAGACCAGCTGTGGTGGTGCACGCCTTTAATCCCAGCACTCCAGAGGCTGAAGTAGGATCACTCTGAGTTCAAGGCCAGCCTAAGACTACATAATTAATTCCAGGTCTGTTTGGGTTAGAGTGTAACTCTACATCAAAATAACAAAAAAATCAAGGGGGCTAGAGAGATGGCTTAGTGGTTAAGGCGCTTGCCTGAGATGCCTAAGGACCCAGGTTTTGTTCCCTAGGATCTATGTAAGCCAGATGCACAAGGTGGTACATGTGTCTTAGGGTTCCTTTCCAGTGGCTGGAGGCCCTGGCATGCCTCTCTCTCTAATAAATAAATAAATAAACTTTTTTTTGAAAAGTACCAAGGCAAGTCCTGGTCTCATTTTTCTCAGTATTGGGGATTCACACATGCTAGGCAAGTACTGTACCACTGAGCAATCTCTTTTTACATTTTATTTATTTATTTTTTAATTCCCAATGCCCAATGCCCTTTTAGATGTATTTACTTATTTATTTATGTGTGAGCAGAGAAAGAAGAGAGTATGGGCATGCCAGGTGAACTCCAGTTGTATGTGCCACTTTGTACATCTGGCTTTACAGGTACTGGAGAATTGAACCTGGACCAGCAAGAACCTTTAGTTGTTAAGGTATCTCCTCAGGCTCACCTTTTTTTTTTTTTTTTTTTTTTTTGAGGTAGGGTCTTGTTCTAGCCCAGGCTACCTTGGAATTCACTATGTAGTCTCAGGGTGACCTTGAACTCATTGCACCCCTCCTACCTCTGCCTCCCAAGGGCTGGGATGAAAGGCATGCACCACCAGGCATGGTTTTTTACTTTTTTTTAAATTAATTTATTATTATTATTTATTTATTTTATTTTATTTTATTTATTTTATTTTTTTTTTTTTGGTTTTTCGAAGTAGGGTTTTACTTACTCTAGCTCAGGCTGACCTGGAATTTACTATGTAATCCCAGGGTGGCTTCAAACTCAAGGCGATCTTCCTCTGCCTCCCAAGTGCTGGGATTAAAACTGTGTGCTACTATGCCCGGTGTTGGCTTTTTACTTTTTATTTTGAGATAGAATCTCCTCTCACTAAATTGCCCAAGCTGGCTTTGAATTTACAATCTTCCTGCCTCAGTATCTCAAGTATTTGGGATTATAGGTACACGCCATCAGGCCAGACTAGGTGCTAGTTCTAAACACCTCATGAGGGAGAATGATGTGAAACCCAAAGGGAATGGAAATGGACTCTGGGGCTGGGGATGTGGCTCAGTAAGTAGAGTGTCTGCCTAGCTTACATGAAGTCCTGAGTTCTATCACCAGCACTGAATAAACTGGACGTGGTGACACAGACCTGTAATCCCAGCATTTAGGAGGTAGAGGCAAAAGGATCAGAAGTTTAAAATCAAGGTCATCCTGAGCTATAGAGAGAGTTCAAGAACAGCCTGGGCTACATGAGATCCTGTCTCAAAAAAATAAAAAATGAACTCTGAGAAAGAGTGCAGCATTTAAGAACACTCTTGGGCCTGTGAGAGTTCAGAACATGGGCATCAAGAAAACTAAGAGTGAGAGGCTAGGGAGATGGCGCAGCAGTTAAAGGCACTTGATTGCAAAGCCGGCTGACTTGGGTTTGATCCTCCCTCACAGTCACATAAAGCCAGACACAAAGTGGCACATGCCTCTGTGATCCCAATGCACCTAAGGCAACGGGAGGCAAAGCCAGGAGACTGCAATGTTAGTGGGCTAGACTTCTTGGCAAAGAGACTCTGTGGCACAGAAAATGGAGCACAGACACCTCAAGGTTGTCCTCTGACCTCTGCACACCCATATACACACATGCCAGTAAATACATAGTGAGAAGTGGGGCTGGGCATAATGGTGCCTGTTTGTAAGCAAGTGCCTTTAACTTAGGACATCTCCCCAGCCCCCATGGAACATGTTTGTGATCCCAGCACTGGCGAGACTGAGGAGGGAGAATCATGAGTTTGAGGCCAGCCTGAGATAGGTTGAAATCCCTGCCTCAAATGCAAACAATAATAGCGCAGCACGTGCACATGCACACATGCAGATAAAGCAAAGAGCAACAAACCTAGGTCCAAACACAGACTCTGAGTGACCTTGAATAGCTTTGAACTTTAACCTCTCAGTTTCCTTACTTGTAAAAGGATAATCATAGTCACAGGAACTCACAGGGGCCTTGCTGGAATTCAATACGATAAGGCAAGTAAACCAGCTAGGGTCAGCATACAATAAAAAGGCGGCTGCTTCTGATCACAGGAGCAGAGACCTTGAGTGAGCACTCACTGCGTCCCAAGTGGAGATCATTACTGTTCTTGTTACATGCACTGTGGCGGTTTGATTCAGGGGTCCCCCATAAACTTAGGTGTTCTGGATGCTAGGTTCCCAGCTGATGGAGATTTGGGAATTAACACCTCCTGGAGGCAGTGTATGATTGGGGGTGAGCTTATGGTATTATAACCAGTGTCCCCTTGCCAGTGTTTGGCACACTCTCCTGTTGCTATTATATATCTGATGTTTGCCAGAGGGTGATGTCCACCCCTCTGCTCATGCCATAGTTTTCCCCTGCCATCATGGAGCTTCCCCTTGAGTCTGTAAGCCAAAATAAGCCCCCTTTTCCCCCACAAGCTGCTCTTGGTTGGGTGGTTTCTGCCAGCAATGCGAACCTGACTGCAACATGCACACACACCCTGCCTGGCACCTGATTGACACTCCAAAAAACATGACTTCCAGTCTTTTTTTTGGTCTCTTTCCTCCAGCCACCCCACCTTTGCCCTCTCTCCAGCTTTCACATTGTCAGCCAGTTCCCTTCCTGGTCAAGAAGGGTGCAGCTAGAGACCGTGTCTTTCCCCCTCCCCCCTGCCCAGTCTCACTCTCTACACCTCAGCCTTAGCCACTCCACTAGGCCCAAAGAAGAGAAGGGGGTCTGGGGCTGACCCTGTGGCCTGGCCCCATAAAGCATCTCTGGAGACCGAGTGGGGGCAAGGCAGGAGGAGGACGTCAGCTCTGACGCAATTGCATGCTCATTACTTGGCTTGCTTCCTCTTCTTTGAGTGTTTACTGGAGCCTGAATTCCACAGAACCCTTTGGAAGTGTGCAATGATAGCCGGGGCAGGCAGCATGCAAAATTGTCCTTGCTCCACAGGCTGCTTAAGAGAAAGTGATACTGTGCCTACCTTGGCCTCAAGTGCCCTGGGCTCAGGGCACAGAAAAGAGATAGCAAACGTCCTGGAAGGGACAGGGAAGGTAGAGTGAAGGTGAGAGGTATAACTGAGGACAAACTGCTGCAGATTCCAGGCCCAGCTTCCAGAACCAGCCTCAGAGAGAGGCTAACAAATTAGACCCTTTATCTAAGATGGGTGGAAGGGCCCATCCTAGAAGATCTCAGGTGACAGGAGCCTCAGAAGCAGCCTGGAGGATCACCTTTTCCTTAATAGCAGAAATCCTAGCTTTTCCGAAGGACCTTGTCTTCCAGCTATTTGTGTGGGGCCCTCATCTGGGAGGCCACTCCATCTTCAGCCACCCGCCAGGCCAAATCACCGGGAGACAGACATCCTTAGAAGTGCAGGGTGCACAGTGATTAGGGACATGGACTTCCTACAGCTGATTTGCAGCTAGTCCAGTTACTGGCTGGCTGCCCCAGGCGAGTCATTTCACCTGACTCTCAACTTCCTCCTGGCAAAGGAACATCATAAAAGTGTCACCTCCCAGATCAAGCCTCTAGGCCCCAGAACCTTGCTTGGCAACAGTACAAGCTCTCAATCACTATTAGATGTTGGTTTTCTTTCTTTCTTTTTTTTAGAATAAAAGCTTAGAGGATATATATATATATATATATATATATGTATATATATATATATATATATATATAATTTCTGAAGCAGAGGCTCAATTATCCTGCTTCTGTCAATATCTAATGACTATTTCTCAGTTATCAGGAAAGATCTGATATCCCCTCCCCCAGAGCTGTGAAATTGAGTAGCTAAGCTTGCTCAAGCTCTGGAGTCATTCACAAAACCCACCCAAGATAATCAGGGATCAAGGAAACTCAATACTGAGTGGGGAAAACCTGACACAGAGCTGGGGCACCTCTGAGGAGCTTTCACTTTGGACATGCAAATGAGACAGACAGCGCCTGGCCTCTGGGTCCTTCCTGGGACCCTGGAGTTCCCAGATTAAGGCATGGGGCACCTGGGTCTCTAGCTAGCCAACATGCCTTTGCTTGGAATCTCCTCTTTCTCCTCCTTCTCCTCTTCTTTTTATTTTCCCAAGGAAGGGTCTCACTCTAGCCCAGGCTAACCTGGAGTTCATTATGTATTCTCAGGCTGGCCTTGAACTCATGGCAATCTTCCTACCTCTGCCTCCCAAGTGCTGGGATTAAAGGCATGACCCATCATGCCTGACCCCTCTTCTTTTTTTTTTTTTTAATATTTATTTATTTATTTGCAAGAAACAAAGAGGCAGAAAGAGAGAGAGAGAGAGAATGGGCATGCCAGGGCCTCCAGCCACTACAAATGAATACCTGTGCAACCTTGTGCATCTGGCTTACATGGGTCCTCCAGAATCAAACCTGGGTCCTTTGGCTTTGCAGGCAAGTGCCTTAAGCACTAACTCATCTCTCCTGCCCCCTCCTCTTCTATTTTAAAGTTGGCTTTTACCCATCACCCATGATGACATGTTGGTAGGCCCAATATTGGGCAGGTAATGACAGCTGCTGTTTGAGTGCTGTAAAATCATGAATGTTAAAGACAGCATTCCATAGCGCCTCTTCCCATCCTCAGTCTGGCTCTGACATTCTTTCTAGCACCTCTTCCCTGTGCCTTGGCAGGTGTGATACAGTTGTCTCATTTAGTGCTGAGCATTCAACTGTCACATCTTCTCAGCACTTGGAGAGTCTTGGGATTTCCCAGTAGTCACCATCAACAAAAAGAAGGTATTCTCACCAAAATGAGAGCAGCACCAATCTGCTAATCTTTGATCATCAACATCAGTATTACAGTGCAATTTGATGGGTACAACATGTCAAATCCAATCAGAGAGCAGTTGGCTGATTTTGTTTTTCTTTCTTAAGTTTATTATTATTATTTACTGCTCTCCGTGTGTGTGCATGCACAGGCCACAGAGCATGTGTGGAGCTCAGAGTACATGTTTCAGATTGGTCCTCACGTTTCCACTTCAGGTGAGGCAGGGTCACTCTAGATTCTGGCTTTACTGTTCTTTGTTGTACTTGCCATGAGCTTCTGTGAATTTCACCTGTCTCTACCCTCCTTCTTGCCATCAGTGTCAACAGCATAGAAGGCATAACCTTTGTTTTCTTACATGGGGCTGGGGGATTGTACTCAGTTCCTCCAGCTTGAGTGGAGGCACTTTATTCAGTGAACCATCACCGCCTCAGCCCCCTATGTTTTTCTTTTTTTTCTTTCTTTCTTTCTTTTTTTTTTTTTCAAGGTAGGGTCTCACTCTAGCTCATGCTGACCTGGAATCCACTATGTAGTCTCAGGATGACCTCAAACTCACGGCAATCCTCCTACCTCTGCCTCCCAAGTGCTGGGATAAAAGTCATGTGCCATCACGCCCAGCTCTTTTCTTTTCTTTTCTTTTCTTTTTCCTTTCCTTTCCTTTCCTTTCCTTTCCTTTCCTTTCCTTTCCTTTCCTTTCCTTCTTTCTTTCTTTCTTTTTCTTTTTGAGGAAGGGTCTTGCCCTAGCCCTGGCTGAGCTGGAATTCACTATGTAGTCTCTCAGGCTGACCTTGAACTCACAGCGATCCTCCTACCTGTGTCTCCTGAGTACTGGGATTAAAGGCACATGCCACTATGCTGGGTTGTCCCCAGTCTTGATGAACAATATGACTTTTTACCCTTTTGCCTAAACCAGAGGGGCTAGCCCCTTCCTAGACCAAACCACATACACCATGTATTTTTTAATGTTTTATTTATTTATTAATTTGAGAGAGAGGCAGGTAGAGAGAGAGATAGAATGGGTGCACCAGGACCTCCAGTCATGGCATATACACTCCAGACACATGTGCCACCTGGGCCCTTAGTCTTCACAGGCAAGCGCTTTAACCACTAAGTTATCTCTCCAGCCCCCCCACACCATGTTTTTAACATTGTCTAAATACATCTCCCCCACTCTCCTCCATGCCCACTTCTTCGTGACATGAAGCCTGAATCATTGCATGTCTTGTGTAATAATAAATGGCCTCTAGGGCCTTAATTTCCTCCCCCTTTGTACTCAGTTCCTCGTGAAAAGTCTGTCTGATGACAGTCTTGGTTGTTTTTTTTTAATAGTTTTTAATTTTTATTTATTTGAGAGCTACAGACAGAGAAAGAGGCAGATAGAGAGAGAGAATGGGCGCACCAGGGCCACCAGCCACTGCAAACGAACTCCAGATGCATGCGCCCCCTTGTGCATCTGGTTAATGTGGGTCCTGGGGAATCGAGCCTCGAACTAGGGTCCTTAGGCTTCACAGGCAAGCGCTTAACCGCTAAGCCATCTCTCCAGCCCGACAGTCTTGTTTTTGAGAACCCACTGTGACCCACAGGCCTTGCTAGAGAGAGGCCCCTGCACCCCTTGTTGACCTCACTGAAGCTTGCCCTGCTGTGGCAACAGCACTTGGAACTAGACATGTACATTTGATCCAAAGCTGGGCTAAATTCCGTCTCCAGGGACTTTGGAACTGGGGCTTAGTAACTCTGGTTCAAATGCCCCCAAGGGTCACAACAGTAATGATATTGAGTGAGCCTGCCCAATGAGGGACAATGAGAAAGGGCGACAATAGTGGCAGTGGAGAGTGTGTCTTGGCTGTAGGCAGCAGCTGTGACTCTGCTCTGGCAGATGGTTGCCATGGGAATATAGGCCCAGAGTTGTCAGAAATTCTAATTTTCCAGGTTTTTATGTGGAGTTTCCTAATTTTTGAATTTTGGGCACTAATTCCTTCTTCTAAATACCACAGGCTAAGAATTTTTTTTTTTTTTGCATCATTTTTGGCATATAGTTTGCAATTGGTGCCAAGGAGTCAGGCTTAAGCACTGGACGCAAAGCTGGAGACAGCCTTTTCCTGCCATCTACATGGAGAAGCAGAGAAAGCCCTCCGCACAGCGGCAGGAGCAGAGCCCATCCTGCTGGTTTCTTGTCCCTAGACATGGCGCCTGCCCACATTTGTTTCCTAGCCTAACCCTCCAGCCTTCTTCCCAGGCCCAGGACTGTGTAATGGTTAAACCTTAGGAGCTCTGAATCCAGACAGACAGGGACTGACTGTGTGACCCTGTTTGCTCTTGAGCAAGTCACTTCACCTCTCTGAGTCTCTACAAAACTGCCCACATTCCTCAGAAGGTTGTTATTAGAATTAGATGTGATACTGTTCAGAAAGTTCTGGGTGTGGTACTCAGTACCCAGCAAGTACCCAGTGAATGTCAGTTCCCGTGATCATTATTATTGTCAGTTGTAGTAGAATTCCTCCTCATCCTGGCATCCTGTCTTCCAGAGCCCTTTCCTCTTTGCATCTACCATTTCTTACCACTATTTTATTTGCATTAGCATATTATCTATTTTCCTCAGTGCTAGAGATTAAGCTCAAGGCCTTACACATGCTAGGAAAGTGCTCCACCACTGAGCTACAGCCCTTATCATACACTTCTTGAGTGAAAAACTGTAGGGAGCTAATGCAGACGCCATTACAAGATGGCGCTGGCTTCCTGCCAGTCTTGAGGTAAACAATTCCTTATTTAGGCAGCGCCTTGGCGCCAACCTCACTTGAGGTTGCGCATGTGCTTGACGCACCTTGTCCCGAGCCTGTCCCGTGGCTCCTGTGGGCGGGTGAGCCTATGGCAGCCAATCAGCAGGCGCCCCGTAGTATTCTGCCCTATAAAAGCAGCTACACTCCTGCGCCCCTCGCCATCAGCTTTCCTGTTAACCAAGAGGCTCTCCAATAAAGTGTGATCAAGAAGGATCTTCATCTGGTGGTCGTTCTTCTCCTGCAGGACAGGGGGCTCGCCCCAAAAAAACCCCATTTTATTTCTATTCATATGAGGGAAATGGGTTGGAACAGTGTTTTGTGCACAGGAGGCACTCAAGTAACATGTTTTTCTTGTTTTTTGTTTTGTTTTGTTTGGTTTGGTTTGGTTTTTCAAGATAGGATCTCACTCTAGCCCAGGCTGATCTGGAATTCACTATGTGGTCTCTGGGTGGCCTCAAACTCACAGTGATCCTCCTACCTCTGCCTTCTGAGTGCTGAGATTAAAGGCATGTGCCACCACACCTGGCAAGAAACCTGTATATACAAGTATTGGTATAATACTTGGAATTTTTGCTTCATGAGTACAAGGGCCTTGTCTGTCTGATTCATTCATATCTCTCAAGCACAAATAGAACCTTTGATATATATTTATTGAAGAAGACTGAAAGATTTTTTACTCTTCACCAACATTCTTTAACATGTCCTCAGAGCTCATCAGTGAAACTTTCAATCAACTGTTTCTGAACAATAGGTCTGGACACTCTGTCAGTCCCAACCCATTTTTCTTTTCTTGTTTGTTTTTGTTTTCGTTTTTTGTTTTTTTCGAGGTGGGGTCTCACTCTAGCCCAGGCTGACCTGGAATTCACTACAGAGTCTCAGGGTGGCCTCAAACTCACAGCGATCCTCCTACCTCTGCCTCCCAAGTGCTGGAATTAAAGGCGTGCGCCACCATGCCCGGCCCATTTTTCTTTTCTTTTGAGGAACCCATCTTCCTCTCCTCAGTATGGCTGGTCCACCACAGCTATGAAACAGCCATATGACCTACAGGTAAGGAATCACAGTTATCCTCTTGTTATAGCATTGGTGTAGGATGGGCTGTGGTTGGTTCAAAGGCAATCAGAACTGAAAATGTTAGAAAGAGAAAATTTGCTTCCCTCCCCAGGGATTGAAAAAAACAAGTCTGAAGGTACATAGGTCACTTTTTAGGCTGTGCCTAAAGCCAAGCCCTTGACTTTTTTTTTTTTTTTAAAGAGAGAGAGAGAATTGGCCAGGGCCTCAACCACTGCAATTAAACTGCAGATGCTTGTGCCACCTAGTGGGATGTGGGACCTTGCACTTACATCACCTTCATGTGTCTGGCTTACGTGGGATCTGGAGAGATCAAACATGGGTCTTTAGGCCTCACAGGTAAGTGCCTTAACCTCTAAGCCATCTCTCCAGCCCACCCTTGACTTTTCTATTAGTGATCATCAATTCCTTTTCTGTTGTTGAGTTGAATTTCTTTTGTTTTTATTTTTATGTTTTTGTTAGAGAGAGAAAGACAGAATATGGACTTTGGACAGACTAGGGCCTCTTGCCACTTTACATGAACTCCAGATGCATGTGCCATTTTGTGTATCTAGCTTTACATGGGTATTGGGAAATCATACTGGGGCCGACAGACTTTGCTAGCAAAAGCCTTTAAAATGGCTAAGCCATCTCCACAGCCCTTGAGTTAAGTTCCTATCACTTATGTCCAGAAGAATACTGGTATCAGTTGGGTTTCTAGACAGAGGTCATAATAGGCATATGCCATACCCTTATAACTACCTATCAGCCCTCAATGTTCCCCTTTCTCTAAGAACTGCCTTTACCTAACTAGACTAACAGCTATGTGTGTACTACCCAATCCTGTCCCCCAAGGCCACGACTGGTTGGACCAGAGGTGGACATATCTCTCAGGGTAATCAAATGAGATCCTCACTTCTGGGGATTTGTGTTTGGAAGAGACATCTGAATCTAGGCTGCTGGTTTAAACTGAGAGGATATGGAATTGGGAGCTGAGAGAAGGTCACATTCATAGCTCTGCAGAGGAAACGCTGGTCTGCTGCAGAATGATGTGGATGGATGTACTTATGGAAGCAGAGGCTGGAGGCCATGGTTCCCCAGAGAGAGAGAGAAAGAGACAGAGAGAGCAAGAGAGTGCTGCTTCCTCATCCCTCATGAGACTAATTACTTCCCTTGGGCTCCATGAGACTTCTCTGTGTTCACGCAATTCCCTCCCCTACCATTCCCTCTCCCTTTTCTTTTGTAAGCTTAAACTAACTGTACTGTAGTTTTTGTTTTTGTTTTTACTTGCAACTAAAAGGTTTTTAGACCACTGTCCTAGAAACAAGATTATAGCTAAGCTGTCTTGCTCACTAAGCTTTCAATGGTCCCTGATCACTGATCCAGACATTCAAACATGGAATTACCTGTGTTCACAGGCCTGGCTTGGTCCTCTGTAAACTGAGAATACTAATGCCTACTTTGCAAGGTCTCAGTCATTCAGTAGACTGAATGAGATAAGGTGGAAATAAGAGCTTTGCACAGCCCTGGGCTCAGAGAAGCCAGGGAGCGGATTCATTTGCATACAGAAGGGTTAGGTCCAAGTCCAGACCCGAGTAGGTCCCAGCAAGGACAAGAACAACAGCCGAAAGGGACAGCACCTCTCCCCGTTTGCACCTTTTCATCTCACTTGCACCAATTTTTCAAAAGTATTGAGGTACAAAGGTATATCTTCCTTTTTCTTTTTATTCTGGGATTCTGTTCCAACGATACAATCAGACTAGAGAAAATACATAAGCATGAGGATGCATATAGCACTAGAGTTTCTTTTTTCTTTTTTTGCTTTTTCTGGTTTTTCAAGGTAAGAGTTTTGCTGTAGCCCAGGCTGACCTGTAATTTGCATGTATTACCACACCTGATGTTAAAAAGAAACCTAGAGTTTCTTTTTAATATATATATTTTTTGGTTTTTCAAGGTAGGATCTCACTCTAGCTGAGGCTGACCTGGAATTCACTCTGTAGTCTCAGGGTGGTCTCAAACTCATGGCAATCCTCCTACCTCTGCCTCCCAAGTGCTCGGGATTAAAGACATGTGCCACTATGCCTAGGGAATTGAACCTGGGTCCTTTGGCATTACAGTCAAGTGCCTTAACCACTAAGCCACCTTTCCAGTCAAGCCCATGGTTTTTGAGGCAGGGTCTCACTCTAGTACAGGCTGACCCAGAACTAACTGTGGAGCTCAGGCTGGCCTCGAATTTATGGCAATCCTCTTACCTCAACCTCCTGAGTATTGGGATTAGATGTGTGCATCACCACACCTGGCTCTAAGACATATTTTTTTCCAGGTAGGGTCTCACTCTAACCCAGGCTGACCTAGAATTCCCTATGTAGCATGGGCCTTGAACTCATGGCGATCCTCCTACCTCTGGCACCTGAGCGCAGGGATTAAAGGCATATGCCACCATGCCCGGCTTTAAGACATAACTTTTTTATTTTTATTTATTTATTTATTTTTTGGTTTTTCAAGGTAGGGTCACACTGTGGCTCAGGCTGACCTGGAATTAACTATGTAGTCTCAGGGTGGCCTCAAACTCACAGTGATCCTCCTACCTCTGCCTCCCTAGTGCTGGGATTAAAGGCATGTACCACCACACCCAGCTAAAACACAACGTCTTTAAACAAAAACAAACATGGAATCAAATGTAAAATATTAGGGTGTATAATATAAAATTTGTCTGATTTTTTTTCTTGTGTGAGTTTTTACTTTTTCTTTTGGCTCTTTTGTTTTTGTCCAAGTTTTTTAAGATAAAAGTCCAATATTTTCTTCTTTTATTTATTTATTCATTATTTGAGAGAGATGAAGAGGCAGAGAGAAAGAGAGAATGGGCACACCAAGACCTCCAGCCACTGCAAACTGCATGCGCCCCCTTTTGCATCTGGATTACATGGATCTCGGGGAATCGAACTGGGGTCCTTATGCTTGGCCTTAACCACTAAGTCATTTCCCCAGGCCCTCTTTTCTGTTTTTGTTTTTTTGAGGTAGGGTCTCACTGTAGCCCAGGTTAACCTGGAATTCACCATCATCTCAGAGTGGCCTCGAACTCACAGGGATATTCCTACCTTTGCCAACCCAGTGCTGGGATTAAAGGCATGGGCCTCCTTGCTGGGAACTTATTTCTTTTATGTTTTGGTATTTTGAGGCAGGATTTCATTCTAGCTCAGGCTGACCTGGAATTCACTATGTAGTCTCAGGGTAGCCTTGAACTCATGGCAATCCTCCTACCTCTGCCTCCCAAGTGCTGGGATTACAGGCGTGCACCACCATGCCTGGCTTCTTATTTTGTTTTTAATATATTTGATTTACTTGTTTATTTGAGAGACAGAGAAAGAGGCAGATATATAGAGAGAATGGGTGTGCCAGGGCCTCTAGCCACTGCAAATGAACTCCAGACGCATGTATCACATTGAGTATCTGGTTTACATGGGTGTTGGGGAATTGAGCCTGGGTCCTTAGTCTTCGCAGGAAAGTGCCTTAATTTCTAATCCATCTCTCCAGTCCAAAAGTCCAATATATTAAGCAAAGTGCTATTTTTCTTCCATGAGAAAACAAAACGTCCTAAAGAAATTTCTCCTCCTGATATTTCAACCCTAAACAGCCTCATATACCACCTGCCTTACAAAGCATTCAGTCTTCTCTCCCTTCGGGGTTCAACTTGTGTGGAAAAACTCATGAAGCATTTATGTAAGTACCAGGTCTGAGGCCTCTAGTAGTAAAGGTATTGATAAGGATAGATATCCACAACATTCTCTTATAAAAAAAAAAAAAGCAGGTTACAAAAACAATATTACCAAAAATGTTAACAGTGGTTATCTTAGGCCATAGCATGTCAGGTGATCTTTTGGACTGTTTGTATTATCAGAATTTTTGTTGTTGTTTGTTTATTGAGGTAGGGTCTCACTCTAGCACAGGCAAACCTGGAATTTATTATGTAGTATCAGGGTGGCCTCAAACTCACAATGATCCTCCTACCTCTGCCTCCTGATTGCTGGGATTAAAGGGGTGCACCACCATATCCAGCTCAGAAATTTGTATACTGTGCATATATTATATAAGATAATTTCATGGCTGTGGTACACCTTGATTTTATTTTCTCCTATATTGTCTTCAAATCATGTTCGATTAGATTTCCTCTAATACTTTTATTTTTTCTTCAGGAATAGGATAATTTACCTGGCTGCCCAGTTGGCTGGGAAACTGCTCCAGACAAGAGAGCCTCTTCCACAGGTAAGAGGGCCTTGGATAAACTGGGTGGAAATGCTAGGCAGCTCACTAGTGTCCTCTTGTGGTCAGAATAGGTCAGTGCCTGCTCTATCTAAACAGCTCAGTGCACCCTGACAGCCAAGGTCATCCCTAGAAGCTAACTTCTGGCTATCCTTGAAATCCATATACTGCATGTCTGTACTGGTAACTTAGAACCCACTCTCAAACATACCATGATCTTAGCTCAGCCAGCCAAACCTATCTGGACAATGCTGTCTAAGCCAGAGGCTCCTGGAAGATGTTCTTTTCCAACTGCTAGAGTAAAAACAGGGCAGCTTTTCTGTCAGCAAGGCAGCACTGATGATCAGAACTGGCTTGGAGACAAGAAAAAGCAGAGTGGCAAGAAAACGAAGACCAATCATCCTAATCATAAAAGCTCTTGCCCTCGTGTGCTTCTTTTTTACTTAGTTTAATATTTTTATTTCTTTATTTGAGAGAGAGAATGAATGGATGCACCAGGGCCTCGTGCCTCTGCAAAGGAGCTCCAGATGCATTTGCATCTGGCTCATATAGGTACTAGGGAATAGAACCCAGGCCTTTAGGTTTTATAAGCAAGCACCTTTATCCACTGAAACATCTCTCTAGCCCCTACTTTTGTTTTTTTAAATTTATTCATTTGTAAGGTGAGAGAGACACACACACAGAGAGAGAGAGGTAGAGACAATGAGCATGCCAGGGCCTTTAGCTGCTGCAAAGGAACTGTACCACTTTGTGGATCTGGGTTTTTTTTTTTTAATTTATTTATTTGCAATGAGAGAGAGAGAGAGAGAGAGAGAGAGAGAGAATAGGCACGCCAGGGCCTCTAGCCACTGCAAATGACCTCCAGATGCATATGCCCCTTGTGCATCTGGCTTACCTGGGTCCTGCAGAATTGAACCTGAGTCCTTTGGCTTTGCAGTAAAACACCTTACCGCTAAGCCATTTCTCCAGCCCTGTGCATCTGGTTTAATATGGGCACTGGGGGATCAAACCCAGATTAGGCTTTTCAGGCAAGTGCCTTTAACTGCTGAGCCATCTCTCCAGCCCCAACTTTTTAATTTTTTCTTTTTCTTTTGATGTAGGGTCTCACTGTAGCCCAGGTTGAATGGGAATTCACTATAGAGTCTCAGGATGGCCTCAAACTCATGGCAGTCCTTCTACCTCTGCCTCCTGAGTGTTGGGATTAAAGGCATGTGCCACCATGCCCAGCTTTACATTTTTTTAAATTTAATTTTTATTTGAGGGAGAGAGTGTGGGTATACCGAGGCTTCTTGACCATACAAAGGAACTCCAGGCATATGCACCACTTTGTGCATCTGGCTTTACATTGGCACTGGGGAATTAAACCTGGGTTGGCAGGCTTTGCAAGCAAGGGCTTTTAACTGCTGAGCAATTCCCCCAGCCCTCTTTCTTACTTTTCAAAGTATTTCCATAGGCAGCTTGACATACACGAAATAAATTCACACAAGAATGTTTGCTCAGAATTGTTGGTAACAGAAAAAGAGGAAACAAACTAAATCATTCTCAGTAGGAGAGCATTTCACTAAAATGGAAAAGTACACAGTTGTTAAAAAGAATCCATTATATGTAAATGTGTTGGTGTGGAGCAATTTCCTTGACTCATTTTTGAGATTTTATTTAAAATTGAGTGTGGTGATACATCTGCAATCCCAGCACTCAGGAGGAGAGGAAGGAGAATCACAAAATCAAGGTCATCCTTAGCTGTATATTCAGTTCAAGGCTGGCCTAAGATACATGAGAATCTGTGTAGAAAGGAAATAAGAAAGGGAGTGTTGCAGTCCGGTTTGCATTGCTGGTAGAAATCACCCAACCAAGAGCAGCTTCTTGGAAAAAGAGATTTATTTTGGCTTGCAGGCTCGAGGGGAAGCTCCACGATGGCAGGGGGAAAGGATGGCATGAGAAAAGGGTGGACATCACCCCCTGGCCAACATAAGGTGGGACACAGCAACAGGAGGGTGTGCCAAACACTGGCAAGGGGAAACTGGCTTTAATACCCATAAGCCTGCCCCAACAATACACTCCCTCCAGGAGGCATTAATTCCCAAATATCCATCAGCTGGGAACCTAGCATTCAGAACACTTAAGTTTATGGGGGACACCTGAATCAAACCACCACAGGGAGGGAGGGAGGGAAGGAGAGAGGAAAGGAAGGAAGGAAAAAGGGAAGAAGAAAATATTAAAACTAGGAAGTAGGACTGGAGAGATGGCTTAGTGGTTAAGGTGTTTGCCTACAAAGCCAAAGGATCCCAGTTCAATTCTCCAGGACCCACATAAGCCAGATGCACAAGGGGGCACATGCATCTGAAGTTCGTTTGCAAGAGGCCCCCTCTTTCTGCCTCTTTCTCTCTCTCAAATAAATAAATAAAATAAAATAAATAAAACTAAGAAGTAACCAGGCGTGGTGGTGCACACCTTTAATCCCAGCACTTGGGACACACAGGTAGGAGGATCACCATGAGTTCGAGGACATCCTGAGACTACATAATAAATTCCAGGTCAGCCTGGGCTAGAGTCAGACCCTACCTCAAACATCAAATAAAATAAAATAAGGGCTGGAGAGATTGCTTAGTGGTTAAGGCACTTGCCTGCAAAGCTAAAGGACCTCAGTTCAATTCCCCAGGACCCACATAAGCCAGATGCACAAGGTGGCACATGCTTCTGGAGATCATTTGCAATGGCTGGAAGCCCTGGAGTGTCCATTCTCTTTCTCACTCTGTTTCTTTCCCTCTGTCAAATAAATAAATAAAAAGAAAATATTTTAAAAACTAAATTAAATTAAGAAGTGAGGAGCCGAAGAGATGGCTCTGTGGTTAAAGTACTTCCCAGCAAAGAATGTAAGAGCCAAAGAAAGGGTAGGACTCCTTACAATATGCACTTAACACTACCTATAAAGACCATCATAATAGGAGGAAAAGATCATGACATCAAAATAAAAGAGAGACTGATTAAGAGGAGGGAGGGGATATGATGGAGAGTGGAGTTTCAAAGGGGAAAGTGGGGGGAGGAAGGGAATTACTATGGGATATTATTTACACTCATGGAACTTGTCAATTAAAAAATATATTATTATGGAAGTTGTCAATAATTAAAAAAAACTGTTTTAAACAGAAAAAAGTATTAAATTTAAAAAAAGAAAAAAGGTACTTCCCTGCAAAGCCTAACAATCCAGATTTGATTCCCCAGTACCCACATAAAGCCAGATGCACAAGGTGGTGCATGGGTCTGGAGTTTGTTTGCAGGGGCTAGAGGCCCTCGAGAGCGCATTCTCTCTCTGCCTTCCTGCCGGGCATGGTGGTACATGCCTTTAATCCCAGAGCTCACTTGCTCGCTTGCTCAGGAGGCTGAGGTAGGAGGATTGCTATGAGTTCAAGGCCAGCCTGAGAGTACAAAGTGAATTCCTGGGCTAGAGGGATCACACCTTTGAAGCTGGTCTGCACTATATAACAAGACCCTGCCCCCTCAAAAAAGAAAAAGAAAAAAGAAAAATGAAGATATGTTAAGAGAAAGAAGGGGGAAACCCTTAGATGTATGACTAATTAATTTCTTTTACAAGAATGTGAAGACGGGGCCTGGCATGATGGTTCAGCAGCTGACGGAGCTTGTTTACAAAGCCAGCGAGCTTGAGTTCAGTTCACAAGCCACTCACGTAAACCGGATGCAAAAGTGGTGCAAGAATTTGGTGTTTGATCGCAGGGGCAAGAGGCCCTGCTTCACACACATACACAAAAAAATAAATTTAAAATATTTTATTTATTTATTTATTTATTTGAGAGAGAGAGAGAGAGAGAATGGGCACGTCAGGGCTTCTAGCCACTGCAAACAAACTCCAGACGCACGTGCCACCTTGTGCATCTGTCCTTATATGAGTACTGGAGAATCAAACCTGGGTCCTTTGGCTTTGCCAGCAAGCATCTTAAACTGCTAAGCCACCTCTCCAGCCCATAAATAAATAAAATTTGTAAAAAGAATGTGAAGACAACTGGATAGATTCACTCAAAAGAACAAAATAGGACTCTGATTCACACCACATAAACAATTTAATTCAAAATATATCATAGACCTAAATGTAAGTACAAAAACCCCATAAAACTCTTAGAAGAAACTATAGAAGTAAATCTTCATGACATTGGATTAGGCAATAGTTTCTCAGATATGGCACCAAAAGCATGAGCAACAAAGGAAAAAATAGATAACTTGCACTTTGTAAGCATTAAAACTTTTGTGTTTCAAAGAACACCATTTCCTGATGGAGAAGACACAACCCTGAGAATATATGAAAATATTTGCAAATCATATACTGTGTCAGAACAAGAGCTTGTCTCCAGAATATGTAAAGAACTCTTACAATCTAAAAATCAGAGATAAATTATTGTTTAAAAATGAGCAAAGGGACTGGAGAGATGGCTTATCAGTTTAGGCACTTGCCTATAAAGCCTAAAGACCCATGTTTGACTCTCCAGATCCCATGTAAGCCAGACACATGAAGGTAAGGCAAGTGCAAGATCACACATGCCCACTAAGTGGCACAAGTGTCTGGAGTTTGATTGAAGTGGCTGAGGCCCCAGAATGCCAATTCTCTCTCTCTCTCTCTCTCTCTCTCTCTCTCTCTCTCTATCTCTCTCTGTCTGTCTTTCTCTCTCTCTTTCTCTAAAATAAAATTTAAAAATGAGCAAAGGCCATGGTTGGACTTCCGGTTAAGATGGTGGCGGCGTAGGTACCACGCCAAAGCAGCCTAGGGGGGAAAAAGACCAAAAAAACTCAGCAAAATACACACTTTTACTAAAAAGTGAGGAGTATAGGAAATTGAAGCGGCAACGGAGAAGTAGACGAGTTATAGAGCATCCAGAGCCTGCACAGGCGGGAAAAGCGGCTCCGGCAGCTTGGCCAACCGCCGCAACCGCGGTGCAGCAGAAAACCGCCAGACTCGGCTCGAGCCGCAGGAAAAGCCAGGTGCGGGATTTTCCCCTCACACTGCGCTCTCCGCAACTCGGGAAATGTGAGGGGAGAGCGGCAGCGAGCAGCAGAGGAGCAGACCGCAAGGTAGAAGAACACGTGGAGCAGCGAGACAACCAGAGCCGCCGCGGCTCCCTCCCCTCCCCCACCGCCTAAGCCCAGCTCCAGCGAACAGAGCAGCAGCCCGGGACCTGGCCATGCCAACTTGGGCTGACAACGGGACCCAAGGAGGAGCAGAGTTCGGGAGCAACATCAGCGGCTCCAGCACCAGTACCAGCGGCCCCAGCAGCAGCAGACCCAGGAGCGGCAGCAGCGGCAGATCCCTCAGCAGCAGCTTCAGGGGGAGCAGCGGCAGTGGACACAGCAGCAGCAGCTTCAGCAGCAGTGGTGGCTTCAGCAGTGGCAGCTACAGCAGCAGCAGAGGCAGCAGCAGCGGCTCAGTTTGCCCCGTAGGAAAAGCAAGTGTCCAGCTCCAGAAGTCAGAACAGCAGCCCGACAACCCAGGCAGCAACTTGACTGAGACCAAAATCACCCAAGGTAACTGGGATTGCACCAGGGAAGGGTCTCACTTGGTCACAAGCTGACTTGGATCCCTCAACAGACCAGAAATCTAAACCTCTTTGTTGATAGAGGATCTGGTCAATAACTACTCTTGTATACATACTCGGGGCTGTTTTTGATTGAATGTGTACAGTGTTTAGTTAAAATTTTAGAATCTACCTGTATTTTATTCCACTCAGCCTGCTTGAATACTCCTATAGCAGGGAAACTCAACCCCTAAGAACATCTTTGTAGATACTCTGAGAGTCTTAAGAGCCACACCTAATACCTTAAGGTCCTACCCTGAAAATATATTACATCAAATCAATTGATACAGCTAAGAATACACAGCTAGCTAGAAAAATGAGCAAAGGGCAAGGGGCATAAGTCAGTTGTAGAGTGTGTGGTTAGCAAAGACCTATGCCAAGGATTTGAAAAGACATTTGTTCAAAGGATATGTTCAATGACTTTGCGGCAGATGAGTGAAATTTATGGAGTACTCCCCAAGAACCTGAGCAGCACTATGATTCTGGCATGAGTATCACCAAATGGATAGTTAATGGTGTATCACAGAGATGTTTAATTCATAAAGGTAGTATGGAGGGGCTGGAGAGATGGCTCAGCAGTTAAGGCTTTTCCCTGCAAAACTTAATGACCCACGTCTGATTCTCCAATACCCCCTTAAAGCCAGATGTATAGTGGTGCATGCATCTAGAATTCAGTTGCAGTGACTGGTGGTCCTGGTTCACTCATTCTCTCTCTCTCTCTCTCTCTCTCTCTGCTTATAAATAAATAATTTAAAAGAAATTTTTTTTTGGTTTTTTAATGCAGGATCTCGCTTGTAGCCCAGGCTGACCTGAAATTCACTCTATAGTTTCAGGGCGGCCTTGAATTCACAATGATCCTCCTTTTTCTGCCTCCCAAGTGCCGGAATTAAAGGCATGCGCCACCACGCCCAGCTCTTTTTTTTTTTTTTGGTACAAAATATTTTTTAAAAATATGGAGAAGTTGATTGAACTTCTAGGCCTCATGTCTTTTCTTTTCTTTCTTTCTTTCTTTCTTTTTTCCTGTTTTTTTGAGGTAGGGTCTTATTCTAGCCCAGGCTGACCTGGACTTCACTATGTAGTCTCAGGGTGTTCATGATCCTCCCACCTCTGCCTCTCAAGTACCGGGATTAGAGGTGTGCGCCACCACACCCAGCCTCATTTCCTTTTCTTTCTTTCTTTCTCTTTTACTTTATTTTTTTTTTCAGGGTAGGGTCTCACTCTAGCTCAGGCTGACCGGGAATTCATTACGTAGTCTCAGGGTGGCCTCACACTCATAGCAATCCTCCAACCTCTGACTCCCAAGTGCTGGGATTAAAGGCATGCACCACCATGCCTGGCTTTTTCTGCATTTTTTGTTTGTTTGTTTGTTTGTTTGTTTTTTCAAGGTAGGATCTCACTCTAGTTCAGGGAAAACTAGAATTCACTAATTCACTATGTAGTCTCAGGTTGGCCTTGAACTCACAGCAATCCTCCTACTTCTGCCTCCCAAGTGCCCGGCTAGTAGACTGCATTCATTTTACGTATTTTAAAAAATATTTTTATCAGGTGGGAGTGGTGGCATGTGCCTTTAATCCCAGCACTCAGGAGGCATATTATGAGTTCAAGGCCAATCTGGGACTACAGAGTGAATTCTAGCTCAGCCTGGGTTACCCTACCTCAAAGAAACCAAAAGAGCCAGGTGTGGAAGCTCACACCTTTAGTCCCTGCACTCAGAAGGCAGACATACCCTATAAACAACAACAACAAAAAAATTATGTCCTTGAGAAAGAGAGAGAGAGATCATATGGCATTCCAGGGCCTTATGCCACTACAAATGAGGTCTAGAAGCATGCGCTGCTTAGTGTATTTGGCTTTACCTGAGTACTGAGGAATTGAACACAAGCCATCAGGCTTTATAAGCAAGTGCTTTTAATCCCTCAGCTCTCTCTCCAGCCCCAAAGCCTCATATCCAACCCCCAGCTGATAGAGCATTTGGGTAAGCCTTGCCGGGGGAGGTGTGTCACTGGGCATGGACTTTGAGGTTTACTAATCTGGCCCTTCTGGATGTTCACTCTCACTACCTTCCTTCCCCTGATACTATGACAAGACTCTGTCATGCTTCTCCACTATAACGACACTTCCCCTTACTCTTTTGAGTAAGCTAGTTGGGCATGGTGGCACATGTCTTTAATCCCAGATCAGCCTGAGCTAACGTGAGACCCTACCTTAAAAAAAAAAGGTGGGGCTGGAGAGATGGCTTAGTGTTTAAGATGCATGCCTGCAAAGCCTAAAGACCCAGGTTCGATTCCCCAAGACCCATGTAATCCAGATGCACAAGGTGGCGCATGTGTCTGGAGTTCATTTGCAGAGGCTGAGGGACCTGGCATGCCCGTTCTTTCTCTCTCTTTCTCTCTCTCTCAAATAAATTTAAAAAAAAATTTTTAAATTTTTTATTTATTTATTTGAGAGTGACAGACACAGAGAGAAAGACAGAGAGAGAGAGAATGGGCGTGCCAGGGCTTCCAGCCTCTGCAAACGAACTCCAGACGCGTGCGCCCCCTTGTGCATCTGGCTAACATGGGACCTGGGGATCCGAGCCTCGAACCGGGGTCCTTAGGCTTCACAGGCAAGCGCTTAACCACTAAGCCATCTCTCCAGCCCCTTAAAAAAAAATTTAAGAGTGTAAGCTAAAATAACCTCTTCGGGCATTTTGTCCCAGCAACAAGAAGGCACAGGCACATACCATGGAATGAATGTGGAGGCCAGAGGACAACGTCAGAGTGTCCGGACTCCACTTTCTGTGAGACAAAGTCTCTTGCTGTTGCAAATGAACTGTCAAACTACAAACAAAACATGAGACTGCTGACCTTTGTGTGAGCCTCAGATACTTCTGGCTTCACCTCCCACATCTTCCATTGTTGAAGGCTGGATTGATATATACAGGCACCACCTTGCATCCAGCTTGATGTAGGTGTGGGGGGATTGAACCCAGGCTTTGCAAGCTACCACCTTTAACTATTGCATTGAGTGATCTCCTCAACACTCTCTTCAATCTCTCTCTCTATTCTTTCTTTTTTGTTTTGTTTTCGGTGGTAGGGTCTCGTTCTAGCTCAGACTGACCTGGAATTCACTATGTAGTCTCAGGATGGCCTCAAACTCACAGCAATTCTCCTACCTCTGCCTCTTGAGTGCTGGGATTAAAGACATGTACCTCCACACTCCACCACGCCCAGATCACTCTCTCCTTTATTTAAAAAAAGGGGGGAGGGGCTGGAGAGATGGGCAAATCCAAAGGACCCAGGTTCAATCCCTAGTAACCACAGAAAGCCAGATGCACAAGGTGGCACATGTGTCTAGAGTTTGTTTGCAGTGGTTAGAGGCCCTGGAGCACCTATTGTCTCTCTGTCTCTCTCTCTCACACTCTCTCAAATAAACAAATAAAAACGGTCTAAGGATTCAACTTAGAGCCTTATATGCTAGGTGGGTACTTTACCTCTGAGCTGCATCCTCAGCTCTTTTCCTTAATGCATTTGTTTGCATATTTATTCAACATATAGTTATCATGCACCAAGTTGATGCCAGACACAACTAAAGGAGCAGGATGGACTGTAGAGATGGGTCAGTGGTGAAGGTGCTTGACTGCAGTGCCTAACAACCCAGGCTTGATTCCCTAGTACCCATGTGAAACCAGATGCACAAAATGATGCATGCTTATGAAGTTTGCCTGCTGTGGCTAGAGGCCCTGGTGCTCCCATTCTTTCTCTTTCTTTCTTTTCTTCCTTCCTTCTTTCCTTGCAAATAAATAAATAAGATATTAACAAAAAAAGGAGCAGGGCTGGAGAGATGACTTAGTAGTTAAAGCTCTTGTCTGCAAAGCCTAAGGACTCGGGTTCCATTCCTCAGTAGCCATGTAAGCCAAATGCACAAAGTGGTACATGCATCTGGAGTTTGTTTGCAATGGGTAGAGGCCCTGGTGTGCTAATTCTCTGTCTCTCTTTCTCTCTCTCTCTCAAATAAATAAAAATTTAAAAAACATATTTTAAAACGTGCGGGAGATTCAGCCATGAACACAACTGATGACAGGGCTGGAGAGATGGCTTAGCGGTTAGGGCACTTGCCTGCAAAGCCTAAGGACCCAGGTTTGATTCCCCAGGGCTCACATAATCCAGATCTACAAAGTGGCCCAGGCATCTGGAGTTCATTTGCAGTGGCTAAAGGCCCTGCCACACCACTGTCTTTTTGTCTCTCTCTTTTTCTCACTCAAATAAGTAAGAGAAATACATTTTTTTAAAAAACCAACTAATAAAAAGCTGATGATAATCCTGTGATAATGGAGCAAATAATTTGGTGGTAAGAATGACAATAAACCAGGATATATAGTATCTTTGATGGTAGTAATAAATTACATAGGGAAGAAAATTAGACAATATTAATGGGAGCCAGGTATGATGGCGTACACCTTTAATCCCAACACTCAGGAGACAGAGTTAGGAGGATTGTTGTGAGTTCAAGGCCACCCTGAGACTATATAGTGAATTCCAGGTCAGTCTGGGATAGAGCAAGATATCCTGCCTCAAAAAAAAAAAATTAATGGGAGATGGGTAATTTTAATTTTAGATGTGCTGTCCAGGAAAAGCCTCACCAAGAAGATGGTGCGGGAGGAAAGAGATGCAGCACTAAGTGTAGGTAGTGGGGGAGCAATTTCCAGGCAGAGCAAGCAGCATATGCAAAAGCTCTGAACTGAGACATGAGCTATGCAGTGGAGAATATGAGATGCCTTAGTTGGGGATTTAGGGTTGCCAGCATGGTGGGGGGCAAGAGAGAAATGAGACAATGAGTTATCTCAGAAGGCTGAGGCAGAAGGATTATGAGTACCAGGCCAACCTGGGTTATTGAGAGGGAAGAGAAAGGGGGAAGAAAAAGGGAACGAGGAAGAAGAAGAAAGGAGATAGAGGATAGATAGAGAGATTTCAGAAACTCAGTTTATGAGGCCTCTCGCTCTCTCCCAGACTGACCTGGGAATTCACTATGTAGTCTCTGGGTGGCCTTGAACTCATGGCGGTCCTCCTACCTTTGTCTCTCAAGTGCTAGGATTAAAGGCATGTGCCACCATGCCCACTGAGACTTTTTGTTATTTGTTTATCCATTTGCAAGCAGAGAGACATAGAGAGACTAGAGATGAAGAGAGAGAGAGAGAATGGGCACAGCAGAGCCTCCAGCTGCTGTAAATGAACTCCAGATACATGTATCACTCTGTGCATCTGGCTTCACATAGGTCACAAGGTGATGCAAGTGTGCCAGGTTGCACATGCACACAAGATGGCACACGTGTCTAGAGTTTGATTGCAGTGGCTGGAGGCCCTGGCACACCAATACTCTTTCTCTTTCTTGTTCTCACTCTCTCATTAAAAAAAATCTATCTATCTATCTATCTATCTATCTATCTATCTATCTATCTATCTATATACACATACATATGTATGTATATATGTGTGTGTGTGTGTGTGTGTGTATGTGTGTATGTGTGTATATAAATGTTTACTTAGTTGCTAGAAACAGAAACGAAGAAAATTTGGTCAAAGCTTTGAATGAACAATCTCACGGGTACTACTAATAACTTGGGTGAATTAGAAGGCACTGGCACCAAATTGGCAATGAGAAAGCAAGGTCAAAATCAATAGACAGCTGTCTTCAGGAGGGAAGCAATCTGGAGGACTGGAGGGCACACTAAAATGGATGTCTGCTCCTCACACCAGCCTGCTGGGCAATCTTGCCCTCATGAACCCTCCACTTCTCACTTCTCCAGAAGGGCACCCCCCAGTGCTTTGGAGATATTTGTAAAAGTGTCTAAAAATGTTCTCAGAAAAAGCATTAGATGCTGTGAAGCTAAGCACATCACATCTCCATGTGTTTTCTCACCTGCTCTCTGCTGGTCGAGCCCTGGTCTCCTGGGAGGACTTCACCAGGTGCAAGGGCAGGGGTCTGTTTCGGCTTCTAGGCAACAGGGCAAAATGGCTCAGGGACCTTATACAACACTGTGGGCAGTGACTGCATAGTGCTTGCCTAGCATGCATAAGGCTCTGGGTTAGATCCTGTACACACATCCCCCCCCCAAAAAAGGGCCAGTAAACTTGTTGATGACTGAACCAAACTGATGAAAAAGTCAAGCTCAGTCGGTTGAGTGCTTACCTAGCATGCACAAAGCCCTGGATTCTACCCCAAGCACCACACTGGGCATGGTGACTCAAGTCTGAGGATAAGAAGTTCAAGGTCACCCTCAGCTATAACAAGTTCTAGGCTGGTATGACATACATAAGAGCCTGTCTCAAAAAAAAAAAAGTTGGGGCTGGGGAGGTGGCTCAGTACTTAAGGTGCTTGCCTGCAGAACCTAACAACCTGAGTTCAATTCCCCAGAACCTATGTAAACCCAGATGCACAAAGTGGCACATGTATCTGGAGTCCATTTGCAGCAGCTACAGGCCATGGTGCACCCATTTTTTTTTTCTGTCTGTCTCCATTTTTTCCCTTTTTGTTTGCAGATAAATAAAAAAAAAATTAACTCCTTTCGTTTATTTATTTGAGAGAAAGAGAGAGAAGCAGATAGAGAGAATGGGTGCACCAGGGCCTTTAGCCACTGCAAACAAATTCCAGATGCATGTGCCACCTTGTGAATCTGGCTTACACGGGTCCTGGGGAATTGAATCTGTGCTTTTGGCTTCTCAGGCAAGCACTTTAACTGCTAAGCTATCTCTCCAGTCCAGTTAAAAATATATTATTTATTTGTTTGAGAGAGACAGAGAAGCAGATAGAGAGACAGAATGAGTGTGGCAGGGCCTCCAGCCACTGCAAACAAACTCCAGACACATGCACCACCTTGTTCATCTGGCTTATGTGGGTCCTGAGGAATTGAATCTTTGGTTTTATAGGCAAATACCTTAGCTACTAAGCCAACTCTCCAGCCCTCAACTAAAAAAATAAAAATATTTTTATTTATTTTTATTTTTTAAATGGACGCATCAGGGCCTCCAGCCACTGCAAATGAACTCCAGATGCATGTGCCACCTTGTGCATCTGGCTTACACCGGTACTGGGGGATCGAGCCTTGAACCAGGGTCCTTAGGCTTCACAGGCAAGTGCTTAACCACTAAGCCATCTCTCTAGCCCCCCTCCAAAAATATATTTTTAAAGTTGGATAGGGAGGCAAAAAAAAAAAAAAAAGTCAAGGAATGTTAAAAAAGAGAAGCTATAGGCTGGAGAGATGGCTCAGTGTCACTCAAGTGTGAGTACTTGATCACATCCGCAGAACCCGTGTAAAGACTGTAGTGTTAGAAGCCGGGCGTGGTGGCGCACGCCTTTAATCCCAGCACTCGGGAGGCAGAGGTAAGAGGATTGCCGTGAGTTCGAGGCCACCCTGAGAATACATAGTGAATTCCAGGAACAGCCTGAGCCAGAGTGAGACCCTGCCTCGAAAAACCAAAAAAAAAAAAAAAAGACTGTAGTGTTAGCATCTGTAATCCCTAGCACCTCCCTCAGGGCAAGCGGGAATCATCCTGAAGCTCAAGGACCAGCTAGCCCAGTAAAAGCAGCTCTGAGAGATGGCTTAGCAGTTAAGGCGCTTGCCTGCAAAGCCAAAGGACCCAGGTTCAACTCCCCAGGGCCCGTGTATACACAAAATAGTGCATGTGTCTGGAGTTTGTTTGCAGGGGTTAGAGGCCCTGGTGTGCCCATTCTCTCTCTCTCCCCCTCCCTTTCTCTCAAATAAAATAAAAAAATTAACAGAAGCAGGCCTCAGATAAGATAGAAGGCCTAGACTGACACCTGAAGCATTTAAAGTCTTTTGACCTCCACACATGCCATGACTTGTGCCTGGTCACACTCACACGTCAACACACACACATACATCATATCGGTATGCCAAAAGAGGACACTTAGAGATAGAGGGAGAATCCAGAGGGAAGGGGCTGGGGCGATGGCTCAGGGGATGAAGTACTTGCTGCACAGGCGTGAGGACCTGAGTTCTGATCCCCAGCAACCACGTAAAATGCCAGGCAGGGCAGCGCATGGCTGTAATCCCAGCACTGGTGAGGCAGAGAAACAAGGATCCCTGAGGTATGTTAGCTAGCTGCTATAGCTCAATTGGTTGGCTCTAGGTTCAGTGAAAGAAACTGTCCCCCCAAGCCGGGCGTGGTGGCGCACGTCTTTAATCCCAGCACTCGGGAGGCAGAGGTAGGAGGATTGCCGTGAGTTCGAGGCCACCCTGAGACTACATAGTGAATTCCAGGTCAGCTTGAGCCAGAGTGAGACCCTACCTCGAAAAACCAAAAAAAAAAAAAAAAAAGAAAAGAAACTGTCCCCCCAAAAAGTAACCTGGAGAGTGATTGAGTCAGATATCAACCTCTAGCTGCCGCATCCACACCTGCACACACACACACACACAGAAAGAGAGATAAAAGGTATTCAAGTTCCTACTAGGTCAGATGCTATGCTAGATGCTTTCAGAAATAAGTGTTGTCATATATATATTAAATATGCATCCAGATAGTGCATTTTCCTCAGGCTAAGAAATATGGCAAGTGCACAAAGGGTACAATGCATGTTTCTGTTCTCCTTTAGTTCTCACCACGCTGCAAACTGGGCTCCAGTTAGGGGGCAGCTTGGTTCACTGTTATGTGCTCTCATGTCAGACAAATTTAAGTTCAACTTCTAGCTGTGCCACATCTGGGTCCTTAATGATTCTGGGAAAGGGCCTTTACTCTCTGGGTTTTGGTTTCTTCAACTGTAAAGTGGGAAAATCATACAAGTTACCAAGCAAAGTTTCATCTAAAATCCTTAGTGTAAGGCGTAGCCCACAGTAGCTTCTCAATAATCATTGGCCCTAGTGGTACTATTTGTTTTTCTTGTGTTTGTTTTAGTTTTTTATTGTTGTTTTTTCTTTGTTAGGTTTTTCAAGGTAGGGTCTCACTCTGGTCCAGGCTGACCTGGAATTCACTCTGTAGTCTCAGGGTGGCCTTGAACTCACAGCGATCCTCCTACCTCTGCCTCCCAAGTGCTGGGATTAAAAGTGTGTGCCACCATGCCTGGCAAATGTTTTTTAGTTAATTGAGAGAGAGAGATAAAGAGATAAAGAGAGAGAGAAGCCAGGCGTGGTGGCGCCTGCCAGCCACTGCAAACGAACACCAGATGTGTGCACCCCCCCTTGTGCATCTGGCTAGCATGGGTCCTGGGAAATTGAACCTGGGTCCTTTGGCTTTGCAGGCAAATGCCTTAACACTAAGCCATCCCTCCAGCAATATATATTTATATAATATATATTTTTATATTTTTATTTTATTTATTTTAATTTATATATTTATATATTATATATACATATATATTTATATATTTTAAAAATAAATATAATATATAAATAAATATTAAAAAATAAACATTTAAAAAAAAAGAGAGAGATCAGCCTGGGCTAGAGTGAGATCCTACCTTGAAAAACCAAAACAAACAAACAAAAAGCTGAGACAGGTGTGGTGACATTTGCCTTTAATCCCAGCACTGGGGAGGCAGAGGTAGGAGGATTGCTGAGAGTTCCAGACCACCCTGAGAGCATATAGTGAATTCCAGGTCAGCCTGAGCTAGAGTGAGTCCCTACCTCGAAAAAAATCAAAATTAAAATAAAAGGCTGGCTGGGGTGTGGTGGCTCATGCCTTTAATCCCAGCACTTGGGAGGCAGAGGTAGGAGGCTTGAGAATTCAAGGCTAGGTGGCATGTTAGGAAAGCACTCTGTCAACCAAGCCACATCCTTAGCCTTACTTTAATCTGAGAGCAGGTTGTGACTCATACCAAGTTGATGAGAATGATGGAATTTTTGTTTTGTTTGCAAGTAGCAAAGATAGGAACCCAGGACCTCACACATGCTAGGGAAGCTCTTTACCACTGAACTATGTACCCATTGCATTAAAAAAAAATATTACTTAATTGAAGGCAGGGAGAGAGAAATAAAGAGAGAGAGAATAGGCATGGTAGGGCCTCCTGCCACTGAAATCAAACTCCAGATGCATGCACCATTCTGTATATCTGGTTTTTCTTGGGTACCAGGCAATAGAAACTGAGCCACCAGGCCTTGCAAGCAAGTACCCTACCACTGACCCATCTTTCCAGCCCTCTCTTTCACTTTTTTTTTTTTTTTTTTTGGATTTTTTGAAGTAGGGTCTCACTCTAGCCCAGGCTGACCTGGAATTCACTATGGAGTCTCAGGGTGGCCTCAAACTCACAGCAATCTTCCTACCTCTGCCTCCCGAGTGGTGGGATTAAAGGCATGCACCACCACACCCGGCTCTTTCACATTTTTATATAGAGATCGGGTTTTTCAGTTGCCCAGGCTGGTCTTGAACTTGTGATCCTCCTGTGTCAGTCTCTCAGGTTGCTAAGAGCTAGGATTACAGGCCTACACCACCAGACCCATTAATGTTTGTTGTTGTTGTTGTTTTGAGGTCATGTCTCACTCTAGCTCAGGCTGACTTGGAATTGACTCTGTATTCTCAGGGTGGCCTCAAACCCATGGCGATCCTCCTATCTCTTCTGGGATTAGAGGTGTGCACCACCACTCCTGGCTCATCAGTCTCATTAAGAATGCTGGGATTTTGTTGTGTCCACTGGGAAAGTGATGAACCTTTTTTTGCACTTGACTCTGGGAAAATACAAGACTAGAACTGCTTGAAGCTGCTACTTAGAGAGAACGCCTAAGTGCCAAGCAAACCCAGGGGAACTGGAGTTCAAGGATGGATAGCCTGCAGCTGCAAGCTGAGCTCTTTCCTCAGCTCTTTACATGTCTAAAGTTTATGCCTCAAGTTCAGGTTCATGAGGCAATACTGATGCAATATCCTCTCCTTTCCAACAACCAAAAGAATCCTTATTTGGCAATGTATCAGTCAGAGTCCCAATTGAAAACAGATGGCATACTCAAATTAGAATAATTTAAAGAGGGTTTATTTATGACAGTATGGGCAGGTGTAGGGGAACCACAAGGGATAGTGTGGTGACCTGGGGCTAAAAACATAGGAGGAACTATCACTACCCTAATGCCTGAGGGGACAGGAGAGTTATCTGACCCCAGAGGGAGGGAGTTTTGGAAATGAGACCTGTTTACAGAAGGCCAGTGACTGTCAATCGAGGCAACCTGGAAAAGAGGAGGGAATGAACACTCAGCCCACTCCCTCCTTTTGCCTCTTACCACTATATCTCCCCATTGGCTGATCCCAGCCATAAAGCAGAAGGCAAGGGAGCCTGCTGACATGTCCAGACCAGCCAAAGAACAGAGCCAAGAAGAGTGAAGTAAAGATCTGTAGGAGCATGCAGCAGATGGCTAGCCCATCCAGTAAGTCACAGCCTGCTCTGGCTCTTTCTCATCGCCCACAATGACCATTTCGAAGCTTACATCAAAGTTTTATTTGGAGCCGGGCATGGTAGCACACACCTTTAATCCCAGCACTAGGGAGGCAGATGTAGGAGGATTGCCATGAGTTTGAGGCCAGCTTGAGACTACCTAGTGAATTCCAGGTCAGCCTGGGCTAGAGTAAAACCCTACCTCAAAAAACAAACAAACAAAAAAATTGGGATGTAAAGATGGCTTAGCATTTAAGGCACTTGCCTGCAAAGTTTGAGGACCCAGGTTCAATTTCCCAATACCCATGTAAACCAGATGCACAAGGTGTCACATGTGTCTGGACTTTGTTTGCAGTGTCTGGAGGGCTTGGTGTGCCCATTCTCTTTCTTTCTTTCTTTCTGGTATTTTTTTTGTTTTTGTTTTTGTTTTTTTTGGTTTTTCGAGGTAGGATCTCACTCTGTAGTCTCAGGGTGGACTTGAACTCACAGCAATTCTCCTACCTCTGCCTCCCAAGTGCTGGGATTAAAGGCGTGCGCCACCATGCCCAGCGTTTCTTTCTTTTTAATATATTTTATTTATTTACTTATAAGAGAGAGAGCGAATGGGGGTGCCAGGGCCTCCAGCCACTGCAAATGAACTCTCTCTATCTGCCTCTTTCTGTCGGTTGCTGTCAAATAAATAAATGAAAAAAAATTTAAAAGATTGTTTTCAGCCAGGCATGGGGTACATGCCTTTAAACTCAGCACTTGGGAGGCAGAGGTAGGAGGATCGCTGTGAGTTTGAGGCCACCCTGAGACTACATAGTGGAAAAAAAGATTGTTTTCTCTTCTTTACTTTTTTAAGTTTACTTTATTTATTTGTGTGTGTGTGTGAGAGAGAGAGAGGTTGATAGAGAATGAGAATGGACACGCCAGGGCCTCAACCACTGCAAACAAGCTCCAGATGCATGCACCACCTTGCACATCTGGTTTATGTGGTCCTGGGGAATCAAACCTAGGTCCTTTGTCTTTGCAGGCAAGTTCCTTAACTGCTAAGCCAAGCCTCCAGCCCTGTTTTCTCTCTATATATATATTTTTTTTCCAGTGCTGGAGGTAGAGCCCAGGACCTTGTTCATGCTAAGCACACAATCAACCACGGAGCCATCTCCCCATCCCACACCAGAGTTTTGGGGGAATTTGTTTTTGTGGGTTTTTTCTAGCTGGCCTAAAATTTACTATGTAGATTAAGCTAGCCTCAAACTTGTGGACTTCAGACTATAGTTTCCTTTGATCTTTCCTATATACTACTATTGCTCCTTCCCTGCAGAAGACCCCACAGCATAGCACATTCTAGATTCTGAGTAGCTAAGAATAAATCACTGAACCAGCCTTGCTGGCTCTGCAGGGAGGAAGCCTCTAGCCCAGTTTCCTCCACGTGCCAGAGTGCCTGTGCCACCTTCAGTCCCTTGTTCTGCCAGCTCCATTACTACCAGAGATCTATTGGCCACTGTGACCCCAACTGCAGGCACCACAGTTGCTCCATGACTTCCCTTCTCTCTGCAGATGTCGGCTTCCTTCTGCAGTCAAGCTGGAGAAACTTCTGGGGTTCCCTGTTGTTGGCAGGGCCCCAACAACAACTCCAGGACAGGGTTGAGCAGCATCCAAGTGTCTCACAGATCTATCACCTCCTCTTTTTTCTTAAAAAAAAATTTTTTTTAAGCTGGGTGTGGTGGCATATGCCTTTAATCCCAATGTTCGGGAGGCGGAGGTCAGAGGATCATTGTGAGTTCAAGACCACCCTGAGGCTACATAGTGAATTCCAAGTCAGCCTGGGCTAGAGTGGGACCATACCGTATGTATGTATGTATGTATGTATGTATGTATGTATGTGTCAAGGAGACAGAGAAAGAAAGAGAGAATGAGAATGAATATGGCCATGCCAGGACCTCTTGCCACTACAGACAAATTGCAGATGCATGCGCCACTTGCACTGAGGCTGTCAGGCTTTGCAAACAAGTGCCATTAACCACCGAGCATTCTCTCCAGTCCTCCCCTTACCTCCTCTTTTATTCCCAAAACATTCAGCCTCATCTTTGACGAAGCGGGTTCCTCACACCTTTCTTTCTTTCCCTCCTTTCTGCAGTGCTGGGGATCAAATCCAGGATCTTATACATAAGCACTCTACTGAGCTACACCCCCCCCCACCTTCTTACCTTTGAAGTCCAGCTCAGTCCTTAGTGTCTGTCAGAAAGCTCCCTTGTGAATGCTCCTGTCACGCTGTCATGACGGTTGGCAGCAGTACTTCTGCATGTGAAACACAGGGCTCTCTCGCTGTGCGTCCCCGCGGTAATCCTTACAGACATCGTCTCAGCAAGTCCTCCCAGAAGCTTTGTGCAGCAAGTGCTCTCAGTACTGTGCTGTACTGTGATGGGCACCCGCACTGTGCCATAAGGTAAGTTTCAGAAAGAATGCATGAGCCAGCACTCAGGAGGCAGAGGTAGGAGGATCGCCATAAATTCGAGTCTACCCTGAAACTACATAGTGAATTCCAGGTCAGCCTGGGCTAAAGCAAGGCCCCACCTCAAAAACTAACTAAATAAATAAATAAAAAATTAAGAAAAAGAATATATGACTTGCTTAAATTCACACAAGCAAGGAAATGGCAGATATGAGACCTCAATCCAGGTCTGGCAGCCCCCAAGCCCATGTTCTTAGAACCACAGTGTTTCACTGTGTCTCGGGTCCTATGTGCTGCTCCAGAGTTAGGTAGAGGCTGGAGGTGTTCCTGAATTTTCTCTGTAACATGGTTACATATGTGTTGGAATCACAGTCTTCTTTCTTTCTCTTTTTAAAAATGTTTTTATTAGCCGAGCGTGGTGGTGCATGCCTTTAATCCCAGCACTCGGGAGGGAAGCAGAGGTAGGAGGACCACTGAGAGTTCGAGGCCACCCTGAGACTACATGGTGAATTTCAGATCAGCCTGGGCTAGAGTGAGATCTTACAAAACAAACAAAAAACCCTTTTATTGACAGCTTCCATAATTATAGACAATAAATTCCTCCCCTACTTTCCCCTCACAAATTCACTCTCCATATCCCCCCTCCCTTTCTCAATAATTAGTCTCTTTCATTTTCATGTCATCATCATTTCCTCCTACTATAAGGGTCTTGTGAAGGTAGTACTAGGCACTGGGAGGTCATGGATATGGAGGCCAATTTATGTCTGAATGATTGCTTTGTAAGAAGTCTTACCCTTCCTTTGGCTCTTACATTCTTTCCGCCACCTCTTCCACTGTGGACCCTGAGCCTTAGAAGGCATGATAGGGATGTTTCAGTGCTAAACGTTCCTCTGTCACTTCTCAGCAGCATTGTGCCTTTTGGGTCATTCCAGAGGTCACTGACATCTGAAAAGAGAATCTCTAACCAAAAATGAGAGTAGCATTAATATATGGGTATAAATGTTAAGAAAAGTGCTGCCAGGAGTGGTGGTGTACACCTTTAATCCTAGCACTCAGGAGGCAGAGGTAGGGGGATTGTCATGAGTTCAAGGCCATCCTGAGACTACAGAGTGAATTCCAGGTCAGCCTGAGCTACAGCATGATCTTATCTTGAAAAACCAAAAAAAAAAAAAAAAAAAAAAAGTGCTTATAGTGCAATTTGGTGAGCATAATGTATGTATTTAGCCAGACAAGAGCAGGCATTATACTCCTAGGGCTCATGACCTCCCTCACAACAGGCATTTGATTAGGTTTTCAGTACCAGGCATGTATTCCTGCCTGTGGAGCAGGCGTCCAGTCCAACTACAGAGCAGTTGGTTTTCCCCATAGCACACATGCCACTATTGCGTCTGTTGGGTCATTTGGCCTGGCTAACCAAACTTGAGCCTTGCAGTGTCCACTGTCTTCACCACTGATGACTTCTCTCTCTAATAGGGCTGCATGCAGTGCAGCTTTTTCCAGCTTCCAATCAGTTGGTCTACAGGGAGGAGGTTTTCAGCTCAGCTCCAGCTTGATTTCTCAGTGACCTTGCAGCCAAAGCAGGCGGAGTCTTCAGCAATAGAGAGCAATATCTTACATTGATGAAGAACATACTCTGTACAGAATCAGCAATGCTCTTACAAGTTCTTATAGCCAATACCACTGTCACCCTTTTGTTGTTAAACTTATTTGACCATTCCAGCTTTGGAGCCCCAGAGCAGTGCTAACCACTTGAAAAAGAAGTGAAAAGGAAAACACCATGAGAGATGTCTATGTGAGATTAACACATGACAGACACATTGGAGAAAACAAAGGAACTCACTGGATGTTTTTGATAACATGTTCAGGCTATTATCCTGCTGCAGTCCCCATTGCCAACAAAGCTATCTTTAGCTACTTGAACACCTGGTCTTACTCTCAAATCCTTGGTGAAATGTCCCATGTGACATTTTCCCCTTAGTGTAAACAAAAGTTATTACACTAATCCGTTCCTTTGATTCTTTTTGTTGTTGTTGTTTTGTTTGTTTTTTGTGTTTTCAAGGTAGGGTCTCACTCTAGCTCAGGCTGACCTGGAATTCACTATGTGGCCTCAGAGTGGCCTTGAACTCACGACAATCCTTTTGCCTCCCAAGTTCTGGGATTAAAGGTATGCACCACCACACCTGCCCTCCTTTGCTTCTTATAACAATACAAACTGAGCACTTTTATCATCTCTATTTTCCAGACGAGGAAGCTGAGGCATAGAAAGGTTAAATAATTGGTTCTGTGTTACTTAGCTGGCAAGTGGTAATGCTGGGGTCTGCCTCCAGAATACGTGCTTTTAACAATTGCTCCTCTGTAGTTGAGAAATAGTCAAGTGACGATAATTAGACATCCATCATAGCACTAGAAATGCAAAAGGGCTGTGGAGGAGTGATTTCTCTTTTATAGAATCTATATGCCCCAGTAGCATGGAAGGCAGCTCTCCCACCTAGTGGTAGTTAGGGTTGTAGTTCAGCAGCAGAGTACTGCTTGGCACTGAGGAGACCTTGGAATTCAATCTCCAACACATCCCCTACCCAATAAAAAGCATAGGATGAATGGTGAACAAGACCTGGGTGCTCACCCCTATAATCTCCTCTGTTCCTTCATAGTCTGTCATTAACTCCCTCAGAGGGGAGAAAAAGTAATGCTTCTTTCCAATTTGTTCCAGCAAAATCCTAAGGTTGGTGCCAATCAACTGCCTTGGTTCTGTTGCTTAACATTGACCCAGTTATGAGGCTAAAAGATGGAATATGCCGACCAGGCAAGCAGGGGTCATATGTACACCCCGCTGCACCAACTGGAGTGGGAAGGAAAGGATGGTTCCCAAAGCAAATTGGACCACTAAGATAAGGGGAGAGAATGCTGAGTAGGCAAAATGACAGATGTCTGGTCCAAGGATTCAGGTAATGATACTAGTAATTACAGCTCAGTGTGATAAATGACATGACAGAAAGACATTGGCAACTGAGGAGTGCATAGAAAACATTTAACCCAGAGAAAGTGGCAGGCAAGCTGAGACCCCAGGAAGACATATTTAGGGCAAAGAAAGTATGAGGAGAGGAAAGGGAGCCGGACTTGCAAATTTCTTGAAATGGTATGGTACTATGGCCTGAACATTCACAAGGGCAGTGAAAGCAAAGATGAAGGAGCAGCTTGGGTACCTGGAAGCGCATCTCAGCAAAGAAGAGAAATGGATTTGGGCGCAGGAAAAGATAGATTTCCATCTGGGATGTTGATCTTGAGGTGCAGGAAGACAATCCTGCTGCTGCTGGGGTTGAATGCCAGGGAGGGTTAGATGTCTATAAAGATGTAGGAGCCAGCGCTGTGGTGCACGCCTTTGATCCCAGGCCTCGGGAGACAGAGGTAGGAGGATCACTATGAGTTTGAGGCTACCCTGAGACTACATAGTGAATTCCAGGTCAGACTGGGCTACAGCAAGACCCTATCTTGAAAAACCAAAGCAAAAGAGAAAAAAAAAAAATGTAGGAGATCCCAGGCCCATAGAGACCAATTTAGGGTCTTTGTCCACTTACCAAAGTATTGAGGGCTGGAGAGATGGCTTAGTGGTTAAAGTGCTTGCCTGCAAAGCCTAAAAGCCCATGTTCAATTCCCCAGAACCCACACAAGCATGGTGGGGTATGCTTCTGGAGTTTATTTGCAGTGGCAAGAGGCCCTGGCACATCCATTTTCTCTCTTTCTAAAAAATATATTAAAAAGTATTGAAAATGTGGTCTCAGAGAAGATAAATTATGAGGGTTTTTTTTCTTTTTTTTTTGGCTTTACAAGGTAGGGTCTCACCCTAGTCCAGGCTGACCTGGAATTCACTATGTAGTCTCAGGGTGGCCTTGAACTCAAGGTGATCCTCCTACCTCTGCCTCCTGAGGGCTGGGATTAAAGGCATGTGCCACCATGCCCGGCTTTTTCTGTTGTTTTTGAGTTAGGGTCTCACTCTAGCCCAAGCTGACCTGTAATTCACTATGTAGTCTCTGGTTGGCCTTGAACTCATGACGATCCTCCTACCTCGGCCTCCCAAGTGCTGGGATTAAAGGTGTGCGCCATCATGCCCGGCTGAATTATGAGTTTTATTTTAGGGAGAATTAAGATCAAGGGGGAAGGCAAGCAAAATGGCCCAAGCCAAAAGAAATTCTTCCCCTTCCCAGCCAGGAAGTGGAACAGGAAGCAAAGGACGTATCTGAGAGGAAGCCTCTGCGGAAGGAGCTTACACACAGGTGGAAAGCAAAGCAAGAGCAGCCTAGGGCGGAACTTCCACAGGGGTGGGGGGGTGGAGGTGGAGGTGGAGGAGGGCGGTAACATACTAAACCCCTCTGAAGTGCTGCTCCGTGGTCCCATACTCCTGGACAGGGACAAGGAGCTTCTGGAAGCAACCACAGGGACATCATCATTTAGTGTGGGATGAGACTTCTTGGTGATGTGTCTGCCGTGGGGTTCCCATACTGAGCCCTCATCCTGAACTGAGGGGGTAGCATCCAAGGAGTAATCTTGATACAGGAAGCCCCATCAAAGTGGCTGTTTTGGGGGGGCTCCTCATTCCTATAAATAACCCCTCTTCTTGCTCTGTATGTGATCCCAATAAACTTAGTGGTCCACTGAACTGGTATTGGTGTAGTAGTACTTTTGTCTGCCACCTGAGCCCTGTTTGGCTGGAATCTCCAGAAGACCTGGATAGTTGTGAGACCCTTCCCAAGAGTTCTCACCAACCCAGGGAGACTGGTGAAGACCCTAGGAGGAAGACTCAAGTTGATGCCACACCCCAAACCCAATCTCTGGCCCGCTTCATGCTTATTCAAGAGACTCCTAACCCCATCCTCCCCAACACACCTCAAAAACAACTAAATACCCTTTGAATCTCACAAGTAAAATGTTGAGTAAATTAAACCAGATCAAAATCATACATACTGTAAGCGGTGATGATGGAGCACACCTATAAATCCCAGCACTTAAAAGGTCAGACTGGCTGACTAAAGTATATACTATGCTCATCAAACTGCCCAGTAAGCACTTCTCTTAATGTTCATACCCATATATTAATGCTACTCTCACTTTTGCCTAGAGAAGTTTCTCTTTTCAGATGGCAATGACCTTGGGATGACTCAGAAGTCACCATGGTGCTGAGAAGTGACAGAGGAGTGCTCAGCACTGAAATATCTCTATCACACCTTCCAAGGCTCAGGGTCCATTGAAGAAGACGTGGTGGAAAGAATGTAAGAGCCAAAGGAAGGGTAGGACTCCTTACAATGTGCTTCCCCCAGTCACAAAATGTCCTATCCATGACATCACAGTGCCTGACACTACCTACACAAGACCATCATAATAGGAAGAAAAGATCATGACATCAAAATAAAAGAGAGACTGATTGAGAGGGGGAGGGGATATAATGGAGAGTGGAGTGTCAAAGGGAAAAGTAGGGGGAGGGAGGGAATTACCATGGGACATTGTTTACAATCATAGAAGTTGTCAACAAAAAATATATTTAAAAAAAGAAAGTATGACAGGATGAAAAAGCCAAAAGCATTAATCTTTTTTTAATAAACTGATGTTTAAAAAAAGAAGGGTCAAACTGAGACACAAAAGACCCTGTCTCAAAAACCCAATAAAAGCTGGGCACGAGGGTGCCCTCCTTTAATCCTAGCACTCAGAAGGCTGAAGTAGGAGGATCACTGTTAGTATGAGGCCAGCTTGAGGCTACAGAGTGAGTTACAGGTCAGCCTAGGTTAGAGTGACACCCTGCCTCAAAATAAACAAAAAAGTTATGTTTGGTTTAACTAGCAACACTACAAATCTTTCTATATATTTCTTAATTTATTATTTCTGGGTGTGATGGTGCATGCCTTTAATCCCAGCAATTGGGAGGCAGAGGTAGGAGGATCCCTTTGAGCTCAAAGCCACCCTGAGACTACATAGTGAGTTGCAGGTCAGCCTGGGGTAGAGTGAGACCCTACCTTGAAAAAACAGCAACAACAACAAATCTCATTCATATATATATATATATATATATATATATATATATATATATATATATATACATATATATACACATACATACATATATATATATACATATATATATATATATATATATGTGTGTGTGTGTGTTATTTATCTATTTGAGAAAGAATGAGAAAGGGAAGGAGAATGGGCATGCCAGGGCCTCTAGCTGCTGCTGCAAAAAAAACTCCACATGCATGTGTCACCTTGTGTATATGGCTTTACATAGGGACTAGGGAATCAAACCTTGGTTCCTTGGCTTTGCAGGCAAATGTCTTAAGTGCTAAGCCATCTCTCCAGCCTTATTTCTATTTTTTGTTTGCTTATTCTGACTTCTGACATTCATTTATACAAAAACTTACTACTATACTGCCCTGTTGTAGTTCTTACTGATAAATTTATGTATCATTATGCACAGATAATGTATATGGAAATTTTTAAAAAATGCATGTGCTTGAATGAATCTAAAACGTCCCCAATAAAATAGACAAGTCATATACACTGTGTAACTACATGTTTTAAAAACTCAAAATAGCTGGGCATGGTGATGCAAGCCTTTAATCCCAGCACTTGGGAGGCAGAGGTAAGAAGATTGCTGAGTTCAAGGCCAGCCTGAGACTACATAGTGAATTCCAGGTCAGCCTGAGCTAGAGTGAGACCCTACCTTAAAAAAAAAAAAAAAGGTATAACTTATTGATAATAATGGCAGTTTAAAAAAATGCCAAAAATACTCATTGGAGAAAAGACAGTCTCTTAAACAAATGGTGCTGGGAAAACTGGATATGTATCTGTAGAAGGATGAAAATAGATCCTTCTCTCTCTCCATGCACAAGAATTAAGTCCAAATGGATCAAAGACCTCAATATCAGACCTGAAACTCTGAAACTCCTAGAGGAAAAAGTAGGGGAAACCCTTCAACATATGGCTCTTAGCAAAGACTTTCTGAATATAGCCCCAATTGCTCAGGAAATAAAACCACAGATCAACCACTGGGACCTCATGAAATTACAAAGCAAAGAGGCAACCTACAGAATGGGAGGAAATCTTTGCCAGCGATATATCTGATAGAGGATTAATATCTAGGATATACAAAGAACTCAAAAAACTAAATAAGAAATCAAACAACCCAATTAAAAAATGAGTTTTGGTGGCTAGGCATGGTGGCACATGCCTTTAACCCCAGCACTTGGGAGGCAGAGGTAGGAGGATTGCTGTGAGTTCAAGGCCACCCTGAGACTACATAGTGAATTCCAGGACATCCAAAAAAATATTCTACATCCCTAGCCATAAGGGAAATGCAGATTAAAAATACAGTGAGGGCTGGAGAGATGGCTTAGCAGTTAAGCGCTTGCCTGTGAAGCCTGGTTCGAGGCTCGATTCCCCAGGACCCACGTTAGCCAGATGCACAAGGGGGTGCACATGTCTGAAGTTCGTTTGCAGTGGCTGGAGGCCCTGGTGCGACCCTTCATTCTCTCTCTCCCTCCTTCTCTCCATCTGTTGCTCTCAAATAAATAAATAAAAGTAAACAAAAAAATTTTATAAAACTACATTGAGATTCCATCTCACTCCTATCAGATTGGCTATCATCATGAAAACAAGTGACCATAAATGCTGGCAAGGATGTGGAAAAAGAGGAAAACTTCTATACTCTTGGTGGGAATACAATCTGGTCCAGCCATTGTGGAAATCAGTGTGGAGGTTCCTGAGACAGCTAAAAATAGATTTACCATAAGACCCAGTTATACCTCTCACACGCATATATCCTAAGGACTTGTCTCACTACCTTAGAAATACTTGCACATTCATGTTTATTGCCACTCTATTCACAATAACTATGAAATGGAACTAGCCTAGATGTCCCTTAACTGATGAGTGGATAATGAAGATGTGGTATATTTACACATTGGAGTTCAACTCACTGGTAAAGAAAAATGAAATTTGCAAGAAAATGGATGAATCTGGAAAGGATTATACTTAGTGAGGTAACCCAAACCCAGAAAGCTGAACATCACATGTTCTCTCTCATATGTGGATTCTAGCTACAAATGATTGGACTCCTATGTGAGTAGGAAGAAAACCCAGTAGCAGAGGCCAGTAAAGTAGAAAGGGCATATAAAGGGCACAGAAAGGGAGGGAGGGGGGAATTAGTAGGATGATAGTGTATATATGTAAGTAGAAGAACAGATTAGTGGGGGTGAAAATGCCTAAGTGAGGCCAGGGGAAGAGACTGAGTAAAGGAAAGGTAGAGGGAGGGCTAATCACAATCTAACAGGGTATAAGTAAGTCATATGGAAACCTACTTTTTTGGACAATGGAACACGCAGGAGCCACAGATTGCTACTAGAAAATTTTCAGTGTCAGGGATGGGATACCTTCCAGTGAGTTGTTGGCCAGGGAAGTCCCTGATGCTCCCAAAACATTACAGGCCATTGCTGAGGCCCTTGGTTTCCCACCAGAAATAGATGGTAAGACCCTATTGCTAAATACTCCACATACTTGGGCTGCAAAGTCACTGAGATATCCTGCTGGAACTGAGCTGATAATCTCCTCCATGTAGACCAGCTGACAGAAAGCTGGAAAAAGCCATGCTGCATGAAGTTCCATGGGAGAAAGAGAAATCACCAATGATGATACTCGACAGTAGATACTGCAAGCCTTAAGTTAAGCCAACCAGGCCAAATGAGCCAATGGGTGCAATAGTGGCATGTCTGTTGTGGGGAAAACCAACTGTTCTCTAATTGGACTGGAGGTCTGCTCTCTGGAAGGAAATACATCCCTGATACTGAAAACTAAAACAGGGTAGTCATGAACCCTAGGGGTATAATGCCTGCTAGTGTCTGGATAAATGTATATACTATGCTCACCAAATTGCTTTGTAAGCATTTGTCTCAATGTCCATTCCCATACATTAATGTTACTCTCACTTTTGGTTAGAGAAGCTTCTCTTTTCAGATGGTAGTGACCTTGGGATGGCTCAGAAGGCACCATGGTGCTGAGAAATGACAGAGGAGTGCTCAACAATGCAGTATCACTATCACATCTTTCAAGACTCAGGGTCCTTTGCAGAAGAGGTGATGAAAAGAATGTAAAAGCCAAAGGAAGGGTAGGACTCCTTACAATGTGCTCCTCAAGGCACAAAATGGCCTGGATATCCATGACCTCACAGTGCCTGAAACTACCTACACAAGACTATCATAATTGGAGAAAAGATCATGACATCAAAATAAAAGAGAGACTGATTGAGAGGAGGAGGGGATATGATGGAGAATGGAGTTTCAAAGGGGAAAGAAGAGGGAGCAAGGGAATTACCATGGGTTGTTGTCTACAACTATGGAAGTTGTCAATAAAAAAGAAATTAATAGGGCTGGAGAGATGGCTTAGCGGTTAAGCGCTTGCCTGTGAAGCCTAAGGACCCCGGTTCGAGGCTCGGTTCCCCAGGTCCCACGTTAGCCAGATGCACAAGGGGGCGCACGTGTCTGGAGTTCGTTTGCAGAGGCTGGAAGCCCTGGCTCGCCCATTCTCTCTCTCTCCCTCTATCTGTCTTTCTCTCTGTCTGTCACTCTCAAATAAATTTAAAAAAAAAGAAATTAATAATAATAATGGAAGTCAAACATAGTCTTTTCTGTAGTGAGTGGAGTTATGTCTGAAAGAGGCCAAGAGAACCTTCTGTGGTGCTGTATGTTGCGTATGTTGACCTGGGTGGTGGGTATAGAGGTGTAGACATGTATAAAATTTCACCCACTTAAGACTTGTGTTCAAGCTGGGTGTGCTGGTGTGCACTTGTAATCCTAGCACACAGTAGGCTCAGTAGACTGAGGCAGAAAGATTGTTTGTGAACTCAAGGCTACCCTGCACTTCACAGGGAGACCCTACCAAAAGAAGAAAAAAAGGGGGGGCTTGTGAATAAGGCTGGGAGTATAGCTCATCGGTATAGTACTTGCCTACCATGTATAAGACTCTAAATTTGATCCCTAGACCCACTGCCAATTTTTTTTTTCTTTTCAAGGTAGGGTCTCACTCTAGCCCTATCTGACCTGGAATTCACTCTGTAGTCTCAGGGTAGCCTCAAAATCACAGTGATCCTCTTCCTCTGCCTCACAAGTGCTGAGATTAAAGGTATGCACCACTGTGCCTGGCCAATTTTTTTTTAAAAGGCACATTACTATACTTAATATATACCTTTAAGGGTTTATCCTCCCCTCCCAAAGATAATACTGAGCTAGGGATGTGGGTGTTTGAAACATCTTCCTAGTGGCTCAGATCCCAGCAGGCCCACAGTATTCATGAGCCACTGTATGCTCAGAACAGCAAAACAACCTTATGCCCATACCCTCTGCAGGTGTCTGCTCTGTGCTGAGAGCTGGGGATACAAAAGACAAGGTATTCTGCTGCAGTTGCCTTCTTGCTGCTGGGATAAAGTGCCCTACCAAAAGCAGCTGGTGGGAGGAAAGTTTTTTATTTTGGCATGCAGTCCCTCGGGAAAGCTCCATGATGGCAGCAGACAGCATGGCATGAGCAGAGGCTGGACGTCACCCCTGCCACAGCAGGTGGAAGCAGCATCAAGAGAGTGAGCCAAACTAACATGGGCAAGCTAGGGCTAATAAAACCTCCAGGTCTGTCCCTGAGCCCACCCCCAACAACACACCTCGTCCAGCAAGGCTCCGACTCCCAAATTGCCACCACCTGGGGACCAAGCATTCAAAACACATGAATTCATGGAAGATATTTGATTCAAACCACCTCTCTCTCTCTCTCCCTCTCTCTCTCTCTCTCTCTCTCTCTCTCTCTCTCTCCACTTTAAAAGCAGCCAAGCATAGGTGGGAGCCAGGGCTGGGGATATTGCTCAGTAGTACAGAGCATGTAGCACATGTGAGGCTCTAGGTTCAATCCCCAACCCCAACAAATGCTAGTGAGTGAACCCAGGGTTTTATATATGCTAGGCAAGGGCTTTACCACTGAGCTACATCCTCAGCCCTCGGCTTCCTGAGATAGGGTCTCATTATGTAACTCAGGCTGGCCTTGAACTTCTTGGGAAGTCCAGGCTGGCCTCAAACTCTCCATCCTCCTTCCTGACTTTCTGCCTTCTTGCTGAGTGCTGTGATATAATTGTGAGTGCCACCATGCCGGCCTGCCCAGCTGCATGTCCTGATTGAGGCAAGGATGGATCTCCTAGGATGAAGAAAGGCTCTTTGCAGCAACTGACTCATCAATAGCCCATGTCAAGTAATGATAATAGTAACAAACAACCACCCTTTCTGAAATGCCAGGTGCTTTATGGGTATAACAGATTTCTTAAAATTGCTATTTAAAACCACAACTGCCTGCAGCTACTTTTGTCTGTTCTGGGAGTGGCATAATTTTTCTCTGGGTAGATGGTTCTTTGTTTAGGAAAATACTTAATAAGTTGCTTTGGCATAAAGAATGAAGCTCCCCAGGGCTAAGGCAAGACAAAGAGAGCAGCACTGCTTTGCAAATTAGAGTGGGAAAAATGCAGCGACAGGGAGAGGGAGACCAGACTGAAAACTGGAGGAAGGGAGGCACTTTGTAGAGTTCTAGAGGTCACCTTTGTTTTCCCAGGCTCCTTTCTTTCAAAAACAACCCTTTCGCCCTGCTAATGTCCTTCACTCTTCAGTTTTCACCTTTAAAAATCACTTCCTCTTATCATACAACCTTCAAAAAAGAAACGGAAAAGCTTTCAATTGGCATGTAAGAGGCACTGAATATATTGTAAAGTGGGGAGGGGGAGACAAGCAGCAAACAAAGTACATTATATAACTCCTTTAAAAAAAATTACTGACGGGCTGGAGAGATGGCTTAGCGGTTAAGTGCTTGCCTGTGAAGCCTAAGGACCCCGGTTCAAGGCTCGATTCCCCAGGACCCACGTTAACCAGATGCACAACCAGGCACACACGTCTGGAGTTCGTTTGCAGTGGCTGGAAGCCCTGGCGCGCCCATTCTTTCTCTCTCTCTCTCTCTCTCTCTCTCTCTCTTTTGCTCTCAAATAAATAAGTGAACAAAAAGAAATTTAAAAAAATTAAATTAAATTAAATTAAAATTAAAAATTACTGGCTGCAGACAGAATTGTAGTTACTGTTTAGCCATATTCAGTAACTACTGTCTTTTTTTGTTGTTGTTTTGGTTTTTTGTTTGTTTGTTTGGTTGGTTGGCTTTTCAAGGTAGGGTTTTGCTTTAGCCCATATTGACCTGAAATTCACTATGTAGTCACAGAGTGGCCTCGAACTCACAGTGACCCTCTTACCTCTGCCTCCTGAGTGCTAGGATTACAGGCATGTGCCACCATGCCCAGCCTAGTCTTTCTTTTATTTTGATATCATTATCTTTCCTCATGTTATGATGGTCTTCTGTAGGTAGTGTCAGGCACTGTGAGGTCATGGATATCCAGGCCATTTTGTGTTTGGAAGAATGCATTGTAAGGAGCCCTACCCTTCCTTTAGCTCTTACATTCTTTCCACCATCTTCCACAATGGATCCTGAGCCTTGGAAGGTGTGATAGTGATGTTTCAGTGCTGAGCACTCCTCTGTCACTTCTTCTCAGCACTATGTTGCCTTTTGAACCATCCCAGAGGTCACCAACATCTGAAAAGAGAAGCTTCTCTAACCAAAAGTGAACCTTAAGAGTACTTACCTAGCAGTTTGGTGAGCATAGTACATATATTTAGCCAGACACCAGCAGATGTTACACTTCTAGGGCTCATGACTACCCCTGTCATAGGTTTTCAGTATCAGAGATGGATTCCGTCCCCATGAAGTGGGTCTCCAGTCCAATAAGCAAGCAGTAGGTTCCCCCATAACATATGTGCCACTATTAGACCCACTGGCTCATTTGGCCTGGCTGGCCAACTTTAAGGCTTGCAGTATCTATTGTTGAGTATCTTCACTGGTGATTTCCCACTTTCTCATTGAACTATATGCATCATAGACTTTTCCAGTTGTCAGCTGGTATACACAGAGGAGATTTTCAGCTCAGCTCCAGCAGGGTCTCTCAGTGACCTTGCAGCCCAAGTATGTGGAGTCTTCAGCAATAGGGTCTTACCATCTATTCCTGGTGGGAAACCAACAGCCTCGGAAATAGCCTATAATGTTTTGGGGTTATCAGGGGCCTTCCTGGCCAACAACTCACTGGAAGGTATCCCATGCCTTGCACTGAAATTTTTCTAGCAACAATCTATGGCTCCTGAGTGTTGCAGTGTCCAAAAAAGTAGATTTCCATATGATTTATTTATATCCTCTTAGATTTTGATTAGCCCTCCCCCTTCCTTTCCTTTACTTAGTCTCTTCCCTTGACCTTACTTGGGCCTTTTCACCCCCATTAATCTGTTCTTCTACCTACATATATACAATACCATCCTATTAAGTATCCCCTCCCTCCATTTCTATCCCCTTTATATCCCCTTTCTGCCTTAGTGGCCTCTGCTACTTTTATTCCAACTCACATAGAAGTCCAATCATTTGTAGCTAGGATCCACATATGAGAGAGGACATATGATGTTTGGCTTTCTGGGCCTGAGTTACCTCACTTAGTATAATCCTTTCCAGATCCATCCATTTTCCTGCAAATTTCATAATTTCATTTTTCTTTACCACTGAGTAGAACTACATTGTATAAATGCGCCGCATCTTCATTATCCACTCATCAGTTGAGGGACATCCCGGCTGGTTCTATTTCATAGCTTTTTTTTTTTTTTTTTTTTTTTGGTTTTTCAAGGTTGAGTCTTACTCTAGCCCAGGCTGACCTGGAATTCACTATGGAGTCTCAGGGTGGCCTCAGTCACCTCTGCCTCCTGAGTACTGGGAAGAAAGGCATACTTCACCACACCCACCACCACAGCTTATTTTTCATCTTTTGAGACGGTATTATATGGCCTAGGCTGGCCTTGAATTCCTGATCCTCCTGTCTGTATCTCTCAAGTGCTAGAATTGCAGGCATATGCTACTGATGTGGATTAGGAACAAGGCAGCTTTTTCTGGTAGGGGTTCTAAATCTGGGAAAAGTTTGAGAAGAATCTAGAAGCCGCTACTGCAGCTGTGTACAGCCATCACGGACAAAGCAAAATGGTATATTTATTTCTGTGAGCCAGCCCCTACCTCCTGTCTGTATCTCTCAAGTGCTAGAATTGCAGGCATATGCTATTGATGTGGATTAGGAGCAAGGCAGCTTTTTCTGGTAGGGGCTGGCTCACAGAAATAAATATACCACTCTGCTTTGTCCATGATGGCTGTACACAGCTGCAGTAGAGTGGTTGGGGTTCATAAAAGTCCTTTTTTTTGTCTTTTTTTTTTTTTTTTTGAGGTAGGGTCTCACTCTAGCCCAGGCTGACCTGGAATTCACTATGGAGTCTCAGGGTGGCCTCGAACTCTCAGCAATCCTCCTACCTCTGCCTCCCGAGTGCTGGGATTAAAGGCATGCGCCACCACACCCGGCTTCAGAAAAGTCCTTGAATCCCATCCCTAGGTTCATTTCTTTTTTATTTATTTGTTTTGTTTTTTGAAGTAGGGTTTCTCTCTAGGCCAGGCTGACCTGGAATTCCCTATGTAGTCTCAGAGTGCCCTCCAACTCATGGTGATCCTCTTACCTCTTCCTCTTGAGTGCTGGGATTAAAGGCGTGCGCCACCACACCAGCTGTCTTTCTTTCTTTTCTTTTAGAATGCTTTTTACTGACAATTACTGGAAAAATTTAAGGCATGTTCACAGGTTCTGAGGTTAAGCACAGAATACGATCTTTTATCTTCTTTGTACCCGATGTGCAGCCCCTTTTAAGGGATTAAAAGAATAAAGTTTATTTAATAAGTTTATTTCAAATTAAGAAGAAAAGAAAGCAGAGAGAACAGGCTCCTCTGGGAGGAGGAGATTCCAGACCTGGAAAATCTACCTCCCCACTGGGAGCTTGGACTTTTTTTTTTTTTTTTTTTTTTGTTCATTTTTTATTTATTTATTTGAGAGCAACAGACACAGAGAGAAAGACAGATAGAGGGAGAGAAAATGGGCACGCCAGGGCTTCCAGCCTCTGCAAACGTACTCCAGACGCGTGCGCCCCCTTGTGCATCTGGCTAACGTGGGACCTGGGGAACCGAGCCTCGAACCGGGGTCCATAGGCTTCATAGGCGAGTGCTTAACCGCTAAGCCATCTCTCCAGCCCGCGCTTGGACTTTTTGAATGAGGGAAGCCCTTACTCAATCCAGAGTCCATAATTGGTCAGTTTAAATGAAGATGAAGGCAATGATTAGTTCATGATGTACTGCACAGGTCTCAGAAAGCCCACCGAGCCAGCCCACTGGCAAAAAAATTCACCCAGATAAAAAAAAATTCACCCAGGGCCAGAAAGGAGGACATGGGGTCACCCTTTTTGCCATCTGCCAAGGGCCCTTCTCCCTATCTGTCTGCCTAGCCAATGAAACTATGTAATCCCCAGTATCAGAATCCTAACTGTCCATCCCCCCAGACCCCACCCCCAATTTACTTCTTTCTCTTCTTTTTTTTTTTTTTTGGTTTTGTGAAGTAGAGTCTCACTCTAGCTCAGGCTGACCTGGAATTCACTCTGTAGTTCCAGGGTGGCCTTGAACTCACGGCGATCCTCCTACCTCTGCCTCCCAAGTGCTGGGATTAAAGGCGTGCACCACCATGCCCGACTTAAATTTACTTATTTTAAAAACGGGTCTCACTCTGTAGCCCAGGATAACCTCAAACTCACTACAATTCTCCTTCCTCAGCCTCTTGAGGGCTAGGATTGCGTGTTAGTGCCACGATGCCTGGTTATAATCCCATTTTTAAATATTTTATTTATTAGAGAGAGAAAGAGAGAGAATAGGCATGCCATGGCCTCTATCCACTGCAAATGAGCTCCAGATTCATGTGCCCCGTTATGCATCCGTCTCACGTGGGTACTGGGGAATCAAACCTGGGTCCTTTTCTTGGGGGAGGTGTTCAAGGTAGGGTCTCACTCTAGCACAGGCTGACCTGAAATTCACTCTGTATTTTCAGGGTGGCCTTGAACTCATGGCCATCCTCCTACCTCTGCCTCCCAAGAGCTGGGATTCAAGGCATGCGCCACCACACCAGGCTTCTTTAATTCCTTCTTTTTTTTTTTTTTTTTTTTTTTTTGAGGTAGAGTCTTACTGTAGTTCAGGCTGACCTGGAATTCACTATGTAGTTTCATGGTGGCCTCGAACTCACGGTGATTGTCCTACCTCTGCCTCTAGAGTGCTGGGATTAAAGGTGTGCACCACCATGCCTGGTTTCTAATTCCATTTTTTAAAAAGACCATACAGGGGTTTGGGGAGGTGGCTCAATAGATAAAAGGTGATTGTTTGCAAAGTCTACTTGGGTTCAATTCTCCAGCCATACAACATAAAGACACATGGACATTTGCAGCAGCAAGAGACCTTACTACACCCATACAACATAAAGATACATGGACATTTGCAGCAGCAAGAGACCTTACTACACCCATACACACACACACACACACACACACACACACACACACACACACAAATATGAGATTTAAAAAGACCATATAGTCGGGCATAGTGGCACCCACCTTTAATCCCAGCACTTGGGAGGCAGAGGTAGGAGGATGGCCTTGAGTTCAGGGCCACCCTGAGACTACATAGTGAATTCCAGATCAGCTTGGGCTCTTATGACTAGGGAGGGAAGGGTGGGGTTACTTAGTAGCTTCTATTTTCCCATTCCCTACTAACTCAAGCATTTGCCATGAGAACGCTATCTTTTTCTTTTTTTGAGGCAAGCCCAATAGACTGCCTTTTTTTTTTTTTTTTAATGAGAGAGATAGATGAGGGGAACTCTTTCCTTTTTAAGGTGTTTTCCGTCACTTAGCTTGCCCTGACTTCTGCAGTAGATCAGATTTTACTAACCATGCCGCTCAGCACCTAGGTCAAGGCCTGTGCACTTCCTCCCGGTCCCTTCACCTTTGCTGAGCACGCACCCTGCTCCCCTAGGTTCCAATACCAAAGGAACTGGGACCTCTTAACAAGGTGCTTGCCAGGTATTGAGCGAGTGAGTGAATCCCTTCACTTCCCAGGTTTTCTCCTGCCTGCTTTCCCAGGCTTTGAATTTCAGAGGCAGGCTCACAGCTTTCCTGCTAATTACCTGCCAGGGCTGGGTAAGATGCTCTTTGTCATTCTGGAGAGAAGGGGAAAAGCAGCTGTCCCGCCCTCCACTGCCACAACCCTGAGGGACACCAACAACTTGGGAGAAGGGTGAGCAGGTGGCCAGCCAATTACGGCGCCCGCCGGGCACGCTGCCTGACCTTGGCAGACAGGGACCGCTTCCTTCCCTCTCTTCTTCCGAGCAGCCAGGAGAGCAGGGAACGAAGGCCTAATTGTTTTCACCTTGAGAAAAATCTGCTGCTCACCATGTGCGCGGAAAATCGCTCAGTTACCCAGCAGGGGGCCAGAAATTATATCAGATCAGGATGGCTGGCATTTCTCTGGGGCTCTCAGACTAACGACCCAAGAGAAGGGAGGCGCTTGGCCTCGTGCCCCTCCTGGCTCTGCCCTGCCACTCACACAGTGTCTGTAAGCGCATCCTCTTAGTTCTCCCCAGAACCCCGCGGGCAGCTCTGGATGCCAGCCTCCTGAGATGGTGCCTTCACTAGGGTCTTGCCCAAGCCACAGCTAAGGCTGCTAGCAGCTGGCAGACAACTGGAGCTGGCTCCCAGGCCCCCGACTGCCAGGTGGCAGCCTCCACTGACTCAGCCAGCCTCTGCCCGCCGAGTTCTGACAGGGTACAGACACTGACCAGCCGCATGTGCCTTATTCTGCCAGGACGCTTCTGACAATGAAGGCAGTGGACCAACTCTCATGTTTTCCCCGTCGTTGATGAAAAGCAAGTTCAAAAGCTAAACTGTCCCCAGCCCCTGGGGCGAAGCCAGGGCTGTGATAAAGAGGAAGCACGGTAATTCAATAGAGCAGTCTTGAATGGCACTGATGCTATGCAGAGTCTACCACCAGAAGCCAGCCCTGGAGCCACTGAGCATCACCCATCCAGGGAGCATGTAACAGTGGCTGTAAATGATTAATGACTTGGAAAGCTTCAGGGCACTTTCTGGTCACCTACTGGATTCCAAGTACAAATTTTCCTTTAAGAAAGCCTACGTCAGGCATGGTGGCACATGCCTTTAATCCCAGCACTCAGGAGTCAGCTTTCTCATTAATAATAATAATAATAATTAACAAAAAGAAAAACCAAAATAAGAAAAAAAACATAAAAATAACTGAGATTAGGGCTGGAGAAATGGCTTAATGGTTAAGGTGCTGGCCTGCAAAGCCAAGGACCCAAGTTCAATTCCCCAGGACCCACATAAGCCAGATGCACAAGGTGGCATATGTGTCTGGAGTTCATTTGCAGCAGCCATAGGCCCTGGCACATTCATTCTCTCTCCTCCCTTTCTCTCAAATAAGATAAATAAATTTTAAAAAAAAATTAAATAAGATTAATAATAATGGTACCAACTTCAAAGGGTTGTCAAAAGAATTACATTAAGGTGAGGGGATATGATGGAGAGTGAAGTTTCAAAAGGGAAAGTGGGGGGAGGGAAGGAATTACCACTGGTTATTGTTTACAATCATGGAAGTTGTCAATAAAAATGAATTTAAAGCCCGGTGTGGTGGCGCACGCCTTTAATCCCAGCACTCTGGAGGCAGAGGTAGGAGGATCGTCGTGAGTTTGAGGCCACCCTGAGACTACAAAGTGAATTCCAGATCAGCCTGGGCTAGAGTGAGACCCTACCTTGGAAAACAAAAAACAAACAAACAAAAAAAAAGAATTAAAAAAAAGAATGACATTAATGTACATGATGTCTTTAGTACAGTACTGTGCCAGGAAGTGCTCCTTAAGCAGTAGCTGTTTGTATTACCAGTGATGCTGAGGGGCAGTGAAATGTGGTGTGTGCCACCTTTAGGATCATGCAGACCTGGCTTGAAATCCTGGTTCTCTGACCTTCCATTTATGTGGCCTTGAAAGAGTTAATTTCTTTGAGCTTCAGACTCCCTCTGTAAGCAGATATCAATAACAGCTACTTTGTCAACATGACAGAGCCCAGGTGACACCACGACCCAAGCATAGAGAAGGCACTTGGGAAATATTAGCTACCATTGGTACACAATCGTGACCCTCTTCCCAGCATCCTTCATCTTCCTTGCTTGGTAGTTTGATGAGAGGTGACAGTCTGCTCATAGTGATTGACTCTAGTGAGCATCCTCGTTTTCTTAAAGCCAGTGGTGTCTTGCCAGTCATGATCCTCTATGCCAACTCAGTGGGACATGTAGTTGATGCACGCCCTTAATCCCAGCACTCAGGAGGCTGAGGTAGGAGGATTGCTGTGAGTTTCAGGGCAGCCTGAGACTACATTGTGAATTCCAGGACAGCCTGGGCTACAATGAGACCCTACTTCAGAAAAAAAAAAAAAAACAACTCTATGCCATATCCACCTTTTGGCCTTGGTGGCCATGTCAGATATTTTAAAGTACTCCTATTCTTTCTGCTTTTTGTGTGTGTGATTTTTCTTTTCTTTCTTTCTTTTTTTGTTTGGTTTTGGGTTTTGGATGTAGAGTGTCACTCTAGCCCAGGCTGACCTGGAATTCACTCTGTAGTCTCAAGGTGGCCTTGAACTCATGACACTCCTACCTCTGCCTCTTGAGTGCTAAGATTAAAGGTGTGCACCACCATGCCTGGCTTTCTTCATTCTTTGCTCCCCTGTTATAACAGTTATTTTTGTCATTACTCTAACACATTCCTGACAAGAGCAACATTAGGAAGGAAGGGTTTATTCTGGCTCACAGTTTGCGGGTGCAGTCCACCGGGGTGCAGAAGTCATGGCAGCAGGAGCTTGAAGCCCCTGGTCACACTGTGCCCACAGTCAGGAAGCAGAGAGGTGAATACTGTGCTCAAATTGTTTTCTCCTTTTAAAAAAGAGAGAGACAGGCACAGGGAGGGAGTGTGAGGGTATGGGCATGCCAGGGCCTCTCGCCACTGCAAACTCCAGTTCCAGACACATGTGTCATCTTGAGCATCTGGCTTTATATGGGTCATGAGGATCGAATTTGGCAATCAAGCTTTGCAAGAAAAAGTCCTTTTAACCACTGAGCCATCTCTCCCCTAACTATTTTTATTTTTGAGGAGAGAGAGAGAGAGAGAAATTGAGAGAGAGCATGGGCACACCAGGGCCTCTTGCTTCCGCAAACAAACTCCAGATGCATGCTTCACTTTGTGCATGTGTCTTCACGTGGATACTAGAATGGAACTGAGGCTGGCAGGTTTTGCAAGCAGGCACCTTTAACTTCTGGGCCATCTTCCAAGCCCCACTTTCTCCTTTTTTTTTTTTTTTTGGTTTTGTTTTGCTTTCTGAGGTAGGGTCTCATTCTAGCTCAGGCTGACCTGGAATTCACTATGTAGTCTCAGGGTGGCCTTGAACTCACGGTGATTCTCCTCCCTCTGCCTCCAGAGTGCTGGGATTAAAGACGTGCGCCACCACACCCGGCCCTTTCTCTAGGCCCTCCAGCTTCCCACAGTAAGAGGTTGGTCTTCCTATCTCAATTAACCTCGTATAGAGACTCCCTCACAGCCTTGCAAAGGGTTTCATCTCCAATCAGAATTAGCCAAACACCTGGCGTCTGCCCCTCCTTTAAATCCTACTTGTTTTCCCTCTGGAGATAAGCCTTACCATCACTCTGTCCTTTCTCTGCATTCAAAGGCATTACATCCCAGCTTTTTTTTTTTTTTTTTATTTAATTGTTTTCTTTACTAACAACTTCCATGTTTGTAGACAATATCTCATGGTAATCCCCTCCCTCCCCCCACTTTCCCCTTTGAAACTCCATTTTCCATCATATCCCCTCCCCCTCTCAATCAGTCTCTTTTATTTTGATGTTATGATCTTTTCCTCCTATTATGATGCTGTTGCATAGGTAGTGTCAGGCACTGTGAGTGAGGTCATGGATATCCAGGCCATTTTGTGTCTGGGGGGAGCACGTTGTAAGGAGTCCTACCCTTCCTTTGGCGCTTACATTCTTTCACATCCCAGCTTTTTGTGTTTTGTTTTTTCTTTCTTCTCTTTCTGAATCTAATCAATGACCAATTACCTCTGGTCTTTCCTTCAAACATTTCTTACATCTACTTACATTTTTCCGATTTTCTTCTTGACACCAGCATCAGCTCTGATCTAGTTTGAATGGCTGATCCCAATCCATCTTGAAGATCACATTAAGCATCCCAGGTGCTCCTGCGCTACGCTCACATTTCCACTCAAATCCTATTAAACTCTTTTCCTTAATACAGTAGACTCGGGGAATTTAAGGCCTTCCACATCTGATTTTATTTAATATCTTTATTTATTTGTAAGGAGAGAGAAAATGGGTATGCCAGGTTCTTTTGCCACTACAAATCGACTTGAGATACATGGGCCACTTTGTGCATCTGGCTTTATGTGGGTGCTGGAGAATTGAACCTGGGCAACCAAGTTTTGCAAGCAAACTTCTTTTTAATGTTTTTGTTTGCTTGTTTTTCAAGGTAGGGTCTTGTTCTATCCCAGGTTGACCTGGTATTCACTCTGTCTCTGTAGTCTCAGGGTAGCCTTGAACTCATGGCGATCCTCCTACCTCTGCCTCCTCAGTGCTGGGATTAGACATGCGCCACCACGCCTGGCTAAATTTTTTTTAATTTTTATTTATTTGAGAGAGGAAAAAGGAAGATAGAGAAAGAGAGAAAGACACACACAGAGAGAGAGCACATACCAGGGCATCTAACCACTGCAAATGAACTCCATCAGATGCATGCACCACCTTGTGCATCTGGCTTTACATGGGTACTGGGGAATTGTACCCATGTACCTAAGTGTCTTCGCTACTAGGCCATCTCTCCATCCCACAAGCAGACTGCTTTAACTGCTGAGCAATCACCCCAGCCTCCCACATCTAATTTTGTAGATTTCTTTTTAATATATTTTATACTTGATCTCAGCCAAAAGGCTGAGAAGTGATTTTTAAGTATATATTTTTTTTATTTAGGGAATACCTTCTTAGTTTCCGTAATAAAATCCACATTGATATTAAAACATTACATACTTATTTATTTATTTGAGAGAGGGAAAGAGACAGAGAGAGAGAATGGGTGCACCAGGGCTTCCAGCCACTGCAAATGAACTCCAGATGCATTCATCATCTTGTGCATCTGGCTTACATGGGTCCTAGAGAATCGAACCGAGGTCCTTTGGCTTCATAGGCAAGCACCTTAACTGCTAAGCCACCTCGCCAGCCCAAAACATTATTTATATATTACAGTGTGTTACTTCTGTACATATGGAAGAAAAATAAGTTTAACAGTTCTAGATCAATATGACTGTTTTAACATTTATTTTTACTTTTATTTACTTAATTGCAAACAGATAATGATAGAAAAAAAAGAGACAGAGAGAGAGAAAAGGGAACACCAGGGCCTTCATCTGCTACAAACGAACTTCAGATGCATGTGCCACTTTGTGCATCTGGCTTTTTGTGGGTACCTGGGAATCAAACCCAGGTCATTAGGCTTTGCAGGCAAGCTCCTTAACCACTGAGAAATCTCTCCAGCCCCTAGTTTTCTAGATTTCTATCAGAGCCCATTTAGAGTCTCCATTCCATACACACCTTATTTAAGCCCATCTTCTCTCCTCTCTGTTTATAGCTTCTTCTGCTTGAAGTACCCACCACCCTTCCTTTCTCGGTTCCTCTCCTGTTCAAATTCAACCCATCCTTTAAGGCCTGGCCCAGAGCTCCACTCCTTAGAGAAGCTTCTCTAATCACTCCAGTTGACTATAATCCTTTCCTCTGAAATCTATTGAAAGGTGCTGAAGGAGGGAGGAGAGTGATGAAGAGTTGGCTGTATGAAGCCAAGGCCTGTTGGCACATGGGCCATGGCCTTCTACTTACACCTAAGGGTAATGATGCCATCCCCACATTCTCCTGGATGCTAGAGCACAGTGTGTTGGAGATGAATAAACTTGTGTTCAAATCCTAGCTATCACAGTCTCATTGAGTCTTAGCAAATGGCCCAAGTTCTCCAAGTCTCATTTTCTTCATGTGAAAAACAGGGGTTGTCAGCCTGGGCTAGAGTAAGACCTTACCTCAAAAACAAAAGAAAAAAGAAAAAAAGAAAGGAAAACAGGAGTCATAGAGGCCTCACAAGGGTTGTAAAGATTAAATGATAACATATGCCAGCAACATGGCGCAGTGTCTGGCACACTGCCTACATTCAATAAAAGGTAGAGATTATTATAGTTCTTGGCACCTTCAAGCCTCAACATTACTTATGCAGTCCTACTCATATGCATAGCCAAACAGTGATTTACACAGACTGTTATATTTTACTATAGATATAGCTGCTTCCAAAATGGCTCTTTTTCCAACTTTTCATTTTTATAAATGGCATCACTGTTTCCAGGCTCCCAGGCTCAAACCTTGGCGATGTACTCGGCTTTTTCTGTTCTTTCATGGGCCAAACTCATTGACACCTAACCACAGACTGTCTGTAGCGGTTCTAAGAATGTCTTAACTCCCCATTGGGGCTGCAAATGCTTTGGGAGTAGGACTATGACTTGCGCTGCCTTGATGTCAATAACACTGGCATAGGACATGGCTCAATGACATGCTTGCTTTCTGAAAAGATTTCAACACAAATTAATTTGTGGGGGCAAGTGTGAAGGAGGTATAGCAATCTGGAGAAAAGGATAAGAAATTCTGAGACTCTGCTGCATCCTATTCTCTTTCTCTACTTCATGAATTCCTCCTACCCATTTTTCTCTTGTGGTCTTCCATGAGCATATTTCCTTCCTTCCTTTCTTTCTCTCTCTCTCTCTCTCTCTCTCTTTCTCTCTCTCTCTCTCTCTCTCTCTCTCTCTCTCTGTTTGTTTTCCAGTTAGGGTTTCACTCAGCCCAGGCTGACCTGGAATTCACTATGTAGTCTCAGGGTGGCCTTGAACTCATGGAGATCCTCTCACCTCTGCCTCCAGAATACTAGGATTAAAGGCATGTGCCACCATTCCCGGCTATTTCTCTTTTTCTTTGCAAGGAGAGAAAGAAATACAGAATGAGAGAGGGGGAATGGGTGTGACAAGGCCTCTTTCTACTTTTCTTTTTTTATTTTTATTAGCTTTTTCCATGATTATAAAAAAATATCCCATGTAATTCCCTCCCTCCCCCCCCCCACACTTTCCCCTTTGAAATTCCATTCTCCATCATATTACCTCCCCATCTCAATCACTGTACTTACATATATACAATATCAACCTATTCAGTACCCTCCTCCCTTCCTTTCTCTCTCTTTCTACTTTAAATGCACTCCAGATGAATGTGCCATTTTGTGGGTCCATAGGTACTAGGGAATTGAACCCAGGCAATCAGCTTTTGTTAGCAAGCAACTTTAACCACTGAGCCATCTCCCCAGCCCTTTATTTCTTTCTTTTTTCTGTTTTGTTTTTTTGAGGTAGGGTCTCCCTCTAGCCCCGGATGACCTGGACCACTCTGTAGTCTTAGGTGGCCTTGAACTCACAGCCATCCTCTTACCCTGTCCTTCTGATTGCTGTGATTGAAGGCATGCACTACCACGCTGGGCCATTCCTTTCTTTTTTTTTTTTTTAAGATATTTTAAAATTTTATTTTATATTTTATTTATTGGAGAAAGTGATAGAAAGAGGCAGAGAGCTGGGCGTGGTGGCACAATTCCTTTAATCCCAGCACTTGGGAGGCAGAAGTAGAGGATCTCTGTGAGTTCAAGGCCACCCTGAGACTATACAGAAAAGGGCAGGGAGAAAAAAAGAAAAGAAGAGAAACAAAATGAAAAGAAAGAACAGAGAGAAAGAACAGGCTGCCAGAGCCTTTAGCCACTGTAAATGAACTCCAGATGCATGTGCCACCTTGTGTGTCAGGCTTACATGGGTCCTGGGAAATTGAACCTGGGTCCTTTGGCTTCATAGGCAAATGCCTTAACAGCTAAGCCATCTCTCCAGCCCATTCCCTCCAGATATATGTATGTGTGTATATATATATATATATATATATATATATATATATATACACACACATTTCTTTCTTATTTTTTCGTTTTTCGAGGTAGGGTCTCACCCTAGCCCAGGCTGACCTGGAATTCACTATAGAGTCTCAGGGTGGCCTCGAACTCACGGCAATCCTCCTACCTCTGCCTCCCGAGTGCTGGGATTAGAGGTGTGTGCCACCACGCCCGGCTCCCTCCAGATATTTTTTCACTGGGAATTAATATCTTATACTAAACACAAAATATGGAAGTAATCTTTTGTAAAAAGAAAATAATCTTTTAAAAATAATTATTTCAGGCAGAGGTAGGAGGATGCTATGAGTTCAAGGCTACCCTAAGACTACATAGTGAATTCTAGGTCAGCCTGGTCTAGAGTGAGATCCTACCTCGGAAAAAAAAAACAAAATATAATGTCAGCCAATTAATATGTTTATCTGAATGTGTTTCTACAGAAATTTAGAAAAGGCTGGCAATACTGATGCCATTTTATGAGCCCTAAGGATAGCTGAGGTCATTAAGCTCCCTTAAAAATGGCTATAATAAGCCGAGTATGTTGCAGCATGCCTTTAAACTGAGCACTTGGGAGGCAAACGTAGGTGGTTCACTGTGAGTCTCTTAGCCACCCTGAGACTACATAGTGAAGTCCAGGTCAAAGTAAGCTAAAGTGAGACCCTACCTCGAAAAACAAAAGAAAACAAGGATATAAGGTTACATTTATCATAACAGTAAAGTGTTTTCATGAGACTTAATTGTTACTTTAACTTGTACTAAGCTTAATGAACCTTGTAAAAGTTTCAAGTCTTTTGTCCTGAAAAAAAAACAACCAAAATATAAAAAAATAAAGATAAATAAAATCATTGTTTCTTTAGTAGCTTAGGTGGCCCACATGGCAACTGGGTGGAGGATTGACTAAGATAAATACAAGATGTGAAATAAATAAGTAAAATCTGTTCACAGCACTTTGGTGACTCTATTAGGGAGTACTTAGTACTCTGTGCATCACTAGGTAGCAACAGACATTAATTTTTTGTTTGTTCGTTTGTTTCTCAAGGTAGGGTCTCGCTCTAGCTCAGGCTGATCTGGAATTCACTATGTAGTCTCAGGCTGGCCTCAAACTCTCTGCAATCCTCCTACCTCTGCCTCCCAAGTGCTGGTATTAAAGGTGTGCACCACCATGCCCAGCCCCTGACATTAATTTTTATAGTCTCAATACCTAAGGTGTATATAAGTACTTAGTAAATGTTAAGTAAAGAATGACTTAACTTTCTGGGCTAGAGAAGATGGCTTAGTGCTTAAGGCACTTGCCTGTAAAGCCAAAGGACCCTGGTTCTGTTCCCCAGGTCCCATGTAAGCTAGATGCACAGGAGATGCATGCGTCTGGAGTTTGTTTGCATCATCTCCTATCCTCTTAGTGTGTTTGTTTGTTTGTTTGTTTGTTTGTTTGTTTGTTTGTTTGTTTGTTTGAAGTAGGTTCTCACTCTAACTCAGGCTGACCTGGAAGTCACTATGTAGTCTCAGGGTGGCCTTGAACTTACAGTGTTCCTCTTACCTCTGCCTCCCAAGTGCTGGAATTAAAGGCATGTGTCACCATGTCTAGCACTCTTAGTGTTTTTTGACTATTATATTTTAAACATTTTTATTGACAACTTCCATAATTATAGACAATAAGCCATGATAATTCCCTCGCCTATTCCACCAACCCCTTCACAACTCCACTCTTCATCATTTCTCCTCCCTCTCTCAATAAGTCTCTCTTTTCTTTGATGTCATCTTTCCCTCCTATTATGAGGGTCACATGAAGGTACTGCTAAGCACTGTGAGGTTGTGGATATCCAGACCAATCTGTGTTTGGATGATTGTATTGTAAGGAGTCCTACCCTGCCTTTGGCTCTTACATTCTTTCTGCCACCTCTTTCACAATGGACCCTGAGCCTTGGATGGTGTGAAAGAGATGTTTCAGGGCTGAGCACTCCCCTGTCCCTTCTTCTCAGCACTATGGTGTCTTTTGAGTCATCCCAGAGGTCACTAGCATCTGAAAAGAGAAGCTTTTCTAACCAAAAGTGAGAGTAGCATTAATATATGGGTATGGATGTTAATAAAAGTGCTTGCAGGGCAGTTTGGTGAGCATAATATATGCATTTAGCCAGACAAGAGCAGACATTACACGCCTAAGGCTCATGGCCTCCCCTGCCATACATTTGTTATTAGGTTTTCAATATCAGTCATGTATTGTATTCCCTCCCATGGAGTGGGCCTCCAGTCCAATTAGAAAGCAGTTGGTTTCTCCCATAATAGACATGCCACTATTGCACCTATGCAGTTTGGCTGGCCAAATTTAAGGCTTACAGTGTCCACTTTTTATCTTATTTTTTTTATTTATTTATTTATTTATTTATTTTGAGGTAGGCTCTCACTCTAACTCAGGCTGACCTGGAATTCACTGTGTAGTCTCAGGGTGGCATGAACTCATAGTGATCCTACTACTTTTGCCTCCTGAGTGCTAGGATTAAAAGCGTGCACCACCAAACCTGGCTCATATTTTTTTTTTATTTTTTAATTTTTATTAGCATTTTCCATGATTCATATTTTTCTTTTTTCTTTTTCTTTAATATTTTTTGTTCATTTTTTATTTATTTATTTGAGAGTGACAGACACAGAGAGAAAGACAGATAGAGGGAGAGAGAGAGAATGGGCACGCCAGGGCTTCCAGCCACTGTAAACGAACTCCAGACACATGTGCCCCCTTGTGCATCTGGCTAACATGGGACCTGGGGAACCGAGCCTCGAACCGGGGTCCTTAGGCTTCACAGGCAAGCGCTTAACCGCTAAGCCATCTCTCTAGCCCCATATTTTTCTTAATAAACTCAGCTAACATGAAAAATTTGGAGGAAGAAAAATAATCAATGGGTGCTGGGGAGATGGCTCAGTGTTTAGAGATACTTCCTTGCAGAGCCAACCAGCATGGGCTCAATTCCCCAGCACCCATGTAAGGCCAGATACAAAAAGTGCCATAAGCATATACTATTCATTTGTAGCAGCAAAAAACACTGGTGTGCCCATACATACACATGTGCAAATAAATAAAAATTTTAAAAGAAGCTGGGCATGGTGGTGCACGCCTTTAATCCCAGCACTCCAGAGGCAGAAGTAGGAGTATTGCCTTGAGTTCAAGGCCATCCTGAGATTACATAGTGAATTCCAGGTGAGCCTGGGCTAGAGCAAAACTCTACCTCAAAAAAACACTTTAAAAGAGCCCAGCATGGTAGCACACACCTTTAATCTCAGCACTTGGGAGGCAGAGGTAGGAGGATCGCTGTGAGTTTGAGTTCAACCTAGGACTACAGAATGAAGAGCAGGTCAACATGGGCTACACTGAGTCATCTCAAGGTCACTGCCATCTGAAAAGAGAAGCTTCTCTAACCAAAAGTGAGAGTAGCATTAATATGTGGGTATGAACATGAAGAGAAATGCTTACTGAGCAGTTTGGTGAGCATAGTATCCCTGGCCAACAACTCACTGGAAGGTATCCCATCCCTGGCACTGAAAATTTTCCAGTAACAATGTATGACTTCTGGGTGTGCCATTGTCCAAAAAAGTAGGTTTCCATATGACTTATTCATATTCTCTTAGATTTTGATTAACCCTCCCTCCATTTTCCTTTATTCAATCTCTTCCTTTGACCTCACTTAGGCCTTTTCACCCCCATTAAGCTGTTCTTCTACTTACATATCTATAATACCATCCTATTAGGGCTCCCCCTCCCTCCCTTTCTATTCCCTTTATATCCCCTCTCTAGCTTACTGGCCTCTGCTACTGAGTTTTATTCCTACTCTCATAGAAGTCCAGTCATTTATAGCTAGGATCCACTAATGAGAGAGAACATGTGACATTTGGCTTTCTGGGCCTGGGTCACCTCACTTAGTATAATCCTTTCCAGAGCCATCCATTTTCTTGCAAATTTCATAATTTCATTTTTCTTTACTGCTGTGTAGAACTCTAATATGTAAATGTGCCACATCTTCATTATCCACTCATCAGTTGAGGGACATCTAGGCTGTTCTGAGAAGTGACAGGAGTGCTCAGCACTGCAATATCTCTATCACAGCTTCCAAGGCTCAGGGTCCATTGCAGAAGAGGTGGCAGAGAGAATGTAAGAGCTAAAGGAAGGGTAGGGCTCCTTACAACTTGCTCCTCCAGACACAAAATGTCTGGACATCCATGACCTCACAGTGCCTGACACTACCTACATGAGACCATCGTAATAGGAGGAAAAGATTACAACATCAAAACAAGAGAGAGACTGACTGAGAGGGGGAGGGGGAAGGGGTATGGCGGAGAGTGGAGTTACCAGGGGAAGTGGGAGAGGGAGGGAATTACCATCTGTTATTGTCTACAATTATGGAAGTTGTCAATAAAAATATTTTTTAAAAAAAGAACTAATCTCGAGGCCACCCTGAGACTCCATAGTTTCACTATTCCATGTCAGCCTGAGCCAGAGTGAGACCCTACCTCAAAAACAAAAAAGAAGCTATGGATTCCACCCTTCACTTTGGTTTTAGGTATGTATGGAAGGTTATGATAGGACATAATCGTAGTGGTCAGACATGGAAATGGTAGAGGAACAAAAGTATCACATGTGAAATAAACCCAGTATTTTAATAAAGTAGTACTGTTTCTATTTACTCATTTAACTGTTTCATACTTTGTCAGAAAGAATAAATGTACAAAAATTTTTTTAAAATATGGGCTAGACCAAGACCCTCCCTTAAAACAAGACAGGCATTGTGGCACATGCCTTTAATCCCAGCATTTGGGAAGCAGAGGTAGGAGGATCACCTTGAGTTTGAGGCTATCCTGAGACTACATAGTGAATTCCAGGTCAGCCTGGACTAAAGTTAAACCCTACCTAAAAAACAAAAAATAAAAATAAAAATAAAAAACAAGGCCGGGCATGGTGGTACACACCTTTAATCCCAGCACTCAGAAGGCAGAGGTAGGAGGGCTGGAGAGATGGCTTAGTGGTTAAGCGCTTGCCTGTGAAGCCTAAGGACCCCGGTTCGAGGCTCAGTTCCCCAGGTCCCACGTTAGCCAGATGCACAAGGGGGCGCACGCGTCTGGAGTTCGTTTGCAGTGGCTGGAAGCCCTGGCGCGCCCATTCTCTCTCTCTCCCTCTATCTGTCTTTCTCTCTATGTCTGTCGCTCTCAAATAAATAAAATAAAAAATGAACAAAAAAAAAAAAAAAGGCAGAGGTAGAAGGATCGCTGTGAGTTCAAGGCCACCCTGAGACTGCATAGCATATTCCAGGACAGCCTGGACTAGAGTAAAATCCTACTTCGAAAACCAAAAAATAAAAATAAAAAATAAAGCCAGTCATGGTGGCACAAGCCTTTAATCCCAGTACCCTGGGAAGCAGAGGTAGGAGAATTGCTGTGAGTTCAAGGCCACCCTTAGACTACAGAGTGAATTTCAGGTCAGCCTGGGCTAGAATGAGACCCTACCTCAAAAATAAAGAAAGGAAGAAAGAAAGAAAAACCAATAAAGAAAAGCTATTCACAGAACTGTAGACTCTGCCCCAATAAGAGGTCATAAGGCTAAGCTGGTAAGCTGGTGCTTGTAACTACCTTCTTTCAATGTTTAGTCCATAGTTCCCTTCTAGCAACATTTTGCTGTAGGTGATTTGCTTTTTAGAGGCAAGCCCAACAAACTGGACTTTTTTTTTTTTTTAATGAGAGAGGGATAGAAATGGCATGCTAGGGCCTCCAGCCACTGTAATCAAATGGTGTGCACCACCTTGTGAACATGAGTGACCTTGTGTGCTTGTGTCACCTTGTATGTCTGGTTTACATGGGACCTGGAGAGTTAAGCATGGGTCCTTGAGCTTTGCAGGCAAATGCCTTAACCACTAAGCCACATCTCCAACCCTGTAGTTGATTTTTCGCTAGAGGTGATCATCCTACCCTTGATTCCCAAAGGATTCAAACTGTGATCCAGTTGTTATTGTTTAGCTATAGTTTTATGCCAACAGTTATTAGATATGGGAATTCTAAAGAGGCACCCTGGTGAATCCACTGGAAATGGATACAGTTCTCTTTGCTCCTTTTGGTAGTAGCAATGTAATTTCCACTTGAAGATGAGGACCAATCAACCTAGCCAATATTGTAAACTCCTTCTCTGCCATTGACTCCATGGCATAAGGAGCCCAAAGTGACCAGGGGGAAATCTGAGCTAGTAATATAAAATCAATTTAATGTCTGTCTGCCTTGGTGGAAGTATTGCTCCAATGGGAAATAGGATTTCTAACCCCCCTTAACCTAAAGTTTCAGAAACAGAAAGCAAAATTTTGGAAGTGAATTATTAAGTGTGATAGATAGTCCTGTCACTCTGAAGGCTGAGATAGGGGGATTGCTGTAAGTTCAACGCCAGCCTGGGGCTACAGAGTAAGTTCCAGGTTAGTCTAGGCTACAGTGAGACCCTGCCTTGAAAAAAACAAATATAAAAAGGTCAAAAAGGGCTGGAGAGCGGGGTGTGGTGGCACATGTCTTTAATCTCAGCACTCAGGAGGCAGAGGTAAGAGGATCACTGTGAGTTTGAGGCTAGCCTGAGACTACATAGTGAATTCCAGGCAAGATCCTACCTCAAAAAAAAGGGGTGGGGAGGACTGGAGAGATGGTTTAGTGGTTAATGCACTTGCCTGCAAAGCCTAATAACCAAGATTCAATTCCCCAGGACACACATAAGCCAGATGCACAAGATGGTGCATGTGTCTGGAATTCATCTGCAGTGGCTAGAAGCCATTTTCTCTATGTATGTATCTGCCTCTCTCTCTCTCAAATATATGAATAATTTTTTTTATTATTTTATTTTTGAGAGAGATAGCAAAAAAAAAGAAAGAAAGAAAGAAAGAAAGAAAGGAAGGAAGGAAGGAAGGAAGGAAGGAAGGAAGGAAGGAAGGAAGGAAGGAAGGGAGGAAGGAAGGAAGAAAGAAGGCTGGAAAAATTGTTTAGTGGTTACGGCACTTGCCTGCAAAGCCAAAGGACCCAGGTTCGATTTCCCTGGACCCACACGTAAGCCAGATGCACAAGGAGGTACACACATCTAGAGTTTGTTTGCAGCAGCTGGAGGCCCTGGTGCACCTACTCTTTCTCTATCCCTGCGTATTTATCTCTCTCTCTCTCTCTCAAATAAATAAAGAAAATATTTTTAAAAAAAAAAGAAAAATATTTTAAAAGACAGAAAGAATGGGCACGCCAGGGCCTTTCAGCCATTATGAATGAACTCCAGAGCCATGAGCCCCCTTGTGGTGCAGGTGTGACACTGCACACTTGCGTCACTTTTTACGTCTGGTTTAAGCAAGACCTGGAGATTAGAACATGTGTTCTTAGACTTTGCAGACAAGCGGTTAAGGTGCTTGCTTGCAAAGCTAAAGGACCCAGGCTCAATTCCCCAGGACCCAAATAAGCCAGATGCACAAAGGTGGTGCATGTGTCTGGAGTTCATTTGCAGTGGCTGGAGATCCCTGGTGTGTTCATTCTCTCTCACTGCCTCTTTTTTCCCCTCTGCCTCTTTCTCCCTCTGAAATAAATAAAAATAATTTTGAAAAAACTTAATATTTTATAATTTTAAAAAATTAGATATATATAGTTATTTACTTAAAAAAAAATAGCTGGGCATGGTGGTGCACGCCTTTAATCCCAGCACTCTGGAGGCAGAGGTAGGAGGATCATTGTGAATTCGAGGCCAGCCTGGGTTAAAGTTAGACTCTGCCTCAAACATTTTAATTTTCACCTTGGAACTTGACTCTCCATACTGGTGACTTTTATTTATTTATTTATGTGTGTGCCAGGGTGTGTGTGTGTGTGTGTGTGTGTGTCTGTGTGTGTGTCTGTGTGTGTGTCTGTGTGTCTGTGTGTGTCTGTGTGTAGCAGCACCAGGGTCCCTTCTGTAATGGACCCCTTCTGGTCCATCTCTGTAAATGAATTCCAAACATATGGCCACTTTGCACCTGGCTTTATGTGGCTGCTGAGAGATCAGAACTGGGCTGACAAGCTTTGCAAGCAAGCCCTTAACCATTGAGAGCCATCTCCCCAGACACCTGATGACTTTGTATACCACATCCTTTGATATCACCCCAACTTTACAGGTTGCTGGATGGCATCTCTAAGAATCAGCTGGCTATGATTTACTAAGCTATTTCTATGCCATCTAGAGTTTGCCCTAAAGCATGACATCTGAGTTGAAATTTTTGCTAGTTACTTCACCACATCTCTATGAAAGTGTTCAAAGGATAGTTTGATGAGAACATCTTGAATTCTTATCACCAAAACCAAGAAAACCATCAACAGTCTCATTGTGTAATTTTATTTTTAGGTTGTAAAGGCAGCCCTGACCTAACACAAAATACTTGGGTTTTGCCACATTTTCTGGTGCATAATTATCATTCATTTTTCTGCTCTCTTTTCCTTGTTCCATACAGTGTAGAATGTGTACATTATACTTATTTCAGCAGCTTTCCAAAAGATACTTGAAATATGTTTATGAGAGTTGAGTGTGGTGGTACATGCCTTCAATCCCAGCACTTAGAAGGCAGAGGTAAGAGGAGGACTGTTGTGAGTTCAAGGCCACCTGAGACTCCATAGTGAATTCCAGGTTGGCCTGGACTAGAGCGAGACACTACCTCGAAAAACTAAATAAATAAAATAAAATAAATAAGCTGGGCATGGTGGCACTTTAGTCCAGCACTTGGGAGGCAGAGGTAGGAGGATTGCCATGAGTTCAAATCTCATCCTGAGACTACATAGTGAATTCCAGCTCAGCTTGGGCTAGAATAAGACCCTACCTCTAAAAACCAAAAATAAATAAATAAATAAATATGCTTATGAAAACAATCACTAAACTAGGAGTGGTGATACACACCTGTAATCCCAGAATTTGGGAGGCTGAAGCAGAAAGATTGCCATTCGTTTGAGATCAGCATAGCTAAATAACAAGTTCTAGGCTAGCCTAGTCTACAGAGTAATACCCTAACTTGAAGAAAGAGAATTTCTTTCTTTTCTTTTTCTTTTTCTTTTTTTTTAGTTTGTTTTTTCAAGGTAGGGTCTCACTGTAGCCCAGGCTGACCTGGAATTCACCATGTAGTCTCAGGATAGCCTTGAACTCTCGGCAATCCTCCTACATCTGCCTCCCGAGTGCTGCGATTAAAGGTATGTACCACCATGCCAGGCTGAGAAAGACAATTTCTGATGATCACCTGGTAACGATTTCTGTGACATTCATAATGTCCTCTGCTTTGTAACACATTAACAAAGTGATAAATGGGTCCTGTGCTGAAAGTGAAAAGGAAAAGATAATCATCCCTAGGTCTTCCAACTTCATATTTTGATCTGATCTCTGAGGAACTGAGATTTAAATCTGACTGCATACTAACTACATTGTGGGAGAAACTGCTTCATTATTATAACCATATTCACATCTTTAAAAAACATGTATCCCAGGAGGACCTTGAACTTCTGATCCTCTTAAAGGGTTTACATAGAACCTGGCATATACTAACTAAATCCTTTAAACAGTATTAATAATTATAATTTGTAGTAGTTGTTATGTACTAGACATTCCTTTCTCTACAACGAATGAAAAGGAAATAATAGGAAAATTTAGCCAGGCGTGGTGGTGCACACCTTTAATCCCAGCATTCAGGAGGCAAAGGTGAGATCATCAAGAGTTCAAGGCCACCCTGAGTCTAATCCCAGGTCAGCCTAAACTAGAGTGAGACCCTACTTCAGAAAAAAGAAAGAAAGAAAGAGAGGGAGGGAAGGAAGAAAAGAAGGAAGGGAGGGAGGGAGGGAGGGAGGAAGGAAGGAAGGAAGGGAGGAGGAAATTTAGCAAGAAGGAAAAGCTCCAACTTGGGTTATTTTCTTTTCTTTTCTCTCTTTTTTTTTTTTTTTTTTTTTTTTTTTTTTTTGAGGTAGGGTCCCACTCTATCCCAGACTGATCTGGAATTCACTATGTATTCTCAGGGTGGCCTTGAACTCATGGCGATCCTCCTACCTCTGCCTCCTGAGTGCTGGGATTAAAGGCATGTACTACCATGCCCAGCTATTTTATTTTATTTTTTTTTGACAACATTTTATTTACTTATTTAGTTGAGAGAGATAGAGAAGGAAGATGGGCACACAGGGCGTCTACGCACTGCAAACAAACTCCAGATGCATGCACCACCTAGTACACTTGGTTTATGTGGGTACTGGGGAATCGAACCTGAGTTCTTAGGCTTTGCAGGCAAGCACCTTAACTGATAAGTTACCTCTCCTGCCCTATTTTTTGTTGTTATTGTTTTGTTTTTTTTCAGGTAGGGTCTCACTCTAGCTCAGGCTGACCTGGAATTCACTATGTAGTCTCAGGGTAGCTTCAAACTCAGTGATCCTCCTACCTCTGCCTCCCAAGTGCTGAGGTTAAAGGCGTGAGCCACCATGCCTGGTCCTATTATTTTTTTTTTAATGAGGGGAGGGTGAGACAGAGTCTCATGTAAGCCAGGCTGTCCTCAAAGTCAGTATGTAGCCAAGGATGATCTCGAACTCCTGATCTTCCTGCTGCTACCTCCCCTGTGCTGGGAGTACAAGCATGTACCACCACACACTGCTTTTAAGTTTTCTTTTTTTTTTTTACCTCTTTCCTGCAAAATAAAGACTGGATAAGCTTGAAGAAAGCAAGCTTAATTGCTTAATTTGAGCTTTTTTTTCTCAATTTTTATTAACATGTTCCATGATTTTAAAAAAATCCCATGGTAATGCCCTCTCTCCCCCCCTTAATTTGAGCTTTACCATAGTAATTTAATAGTTTTAGGATAGATTAGCTCATGAAGGTCAACTTAATGGTCCAAAGAAATTGAGCTCTTATGGATTGAAAACATATTTTGTAGGGTATTGAATCTATTGTTTAATCACTGGATTCAATAAAAATATGTCAAATTTTATGGAAGCAAAGGACAATTTTACCAATTTATATAACTTTAGGGGGTTATGGTTGAATCTTGGTTTTTAAATCCCTAAATTGGTCACACCTATGGCGCAATGCTTGACAATTTGGGCACCTATGTCAGACCTCCTGGGTTTCAATCCTTGGTAACCTTGAGCAAGTGACTTAACTTCCTTGTGCTTTTATCTTTCTCAACAGGAATAACAGTATTAGCCTCACAGGCTTGTTGTGAGAATTCAATAAACCAAACACTTGTTGATGCTGGCTATTGTTATTTATTCTTTCTGCGATTCCAAATGCCTAATAAGGAATGCATTGTGGAGAGAAGTAGGACCCCTCTGTCCCATCAAGAGACACAAGCAGAGCCACCTGCTGGTGACCCCAAGCTGAGATTGTTGCAAAACCTATGACTGCCTGGAGACCCTTAGAGAAACCTTGCCTAGACTGAGAATGGTGGACTCTGGCATAGATAGGAGTTCTGGAGGGTCATTTTTTTTTTTTTTTTTTTTTTTTTTTTGGTTTTTCGAGGTAGGGTCTCACTCTGGCTCAGGCTGACCTGGAATTCACTATGTAGTCTCAGGGTGGCCTCGAACTCGTGGCGATCCTCCTACCTCTGCCTCCCGAGTGCTGGGATTAAAGGCATGCGCCACCACGCCCGGCTCTGGAGGATCATATTTACTTGGGCCAACATCCACAAGACTGCTTGGGAGCTTCCGGTGCTGCCACAGGGAGATCCATAGCATCTGTTTATGACCTCTGCGGTGCAAGAAGAGGGCGAGGTCATGCTGGATTATAGCTTGGGCAGGAAAGATGGAGGCTTTCATGGAGAAGTGCCCACAGGCAGGTCTTCAAACTGAGTTTGATCAAGTTCTTCCACTATACTCATGTGCTCATCTGTTAGCACCCAGTCAGGATCTGCAGGCAGGTGGGAAGCCCAAGTCCTTCTTTGTCTGTTCTGAACCCAACAGTGATACTTCCCTGAGAACAGCTAGGGCTGTTGTGAGGCAGCCAGCCATCTGGGGGAGGCTCCAGCCCACCCCTTCCCTGCCCTCCCCTCCTTGACTGTGTGTTGTCTAGTTTTCCAGTCAGATAATAAAACAAGATCAACACTTTTTAGGGAGGGGGAAGAGAAGTATCTCAGAATCACAAGTACCTATAAGAGTTTGTCTCAGTGTTTAGCTCAGCGGTTAAAGGCACTTGCTTGCAAAGCCCGACAGCCTGAGTGATCCCCCATTGCCCAGATAAAACCAGATGCACAAAGTGGCACATGTGTCTGGAGTCTGCAGCAGCCGGAGGCCCTGGCATGCTCATCTATTCTCTCTCTCTTTTTAAATATTTTAATTTAATTTAATTTGTTTCAGAGAGAGACAGAGAGAAAGAGAGAATGGGTACGCCAGGACTTTCAGCCACTGTAAACCAACTCCAGAAGCATGTGCCACCTTGTGCATCTGGCTTATATGGGTCCTAGGGAATTGAACCTGGGTTCTTGTCTCTTAAAAGAAAGAAAGAGAGAGAAAGAGGGACAGATGGGGGGTAGGGAGGAGAGAAGGAAGAAAGGAGGAAAATACTAAAAAAAAAAAACCCACGAGAGTTTGTCTCAGGAAAATTCTAATTTCACAGATAGTAAACCACTAGCTCAAGAAATGCAGACTAACCATGCTTATGAGCCATGCCTTCTAAGCACATATGTCCTAGAGGTTAGGGACAAACCCAGTGAGTCAGTTTATTGGAGCACAGAGTTAACTAACTGGTCTCACCCTTTGATAAACTTGATTTTCTAAAAGTCCATTTAAAAAGATTTCTTGGGCCCCAGTCTCTCTTCCCCATTCCTTCCCCTGGCACTGTGGCCTCTGATGAGAAGCTCTCAGGAGTCGGGTAGTTCCTAGGCAGCCCTTTTCCACCACGCAGAGCAATAACATCTTGATTTTCCGTCTTGTGCTCCCGCTCATTGCATTAGGGACGAGCAGAGGTGTTCTGCCACCACGCTTTGCTTTGTTACACATGGAGTCTGGTGTCAGGCTCGGAGTTCCAGCTGGATGGATGACTATTAAGACTGACTTGAGGAGATTAGGGAGAGGCGGCTGAGAGTTGGGCAGGCCCTGAACCCTGTCATTATGCTGTAGAAAAACCTCTGAATGCCTTTCCTATGTACACTCAAGAGGCTTATAAAAATAAAATAAATTCAACTTAAATGGATTTGCTTTTAAATAGCATAGGTATCTCTAAGATTCACACATGCTGAACTACGTGTAAGTCCTCAGGCTTGCCAGATTTTCTCTTCTCTCTAAGTCCTCTCCTTTTTCTTTTTTTTTAATCCTATACTAGGGATTGAACCCAGGGCCTTGCACATGCTAGGTCAGCACTCTACCACTGAGCTCTATCCCCAGTCCTTTTTTTCCTTTTATGTATTTTTCCTTTTATATTTTATTTATTTACAACCAGAGAAAGAGAGAGCGATTGAGAGTGGGCATGCCAGGTCTTCTAACAACTGCAAATAACCTCCAGATGCAGGCACCACTTCGTGCATCTGGCTTTACATGGGTACTGGGACTCAAACCCTGGGTTGTTAGGTATTGCACGCAAGCGCCTTAGCTGAACCATCTCTCCAGTCTCTAGTCTTTTTTCCATTATTTTTTAAATTTAAATTTTTATTTTTTACTTTAGAGAGACAGAGAGAGAAAGAAAATTGGTGCATCAGGACCGCAGCCATTGCAATTGAACTCCAGATTCTTGTGCCTCCTAGTGGACATGTACGACCTTGCACTTGCCTCACCTTTGTGCATCTGGCTTACGTGGGATCTGGAGAGTCAAACATGGGTCCTTGGGCATCATAGGCAAGCGCCTTAACCACTAAGCCATCTTTCCAGTCCTTTTCCATTTTTTAAAAAAGTATTTTTTTATTGGGAAGGGCATGATGGCACACTCCTTTAATCCCAGCACTTGTGAGGCAGAGGTAAGAATATCACTTGAGTTCAAGGCCACCCTGAGACTACATAGTGAATTCCAGGTCAGCCTGACCTACATTGAGACCCTACCTCAAAAAAACAAAACAAAAAAATTCAAGCTGGGCGTGGTGGCGCACGCCTTTAATCCCAGCACTCGGAAGGCAGAGGTAGGAGAATCACCATGAGTTCAAGGCCACCCTGAGACTCCATAGTGAATTCCAGGTCAGTCTGGGCCAGAGTGAGACCCTACCTCGAAAAAAAAAAAAAAAAAAATTCAAAAAAAAATTTTAGTTGGGCTACGAAGATGGCTTAGCAGTTAAGGCACTTACCTGAAAAGCCGAAGAACCCACGTCAAATTCACCAGTACCCATGTAAAGCCAGATGCACAAGGTGGTGCATGTGTCTGGAGCTGCAGTGGCTGGAGGCCCTGGCTCCCATTCTCTCTCCCTCTCTCCATCTATCTATCTATCTATCTATCTATCTATCTATCTATCTATCTATCTATCTATCTGCCTCCTTTTCAGTCTCTGTCTCTCTCAAATAAATGAATAAATAAAATATTTAATTTTTTAATTTATTTGAAAGCGAGGCAAGATAGAGACAGTCAAAGAAAATGGGCATGCAGGGGCCGCCAGCTACTGCAAATAAACTCCAGATACATTTATCACTTTGTGCATCTGACTTTATGTGGGCACTGGGGAATTCAACCTGGGTTGTTAGGCTTTGCATGCAAGTACCTTAACCGTAGCCATCTCTTCAGCCCCCGTATATATATTGAAGATGGCAGCATAGGAACCATGCCAAAGCAGCTAGGGGAGAAAAAGCCAAAAAAAAAAAAAAAAAAAAAACCCAGCAAAATACACTCTTCTATTAAAAAGTGAGGTGTATAAGAAATTACCATGGGCTGGAGAGATGGCTTAGCGGTTAAGTGTTTGCCTGTGAAGCCTAAGGACCCCGGTTCAAGGCTCGGTTCCCCAGGTCCCACGTTAGCCAGATGCACAAGGGGGCGCACGTGTCTGGAGTTCGTTTGCAGAGGCTGGAAGCCCTGGCGCGCCCATTCTCTCTCTCTCCCTCTATCTGTCTTTCTCTCTGTGTCTGCCGCTCTCAAATAAATAAATTTTAAAAAAAAAAAGTCAGCTGAGGCTTTAAAAAAAAAACAAAAAAAAAAAAAGAAATTACCAAGTACAGCAGAGAAGTAGGAGAGATCCAGAGCATCTAGAGCCCACAGAAGCAGGCAGAAGGGGCTCCAGCAGGGGCAGCACCAAGTCCACATGGCTCCAGCGATAAGGCTCAGCCTGAACCACAGGAATGAAGGGCAGAGAATAACAGAGGAACAGCTCATGAGGAACAGGATTGTGAGGACCAGCGGGAAAACATCAGTCTCCATCCACAGTCTCTCTCCCCCCTCCCCCCACCAGCCCAAGCGCCAACAAGCACCAGAGACCTAGGGAAGGGAGCTCACCTACACAGCAATAGGCACAGGCGATCAGAGCAGCCACCCACTGACCCGGCCAGCCTACCTGAGCCCACAGCACAGCAAAGAGGGACCCAAGCAGGAGCGCAGCATAATTGAGACCAAAGTCATCCCAAAAGATGGCAATGACCTTGGGATGACTCAGGAGGCACCATGGTGCTTTGTAGAAGTGACAGAGGAGTGCTCAGCACTGCAATATCGCTATCACACTTTTCAAGGCTCAGGGTCTATTGCAGAAGAGGTGGCAGAAAGAATGTAAGAGCCAAAGAAAGGGTAGGACTCCTTACAATGTGCTCCCCCCAGACACAAAATGGCCTGGATATCCATGACCTCACAGTGCCTGACACTACCTACACAAGACCATCATAATAGGAGGAAAAGATCATGACATTAAAATAAAAGAGAGACTGATTGAGAGGGGGAGGGGACATGATGGAGAATGGAGTTTCAAAGGGGAAAGTCGGGGGAGGGAGGGCATTACCATGGGATATGTGGTGGTTTGAATAGAGTAGGTGGCCCCCAATATATTCAGTTGTTTGTAGTTTGCATCTGTAGCCACCTGCTGGAGGCAATGTCACTGGGTGATCTTAAGGTGCGTTGGTGGGTTTCAGATTTCAATCTAAAGATATGTAAAGTGTGTCTAGCTGGAGTTCCTCAAGTGTGCTGTGGCTTTTGGCTTTTAAGCTTGTATTTCTCTCTCTCTGCTTGATCCTGTGAAGGCAGGCCAGCTTCTTCTGCCATTATGCAACTTCCCCTGGATCTGTAAGCTTCAATAAATCCCTTCCTCCATAACTGTGCCTGGTCTGGAAGTTTATCTCAGTGAACCTGAATCTGTCTGCTACAGGACATTATTTATAATCTTAGAAGTTGTTAATAAAAAAATACATAAATAAAATATTTTAAAAGAAAGAAGAAATTCAGTAGAGGAGAATAAGGGAGGGGGAAAATGGAGGATGGTGGGAAGGGATTATAATCATGATATATTGTCTATATTATGGAAGTTGTCAATAATTAAATTTGAAAGCAAGTTTTTTTTGTTTTTTTTTTTTTAAAGGAGTGGGGGTGCTGGAGAGATGGCTTAGCAGTTAGGGCGCTTGCCTGCAAAGCCTAAGGACCAATGTTCAACTCTCCAGATCCCACGTAAGCCAGATGCACAAAGGTGAGGCAAGCACAAGGTTGCATATGCCCACTAGGTGGCTCAAGCGCCTGGAGTTCAATTTTAGTGACTGAGGCCCTGATGCAGCAATTCTCTCTCTCTCTCCTCTCCCTCTCCATCTTTCTTTGTCAAATAAATAAATAAAATATGTAAAAGAGGGCTGGAGAGATGGCTTAGCGGTTAAGCGCTTGCCTGTGAACCCTAAGGACCCCGGTTCGAGGCTCGGTTCCCCAGGTCCCACGTTAGCCAGATGCACAAGGGGGCGCATGCATCTGGAGTTCGTTTGCTGAGGCTGGAAGCCCTGGTGCGCCCATTCTCTCTCTCTCCCTCTGTCTTTCTCTCTGTGTCTGTCACTCTCAAATAAATAAATTTAAAAAAAATAAAAATAAAATAAATAAAATAAAAAAATATGTAAAAGAAATAAATAATTAAAAAAAAAAAAGAGCCAGGCTGATCCTATAAACATGTAGAGAGTTGGAGGAAGTGCCATTTAAAGGCAAAAGGTAATCATTCCTTGGAGGAGTTTGAGCCTGGGGTTCCTAAATCTGATGTTTGAAGAAACATTAGAGTGGGGTGAATGCTCACTTAGCATGTGGGAGGTTCTGGGCTTGACCTTCAACACAGCAAAACAAAATAAAAAAAAAAGTGATATATTAGGAAAGAGCCATGAAAGCATGTAACAACAGGAAGTAAGCTGTCCTGACTGTGGAGGATAAGGAGCCTTTCCTGAAGAAGTGATATGTGTAGACATCTAAAGGATGTCTAATGAAGCATTAGAAAAGAGACATCAGGGTAGGGCAGAGTTGAATAGAGAGAAAGGAGAAGTGATTAAGTTTTACCCTATGGAATTGGTTTATGTACAGTCTGGGATAGGCTAGAGTCTAGTTTATTTGAGGAACTGAGAAAAAGCCAGAGCTGCTGATCACAGGAACTGGGGCAGAGATTAGCATAATATGAGATAAGCAAACCAGGCAGGACCAGCCATTCAAGCAGGGCTAGATCAGACATGTTACAAGAATTCTGGTCTTTATCCACAGGGGAACCAGAGCCACTGAAAAGGTTAAAGGAGGCGTGTGTGTGTGTGTGTGTGTGTGTGTGTTTAAAAGAGAACTGAGCCAGGCGTGGTAGTGCATGCCTATAGTCCCAGCACTCAGGAGGCAGAGGTAGGAGGATCACCATGAGTTCAAGGCCACCCTGAGACTACATAGTGAATTCCAGGTCAGTCTGGGCTAGAGCGAGACCCTACCTCACAAAAAAAAAAAGTGTGGGTGGGGCTGGGGAGATTTCTCAATTGTAAGGCACTTGCCTGTAAAGCCTAAACACCCAGGTTCAATTCTCCAGTATCCATATAAGCCAAATGCACAAAGTAGCAAATGCATCTGGAGTTCATTTGCAGCGGCTACAGACCCTGGCAGGTCCATCCTCTCTCAATCTCTCTCTCTCTCTCTAACAAAATATCTTTAAAAATTAGAACTAACATTACTATATTAATAAAGAACAGTGAAGAAAAAAAATAGAACTAAAAGCTGGGCGTGGTGGTGCACACCTTTAATCCCAGCACTTGGGAGGCAGAGGTAGAAGGATTGCAATGAGTTCGAGGCTACCCTGAGACTCCACAGTGAATTCCAGGTCAGCCTGGGCTAGAGCGAGACCCTACCTCGAAAAACAAAACAAAACAAAAAAATAGAACTAAGGAGACATAGGGGAAGAGATTGAGTAAAGGAAGGGTGGAGGGAGGGTTAATCAAAATCTAAGAGGGTATGAATAAGTCATGGAATCCTACTTTTTTAGACAATGGTGCATTCAGAAGCCATAGATTGTTACTAGAAAATTTTCAGTGCCAGGGATGGGATACCTTCCAGTGAGTTTTTGGCCAAGGAGGTCCTTGATGCCCCCAAAACATTACAGGTCATTGTCAAGATTCTTGGTTTCCCATCAGGAGTAGATGATAAGACCCTATTGCTGAAGACGCCACATACTTAAGCTGCAAGGTCACTGAGAAATCCTGCTGGAGCTGAGCTAAAATCCTCCTCCGTGTAGACAGCTGATAGAAAGCTGGAAAAAGCTATGCTGCATGCAGCTTCATGGGAGAGAGAAAAGTCATCAGTGGAGATAAACAACAGTGGATACTGCAAGTCTTAAGTTTGGCCAGCAAGGCCAAATGAGACGATGGGAGCAATAGTGGCATGTCTATCATGGGAGAAACCAAATGTTCTCTAATTGTACTGAAAATCTAAGACATAAGAAGTCATGAGCCCTAGGGGTGTGATGCCTGATGGTATCTGGCTAAATACTTAGATTATGCTCACCAAACTGCCCAATCAGCACTTTTCTTAATGTTCATACCCATATATTAATGCTACTCTCACTTTTGGTTAGAGGCTTTTCTTTTCAGATGGTGGTGACCTAAGGGATGACTCAAAAGGTACCATAGTGCTGAGAAGAAGTGACAGAGGAGTGCTTAGCACTGAAACATCTCTATCACACCTTCCAAGGCTCAGGGTCCATTGCAGAAGAGGTGGTGGAAAGAATGTAAGAGCCAAAGCAAGGGTAGGACTCTTTACAATGCAATTGTCCAGACAGAAATTGGCCTCAATATCCATGACCTAGCAGGACCTGACACTACCTACGCAAGACCATCCTAATAGGAGGAAAAGTTCCTGACATCAAAATAAAAGAGAGACTGAGAGGGGGAGGGGATATGATGGAGAGTGGAGTTCCTAAGGGGAATGTGGAAGTGGGGAGGGAATTATCATGGTTTATTGTCTACAATTATGGAAGTTGTCAATAATAAAAAATAAAAGAAAGAACTAAGGAGATAGATATGATTAGATTTGCTTTTTAAGCAACTTACTTTGTTGTAAGGTAGGGTCTCACTGTGTTCCAGTCTGGCCTGGAACTCACTATGTAGCGCAGGCTTTCCTCAAGCTTGTGCATATCTGCTACCTTAGCCTTCTATTCGAGGATTACGAATGTCAGCTACTATACCCAGCTCCTGATTTGCATTTTGAAAATTGTATGCTCACGTTGGCATTGAAAGTAGTGAAAGAGGGCTGGAGAGATGGCTTAGCGGTTAAGCGCTTGCCTGTGAAGCCTAAGGACCCCAGTTAGAGGCTGGATTCCCACATTAGCCAGATGCACAAGGGGACACATGCATCTGGAGTTCGTTTGCAGTGGCTGGAGGCCCTGGCAGGCTCATTCTCTCTCTCTTTGCCACTTTCTCTGTTGCTCTCAAATAAATAAATGAAAATAAACAAAAAAGAAAGTAGTGAAAGAAGTAGAGGAATAGGGAACAAGTTAGAGGTAGCAAAATCAGAGGCAGCATAAATTATGACCCGTGACATAGAGGCAGAGGCAGTGGAAACAGAAATGTGGATGGAAGTTGTGATACTTGAGGGGTAAACAACAATGTTCTTTAAGACTATCAGGCTGGAGAGATTGCTCAGCGGTTAGAGGCGCTTGCTTGCAAAGCCTGATAGCCTGAATTCAATTCCCCAGTATGCATGTAAAATCAGATGCACAAAGTGATGTATGCATTTGGAATTGAATTATAGTGATAGGAGGCCCTGGCACAGCCATTCAATGCTTTCTGTCTGTCTTTCTCTATCAAGTAAAAATTTTAAAAATGTTTTTATTTTTGTTTTTTGTAAAAAGGACTATAGGGGCTGGAGAGATGGTTTAGCAGTTAAGGCGTTTGCCTGCAAAGGAACCCAGCTCAACTCTAGGACCCATATACACCAGATGCACAAGGGGGCACATGCATCTAGAGTTGTATGCAGTGGCTGGAGGCCCTGGTGTGCCCATTCTCTCTCCTTCTCTCTCTCTCTGTCTCTTGCTCTCTTTCAAATAAATAAATAAATAATATTTTAAAAAATTTTAAAAAGGAGTATAGCCAGCCAGGCGTGGTGGCACATGCCTTTAATCCCAGCACTCGGAAGGCAAAGGTAGGAGGATCGCCATGAGTTTGAGGCCACCCTGAGACTACATAGTGAATTCCAGGTCAGCCTGGACTACAGCAAGACCCTACCTCAAACAAACAAACAAATGACTATAGTGGAGGTAGAATGAAAGGCAGTGGAGAAATGCTAAAACGGCTGGGATTTCCGGCTTGTGCAATATATTATAGGCACTGTTTCCCAAGAGAGTGGACACTGCTATCCAGGAGACAGGTCAGTGGTGAAGGCAAGTGACAGAATGGCAGTTTAGCTGTTTAGCAGTTATTTATTCTGTCAGCAGACATCTATGGAATGCTCCCTCCACTCCAGCCTTTGTCCATGTAAAGACAAAACAAGTTCCAGCCCTCAAGCAGCTCATTTGTGGCTAGCAGATCAGGCACACACTCAAAAAATACCATGATCATAGGGGTTGGGGAGATGGCTCAGTGATTAAAGATGTTTGCTTGCAAAGCCTGCTGGGCTGGGATAAATTCCCCAGCCATCAATGTAAAGCCAATGGGCATTTGTTTGCAGTGGTATGTATGAACACATGCACATGCGTGCGCACGCGCACACACACACACACACACACACACACACACAAATAATTTTTTTAAACAATGTTTAACCAGGAGTGGTGGCACATGCCTTTAATCTCAGCATTCAGGAGGCAGAGGTAGATGGATAGCCATGAGTTTAAGGCCACCCTGAGACTGACTACATTATGAATTCCAGGTCAGCCTGGGCTACAGTGAGATCCTCCCTCAAAAAAACAAAACAAGGGCTGGAGAAATGGCTTAGCAGTTATATGCTTGCCTGTGAAGCCTAAGAACCACGGTTCGAGGCTCAGTTCCCCAGGACCCACGTTAGCCAGATGCACAAGGGGGCGTACACATCTGGAGTTCATCTGTAGTGGCTAGAGGCTCTGGCGCGCCCATTCTCTCTCTCTCCCTACCTGCCTCTTTCTCTCTCTGTCTGTCACTCTCAAATAAATAAATAAAAATAATAAACCAAAAAAAATTAAAAACAAAACAAAACAAGGGGCTTGACAGATGCCTTAGCAATTAAGGTGCTTGCTTGCAAAGCTAAAGACCCAGGTTAGATTCCCCAGGACCCACATAAACCAGATGCACAAGGTAGTGCATGCACCTAGAGTTTGTTTGCAGTAGCTGAAGGTCCTGGGGCACTCATTCTCCCTCTCTATCTGTCTCTTTATCTCTCTCAAATAAATAAAATAATTAAAAAAAAAAGAAAACAAAACAAAAACATCATTAAGATGGGCATGGTGGTAGGGCCATCATCATTGGACAGGTGATATGCCCTTTCCACCACCTGAAGAAGGAGTGGGAGTACTAAGTTCAACAGGCTACTAGAGTAAGGCAGGCAAGAAGCAGGCCCTGAAGGTTTGAGCTGGCCTGATGCTCTGCAGGGGTTGGGTTGGGGGGAAGCACTGGAGGGTGAGCTCCACTCAAGAAGAGCTGTATAGGGGCTGGGAAGATGGCTCAGCCTTTAAAGGTGCTTGCTTGCAAATCCTCCAACCCAGGTTCAATTCCCCAGTACTCATGTAAAGCCAGATGCACAAAGTGGCACATGGGTCTGGAATTCATGTGCAGTGGCAGGAGACCCTGGCATACCCATTCTCTCTCCCTCTCTCTCTCTCTCTCTCTCTCTCTCTCTCTTTCTCTCTCTCAAATAAATAAAAATAAACAAAAATTTAAAAGTGGGAGGGTGGGGAGCCGGGCATGGTGGCACACGCCTTTAATCCCAGCAATCCCAGCATTTGGGAGGCAGAGGTAGGAGGATTGGCATAGTTGAAGGCCACCCTGAGATGCCATAGTGAATTCCAGGTCATCCTGGACTAGAGTGAAACCCTACCTCAAAAGCCAAAAAATAAAAATAAAAGGGAGGAGACTGGAGAGATGGCTTGGCAGTTAAGGCATTTGCCTACAAAGCCAAAGGGCCCAGGTTCAATTCCCCAGGACCCATGTAAACCAGATGCATATGGTAGCACGTGTATCTGGAGTTTGTTTGCAGTGACTTGATGCCTTGGTGTGCCCATTCTCTCTCTCTCCCTCTCTTTCTCTTTCTGCCTTTCTTTCTGTCTCAAATAAATAAATAAAAATAAAATATTTTAAAAATTAAAATTAAGAGGGCATTTTTTTAATTAAAAAAAAATTAAGAGGGCTGGAGAGATGGCTTAGTGGTTAAGCACTTGCCTGTGAAGCCTAAGGACCCTGGTTCAAGGCTCAATTCCCCAGGATCCACATTAGCCAAATGCACAAGGGGGTGTACGCATCTGGAGTTCGTTTACAGTGGCTGGAAGCCCTGGAGCACCCATTCTCCCTCTGTCTTTCTCTCTCTGTCGCTCTCAAATAAATAAATAAAAATAAACAAAAAAAAATTTTAAAAAAGAGCTTCAGCCACACATGGTGGCACATGCCTTTAATCCCAGCACTTGGGAGGCAGAAGTAGGTGGATCACCATGAGTTTGAGGACACAGTGAGACTACACAGTGAATTTCAAGTCAGCCTGGGCTACAGCAAGAACCTGCCTTGAAATCTCCCTCCCCTAAAAAAAGGAGCTGTATACAGGGGCTGGGGAGATGGCTCAGCAGTTAGAAGTGCTTGCTTACAAATCCTGCCAACCCAGATTCAATTCTTCAGTAGCCACATAAAGCCAGATGCACAAAGTAATGCATACATCTGTAGTTCATGTACAGTGGCAAGAGGTTTTGGTATGCCCATTCTCTCTGAAATAAATAATTTCTTTAAAAAAAAAAAGCGCCAGGCGTGGTGGCACACGCCCTTAATGCCAGCACTCAGGAGGCAGAGGTAGGAGGATTGCCATGAGTTCAAGGCCACCCTGAGACTACATAATGATTTTCAGGTCAGCCTGGGCTAGAGTGAGACCCTACCTCAAAAAACAAAAACAAATAAATCAATAAATAAAAATTTAAAAATTAATTAATTCATTAATTTGTTTTTAATAAAAGAGCTGCAGGACTGGAGGGATGGCTTAGCGGTTAAGGTGCTTGCCTACAAAGCCAAAGGACCCAGTGTCGGTTCCCCAGGACCCACATAAGCCAGATGCACAAGGTCATCTGGAGTTCGTTTGCAGTGGATGGAAGCCCTGGCACACCCATTCTCTCCCTTCCTCTCCCCCTCTCTATCTCCCAAATTAAAAAAAAAAAAAAAAAAAAAAAAAAAAAAAAAAAAAAGCCGCATATGGGCTAGGAAAGTGGCTCAGTGATTAAAGGTGCTTTCTTGCAAAGTCAGCCAGGCTGTGTTCAATTCCCAGCCATTTGTGTAAGGCTGGCTGCAAAGTGGCACAATTGTCTGGCATTCATAGCTAAAAAGGATCCTGGTATGACTCCCTCTCCCTCCGCCCCGCCCACAAATTAAATAAAGACTGTGTTAAACTACTGCATTCACCATAGAGCAGCACTGCTGGTGTCTGTGGTTTGAATCCTACTGGGGGCAGGTTGAGTTTGAGCAGGTTCTGAAATATCCAAATGAGGAATGATGGAGTTGCAATTAGATGCCTTGTGTTTGGAATTCACAAGTTCGAACTCCGGAACTAAATTCCACAGCTGTAAATTCCAGAAGGGAATAGTGGCAAGGAACCAAGCTCTGCTGACATCCCAACAAGAACATGTCCCTTCCCCACTCCACCTGACAACTTCCCAAATGCCCCACTCCCCTAACTCCTGATGAGGGGGTTGGCCAGCCCCTGCTTCCTGTGCATTTCCACAGCTCTTTTTATGCCTCTATCGCACTTTCCATGGTACCTGGCAACTTGGTTTATTATTTGATTGTTGCTTCACACAGGGTCTCACCTTGTAGCTCAGGCTGGTCTCAAGCTTGTAATCTGCCTTCCTCAGCCTCTCAAGTGCAGAGATCATGGGCATGCACCAGCACACCTGACTGCTTTACTCTCTCCTTGGTGAGCTCCTTGAGAGCAGGGCCTCTCTTAATCAATGTTGAATTTCCATCTCTCTGTCTCCTGACTTCTCCTACCACATAACTGGTACCAAGTAGGCATTCAAGCAAGATTGTACAGAGGAACTGCTTGCTTAGAAGAGAAGCCCTCCTCCTGTCTAGGGCCAGAACTCGTTCTGTCTCTAGAAGTAGCTGAGACACTGGGGAGGTAGACAGGGCCGGTGGATGAGACCCCATCCTGGAAGATCACACAGGTCAGGCAGCTAGAGGCAAACAGCAGTCTTTCTAGTATCTATGTTAGAGCCCTGCGTGAAAGTGAAAGCTTGCCAGCAGGCACTGGGTTAAGTGTGCCAGGTACTAATAACAATGGCCGCCATGGCTGGTACACTAGGATCCTTGAACTTTAATAGCCCTGAGGTAGGTATTGTTATCACCTCTGCTTCATCAAGGAGGAGGAAGCCGAGCAAAATTAAATAATCAGTCAGGAAAAGCAGACCCTAACTCCATTACAATGCTGTGCTGTTGAGCTGCATGCAATGAATTGGATTAAGGGAAGAAATTGTTTTTTTGTTTTGTTTTTCAAGGTAGGGTCTTATTCTAGCCCAGGCTGACCTGGAATTCACTATGGAGTCTCAGGGTGGCCTCAAATTCACAGAGATCCCCCTACCTCTGCCTCCTGAGTGCTGGGATTATAGGCGTGCGCTACCATGCCCAGCCTCACTTGAGTTATTGTTTCATACTTCTCCCCTCCACAACAAAATCTAGCTGAAAGCCTGCTGGTTCCTCCCTAGGGATTGAGGGGATGATGAGCGTCCGATGACCCAGAAACCTCTCCTGGCCACCGGAGAACAACCACACTGAGTCGGGAGTCTTTTCAAAGCAGAACTCGCAGAAACAACTCGCTTTATTACTCTGAGCATCTGCCTATATCATGTTGGGGACAAAGGCAGGGATTTTAGGATGGGGGAAGAGGTAAGGGCCAATAGTAAAGTGTAACTATTGAAATGGTAATTACAATTGCCATGCGGAGGTGGCAGGCCAGAAGCCATTAGGCGTCTTGCTGAGTCATAGCTGGCCAGAGACAGGTCGCCAAACTTTAGCTAGGCTCAGGAAGTCCCACTACGCCTCACGCCTGGGCCTTTCAGAGCCCAACAGAGCTAGATGGCTCAGCATTTAAAGGTGCTTGCTTGCCTTGCCTGCAAAGCCTGCCACCTGGGTTCAATTCCCCAGTACTACATAAAGCCAGACACACAAAGTGGTACATGTGTCTGAAGTTCGTTTGAAGTGGCAGGAGGCTCTGGTGTGCCCATATGCTTGCTCTCAAATAAATAAATAGGGATGAAGAAGTGGTTCAGCAGTTAAGGTGCTTGCCTGCAGAGCCTAACAACCCAAGTTCAATTCCTCAGTACCCATGTAAAGCCTGATGCACAAAGTGGCACATGCATCTGGAGTCCATTTGGAGCAGCTGGAGGTCCTGGAGCAGCCATTCTCCCTCTCTCTCTCTCTCTCTCTCAACCTTTCACTTTCCTTGCAAATAAATAAAAAATGTTTAAAAATAAAATGAAAGGCAGTGAAATGATACTGACTAGAGAGTAGACCTTTTTAATCCACAGCCAACATAAAGCACCCCTAGATCTTCATTAAACACTAAGGACATAAGCATCATTATTGCTTCTCCTTATAACCCCTACTGTCAAGAGACTGACACTTCACATCATACCAGGAAACTAAGGTTCTAAGAGGTCGTCGTTTTCCTAATGACACACAGCAAGCTGGGTTTGAATTTTTCTGCCTTACTCCAAAGTCAGTCTTTTCATAAGGCTGCTAGCCACTAGGTGAACCTGGGACAGCATACTATGCTCAATTCAAAATGAACTCTAGGCTGGGAGATGGCTCAGCAGTTAAAGGTGCTTGCTTACAAAGCCGGACAGCCAAGGTTCAATTCCCCTATACTCATGTAGTCAGATGCAAAGTGGCACATGTGTTTGGAGTTCAGAGTTCATTCGCAGCAGCAGGAGGCCCTGGAGTGCCTATATTCTCGCTCCCAAATAAATAAATAAATAATTTTAAAAATGCACTCCAGACCTCAAAGCTTCCAGGGAAGGAATTACTCTTCCCTGCCCCCAGAGAAGTCTCCTCCCCACACACACCTTTCTGTATCACATGAGTGCTAAATTCAACTGCAGCCTCAGCAGCTCAGGGCCTCAGAGATTACAGTTTTTGGATTCTCACTGGAAAGAGTTCATACACCTCTTTCAAAGAAAGTAATAAAGGCCTAGCACAAACCTGACTTTTTTTTCCATTAGCTTTTCTTCTAATTGTGTATATTTAAGGCAATCAACATGATGTTTTGCTATACATATGCAATGACTACTGATGTTTGTCTAGAAAAACCCAGAGATTCCACTACCCAGCTCTTCCCAGACATGTCTTTATCAAAGTTTTATTAGCCTCAGCTGAAGGTACCTCTATCTGGGCATCTCATTACAGAGCAAGGACACATCAGCCATTTGTAACACTACTACCTAAGCAGGATTCTCAAGGACGACAACAGAAATGAATTGCAGAGGTGCTATAAATCCTTCCGTGCTCCTTTGCCCCTTCCTGTGAAGTAGCTCTCTCAAGCTACCTACCTAGTCCTCTATTCTTCCACAGTTGGAAACCGGATTGTTCTCTGAAAGCATCTCTCACATTTTCATCTCAGCTCCTTTATACACACATCTTCTTGCCTGCAACTCATTCTCTTCCGTCCCCCCCCCCCCCTCCGTTGATGACTGTCTTCTGCTTTGAACTTCAGTAGCATTTAATTTTCACTTAGGTTTTGGCATTTATCACATCACATTTTTCATTATAATTATTTTTTAAAAAGCATTCTTTTAAGGGTGAACGCTCATTCTAGCAGATGGAATAAGGTATTTCCTGATTCTAGAATCACGAACAAAAGGCAATTAAAATCTCTACACTAAATTTGTTTTGACAGTTCTGGCAAAAAAACAAAGCTGGGGCTAAGCTAGGCATGGTGGTGCACACTTTACTTTCAGCACCTGGAAGGCAGAGGTAAGGAGGACCACTGTGAGTCTGAAGCCAGCCTGGGACTACAGAATGAGTTCCAGGTCAGCCTGGGCTAGAGTGAGAAAAAAACAAACAAACAAATAACAACAAAAACAAAGCTGGTGACTCCCTAGATCTCTTAGGGAACACTGCACACTGACACCTTTTTAAGTCCCCTCCCTTCCTCATGGAGCCCCAGAAGTTGTAAGTTAAGTTCCTATTGAGTTAAACTGGTTTTTTTTTTGGTTTTTTTTTTTGTTTGTTTGTTTGTTTTTTGGTGTTTTTTGTTTTGCATTGATATCCCTAATTGTTTAAAAGATTTTTTTTTTTTTATTTTGATGGGTATGGTGGCATATGTCTTTAATCCCAGCACTTGGGAGGCAGTAGTAGGAGGATCACCATGAGTTCGAGGCCAGCCTAAGACTACATAGTGAATTCCAGGTCAGCCTGGACTATAGTGAGACTCTTACCTTGAAAAACAAAAACAAACAAAAAGATTTTTTACTTTTTAATTTATCTGAGAGACAGAAGGAGAGAATGGGTATGCCAGGGCTTCAGTCACTGCAAATGAACTCTAGACGTATGTGCCACCCTGTACATCTGGCTTATGTGGGTCCTGGGAAATAAAATCTGGATCCTTTGGCTTTGCAAGCAAATGCCTTAGCCACTAAACCATCTCTTTAGCCCATCTCTAATTCTTTTGTATGGGGGTCTGGGGGGCAATTTCTCACTCTAACCCAGGCTGACTCTGGAATTCACTTTGTTGCCCAGGCTGGCCTTGAACTCACAATGATCCTCTTACCTCAATTTCCCAGGTGCTGGTAACATGGATTAGAAGCTTTTTTCTATAGGTAGTTAGCTAGGGACAGGCCCAAAGAAACACAGATATCACTCTGCCCTGGCAGAACTAGAACCCCAGCCTGATTGAGTCTCATCCAAGATGGCTGTAAGCAGCAACTTCCTGGTTCATCTTGAAGTTTTCCTTGGGCTTAGCACCTGAGGGAAGGGCCCTTCCTGAGTCAGGGTTCCCTTAGGGACCAGAAACCAATCAAGATCCTTCATATGTGTTTAAACTTGGCAATGAGACTCATCCTAACTAGGTGCCTAATTTATAAAAGGCCTGGAAGTGGGTAGGGAGTACTCATACTTCACCATGAGTTTGAGGCCAGCCTGGGGTTACCAAGCAAGGTTTAGGTCAGCCTGGGCTAGAGTGAGACCTTACCTTAACAAAAATAAACAAACAGGGCTGGAGAGATGGCTTAGCGGTTAAGGTCTTTGCCTGAAAAGCCAAAGGATCCTGGTTCGGTTCTCCAAGACTCACATAAGCCAGATGCACAAGGTGGTGCATGCATCTGGAATTCGTTTGCAGTGGCTGGCGGCCCTGGTGCACCCATTCATTCCCTCTGTCTCTGCCTCTTTCTCTCTCTCAAATAAATAAATAAAATATATTTATAAAAAATAAAATACACAAACAGGGCTAGGGAGATGGCTCAGTGGTTAAAGAAACTTTCCTGTTGCTAAACCTGCCACTTGGGTTCAATTCCCCAGTAAAGCCAGATGTACAAAGTGGCACATGTGTTGAGTTCATTTACAGGAGATTCTGTCATGCCCATATTCTCTCTTTTTCTCTTTCTGCTTTCAAATAAATAAATAAATATTGAAAAATAGCTTAGATGGCTTGGCAGTTGAGGCACTTGCCTGCAAAACCTAAGGACCCATGTTCGACTCTCCAGATCCCTCATAAGCAAGATGTACAAAGATGAGGCAAACACAAGGTCACACATGCCCACTAGGTGGCATAAGCATCTAAAATTTGATTTCAGTGTCTGAGGCCCTGGCACATAAATTCCCTCCCTCCCCCTCCCCCTCCCCCTCCCCCTCCCCCTCCCCCTCCCCCTCCCCCTCCCTCTCCCTCTCCCTCTCCCTCTCCCTCTCTCACTCTAACTCTACCTCTGCCTCCCAAGTGCTGGGATTAAAGGTGCATACCACTACACCACTCTGTTGTGTTCTTTTTGTTTGTTGTTTTGATTTTTCAAGGTAGGGTCTCCCTCTAGCCCAGGCTGACCTGGAATTTACTATGTAGTCTCAGGTGGCCTCGAACTCATGGGGATCTTCCTACCTCTGCCTCCCGAGTACTGGGATTAAAGGCATGCACCACCACACCCAGCTAGACTTTTTTTTAAAGATTTATTTTTATTTACTTATTAAAGACAGAGAGAAGAAGAGAAAGAGAGAGTGAAAATAGGCACACCAGGGCCTCTAGCCACTGCAAATGAACTCCAGACAAATACACATCTGACTTATGTGGGACCTGGAGAATTGAATCTGGGTCCTTAGACTTTATAGGCAAGTGCCTTAACTGCTAAGCCATCTTCCCAACCCTTGTGTTCTTTTATTTTTTATTTTTTAATAATTTATTTGAGAGAGACAGAGAATGGACTGGACATGTTAGAGCCTCCAGCTATAGCAAATGAACTTCAGACACATGCACCACTTTGAACGTCTGGCTTTATGGCTTCTGGGGAATGGAACATGGCCATCAGGCTTTGCAAGCAAGTACCTTCGCCACTGAGCAATCTTTACAGCCCTCTTTTCTTTCTTTAATTTTTTTTTGATCCTTTATTAATTTATTTCAGAGGGGGGAGATAGAAGAGGAAGAAGCAGATACAGAAAGGATGGGCACTCCAGAGCCCCCAGCCAATGTAAACGAACTCCAGATATATGTGTCACTTTGTGCATCTGACATGTGGGTTTTGAGGAGTAGAATCTGGGTCCTTAGATTTCACAGGCAAGTGACTTAACTGCTAAGCCATCTCTTCAGCCCCTTTTTTTGAAGTAGGGTCTAGCTATAGGTAAGACTGGCATGGAATTTGTTATGTAGTCTCAGGGTGGCCTCATTTGCAGCAGCTGGAGGGCCTGGTGTGCCCATTTTCTCTCTCTCTCTCTCTTTCCTTCTTGCTCTTTCTCTCTCTCAAATAAATAAATAAATATAAAATATTTTTAAAAAATTTAAAAAAACGGGCGGGAGAGATGGCTTAGCAGTTAAGGCACTTGCCTGCAAAGCCTAAGGACTCAGGTTCAATTCCCCAGGACCCATGTAAGCCAGCTGCACAAGATGGCACATGCATCTGCAGTTTGTTTGCTGTGGCTTGAGAGAGGTAGATTGAGAGAGGGAGAGACAGAGAAAGATAGAGAGAATGAGCACACCAGGGCCACCAGCCATGGCAAACAAACTCCAGAGGCATGCACTACCCTGTAGGCCTTTGGTTTTAGGTGGGTATTGGGGAATCCAACCCAGGCAGACAGGCTTTGCAAGCAAGGGCCTTTAACCGCTGAGCTATCACTCCACCCCACCTTTTTTCTTAGGGTTTTAAAAACATTTTATTGCCAAGCATGGTGGTACACGCCTTTAATCCCAGCACCCAGGAGGCAGAAGTAAGAGGATTGCCGTGAGTTCGAGGCCACCCTAAGACTTCATAGTGAACTCCAGGTCAGCCTGGGCTAGAGTGAGACCCTACCTCGAAAACCCCCCAAAAAATAATAATAATGAAAAACATTTTATTGACAACTTCCATAATTATAGATAATAAACCATGATAATTCCCTCCCCTCCTCTGCTCAGTCAGTCTCTCTTTTATTTTGATGCCATCTTTTCCTCCTATTGTGATGGTCTTGTGTAGCTAGTGCCAGGGTACTATGAGGTCACAGGTATCGAGGCCATTTTGTGTCTGAAGGAGCATGTTGTAAGGAGTTCTACCCTTCCTTTGGCTCTTACATTCTTTCTGCCACCTCTTCCACAATGGGCCCTGAGCTTTGGAAGGTGTGATAGAGATATTGCAGTGCTGAGCACTCTGTCACTTCTTCGCAGCACTATGGTGCCTTTTGAGTCATCACAGAGGTCACAGCCATTTGAAAAGAGAAGTTTCTTAACCAAAAGTCACAGTAGCATTAGTATATGGATATGAATGTTAAGCAAGTGCTTACAGGGCAGTTTGGTGAGCAAAATATATGCATTTAGCCAGACGCCAACAAACATTAAACCCCTAGGACTCATGACCTCACCCTTCCCTTTATTTTTCTGCCACTCAGACTGTGTCCTCTCCCTCCAGCTCCCCTTAAGGAGATCAGGAACAATCATGAGTGGTCAGTGGCAGTTGCAGCAAAGCAACTTCATGCTCAGGAGATAATGCTATGCCTCCTCCTCGTGGTTTCTAGTACTCTACACAGAGAAACTTCTCTAGTAAGAAACTATAGAAATAATCTCTGGTGCAGGCTGACCTGGAATTCACTATGTAGTCTTATGGTGGCCTCAAACTCACAGCAATCCTCCTACCTCTGCCTCCTGAGTGCTAGATTAAAGGCATGTGCTTAGGCCCCTTTTTTTTGTTGTTGTTGTTGTTTGTTTGTTTTTCTGTTTTTTGTTTTTTCAAGGTAGAGTTTCACAGTAGCCCAGGCTGACCTACAATTCACTACGTATGCTCAGGGTGGCCTTGCACTCAACACAATCCTCCAACCTCTGCCTCCCCAAATGCTGGGATTAAAGATGTGTGCTACCACGCCCAGCTAGACCTTCTTTTAATACAGTGTTGGGATCCAAATTAAGATCTCATATATTTAAAAACAATTGTTTAAATTTGGGTTGGAGATATTGAAGGACTCAGAAACCAGATGGATGCCATGGCAGGCTTCTGAGTCCTCAGTAAGCCTAAGTTTCTGTTTCTGGGCAAGGTCTAAATTTTTATTTTCCAGTAAGGGTGGGTTTAACAGTTACTGGAAACTGATTATGCCATACATTCCTGAAGTCATAAGCTAAGTTCAATTCCCCTAGCTCCAGCCCGCCAACTTTGCCTGCCAAAATCCCAAGCCAACCAGAAGAGGACGCTGTTTAAATCAACCAGTCATGAAACCATCCTCTTCTTCTATGTTCAAATCCCTATAAAAACCCTCCCCTCCCACTACTCAGGGCTCTTGTACAGATCCACTGTGATGGTGAAGTCCAGAGACTGAGCTTAACACCGAAATAAAGCTCCTTGCCCTTGCATACGTGTTTGGTTCTCCTTGGTGGTCACTGGGGATGCCGAGAACTGAGCATAACAATATGGCTTAGTGGTTAAAGCACTTACCTGCAAAGCCTAATGACCCAAATATAATTCCCTAGAGCCCATGTAAGCCAGATGCACATAGTGGTGCACGCATCAATTTAGTTTGCAATAGCTAGAGGCCATAGCATGTCCATTCTCTTTCTTTTTAACTTTTTTTTTTGTTTATTTTTATTATTTTATTTGAGAGCAACAGACGGGGGGGGGGGGGGAGAGAGAGGGGATGGGTTCATCAGGATCTCCAGTCACTGCAAACGAACTCCAGATGCATGAGCCACCTTGAGTATCTGGCTCACGTGGGTACTGGGGAATCAATCTTCAAACCGGGGTCCTTAGGCTTCACAGGCAAGCACTTAACCACTAAGCCATATTTCCAGCCCTAATTTTTATTTATTTATATATTTGAAAGAGAGAAAGAGGTGGAGCGGATACAGAGAGAGAGAGAGAGAGAGAGAGAGAGAGAGAGAGAGAGAATGGGTGTGCCAGGGCCTCCAGTCACTGCAAATGAACTCATGGGCCACCTTGTGCATCTGGCTCATGTGGGTTCTGGAGAATCAAACCTGGGTCCTTTGGCTTTGCAGGCAAGTGCCTTAACCGTGAAGCCATTTCTCCAGCCCCATTCTCTCTCAAATAAATAAATAAATAATTTGCATGCAGAGAGAGAGAAAGGGGGTGGATGGACATACCAATGATTCTAACCAGTGCAAACGAACTCCAGATGCATGTGCCGTTTTGTGCATCTGGCTTTACATGGATACTGGGGAGTTGAACAAGGTTCAGTAGGTTTTGCGGGCAAAACCTTAACCGCTGAGCAATCTCTCTAGCTACACAACCTCATGGTTTCTAAGCAAGCACTCTGCCAACTGAGCTACATCCTCAACTCTTTTGTTTCATTTTCTCAAGGAAAATCATTAGCTAAACCAGCCAAAGGGATCTGAGAGGGCCAAAGACACAACTTGGTAGTCAGGCATTTACGATCCATTAGTGTTTGTCAGCAAATCTTCAGGAAAGGTTAAGGGGTCATGGAATCCAGTACATAGGTCACCCACCAGTCTCAAGAAAACACTCATACAACTAGGTACACTGTGAGCATTACATGACCCAACTCTGGTGTTTCCCTTTTAGGTTTCATTTTGACCCTGAGAGACTCAAGCTCTTATGTGAAAATGGTTTTAGAGCAATAATCCAGCAAGATAATTAAAGAGCAAGCATCCATTGACTTGCTATCCTGCTGACAGGGATATAATGGTTGGAGGAGAAGAAGAGACAGTCTCAGAATAAGTGATTTTTGGAGAAGGATGAAAAGGCTCTTACATGACTGGTGAGATGGCTTAGTAGTTAAAGCAGCTTGCTTGCAAAAACCTGCCAGACCAGGTTTGATTCCCTAGTATCCACAAAGTGGAACATGTGTCTGGAGTTTATTCGCAGTGGTAAGAGGCTCTGGTGTGTCCATACGCTTTCCCACCCACACACACATGTATATGGTATTATAATGTGTGTGTGTATGTTGAAAAATCTCTGCTTGTGTCATAAAAATTCATATCCTGAAAAGCCGATGTAGTGGGTATGCCTTTAATCCCAGCACTTGGGAGACAGAGGTAGGAGAATTGCTGTAAATTCAAGGCGTGCCTGAGATTATATAGTGAATTCCAGGTCAGGCTAGGCTGGAGACCCTACCTTGAAAAAAAAAAAAAGTTCTGATTGCAGGAAATCCCTGAGGAGAGGAATGGTGATTTATGAGTTTCTATTGAAGCCCCTCATTGGACAGATAAGGGGAATTCAGAAAGCCTGGTCCTGCTTCCTCTTGGTAATCAATATATCAAGGCAATGCATTTTGAGGTGGCCTTTCTTGAACACCCTCAACAATAGTTAGCTTTTTGAAAAGAGTACATTAAGTGAATATAAATGGGATAAAAATTATAAATTAATTTGTCATATTCAAGTCTTTTTCAAAATAAATCTTTTTCAGCAACTTGAAAACTTTTAATTTTTTTTTGTTTTTGTTTTTTTTTGTTTTTTGAGGTAGGGTTTCACTCTAGCTGCAATTCACTATGTAGTTTCAGGGTGGCCTCGAACTCTTGGTGATCCACCTACCTCTTCCTTCCAAGTGCTGGAATTAAAAGTGTGTGCCACCATGCCCAGCTGTTTTCATTTTTCTAAAAATTTATTTTATTTTGGGCTGGAGAGATGGCTTAGCAGTTAAGGTGTTTGCCTGCAAAGCCCCTGTTTCAATCCCCCAGGACCCACGTAAGGCAGATGCACAAGGGGCACATGTATCTGGAGTTCGTTTGCAGTGGTTACAGGCCCTGGCACACCCATTCTCTCTCTTCTCTCTCTCTCTGCTTGCAAATAAGGAAATAAAAATAAATTATTTTAAAAATTATTTTATTTTGGGCTGGAGAGATAGCTTAGCAGTTAAACGGTTGCCTGTAAAGCCTAAGGACCCTGGTTCGAGGCTCAATTCCCCAGGACCCACGTTAGCCAGATGCACAAGGGGCACACACGTCTGGAGTTCATTTGCAGTGGCTGGAAGCCCTGGTGCACTCATTCTCTCTCTCTCTCTGTTGCTCTCAAATAAACAACAAAATTTTTTTTAATTATTTTCTTTTATTTGAGTGAGACAGACAAACAGAATGGGCGCACCAGGTCCTTCAAGCTGCTGTAAATGAACCTCAGATGCATGCACCATCTTGTATATCTGGCTTATGTGGGTCCTAGGGAATTGAACCTGGGTCCTTTGGCTTTGTAGGCAAATGCCTTGACTGCTAAACCATCCCTCCAGCCCTCATTTTTTAAACAAATTTTTATTTGCGTGTGTGTGCACGTGTACGCATGTGGATATGTGTGTGTGTTTTATGTGTGTAGCAGGGCCTCTTGCCACTGTAAACAAACACCAGATGCTTGTGCCACATTTTGGATCCATCTTAAATGGGTGGCTTGGGAATTGACCTTGGCTGGCAGACTTTGTAAGCAAGCATCTTCAACCACTGAGCTATCTTCCCAGCTCCCTGAAGTCCCCCCCCTTTTTTTTTTCAAAGTAGGCTCTTATCTAGCCCAGGCTGACCTGGAACTCACTTTGTAGTGCAGGCTGGCCTTGAACTCATGATAATCCTCCTACCTCAGCTTCCTGGGTGCTAGCATTAAAGGCAAGAGCTACTATAAATAAATAAATAAAACAATAAAAAAGCATGTGAGTCTGGCATGATCCATTGTGAAGGACCCAACAGAGGAAGGAGGATCAACATTCATACATTAGCAGTGGGAGTAGTGGGAGCCATCCTAATGATACAACCAACAAGGACTACAGCTCTGGCCTTGAGACCATCTTTTCACAGAATAAACAGTCAGTAGAAGGCAGGAGAATTTGTAAAATGAACCAAGATACTTTTTCAAAAATTTTATTTGTGGGGAGCAATGGCTCAGTGGCCAAAGTCACTTGCTGGCAAAGGTTGACCCGGACTTAACTCCCCAGTACATACATAAAGCCAGATGCACAAAGTGGCTGGAGTTCGTTTGCAGTGGCAAGAGGCCCTGGTGTGCCCATTTCAGTGTTTGCATGGAAATAAATAAAACATTTTTAAAAATCTATTTGTATCTGTACATGTGTGTGTGTGTATATTCCAGAGACTGCACCACTTTTGGGTCCAGCCAGGAAATTGAACCCTGGGCTGGTAGGCTTTGCAAGCAAGCATCTTTAACCATTTCCCCAGTCCTGCGTTATATTTTTTTATATAAGATCTTGCTATGTAGTCCAGGTTGGCTTCCAACCCTCTTAGCCTTAGCCTCCCAATTCCTGGGATTCAAGAATGCCATCTTGGGGAAGAAAAAAAAAAAAAAGCTTTTTTTTTTTTTTTTTTTTTTTCCTGAGGTACGGTCTCATTCTAGCTCAGGCTGACCTGGAATTCACTATGTAGTCTCAGAGTGGCCTTGAACTCACAGCGACCCTTCTACCTCTGTCTCCTGAGGGCTGGGATTAAAGGCATGCGCCACCATGCCCAGGAAAAAAAAAAAAACTTTTTCTTATTTTGGTATGTTTATGATGCATGTGTCCATGTTCATGTACACACACATGTGGAGGCCAGAGGTTGAAGTTACGTGTCTCCCATAATTACCCCACACTTTATTTTTTGGGGGGGGTTTAGGTAGGGTCTCACTCTAGCTCAGGCTGACCTGGAATTCACTATGTAGTCTCAAGGTAGCCTGGAACTAATGGTGATCCTCCTACCTCTGCCTCCCCACTGCTGGAATTAAAGGCGTGCGCCAACCATGTCCAACCTTCCACTTTATACTTATCCTGAAGCTGGAGCTCACGCTGAAGTCCTCTGGTTTTCCCCATTATGCTCAGCTTTTACATGGGTGCTGGGTTCCTGAACTCATGTACTTATGTTGTCCTAGCTGGCATGGAAGCTCCTATGTACACTCGGTTGTCCTAGAACTCAACAGTTATCCTTCTCTGTCTCCTGAGTGCAAGAATTACTGGCTTGTACCACCACTACAGCCAGCTAAAATGCTTCTTCCTTCTAGACTGGGGATGCAGCTTTCTTGGTAGAGTTCTTGCTGAGCACGCACGAAACCATGCATGAGGAACACTGAGGAAGTGAAGGCAAGAGGATCAGGTGTTCAAGGCTACATAGCAAGTAATATATTGGAAATCTTTGGGATACAATTTCCTGTATGTCCTGCTTGTGTGTGTGGGGGGGGGGCGGGAAGGGTGTGGTGAGAGGAGAGGAATGAATATATGAGAATGGGCACACCAGGGCCTCCAGCCACTGCAAAAAATTCCAGATGCACGCACCACTTTGTATACCTGGGTTTGTGGGTACTGGGGAGTCGAACCCGGGCCGGGAAACTTTAGAAAGAAAGTACCTCTCACGGCTGAACTCTCCAGCCCTGACCTTCCTTCTTACTCCAAATTCTTCATATAAATAAATGACCGTTAGTTTTCCTAGATTTCTCACCCTCCCATCTCCAGGCTCTCTTAGAGCTCCCAGCTTCTTCCCACTCTGTCCAGGCAGTCTCTCCCTCCTCTCCTCCAGCCCCAATTCTCTCTTGGCCCCTTCCGGAGTCCACGGCTTTCTTATTTCCTTGCTTGAATAGCGGGCCAACCTCCCACTCCTCACTCCCGTCCTCGGACATCCCCAGGACCGAGCCGTTGGAGGAGGCGTGGCCCACATGTAACAGGTCTTCCGCCCTACAGCCGGCGGGCCCGCGCGCAGACAAAGACATTCCACAGCCTCCGCCCCCTCCGCCAGAAGGGGGAGGAGACACGTGTACCGCTAGCGCCGAGTCACGTGGAGGAGGAAACGAACGCGGCTGGAGGCCTCCGGCGCACGCGCACTAAGCTCTGGGCCGCCGGCTCCGAGGGAGAAAGCTGAGCGCAGAGACGACGTCTTCGCGCGGCGCAGCGTTGCGCAGGCGCCGTGGGCCAACTGGGGGGACTTTGTTCTCCGCGGAGAAACCCAAGGGCGGTGCCGGCAGACGGCTGCGCACGCGCGCTGTCTCATTTCCGGTGCTCGTTCTCTCTCTCTCTCTCTCTCTCTCTCTCTCTCTCTTTTTCTCTCTCTCTCTCTCGCTCTTTCTCCCTCTTCGCTCTCCCTCGTTGGGTCGCTTGGGTCGGCTTCGGTCGCTGTCGCTCCAGGTCTTCCAACTCGGTCAACCGCCGTTTCGGCCTCTCGCCGCCGCCGCGTCGCTTCCTCGCTCGCACGTCGCACCTCTCCCGAGATGCAGCGCCGGGACGACCCTGCTGCGCGCTTGACCCGGTCCTCGGGCCGCAGCGGCTCCATGGACCCTTCCTTAGCCCACCCCTCGGTGCGTCAGGCGCCGTCTCGACCGCCGCCGCTGCCTCACCGATCTCGGGGAGGCGGAGGAGTTCCCAGGGGAGGTGCTCGGGCCTCGCCCGCCACGCAACCGCCACCGCTCCTGCCGCCCTCCGCCACGGGTCCCGACGCCACGGTGGTTGGTTCGGCGCCGACCCCACTGCTGCCCCCATCAGCCACAGCCTCGGTCAAGATGGAGACCGAGAACAAGTACCTGCCCGAACTCATGGCCGAGAAGGACTCGCTCGACCCGTCCTTCACTCACGCCATGCAGCTACTCACTGCAGGTAAGCGGGCCTTGGGATCCCTCCGGGCCACAGCGAGCCAAGCATGGGTGGCCCCGCGGCTTTGTTCCTTTTGCTCCCGCCTCCCCTCGGAATTCAGGCCATCGTGAGCTCCCTGGTCGTCTTCACTTTTCTGGAACTCGCGACCCCACATTCTCACCCCGGCCCAGAGGGTTGGGGTTTCTGGGCCGCCGGGGAGGCCCGAAGACGACTCGCGATCTCCTAGCGCGGAGAGGTTGATGGATGGTGCTGGGCTCCCGCCCCCCTTCCCGACCTGGTTTCCTCCTCCTCCAGCCCCGCACGCACTTGGAAGGACCAGCTGCGTTCTGAAATGAACCCGTAGCATCCCGCTTCCCCAAAACATTTCTGATCACGGGTGCCAAGGAGCGCCTCGACTTAGCGTGTGTAGGAGGTGAAAGAAAGCTGGAGCGGGGGGGGGGGGGAACCGAGGCGAGGCGAGGCAGGGATGAGGCTGAAACACCCTGTCCGGCGCGCTCGGCGGGCCGAACAGTAACTGGGAGTTTGGAGTTTTAAGCTCAGAGGCTTGGGGCGTCGATGGAATTGGAGCTTGGGGTTTTTCTTCAATCCGATTTCCCACTTCGGCCAATCATAATGAGAATTGCTACGTAGAGCCCCGGAAAGTTACTCCTCTTTATGTGTGTTCGCCATCGTTCAAGAAGAGGGAAAGGGAAAAGAGGTGGAGGGGCCGTTCCCTAGGAGACGAAAAGGAGAGAGAAGCTGCACGATGCTTGCAGCCGAAAGCCTTGGTCTTTTTGTTAGTTTTTGCTTGGTCGTGAAACTGATGAGGATGGTAGTCTTTGTTTGCTGCCTTAGGCTAGGGAACTCTTCTGTTGGTCAGCACGGCCAGACACTGATTCTCGTTCAAGCCATCTGTTTGACCCTGGCTTCTAGTAAAAATATTGCTTTAGTATTTCTTACATGTTAAGCAAGTTAAAAACAATCCACAGCCCCCAACACTTAAATAAGTAATTGGACTTTGGCAAGATTGATAAAGTGGACTTTTGCATAAATATATTTCCCTCTTTTAGTTCTCTTATCTCTCATCATTGGTAAGGAGTCTTTACTTCAAAGCCCTGAACGAACGAAGCACCTGGCCAGTAAGAACATTTAGATCAAGTGCTTATATTTTTCAACTCAGTGCTTTTGCTGTTCTGCAACACGTTCTGACTATGTTTTGTTTGTTGTGTTGTAACAACTCTTTGAGGGCAAAAATTGTATTGTCTCTATATTTCCTTTGGGGGAGGGCAGGGTCTAAGGTAGCTAGGATGGCCTTGACTCCTAATTCTTCTGCCTCCACCTCCCCATTGCTATCTTGTGACAATCATGCCAGTGTTGAGAATCAAATCCAGGGCTTCTTGCATGCTAGGCGAACACTCTACCAACTGAGCTACATCCCCAACTCATTTTTTTTTTCTTCTTTTTTCATACTGGTTTTCAAATAGCAAACACCATGTGTTTGACTCTGAAAAGCATGTACTAGCAGACTGAGGAATATCTGTCATTTGTAGTAAAGGTCGATTTGGTAGACGTTCCCCTCCTCCCCCATAGTTTATATGCATTGGGGCATGCCAGGGTCTCTTGCGGCTGCAAGTGATTGCCCGTCCCGCTTTACATAGGTAGTAGGGTAATTGAACCTGGGCCAACAAGCTTTGCAAGCAAGCGCCTTTAACCACAGAGCCATCTCCCCAGCCACGATAGTCTTTTATCTTAAATCTTTAATCTTAAATCACACTCCGATTAAATGCAGGAGGGTAAAATAACTTCAGAGCTAAAAGTTGTTGGCTTGGGTTGGAAACTAACCCTTAACTGGTTACCTAATGTTGGGAAACTTTGTAAATTTCAATAACTTAATCTGTAAAGTAGATGGTGGGTTGTGAGGATTAAATTACTTATAAAATTATTCCATTTCCAGCCAAGGGCGGTGGTGCATGTCTTTAGTCCTAGCACTCCAGTAGGAGGATCTCTGTGAGTTTGAGGCCACCCTGACACTACATAGTGAATTTCAGGTTAGCCTGGACTAGGGTGAAACTCTACCTCAAAAAACAAACAAAAATTATGCCATCTCCTTTGCCTTTTAATGACTAGATAGAATTTGTTGCCATAGTTTTCTTCTAATTATAAATGCATGGTACTGCAAAAGCAGGAATGAAAACACAAGGTATACTTTTGCCCTTCTCACAGGTCAGCGATGTTCACCTTTCAAAAAAATGATTTTCTTGAATAACCATCAAAAATTGTTGATCCTTAAATGTCACTATCATCTTTTCAGTGTTGGGTTTTTTTTTTGTTTTTGTTTTTTTTTTTTGGAGGTAGAAGGTGTCTCTAGCCCAGCCTGAGCTGGAACTTAACTCTAGTCCCAGACTGGCCTCAAACTCACAGTGATCCTACTCCAGCCTGCTGTGTGCTAAGATTAAAGATGAGTACCACCATGTCTGGCTTTTTATTTTTTCCCTCAATTTGTTTGCAAACAGAGAGAAACAGAAGAGAGACAGAAAGAAAGAGAATGGGTGTGCCAGGGCCCCTTTCCCCTGCAAATGAACTCCAGATGCTAACTTGTTTTGTTTGCAGGCAGTCTCTCTAGTCCAGGCAGACCTGGAATTTACTATGTAGTCTCAGGCTGGCCTCGAACTCACAGTGATTCTCCCATTTCTGCCTCCTGAGCACTAGGATTAAAGGCCTGTGCCAGCACACCCAACATGTATTTTAATTTTTTATTTAATATTTTATTTTTATTTATTTACTTTAGAGAGAGAAAGAGGCTGGTGAGAGAGAGAGGATGGGTGCACCAGGGCCTCTAAGCCACTGAAAAGGAATTCCAGATGCATGTGCCACCTTGTACATCTGGTTTATGTGGGTACTAGGGAATGGAGCCTGGATTCTTAGGCTTCACAGGCAAGTGCCTTTCCTGCTAAGCCATCTCTTTAGCACTTTCAAAAATTTTATTTATTTTTTTGTTTTTCAAGGTAGGGTTTCGCTCTAGCCCAGGCTGACCTGGAATTCACTATGTAGTCTCAGGGTGGCATCAAACTCATGGCAAACCACTGTACCTGGCAGCATTTTATTTTTGAGACATAATTTCGTGCCCAGGCTAGCCTCTACCTTACTATGTAGCTAGCCAAGAATGGCCTAGAATTTCTGAGCCTCCTGGCTCCATCCCCCAAGTGATGAGATGACAGGCATAACAGTACCATGCCTGGTTCAGTGATATTTTCATTGGAGAAATGTCACTGAGGTAAATATTAGCTCACTGATAAAACAGAATTGAGATTTTTCTTGTTTGGGTTTTGTTTATGGTGTGGGAATCTAACTTGGATCTTCTCATCTTCCCCCTTGACACTCTAATAAAAAATTTGGGGGGGCTTGAGAGATGGCTTAGTGGTTAAGGTACTTGCCTGCAAAGTCTAAGGACCCATGTTCAATTCTCCAGATCCTGCATAAGCCAGCACACAAAAGGTGAGGCAAACGCACGTGCCCTCTAGAAGGTGCAAGTGTCTGGAGTTTGGTTGCAGTGGATGAGGCCCTAGCGTTCCAGTTCTCTCTCTCTTGCTCTTTCTAAAATAAAAAGAACTTTAAAAATTTTTTATTTGGAGGGAGGGAAGGAATGCCTGCATGCATACAAACAAGCAAGGTTGTGCATGGTCTCTTTCCATTGCAAATGAACTCCAGTTGTGTGCACATGGCTTTAGTGGATACCAGGGACTTGAACTGGAATTGGTAGGCATTGAGAGCAAGTGCATTTAATCACTAACCCATCCCTCCTCCCCCCCCCCTTTTTTTTTTGAGATAGGGTCTCTAGTCCGGGCATTCACTATGGAGTCTCAGGGTGGCCTCAAACTCATGGCAATCCTCCCACCTCTGCCTCCTGAGTGTGGGATATTCCCCATTTTAAACCTTGAGATAAGATTCTCAGTAAGTTGCTCAAGCAATTTACTCTGTAGCCCAGTCAGGGCTGAACTTGTGAGATTTTTAGCTTTTCAAGGTAGGGTCTCATTCTAGCTCAGGCTGACCTGGAATTCATTATGTAGTCTCAGGGTGGCCTTGAACTCACAGTGATCCTCCTACCTCTGTCTCCTGAATGCTGGAATTAAAGGCATGTGCCACCACTCCCAGCTTTTTTTTTTTTTTTTTTTTTTTTTTTTGAGGCAAGCTCTCATTCTCTAATCTGGGCTGGCCTCTGTCAGTATATACCCCAAGGTGGTATGAAAATGGCTATCCTACCTTCCTCTCGAGTGCTAGGGTTACAGGTTTGTACCACCATACCCAGTTTAATAATATTTCTGAATAATACAGAAAAAGGATAAATGTGAGGAAGTAAGACTCTTAGAAGACTAAATAGTACTCTTCAAGAAAATACAGCCAATAATGTGTCTGATAGTGCACTCAGTAATTTTTATAAGGACTGTGAACAGTTAGATTATCTTTTTGTTGTTTGTTGGTTTGGTCTCACTCTAAACCCAGGCTGACCTTGAACTCAACTGTGTAGTCTCTCAGGGTGACCTCACAAACTCATGGTGATCCTCCTACCTTTGCCTCCTGAGTGCTGGGATTAAAGATCTCGCCTGGTTAGTTAGATCACCTTTACAGATGAGGAAACCATGGCACAAGATTAATTAATAATTGTCTGAGTTAACAATATTGGCAACATAAACAGCATTTGTAATCAGTCTGCATTTGGATTCGTTCACCTGGCACTTTTTTCCCTCCCAACAAACTCTCAGTCTTTTTTCCTGCTTCCCCATTATATAGTGCCTGCTATAAATTGTACTTTAAAAATATAAGCTCTAGCTGGAAGTGGTGGCACACTCCTTTAATTAATCCCAGCACTTGGATGGCAGAGGTAGAGGAATCACTGTGAGTTTGAGGACACCCTGAGACTACATAGTGAATTCCAGGTCAGGCTGGGTTAGAAGACCCTACCTTGAGAAACCAAAACAAACAAACAAAAAACCTTATAGGGGCTGGAGAAATGGCTTAGCGGTTAAGGTGTTTGCTTGCAAAGCCAAAGGATCCTGGTTCAGTTCTCCAGGACCCACGTAAGTCAAATGCACAAGGGGGCACACAAATCTGGGTTTCGTTTGCAGTGGCTGGAGGCCCTGGTGCACCCGTTCTCTCATTCTCTCTCTGCCTCTTTCTCACTCTCAAATAAATAAATAAAATATATTTTTTAAAAAACATGTAAGTTCTAACTGGCTAATTAGTCTAAGAAAACCTGTGGGAAAGTAGCATAGTGTTAATGGAGCCCTGACAATGTGATGTAGCAGCAGGAGACTTGGAGAGTAGAGTATAGTATTTAGAACTGTATATTTGTTGTTGATGGTCCCTGCATGGTTAGACTGTGGGCTCCTCCAGGATGGGCATCTTTTGTCTGCTGTGTTCACTGCTCTCTCTTCTGTGCCTTGAAGAATTCTGCCCAGAGTTGTCTTATACTAAGTCATGCACATGAATACTGCACTCATAATATGGTGCAACTTTTTTTCACCAGTTACAGGATAATATGCTAGATTTACAAAATAAAATATTTATACATTAGCGAAAAGAACTGCCACATGCAACAACATGGAGAAATCTTGAAAATCTAATGGTAGATGAAAAAGTAAGTCTCATGAGGCTACATACTGTACAATAATATTTTTATCGAACATAAGTGCTAGCAAGATATAAAATATCAGTGCTGGAGAGATGGCTTAGTAGTTAAGGTGCTTGCCTGCAAAAGCCTAATGACAAAGTGGTACATGCATCTGGAGTTCGTTTGCAGTGGCTAGAGGCCCTGGTATGCCCATTCTCTGTCTCTGCTTGCAAATAAATAAAAATAAAATATTAGATATATATAACTGTGATAAAGCAGGGAGGGCTTTTTGGTTTGTTTTATAAAATTTAAACATGTTTATAGGCTGTATTGGTATATATTCTAGAGAAATCAAAATTGGAACTTAGGCAGAACCTTTTCATGAACATTGATAACAGTTTTCCTCATGTTCTCATAGGTAGCCCAGTTAAAAATGAACCAGATGCCTCCACTAAGCAATTGAATGGTTGTTCCTTTGTACAATGGAATCTGCAATAATTATAATAAATATTTGGTAAATTGAACGATTTGTATGGATCTCAAGAATTATGCTCCATGGAAAAAAATTCTTTCTCAAAAACTTAAGTACTATACATGATTCCACTGTAGTTTAGATTGGTCTTGAATTTGTGAACTTCCTACCTCAGCATCTTGAATACTGGGTGGCCTCTGCACCTGGGTCTAATATTGTTGAGGGGGAAAACCCCAAAGTTGTATGGATAGAAAGTGGCTACCAATGGCGAAGAAAGAGGGTGACTCTGCCTATAAAGGCCATAATGAGGGATCTTTGATAGAACTGTTTTATAATTTGGTGCATGCTGTTTTGTAGTGTTTTGTTTGGGAAGTGCTGAGGATAGAATCCAGGGCCTTACCCATACTAGGCATGTGATCTCCCATGAGCTCCGTCCCTTGCATCCACCCCTTGTTCTGTATCTTAACAAATGTAAATACTCGAATGATTAGTATAGGAATTAAACACAAATAAGTGTCTGTAAAATTGGTGAAAATCTGAATCAAGGCACTAACATTGTGGTAATGTTAATTTGGGGATTGTAATATTTCATGATAATCAAAATATTATGGGGAAAACTGATGCAGGGTCTGTTGGATTTTGATTATTTAGGACTGCGGGTATGGTGCATATACATGTAATCCCAGAACATTTAACATGCTTACCAGACTCTGTGGGAAGCTGCATTACTGGATGAGTTGTATAGCAAGGTGGTCAGAAATCACTCTCCAAACCCTGGAAGGACTGAACACCCTTATCTGATTAGACCTGCTAGTGCTCATGGCCCCCACCAGAGCCCATGTGAAATCTAGATTCTTAGAGGCTAAAGATGGAGGAAAAATAAAATAAAGTGGAAATTTAGAATTTAGCTGGTAGCGTGGCCAAGCCCTCTAAGGCACTGGATTAAGAACCTAATGTAGCCAGGCATGGTGTTGCACGCATTTAATCTCGGCACTTTGGAGGCAGAGGTAGGAGAATCACTGTGACTTCAAGGCCACCCTGATATTACATAGTAAGTTCCACATCAGCCTGAGCTAGAGTGACACCCTACCTTGTAAAGCCAAAAAAAAAAAAAAAAAAGTAATGTGGGCCAGAGAGATGGCTTACCAGTTAAGGCACCACCTATGCCAGATGCATAGAGTGGCACATGTGTCTAGAGTTGGTTTTCAGTCACTGGAGGCCCTAGCACACCCATTCTCTCTCTCACACACACACTCTCTCTCTCAAATAAAAGGAGGACCTAATATTTTAAATGATCTTGCTTGAAACAATTAATTTGATAAGTAAAAAGCATGAAGGGTTTTTTGTTTGCTTGGTTGTTTTTTTTTTTTATAAGTGGGAGGGGCTGAGAGAGAATGAGAATGATTAAGGCCACACCGTGGCTTCCTGCCAGTGCAAAGGAACTCCAGACATTATGCCACTTACTGCATCTGGTTTTATGTAGGTACTGAGGAGTTGAACTCAGGCATCAGGGTTTGCAGTTAAGTACCTTTAACCACAGAGCCATCTCTCCAGTCCTTTGTTTGTAGGTAGGTTAGCCCAGGCTGACCTGGAATTCAGTGTAGTCTCAGGCTGGCCTCAAACTCATGATGATCTTACCTCTTCCTCTGGAATGCTAAAGGCATGGGCTATTTGATTTTAGATTGGACTTGTGGGGCTGGAGAGATGGTTTAGCTGTTAAGGCCCTTGCCTGTGAAACCTTAGAACTCAGGTTTGATTCCTCAGTACCTGTGTAAGCCAGATGTACAAGGTGGCACATACATCTGGAGTTTGTTTGCAGTAGGCCCTGGCATGCCCATTCTCTGTCTCTTTTTCTTTCTCAAATACTTTAAATTGGACTTTTGATTCCAGAAGTTGGTATCAACAGAAAAGTTGCAAAAAAAAATCATAAATTTATAAATGAATTGTTAAGGGAAGTTGAAGAAAAATTCATTCAATAAATTTTTATACATGCCTGTTTTGTATTGAGCTTTGTACTAAGAATTTGTATTAAGAATTTCTGGACTGCAGGAGTCCAGAAATTGTTGATAAAGGATGTTGTGGTTAGAGGGATGAACCAAATGCAACAAAGGTAGGGTCTCTGCTGACATGGAATTCACTATGTTGTCTCAGGGTGACCTTGAACTCACTGTGATCCTTCTACCTGTGCCTCCCGAGTGCCCAGATTAAAGGCATATGCCACCATTGCCTGGCTTATTATATATAATTCTTTCCTTCCTATCTTTCCCTTTTTTAGTGGTACTAGGGATTGAACTCCAGCTATTTTATTTATGTATTTATGTATGTATGTATGTATGTATGTATGTATTTGACAGAGAAAAAGAGGGAGAAAGGGAGAGAGATTGGGCATGCCAGGGCTCCAGCCACTGCAAACAAACTCCAGAGGCATGTGTCCCCTTATGCATCTGGCTTATGTGGGTCCTGGGGAATCAGACCTGAGTCCTCTGGCTTTGCAGACAAACGCCTAACTGCTAAGTCATCCCTCCAGCCCTCAGGCTTTTAAAAAAATTAATTAATTTAGGTTTTTTGGGGGGGGGGCCTCTTTTTTTGGGGTTTTTTTTTTTTTTTTTTTTTGTTTTTCGAGGTAAGGTTTCACTCTAGCCCAGGCTGACCTGGAATTCACTATGGAGTCTCAGGGTGGCCTCGAACTCACAGCGATCCTCCTACCTCTGCCTCCCAAGTGCTGGGATTAAAGGCGTGCGCCACCACGCCCGGCTAATTTAGGTTTTTTGAGGAAGGGTCTCACTCTGGCCCAGGCTGACTTGAAATTTACTGTGTAGTCTTGAGAGGCCTCAAACTCATGGCGATATTCCTGCCTCTGCCTACTGAGTGCTGGGATTAAAGGCATGCACCACCATGCCCTGCTGCTTTTTTAAAAAATAAATATTTATTAGAGAGAGAGAATGGTTTCACCATGGCCCCAGCCATTGCAAATGAACTCCAGATGCATGTGCCTCCTTGTGCATCTGGCCTACATGGATACTGGGGAATTGAAGCTGGGTCCTTAGGCTTTGCAGGCAAGCACCTTAACCGCAAAGCCATCTCTGCAGCCCATCAGCCTTCCCCCTTTTTTATTTTATTTATTTACTATTTTATTTATTTTGGGGGGTTCTGAAGTAGGGTCTCACTATGGCCCAGGCTGACCTGGAATTAACTGTGTAGTCTTGGGTAGCCCCTAACAGCAGTCCTCCTGCCTCCCCAGTGCTAGGATTACAGGTGTGTGCCACCCTGCCCAGCTCTTTTTTTTTTCTTTTAATTGATTTATTTGAGTGAGAGTGAGTAAGTATGGGCATGTGGTGCATGGCCTTTTGCTGGTGCAAATGAACTTGAGGTGAATGTTCCACACTGCATCTGCCTTTACATGGTATTGGGGAATCGAACCCAAGTCCAACAGTCTTTGCATTCATGCATTTTAGCTGTTTCTCCAGCCCCAAACTCAGGTCCTTTTGTGTGTGCTACACAGTGCTCTACTACTAAGCTATTTTCTCTGCCTGCTGTTTACTTTTTTGTTTGTTTGTTTTTCAAGGTAGGGTCTCCCTCTAGCCAAGGCTGACCTAGAACTCACTATGTAATCTCAGGGTGGCCTTGAACTCACAGCGATCCTCCTACCTCTGCCTCCTGAGTGCTGGGATTAAAGGCATGCGCCACCATGCCCAGCTCTTTACTTTTTATATTAAGAACAAGTCTCAGCTGGCCTTGACTTCTCTTTGTAGGACCAGGTAGACTTTGAACATGAACTACTGCTTCAGCTGGGATTGGATCCAGGTCTATACTACTGGGTCCAGTCTGTATATAATTTTTCTTACCTAGTATTATTTTTATGTGAACTGTCAAAAGCCAAAGGACCCAGGTCTGATTCCCTTCATCCCCTGCAACCAGGTAGTTTCACTGTAGCCTAGGCTGACCTAGGCCTACTCTGTGTCCTCAGGCTGTCCTTGAAAACTCCTCTTGGCATCCTCTTGCCTCACCCTCTTCAGTGCTGGGATTAAAGCCATGCCCTTCCCCATGATGGCCTTTTTTTTTTTTTTCTTTTTGAGGTAGGGTTTCCCTTTAGCCCACGCTGACCTGGAATTCACTATGTAGTCTCAGGGTACCCTTGAACTCATAGTGATCCTCCTACCTCTGCCTTCCCTGCTTCCATGTTCTCTACCATGCCTGCCTTTCTTTCCTGGTGTGTTTGTTTATTATTATTTCGTTTTTCGAGGTAGGGTCTTGCTCTCTAGCCCAGGCTGACCTGGAATTCACTGTAGTCTCAGGGTGGCCTTGAACTCACAATGATCCACCTACCTCTGCCTTCAGAATGCTAGGATTAAAGGCATGAGCTACCACGCTTGGCTCCTTTTAAAAACTATTTATTTATGTATTTGAGAATATGTACTCCAGGGCCTCTAGCCACTGTAAACAAACACCAGACACATGCACTGCTATGTGCATTTGGTTTACATGGGTTCTGTCTGGGGAATTGAACCTAGGTCCTTAGGCTTCCCAGGTTAACTAGGAACTCACTCTGTAGTACCAGGCTGGCAGTCTTCCTACCTCTGCCTCTCAGGCACTGGAATTAAAGGCCTGGTTTAGAGGCATATTTAAATGCAGATTGGGGGCTGGGGACATGGTTCCCCTAATCCTTGGACATTCAAAATGACAAGACCTACAGGAGAAAGGAAGAAAGAATAAGTAAAAGAGTAAAAGAAATTTAAGTCGGGTTTGGTGGCGCACTCCTTTAATCCCAGCACTGGGGAGGCAGAGGTAAGAGATCCCTGAGTTCGAGGCCACCCTGAGACTACATAGTGAATTGCAGGTCAGCCTGAGCTAGAGTGAGACCCTACCTTGAAAAACCAAAATGAATAATAATAATAATAAATAAAGTAAATAATAATAATAAATAAATAAAAGAAATTTAAAACATTAGATGAATTTATTACTCTGAGCTGCTATAAGGAATGATTAGGTTTAAGTGTCTGTTCTGTTATTTTGTGACAGATTATATAACTTCTGAATTAAGTTTTCTTGTTCAATGGGGATAATACTGATTATAAAGACAAAATAACAAATCCAAAAGTCCTGAAACAAAAAGAACTGGCTAACATACAATAATTGCCTGACCAGGAAACAAATGGGCCACCTCTCTTTGTTTATGCCTAGCTTTTCTTTAGCTCTTGGGACATCTAAGGTCCCCAGAGGCCCAAGCAAAGATCACTTCAAGGAGTTTTAGAAATGTTGTTTGTCTAGAGCTTGGCATGGTGGCACACACCTTTAAAATTCTGAGCACTGGGAGGCAGAGGTAAGAAGTAACCCTGTGAGTCTGAGGCCACCTGAGATTACACAGTGAGTTCCAGGTCAGCCTGGGCTAGAGTGAGACCTACCTTGAAGGGAAAAAAGGGGGGGGGGGGGAGAAAGAAATGTCTAGAAAGTACTTTTACCTGAGGGTAATTCTTTTTTTTTTTTTTTTTTTAAAGCTATGTAACCCTGGCTGGCCTGGTACACTCTTATGTAGCTAGCCCAGGCTGGTCTTCACTAAACCAACATCCTGCTGAGATTACAGGCATGCACAACTAAACTTGGTTTAGAGTAAGCTATCTTGAGGAAACTTTGTTTTTCTTGTTTGGTTTTTTGAGCTTTCCATTAAGTCTACTATAGCTCACCAATGAAAGTAAGACCAAAGGGGGGGGGGGCAGTTAAAAGGAGAGGATTGTCTTACAGCTCAACACCCGAGGCACCCATAAAGCCCATTCATTGCTTTAGTGTGCATGTCAGTGTCTGGGTATAAATTGTACTTCCTAAAATTTTATGAAGTCAGCTCTTCCACACTTAAAGTCCTCCCCACCCCCCTACCCCATCCCCACCCACCCATTTCCAAGTAAAAGGCACCAGAAAAAGCATGAAATTTGAAGTTAGAGAAAGCAGCCTGGCTTTTAATCTTTGCTTTGGGACTTTAATAGCTTTGTGACCTAGAAGTAGCTATTGAGCCTCTCTTGAGTTTTCAGTTCCTCTGTGGGGGTATAACAGTTATTTCACTGAGTTTTGTTTTTCAAGGTAAGGTCTCACTCTAGCCCGGGCTGACCTGGAATTCACTATGTAGTCCAAGGGTGGCCTCAGACTCACAGCATTCCTCCCACCTCTGCCTCCTGAGTGCTGGGATTAAAGGCGTGTGTCACCATGCCCAGCTCCAAGTTATTTAAAAAAAATTTTTTAAGTTTATTTATTTGCAAGCAGAGCGGGGGGGGGGGATGGGCACATCAGAGCCTCTAGCCACTCACTGTAAATGAACTCCACATGCATGCACCACTTTGCATCTGGTTTACATGGGTACTGGGGAATAGAACACTGGTGGTTAGGCTTTGCAGGTTTGCCTTGACTGCTTAGCTGTCTCTCCAGCCCACTGAGTTGTTTTTTGAGGAAAATGAAATATTTGAATGGCGCTTGCATTTACCAGATGTTTGTTAAAGCATGAATAAATGTTGAGCTACTTCATTTTCATATATGGAAGATTATCCTTGCTGAAGGCCTTTGGTTGCTTCAAATTCTTAGTCTTTTTTTTTTTTAATGTTTTGTTTATTTATTTGAGAGACTGAGGGAAAGAGGCGGAGAGAGAATGGGTGCACCAGGGCCTCTAGCCACTGCAAAGAAACTCCAGACACACGTGCCACCTTGTACATCTGGCTTGTGTGTGGGTACTAGGGAATTGAACCTGGGTCCTTAGGCTTCTCAGCCGCTGTCATCTCTCCAGACCTCCTCTTTCACTTTCTAGGCTAAATAATTAAGCTTTTGTCTTTTCAGCTCTGTGAATCACCATTCTCTGAGAAACTGAAAACAGTAGGCAAAGAGGCTGTAAGATCCAGTTAGCTAGTGTAAAATATAGTAGAAGAGTCCATGTCTTAGGGAGGCCCTAAATTCACAGTAAATGTGTAAATAAAACCTTTCTACTATAATCAGTTTTCCAGTCCTGCTTCCTTCCTGTTGGACAAATTTTTGTTGGGCACATGGACGGGCTTTGCATCTTCATGTCCTGGCTAAGTAAGGTGTCTAGAAAGTAATCTAAGCTACAGCTGAAGGATCTAAATACATGGCAGCAGTTAAGGAACACTGGATGGGGTGGGGTTGGGGGGCAGCTGGGGAGATGACTCAGCAGTTACTGGCCCCAGTTTGATTCTCTAGCACCCATGTAAAGCCAGACACAAAATGTGGAGTATCTGGTTTGTTTGCAGCAGCAAGACACTGGAGTGTACATGCATACACAAACAAATTAATAAAAATATTTTTTAAAAAAGAAGAAATGGGCCTGGTGTGGTGGCGCATGCCTATAATCCCAGCACTCCAGAGGCAGAAATAGGAGGATCGCCATGAGTTTGAGGCCAGCCTGAGACTACATAGTGAATTCCAGGTCAACCTGAGCTCTAGAGTGAAACCCTACTTTGGACCCCCCTCCCCCCAAAGAAAAAGAAGAAATGGGAGCCGGGCGTGGTAGTGCACACCTGTAACCCCAGCACTCGGGAGGCAGAGGTAGTAGGATCACTGTGAGTTCCCAGTGAATTCCAGGTCAGCTTGAACTAGAGTGAGACCTACCTCAAAAAAAAAGAAAGAAAGAAAGAAAGAAAGAAAGAAAGAAAGAAAGAAAGAAAGAAAGAAAGAGGTATAGTAAAATATACATCAGTACCCCATTCTTAAAAGCTCTTTGGTGATGTTTGCAAATCAGAGTTGTAGTATCCTTTTTTCCCCTCTCTGATTTTTTATTTGTTTTTTCAGGATAGGGTCTCATTCTAGTCTAGGCTGCCCTGGAATTCATTATGTAGTCTCAGTGCTGAGATTAAAGGTATGTGCCACCATGCCTGGCCTACAGTTACTTTTTTATGACAGAGAATGGGCATGCCAGGGCCTCTAGCCATTTCAGTTGAACTCTATATTGTGCGTATAGCATCCTTCACATATGTTGTCACCTTACATGGGATCTGGGGAGTTGATCATGATCAAGCGCCGTAACTGCTAAGCCGTCCTGCAGCCCTGTGCCTATAAAACAAGAAGGCCATAATCAAATACCAGATGTTCAGAAAAGAGTGAATTGGGCTGATCTTGGTGGTGCACGACTACTGGGAAGGCAGAGGTAAGATTACTGTGAGTTTGAGCTCACCCTGAGACTACATAGTGAATTCCAGGTCAGCATAGGGTAGAATGAGACCCTACCTTGAAAATACAAACCAAAATGAATTAGTTAATTACATTTTTAAAAACATTTTATTTGTTTGAGAGAGAAAGAGGGAGTGAGGCATATACAGAGAGAGAATGGGTGCATCAGGGCCTTCAGCTTCTGCAAATGAACTCTAGATTTATGGGTCACCTTGTGCATCTGGTTTACATGGGGCCTGGGGAATCGAACCTGGGTCCTTTGGCTTTACAGGCAAATGCCTTAACCGCAAAGCCATCTCTCCAGCCCCGATGAAACTTTTAGATATTAACTAACTTATTTGCAAGCAAAGGTAGAGAGAGAGAGAGAGAGAGAGACAGACAGACAGACAGACATTGACTAGCTGGCTGGCTGTCTGCCAGCCAGGGCCTCTTGCCATTAAATATGAACTCCAGATGCATGCACCATTTTGAGCATCTGGCTTTATTTATGTGAATCAGCCCCAAGTTGCTGCAACATCTCTCTGGCCCTTTCTCTCTCTCTTTTTCTTTTTCTTTTCTTTTCTTTTTTTTTGGTTTTTCGAGGTAGGGTCTCACTCTAGCCCAGGCTGACCTGGAATTCACTATGGAGTCTCAGGGTGGCCTCGAACTCACGGTGATCCTCCGACCTCTGCCTCCCAAGGGCTGGGATTAAAGGCGTGCGCCACGATGGGCCCTTTCGCTTTTCCATACATATTTAATTAGTTAATATGAGGGAGAAAGAGGAAGAGGCAAAAGAAAAAGAATGGTTGGGGCTGGAGAGATGGCTTAGTGGTTAAGGTGCTTGCTTGTGAATCCTAAGGACCCATCTGGCTTTGTGTATTTTATTTGAGAGAGAGGAGTGGAGGAGAGAATAAGTGTGCCAAGGTCTTTGTACAGCTAGCTTACGTGGATCCTGGGGAATCGAACCTGGATTCTTTGGCTTTGTAGGTAAGTAAGTGCCTTAATTGCTAACCCATCTCTCCAGCCCCTGCCTCTATTTTATAAATGAGGAAATTAAAATATAGAGCAATGGCCAGGTGTGGTGGCGCACACCTTTGATCTCAGCACTTGGGAGGCAGAGGTAGGAAGATTGCTGTGAGTTTGAGGCACTCTGAGACTACATACTGAATTTCAGGTCAAGCCTGGACCAGAGGAAGACCCTACCTCGAAAAACCAAAGGGGGCGGGGAATATATATAGAGAGAGCGAGAGTGTGCAAGCGTGCAATGAAACACTTGTCTAAGTTTACGTAACTAATGAGTAGCAGAATCAAGAACCAGTTCTTTCAGACTTGACTAGTATCCAGAAGGCACTACTGCCAGAGTGGAAAGAGATTGGGTGTGTTCAGGGTGGTTTGGCTGTCAAAGTAGAATAGTAATCCATTACCTATTTAGATTACTGTTTTTTTTTGTTTTGTTTTGTTTTTGTGATATGTTCTTGTTCTAGCCCAGGTTGACCTGGAATGCACTATGTAGACTCAGGGTGGCCTTGAACTCATAGCAATTCTCCTACACCTGCCTTCTGAGTACTGGGACTAAAGGCATGTGCTACTATGCCCTGCTTTTGTATTTTTTCTTTTTTAAAGATTGTTGACAACTTCCATAATTATAGACAATAAGCCATAACCCCCCCCCACTTTCCCCTTCACAACCCCATTCTCCATCATATTCTTTCCCTCTCTCAACCAGTCTCTTATTTTTTTATTTTTAATTTTTTTTTACATTTTATTTATTTGAGAGAGAGAGAGAATGGGCATGCCAGGGCTTCTAGCCACTGCAAATGAACTCCAGATGCATGTGCCACCTTGTACATCTGGCTCATGTGGTTCCTGGGTAATCGAGCCTCAAACCAGGGTCCTTAGGCTTCACAGGCAAGTGCCTAACTACTAAGGAATCTCTCCAGACCCAGTCTCTTATTTTGATGTCATCATCTTTTCCTTATATTATGGTGGCTTTGGGTAGATAGTGCCTGGCACTGCAAGGCCATGGATATTCAGGCCATTTTGTGTTTGGAAGAGTACATTGTAAGGAGTCCTGCTCTTACATTCTTTCCGCCATCTCTTTAGCAATGGACCCTGAGTCTTGGAAGGTGTGATAGAGATGTTTCAGTGCTAAGCACTACTCTGTCACTTTCCAGTACTGTGGTACCTTTTGAGTGATCCCATAGGTCACAGCCATCTGGAAACAGAAGCATCTCTAACCAAAAGTGAGAGTAGCATTAATACATGGGTATGAACGTTAATAAAAGTGTTTACAGGGCAGTTTGGTGAGCATAGTATATATATTTAGTCAGATACCAGCCGATGTTACACCTCTAGGGCTCATGACTACCCCTGTCATAAGTTTTCAATATCAGGCATGTATTCCCTCCTGTGGAGTGGGCCTCCGGTCCAATTAGAACGCGGTTGTTTTCCCCCATAATAGACATGCCACTCACTTTTGGACCCCTTGACTCATTAGGCCTGGCTGGCCAAACTTAAGGCGTTCAGTGTCCACTGATGACTCTACATTGATGACTTCTGTCTCTCCCATGGCATTGCATGCAGGGTAGCTTTTGTCAGCTTTATGTCAACTGGTCTACATGAAGAAGATTTTTAGCTCAGTAATCTTGCTGCCTAAGCATACAGAGTCTTCAATAGGTTCTTACTATCTATTCCTGGTGGGAAACCCAAGAGCCTTGACAATGGCCTATAATGTTTTGAGAGTATCAGGGACCTCCCTAGCCAACAACTTATTGGAAGGTATCTCATCCCTGGCACTGACATTCCTCTTGATGAACATTTTGATTTGTTTGATTCCGTTTTCATCTAATTACCTGTCTGTTTTTTACTTTTTTAGTTTAGTTAAATGCATTTCCTTTTTGTGCTTGCACATTTATATGTAGAGTGTGTGTGTGTGTGTGTGTGTGTGTCGGGAAGCAAGAGGAGACGGTAGGGTGTTCTTTTTTCACTTACTTGCATATTGCCTTGAGACAGGGTCGCTCAATGCAGAGCTGCTTCCTGTCAGTGAGCCCCAGCTTGTCAAGTTCCATCTTGATGTTGGGTCCATACCCTCCTACTCCAACACTGGGGTTACAGGCATGGGTGACATGCCCAGCTGTTTATGTGGGCTCTTGGAGCCAACTTTGGTGGTGTTTGGCCCCAAAGTCCTTGATGCTTAAGTGACAAGTGCTCTTAACTGCAGAGCCATCTCCACGGGCCCCTTTTTTTGGAGGGTGTTATTCTTTGAGATAGCCCAGGTTGACCTGGAACTGACTGTAGCCCAGGCTGGCCTCAAACTTACAGGGATCCTTTTGTCTTACTATGTGCAGCTCTTTTAAAACTTACTTTTGAAATTTTTATGCATACATACATATAAAATGTATCTTGATCACATTCACCCTATTACTTTATCTTTTTCTTATCTTCCCACTAACCCCTTCTTCCCAGCTAGACCCACTTGCACTTTATTGTCTATTTTCACTTTTATTGTGATCCAGTCATATTTAGGATTGCTTGTAAGAGTATGGATAGGGGATTACTTACCAAATCATGGGCAACTTGTGGCAACAACATTGAAGAAAGTGTCTTCCTTTCCCAGCAACCATTAACTGACAGAAACGTAGGTGAGGGTGAATGAGCAAACTGCTCTTATTGGAAATAGTGTTTGGGTTGCCTACTCAGTCAGTCTTTCACAAATTTGGTGCGTTCACCCAGTCTATATACAATTAAACATTGTATGAACTATTTATATGGTAATTGTTACCATTTTAAACACTCTTGGCAATTGGCCTTTATGTGTATGCAAAGCAGAAATAACTTGTTTTCTTTTTTTAATTTAGAAATTGAGAAGATTCAGAAGGGAGATTCAAAAAAAGATGATGAAGAGAATTACCTGGATTTATTTTCTCATAAGAACATGAAGCTGAAAGAGCGGGTTCTGATACCTGTTAAGCAGTATCCAAAGGTAAGAGAAAAGTAACTTACTTCCCTCAGTTCTTGTTACAGGTAGGAAAATCATTGGCTGAGTTGGCAACTTCTGTGGAATGTGATGTGCCAGAAATGGAGCTTGTGAAGATTCCTTTCTGTCCCAAAGTCCTGTTTTTGGCAATTAAAGTATTAGTCAATAACTAATAGTATAGCTATGGTTAGAAAGGCAAAATAAGCCAGGTGTGGTGGTACACAACTTCAAATCCCAGCACTTCAGGCAGCGGTAGGCGGGATAGACATGAGTTAGAGGCCACCCTGAGACTACATAGTAAGATCCAGGTCAGCCTGGGCTAGAGTAAGACCCTTTCTTGAAAAACCAGAAAAAGAGGGGGAGGTCAAGATAATTAATATTTTAGTGATCAAAATGAGGGCTGGGAGATAGCTCAGTCAGTAAAGCGTTTGCCTTGCAATCATGAGAACCTGAGTTCAATCCTCAAAACCTACATAAAAACACTAGCTAGGCAGGGTGGTACACATAGCAATCTCAGTGCTGGAAAGAGGGAAAGAGGAGGGAGCTGGGTCTCACTGGCCAGCCAATCTAGCCTAATTGGTTTGGCAGGCTCCAGGCCAATGATAGACTGGATCTCCAAAAAGGGGAGGAATGGGCAAACAGTATTCCTGAGTAATGATAACCAAAGTCATCCTCTTCCCTATGTCTTCCACATACATACATGTACACATATATTCATTAAAAATTTTGGGGGGCTGGAGAGATGGCTTAGTGGTTAAGACACATGCCTGTAAAGCCAGAGGATTCTGATTTAATTCCTAAGGACCCAAATGCACAAGGTGGCACATACGTCTGGAGTTTATTTGCAGTGGCTAGAGCCCCTGGTGTACCCATTCTTCCTCCTTCCCTCTCCCCCCACATAAAAATTTTAAAAATTCTCAGAGTGGCCTTGAACTCACTGTGATCCCCGTACCTCTGCCTCCAAAGTGCTGGAATTAAAGATGTGTGCCTGCCACCATACCCGGGTATTTTTATTTTTATTTTTCTGGTTTTTCAAGGTAGGATCTCACTCTAGTCCAAGCTGACCTAGAATTTTCAGGGTGGCCTTGAACTCATGGCTATCCTGTGTCTGCCTTCCAAGAGCTGGGATTAAAGGTGTGTGCCACCATACCCAGCTTTTAATTCTTTTTTACTTATTTAAGAGAGGGGCCAGATAGAGAGAATCACACCAGGGCCTCTATCCACTGCAAATGAACTTCAGGCACATGCACTAACTTGTGCCTCTGTCTTATGTGGGTACTGGGGTATCAGAACTTGGGTTCTCAAGCTTTGAAGGCAAATGCCTAAACTGCTAAGCCATCTCTCCAGCCCTGTTATTTCTTTTTGGCTTTTCAAGGATCTCATCTAGCTTATGCTGACCTGGAATTCACTATGTAGTCTCAGGGTGGCCTCGAACTCACAGTGATTTTTTAGCCGGGTTAAAATTAAGTACTTTTTTTAACAAAAAGAAAAAATGGAGCTGGGCATGGTGGCGCACATCTTTAATCCCAGCACTCAGGAGGTAGAGATAGGAAGATAGCCATGAGTTCGAGGCAACCTTGGGGAATCCAAGTCAGCCTGGGCTAGAGTGAGACCCTACCTTGAAAAACTAAGAAAATTTTTTTTTTAATTTTTTTATTTGAGGGACAAAGAGGCAGACAGAATGGGCATGCCAGGGCTTCTAGTCACTGCAAATGAGCTGCAGACATATATGTCACTTTTTGTATCTGGCTTATATGGGTCCTGAGGAATTGAACCTGAGTCCTGAAGCTTTGCAGGCAAGCACCTTAACCTCTAAGCCATCTCCCCAACCCTTAGTTTGCTTTGTATAGAAGTACTTTCTCCTGTTAAAAAATATAATATTTGCAATCAGAGACAGGAGAGAGAGAACAGGCATGCCTAAGTCTCCTGCTGTAGTTGAACTCCAGATGCATGCACCACTTTGTGCATTTGGCTTTACATGGTCACTGGGGGAGTCAGACCTGAGTTGTTAGGCTGTACAGGCAAGCACTTTAAGTGCTGAGTCATCTCTCCAGCCTTTTGGGTTTTTTTTTTTTTATTTTGTTTATATATTTATTTAAGAGTGACAGAGAGAAAGAGGCAGATAGAGAGAGAGTATGGGCGCACCAAGGCCTCTAGCCACTGCAAACGAACTCCAGACACGTGCGCCCCCTTGTGCATCTGGCTAACATGTAGGTCCTGGGGAATCAAGCCTTGAACCGGGGTCCTTAGACTTCACAGGCAAGCGCTTAACCACCAAGCCATCTCTACAGCCCTATTTTTAAAAATTTGTTTATTTTTATTTATTTATTTGAGAGCAAGAGAGAGAATGAGCGTGCCAGGGCTTCTAGCCTCTGCAAACGAACTCCAGATACATGCGCCCCCTTGTGCATCTGGCTTACATGGGGCCTGGAGAGTTGAACCGGGATCCTTTGTCTTTGCAGGCAAATGCCTTAACCGCTAAGCCATCAAAAGAGTGTATTTTTGATGTATGGTCTCACACTCGTTCCAGGCTGGCCTCACAGCAATCCTCTTACCTCTACCTCTGAGTACTGGGGTTAAAAGCATGAGCTACCACGCCTGGCTTCTTCTGTTTTTTATTTTTTATTTTTTCATGAGAGAGATAGAATTGGCACACCAGGACCTCAGCCACTGGGATTGAACTCCAGATGCATGTGCCATCTTATGTACGTCTGTAACCTTACACTTACGTCACCTTTTGCATCTGGCTTATGTGGAATTTGGAGCGTCAGAATGGGCCTTTAGGCTTCACAGGCAAGCGTCTTAACTGCTAAGCCATCTTTCCAGCCCAACTTCCTCCTTTTATTTTTTTATATTTATTTATTTTGGTTTTTAATTTTTTTCTAAAAACTTTACTTTTATTTATCTATTTGAGAGAAAGAGGCAGAGAAAATAGGCACGCCAGGGCCTCCAGTCACCGTGAACGAACTCCAGGCGGATGTGCCAGCTTGTGCAGCTGGCTTTCGTGGGTCCTGGGGAATTGAACTGAGGTCCTTTGGCTTTGCAGGCAAACGCTTTAACCACTAAGTCATCTCTCCAGCCCCTATTTTTGTTGTGGTAAGGTCTCAGTGTAGCTCAGACTGACCTGGATTTCACTCAGCAAGCAATAGGGAGGCTGATATAAAGAGGGTTGTAGCAAGTTACAGGTCACCCTGAGCTAGAAGTGAGATCCTGACTCAAAAAATAAGTTTAGTAAAGTATTAAGTATTGGACTTGGAGAGGTAGCTTAGTGGTTAAGGTAGTTGCCTATGAAGCTTAAGGACCCAGAGTTAATTCCCCAAATCCCATGTAAGCCAGATGCACAAGGTGACGCATGTGCGTAAAGTGGCACACATGTCTGGAGTTTGATTACAGTGGCTAGAGGCCCTGACGTGCCAACTCTTTCTCTCTTTTGCTCACTCTCAGAAAGTAAACTAATAATAATAAAAGTATTAAGGGTTGTGGTGAATTATAGAAGGAGTACTGCAGACTACATTTTGAAATCCAAACTCATATGTTAGTAATTGCCACTTGCTAGTTACATAACCTTCAGCTGACCATTTAGCAAAATGGAAATATTTAGTGTACATATTTGTTGAAGAGAGTATATCTGGAAATTTTAATAAATGAATGTGTATTTAGAAATCACTTTTTTCTTTTGATATTCTGTCAGTTCAATTTTGTGGGCAAGATTCTTGGACCACAAGGGAATACAATCAAAAGACTGCAGGAAGAAACTGGTGCAAAGATCTCTGTGTTGGGAAAGGGTTCAATGAGAGACAAAGCCAAGGTAAGTTCGTAGTAGTGAGGCAAACTAATAACCTGATACCATCTTAGTTGTTGTCCAGTGTCTACTGTGGGTGCCTTGTAGAAACATTCATTTCATTGGGTGCATGCACTTACTTGCCTGACAGCCTTGGTAGAGCCTGGATGTGTTCTCTTGATTATTTTCTTCCTGACTTTTTGGCTGCATAATAGAATTTATAGTAGCTTCTTCAGTGTTAGTAAACTTAACTCTTAAAAGCTTGGAACACGAACTGGGTGTGCTAAACTTATCCAAATTAAAGACAGTAAAATGTGAACAGCGTAGCCCTTTCCCCTGATGTGAAAAGAATGTGGCCAGTAGTGTTGTGAGTGCAGGTGAGTGTGGGAAATTTGATGATTTGTTTTCTAGCCAACAGCTGGAATGTGAGACCTGCTTTTAGAAAAGAATGTATTCCAAAAGGAGCCATGAGTAGTCATAAAAGAGCCTACCTGACATTTCTTCTTTCCCATGCCATAAAACATAATGTAGTGTCTGTTTTATTTTATTTTTTGAGGTAGGGTCTTGCTCTAACCCAGGCTGATCTGGAGTTCACTATGTAGTCTCAGGGTGGCCTTGAACTCTCCACGATCCTCATACATCTGCCTTCCACGTGCTGGGCATGTGCTACCATGCCTGGCTCAGTTTTTACCCCTCCCCCCAAGATAGGGTCTCAATCTAGCCCAGGCTGACCTGAAATTCACTATGTAGTCTGAGGCCTTGAACTCACAGCGATCTTCCTACCTTTGCCTCCCAAGTGCAAGGAGAAAGGGAATGATAGAAAATGAATGAGTTCACCATGGCTCCTTAACACTGCAAACCAACTCCAGATTCATATTCCACTTTGTGCATCTGGCTTTACATGGGTAATGGGAAATTGAACCTAAGCAGTCAAGATTTGCAGACAAGTACCTTTAACCTCTGAGCCATCTCTCCAAAGCTTTTTTTTTTTCTTAATATTCACTGTTTTTCTCAGCTATTGAGGTCTTGTCTTTCTAACCTAAAGGTAAAGGAGCTGTTTTCTCTTTAGTTTGCATGATGAGATATTTCCCTGCATTTTTCCATAGGAAGAAGAGCTTCGCAAAGGTGGAGACCCCAAATATGCCCATTTGAATATGGATCTGCATGTCTTCATTGAAGTCTTTGGACCCCCATGTGAAGCTTATGCTCTTATGGCCCATGCCATGGAGGAAGTCAAGAAATTCCTAGTACCAGTAAGGAGACACACATGCACACACAACTTTTTAAACTTTTATTTATTTATTTGAGATAGAGAGAGAGAGAATGGGGGCAACCCGGGCCTCTAGCCACTGCTAATGAACTACAGATATGTGTACCACCTTGTGCATCAGGCTAATGTGGGTACTGGGGAATTGAACTGGGTCCTTAGGCTTTGCAGTCAAATGCCTTAAGCATTAAGCCATCTTTCCAGCCCAAGAGACACATTTTTTATCTTCTGAGCAGAGAAGAAACGAGGGACCATGCAGTTAGGAAGGCAGAGATTCTATTACTTAAAATTAGCTCTCCAAGTACTTAACCTTCCTTTTGAATGTAGTTTTCATTAGTGTGCACTGGTGTCTGTTGCGAAAACCTTGCGTCTAAAAAAGAAAGTCTTCATTCAGTTTAGTGTTCTGGTACTCTTGTGGAACGAGTATTAGAAAAATGCCTTAATGAATTCCAGGTCAGCCTGGACTAGAGTGAAACCCTACCTTGAAAAACTTTTTTTAAAAAATGCCTTAAGATAGATTTCTGTTCTTGGGTATGTGACATTAATTTCTAACCTAGCATACTCAAGGGTGGTATTTACTCAGAATTTGATTGGAGAGGACCTTGTCTATCTGTGATCCTGCCTATCTATCATCTATTCATCCATCTACCTAACTGTGGGTAGGGGGTGCTCCAGGGTCTCTTGCTTGCAACTGGATGCCTATCTGACTTTATATGGGTAGGTGGAGAATGGAGCCCAGGTCAGCCGACTTTGCAAGCAGGTGCCTATAACGCCTGAGCCATCTCCCAGGCCTGTCCTGGAATATTTTGAGCTTTTTCATGTTTTGGAGTATTTATGTATATATTAAATGAGGTCTCTTGAAATGGGTTTCCAGTCTGAAAGCTTTATTGTTGACAAAATCTCATGTAGCTCAGGTAGGCCTAGTCACTAAAGTAGTAGCCAAGAATTTATTTGAGAGAAGGGGGGAAGGCATATATAGAGAGAATGGGTGTGCCAGGGCCTCTAGCCACTGTAAATGAACTCCAGACACATGTGCCACCTTGTGCATCTGGCTTATGTGGGTCCTGGGGGATTGAACCTGAGTGCTTTGGCTTTGTGAGCAAGTGCCTTAACCAGCAAGCCCTCTCTGTACCCCATTGATTAATTTTTCTTCGTGGCAATTTTTCCCTTTGAGGTGTTACACATTGAAACATACTAAGCTTGCCCATATTTCTGAAGTGTAAAGGCAATGCACATCTCTTGATTGATAGTCTCTGGCCATTTCTTCAATGGGATAAGTTTAGAAGGTTTCCATGTACTTGGGAGGCAGAGGTAGGAGGATTACTGTGGATTCAAGGCCAGCCTGAGATGACATAGTGAACTCCAGGTCTGGGCTACAGTGAGACTCTACCACAGAATAAAAACAACAAAAAAGGATACATGTTAGGGAGATGTTTCCTCATGTGTGGCAGGCAGTTGGAAGAATCTGAGCAAAGAGCTGCCATCGATTATTTATTTGACAGAGAAAGGGGGGAGAGATAAGAGAGAAAGAGAGAGAAAGAAAGGGCGCACCAGGACCTCCAGCCACTGCAAATGAACTCCAGATGCATGCGTTTCCTTGTGCATCTGGCTAAACATGGGCCCTGGAGAATTGAACCATGGTTCTTTGGCTTTTTTGACAAATACCTTGACCACTGAGCCATCCCTCCAGCCCACATATTTTATTTTTATTTATTTATTTATTTGACAGAGTGAAAGGGGTGGGGGAGAGAATGGGTGCTCCAGGGCCTCCAGTCACTGCGTATGAACTCCAGACACATGGGCCAATTTGTACATCTCACTAACATGGGTCCTAGGAATCAAACCTGAGTCCTTTGCGGCAAATGCCTTAACCACTAGGCCATCCCTCTAGCCTATCCTTAAAGCTTTTTAAAAAATATTTATTTGTATGTAGATAGGTAGATGGACAGATGATAGATAATGGGGTGCATTTGAGCCCCTTGTTACTGCAAACAGACTCATGATACATGTTTCATTTTGTGCATATGGTTTTATGTGGGTACCAGAGAATCAAACCCAGGTCATCAGGCTTTGAAAGCAAGTGCCTTTAACCACTGTGCTGTCCAGCTCTCTTTAAGTTTTGTTAGTTTGTTGTTGTTGTTTTGTTTTTAATTTACTTAAGAGAAAAAATACTGGTGCCATGTTCTCCTGTCATTGCAAATGAACTCCAGACACATGTTCCACATTGTGCATCTGCCTTTACCTGGGACCTGGGGAATTAAACCTGGGCCATCAGACTTTGCAAGTGCCTTTAACCACTGAGCCAGTCACACCAATGTAAGAAGCAATACTGATGTGTAGGGTCAGAGAAATTGAGTTAGGAGAGACATTGCTCTATCTAGTAACTGCAATCTTCTGTTCTTGAAACTGTCACTAGAAATATGTGATGTACCAAGTTTGAATAACTCAGTAGGAAATGTGTGAAAAGAAATTAAAAATGGTGTTTGGTTATGTTTTTAGTTCTGGTTTTTTCACATGCCTGACCTGACCTTGTGTTTTTCCTCTTAAGACAATATCATGGATTTGTATGGGAATATATATATCTGGTAGATGAACAATATTGTGCTTTGGTCTGAAGGTATAAAAATGGATCTTGGACAGGAGAGATAATCAGTGGTTAAAGTTCTTAACCTGCAAAGCCTAAGGGCCTGAGTTCAATTCCCCAGTACCCATGTAAAGTGAATTCCAGGTCAGCCTGGGCTAGAGGGAAACCCTACCTCAAAAAAAAAAAAAAAAAAAATGGGGCTGGAGAGATGGCTTAGCGGTTAAGCACTTGCCTGTGAAGTCTAAGGACCCTGGTTCGAGGCTCGATTCCCCAGGACCCATGTTAGCCAGATGCACAAGGGGGCGCACGCGACTGGAGTTTGTTTGCAATGGCTAGAGGCCCTGGCACCCTTTCTCTCTCTGTCTATCACTCTCAAATAAATAAATAAAAATAAACAAAAATTTTTTTTAAATGGTGGAGACTGAGGAAGACTAAATGTTAACTATTGACCCCACACACCTACTTACATGTATACTTATATACATTCACAAAGAGAGAATGAGGGGAAGATGGGGAGGGGATGATATTGATAAGAAAGCTAGGTAGAGACCACACCCTGAACAGCTTTATTTGAATAATGAGGGGTCTGTTATCAAGACTTTTCTCAAAGAAGTGACAGGTAGGGTTTATTTGGACTTCATTCTGAGACTTCATCTGGCTTTCACAGCCATTCTTCATATCCAAGGCTCATGGGCTAGATAACTTTCAGTAGGTAAAGATATTAAGCAATATTCTTCTGTTATCATTCATTCCCAGGATATGATGGATGATATCTGCCAGGAGCAGTTTCTAGAGCTGTCCTACTTGAATGGAGTACCTGAGCCATCTCGTGGACGTGGAGTGCCAGTGAGAGGCCGAGGAGCTGCACCTCCTCCACCTGTTCCCAGGTAAAAATTGTCAAAAGGGGATGTAATTTCATTGCTAGAACTCTTTCATAATGGTGCATATAAAAAAAAAAAAAAGTTTTCTTGTTGTTTGAGGTAGGGTTTCGCTGTAGGTCAGGGTGGCCTTGAACACATGGCAGTCTTTCTACGTCTGCCTCCCAAGTGCTGGGATTAAAGGCATGCGCCACCACACCCAGCTTCCTTTCTCTGTTTTAAAGACTTACATAGACTATTTTATTAAGAGAAGGAAAGAGAAAAGAGCTCACATGGGAATTAGGGGTCACCCTCTCCCCCCCCCATGTTAGCCCAGCTGAACAAATTAAAAGATCAATGATGCTCTTAACTCTAGCATAGGATTTATAAGTTGCATCAAGTATGAAAATCTAGGTCTTGGGAATTTTGACCATAGTCAAACACTATAGTTCTACTAAGATGTCAGTTTTAATACATTTTTCGAATTTTTAGTTTTTTTCTATTAGAGACAGAGAATGGGCACACCAGGGTCTTCTAGCTACTGCAAACAAACTCCAGACGCATGTGCCACCATGTGCATATGGCTTACATGGGACCTGGAGAATTGAACGTGGGTGCTTAACTGCTAAGCCACGTCTCCAACCAAAACTTCATTTTTTATTTTGGACAATTATTTTATTTCATTATTGTTTGTTTTTTGAGGTAGGGTCTCACTGTGATCCTCCTACCTCTGCCTGCCAAGTACTGGGATTAAAGGTGTGTACCACCTTGCCCGACTTGGACAGTTGTTTTTAATGATCTAACTTCAGAATTTTACCATTTGTGGTTAACATTTAAGTAGTGATTAGATTATGTAGACCTGCCCATGTGCATCCTTCTGTCTGACCTGGAGAATCTCCCAGTGTTTGTATCTTAAACAAGTATACATTTTTTGACCTTTCATAATAATCTGGATAATGCATCATACAATCTGTCTATCTCCAGGTTTGTGTGAACAACTGAGAACATGAAAGTGACCTGTTCATTAGAAATCTCAATTTAAGATCGAATCTTTTTTGTAGGGGCCGTGGTGTTGGACCACCTCGAGGTGCTTTGGTGCGTGGAACGCCAGTAAGAGGTGCCATCACTAGAGGTGCCACTGTGACACGAGGAGTGCCACCCCCACCTACTGTGAGGGGTGCTCCAGCACCAAGAGCTCGAACAGCAGGCATCCAAAGAATACCTTTGCCTCCACCACCTGCACCAGAAACATATGAAGAATATGTAAGAGTTTTTTGAATAGTACACTATTCCAGGTTGAATAAGGTCTAAGCCCTTTATGTAGGTGGGAACTATTGATAAAATTGGAATCTTCCTCCTTGTGTAGTGAATTTTTTGGCTTTTTGAGGTAGGGTCTTGCTCTAGCCCAGGCTAACATGGAATTTGCTATGTAGTCTCGGGGTGGCCTCGAACTCACCATGATCCACCTCCCTCTGCCTCCCGAGTGCTGAGATTGAAGGCATGTACTACCACGCCCAGCCTTTTTTTTGGAAATGTTTTGTTTGTTTTTGGAGGTATGGTCTCACTCTAGCTCAGGGTGGCCTTGAGCTCACAATGAGCCTCCTACCTCTGCCTCCCAAGTGTGGGATTAAAGGTGTGTGTCACCACGCCTGGGCTTTAAAAACTTTTCATTTTTAGACATGATTATGAAATGAAAAACAAGCCATTCTTTGCCATAATGTTTTACTATGGAATTTTCTTCTATTGCTAATATTAAAACCCAACTGTATATTTTGCACTTGGCTTCACATATATTTGTTTAGGTCTTATCTTTCTTCACTGTTCCATAGTGGGTGTTAATATTATGGTGGAAAACTTTATGTCCTGTTATCCAAAAGCCCATCACATCCTTTTCTACACTGAAGGGAACTACACTGTGTGATTGTGACCTTGTCATTTATTTCTGCCAGGGCTATGATGACACATATGCAGAGCAGAGTTACGAAGGATACGAAGGCTATTACAGCCAGAGCCAAGGGTGAGTCAAGCAATAGAAGTGATGTATAATGTCCTCAGCTTAGATGGATGAAATTGGAGGAAATGAGAGTTTAGGCAGCACAAACTTTAAAGGAGTAGTCTTACATTTCATATGTATCTCCTTTTTGATACCTTTGAGGTATATACCTGGGCTTTTGCTAAGAAGTATCACACTCAAGTTTTTTTTTTTTTTAATATTTTATTTACTACTGAGAAAAAAGAGAAAGAGAATGGGCATACATGGGTCTCTAGACATTGCAGACAAACTCCAGAGGCATGAGCCATCTTGTGTATCTGTGGGTACTTGGAAATTGAACCTGGGTAATTTGGCTTTGTAGGCAAGTGCCTAAACAGCTAAGCCATCTCTCCAACTCCCCAATTAAAATTTTAATAAATAAGTTACAAACTTATTGCTATAACCTAGGTGTTTTTGTATAGTTCTGTAAGGAAAAAAAAAGCCGCCTACATCAGGAACAAAACATTTCTTTTCCTATTTATTCTCTTCTAGTAAGCCATAATTAATCTCAGTTTAGGGTTGGAGAGATGGCTTAGTGGTTAAGGCATTTGCCTGCAAAGCCAAAGGATTCATGTTCGATTCCCCAGGACCTACATAAGCCATATACACAAAAGGGACATGCTTCTGGAGTTTGTTTGCAGTGACTAGAGGCCCTGGCATGCCCATTCTCTATTTGTCTCTCTGCTTGCAAATGAATAAAATTTAAAAAAAAAAAAAAAAAAGCCAGGCGTGGTGGTGCAGATTGCCATGAGTTCAAGGCCACCCTGGACTACATAGTGAATTCCAAGTCAGCCTGGGCTAGAGCAAGACTACCTCGAAAAACTAAACACACACACAAGAATCTCAGTTTAGATTCTGTGTGTGTGTGTGTATGTGTTTTATCTTTAGATGTATGGGTATCTCTATAGTTATCAAACTGTGTGTGTGTGTGGTCTATAGGTTTTGGAAATATTTGTAGGCTTAGGGATGAGTTAGAATGGACATGTTCTCATAAGATAAATGTAAAAGATGGAACTACTAAAACATTGTTACTCCATAACTTTCTAACACTCCATCTTTGTCTTTCAGGGATTCAGAATATTATGACTATGGACATGGGGAGGTTCAAGATTCGTATGAAGCTTATGGTATGTTTTTATCTATTGGTCAGAATGTACAAGTTTGTGCCTGGGAAAATGATGGTTGACTGAATCATTGGGAGTCAGGCAGTCACCACACCGGTGGAGAAATCGTTGTGTTGATAGGACTATAAGGAGTCCTACCCTTATTGAAATGTTATGGGTATATGTCTTAAAGTAGGCCTTAGCTCCACTTGGAGTAGACTTCTCTTGCAATTAGGCATGAGATACCTAAAGCTGGGGCTTTCTTTGGTGCTGATATGATACCTAGGCCATGTTGAGAGAGAATAAGAATGGGCATGCCAGGGTGTCAAGCAGGTCATCAGAGCAGGGCAAAAGTAGTGTATGTTAGAATCAAGGATGTTGCAGGGCAGGAGCAAAATCAGGGCAGTACTACCTCCAAGTTTCTTACTAGGCTGGTGTTGCAGTCAGGTTCGCATTGCTGGCAGAAATCACCCAACCAGGAGCAGCTTTTGGGAAAAAAGGGTTTATTTTGGCTTCCCTACCCAAGGGGAAGCTCCATGATGGTAGGGGAAATGATGACATGAGCAGTGGGTAGACATTATTTCCTGGCCAACCTAAGGTAGACAATAGCAACAGGAGAGTGTGCCAAACACTGACAAGGGGGAAACTGGCTATTGTATCCATAAGCCTGCCCCCAATAATACACTGCCTCCAGGAAGTGTTAATTCCCAAATCTCCATCAGTTGGAAACCTAGCATTCAGAGCACCTAAGTTTATGGGGGTGCCACCTGAATCAAACTATAGCTGCCCTCACACTTGCTAAATAGGCAACCTTGAACTGTTTCTTGTATATCTATCTTCCAAGAGGTGTGATTACAGGAGTATGTCACCATGTCCTTCCTATCCTCTCTGCTCCTCCCCTCCTCCTGTAGGGTCTGGCTCTAGCTCAGAGTTGACCTGGAATTCACTGTGTAGTCTCAGGGTGGTCCTGAACTCATGGTGATCCTCCTAACTCTGCCTCCCAAGTGCTGGGATTAAAGGCATGTGCCACCATGTCCATTTTTATGTGGTGCTGGGTATCAAATCCAGGACCTCTTGCATGTAGGCAAACATTCTACTAACTGAGCTCCATCCTCAGCTCAGCTCTTGATACCATGAGAACAACAGAGGCAGATGTGGTAGCAGGACCCAACCACCTTCCCTGAGGTCTGGTTGAAAACATATTACTCGTGTGTCCTCAAGAGCTAATTTATAGCCTCCTGTTAACGGGCTCCCAAGGGTGTGTCATGTGACTTTTCATATAGAGAGAGTAGAGTTAAATATAAGGTATTTTTAGGATACCTAAGGGACTTCCAGATAGTTGCTGGCAAAGGGCTCAGCCAGTTAACAGTTCACATTAAGATATTTGTTTAGCTGGCCATGATGAGGCATACTTTTAATTCTAGCATTTGAGAGGACAGTCACTTCCAGGTCAACCTTAGGTGGAGTGAGACCCGGGAGGTGCGGGGGACAGGATACTTGTTTAGTTTCTCTCTATTCCTACTTGGGAAAAAGAACCCTATGGGCCCCATTGTAGGCAGCTCAGGTCAGCATTTTGGCATGATACATTAAGTAGCCAATCACCTGCGTGCCTCTCAAAAAAATTTTAACTTCTATTTTATTGACAACTTCCATAATTATAGACAATAAACCATAATAATTCCCTCTTGTTCACAAATCCACTCCATCATAAATTTTTTATAAATATTATTTAAATGCATGTACATGTACATGGGCACACTAAAGCAACTGAGCACGATGCTTTTGCTATTAAAATTTTTTAAAATATTTATTTATTTAAGAGAGAATGGGCATGCCATGGCCTCCAACCCCTGAAAACGAACTTCAGACTCCTGCGCACTACCTTGTTCATCAGGCTTATGTGGTCCTGGGACATCGAACCTGGGTCCTTTGGCTCTGCAGACTAGCACCTTAACCATTACGCCATCTGGTATATGTAAGGCCAGCCTTGGCTACATGAGACCCTGTCTCAAATAAATACACAGGCAAAGCCATAAAAATACATATTAGTTCAAGCACTCAAGAGATGGAGGCAGGGCTGGAGAGATGGCTTAGTGGTTAAGCACTTGCCTGTGAAGCCTAAGGACCCCAGTTCGAGGCTTGATTCTCAGGACCCACATTGACCAGATGCAGAAGGGGGTGCATGCATCTGGAGATTGTTTGCAGTGGCTGGAGGCCCTGGCGCACCCATCCCCCCCTTCTCTCTCTGTCACTCTCAAATAAATAAAAATAATAATAATAAAAGAGATGGAGGCAGGCCAGCTGGGCTATAGATAAGCTCAAGATTAGCCTGAGCTACACGGTGAGACCTTGTCTCAGAAAAGTGAGAATAAAAATAAGTCCATAAGCCAAGTATGGTGGCTTACACCTTTAATCCCAGTACTTGGAATGCAGAGGTAGAAGGATCAAAAACATAGTGAATTCCAGTTCAGCCTGGGCTAGAGGGAGACCCTACCTCGGGTGGGGGGGGTTCAATTAAGGGGTAGGTTGCTGCTTATACTCCTAGTATTATGTTGCTATAGTTAGTTAATTTGTTCTGATGACTGCCTTTATAAGAGAATAGGCAGAAGAGGGGGACTCTGGGGCCTGAAGAGGTTAAAGGCATGTATATTATTATAAGTGCCAGCTTATTATGTTCAGTTCCCCAGCACCTATGTAAAGCCAGGTGTACAAAGTAGCACATGCATCTGGAGTTTGTTTGCAGCAGCAAGAGGCCCTGGTATGCCTCTCCTTTTGTAAATAAAAACAGAAAAATCTGTCTTGTTAGTGTGTAGGGCCTCGTGGAAAGTGAAATACTAGAAATATAGATAGGGGTCTATGAAGCTTATTAAGTATATAGGAAATGAAAACAATAGGTATTTATGAATGCTGTTTACATGAAACAGTCTACCTGCCTTGCTCTGGGAACCAGAATGACCATTGCAGACCCACTGAGATTAATGACATTTTCCTTCTTACGCAGGTTTTGGCTTATTCGGCTTTTTAGACTGGAGTATTGATCATATTGTTTGTGGAAGGCTTCACTGCTAAATACTACTTTTTAATTTGAACTTAATTTAATTTTTATTTGAGGCAGAGATAGAAAATGAGCACAGTAGGGCCTCTAGCCACTGCAAACAAACTCCAGACACATGCGCTACCTGGTGCATCTGGCTTACATATTATTAAGTAAAAAGGCTGGTTTTTCCAAGTTGTTCCCTTCTGTCTTTCTACTCAAAGTAAAATTGTGTGAGGACTGGAGAAATGGCCTAGCCATTAAGGTACTTGCCTGTGAAGCCTTAGAACCCAGGTTCTATTCCCCAGGACCCACATGAGCTAGAAGCACAAGGTGGTGTGTGCATCTGGGGTTCATTTGCAATAGCTAGAGGCCCTGTTTTGGCCATTCATACTCTTTTTCTCAAAATAAGTAAATAAATAAATTTTTAAATGTTGTGAAGTTACCAAGGCCAGACATAGTAGAAAGCAAGAACCACCAGGAGTTATCAAGACGTTCAAAGAAAAAATAGTGTTATATACCAGATGATGATCTACCCCTGGTATATACCATAATGCCATTGGAATATGGTTTATAAACTATTTTTACTTTCTTTTTCCACAGGCCAAGATGACTGGAATGGGACCAGGCCATCACTGAAGGCCCCCCCAGCTAGGCCAGTGAAGGGAACATACAGAGAGCACCCATATGGACGTTATTAAAAACAAACAGGAGGGGAAAATATCAGTTATGAGCAAAGTTGTTACTGATTTCTTGTATCCCAGGATTCCTGTTGCTTTACCCACAACAGACAAGTAATTGTCTAAGTGTTTTTCTTCGTGGTTCCCTTCTTCCCACCTTCCTCCATTCTTAACTCTGCATTCTGGCTTCTGTATGTAGTATTTTAAAATGAGTTAAAATAGATTTAGGAGTATTGAATTAATTTTTTAAGTGTGTAGATGCTTTTTTTTCTTTGTTGTTTAAATATAAACTGTACCTTTTATAATAAAAAAGAAGTTGAGTCAAAAAAACCACAATCCTGTTAGTTTCAAAAGTGACATTGCTTGCTTAAAGGTTCTGAAGTAAAGGCTTGTCAACGTTCTCTTAGTTTTGATTTGAGGAATCCCGTAAAGTTGTAGTTGCAGAATCCCAAACTAGGCTACATTTCAAAATTCAGGGCTGTTAAAGATTTAAAATCACAAACGTTAACGGCAGTAGGTGCCACCATGTAAAAATGAGCTCAGATTTGTCTAAAACCATTTCCTTTAAAAGCACATGGCGGTTGAATCTTAAGTTTAAATTTTAATATGAAAGATCCTCATAAGTTAAATAGTTGATGCAATTTTTAATGTTAATTGACTTAAAATACAATTACAAAATTAGGTTTGTAAAACTGACTTTTTCATTTTGTGGGTTTTGAAATCTAGCCCCAGACATACAGTGTTGAGAGATACTTAGTGGGGGGAAAGTGGGCTTTGAAAAGGTTGATTGGGGGAGCTGGCCACCTAAATTGAATTTGGTATAGAGCTGTTTAGTCACAATCTTTTAGTAATACTAGTAACAATTACATTTTCAGTATTCAAAAGGTCAAAAGTATTTTGTCCATCTGAGATTCTGCACTCCATGAAAAGCTCATTTGGACACTGGGGCCAAAAGATGATGATTTCATTAAATTGACAGTTGTCAATTGAACTGTTCCCAAGGTAGTTAGTCAAGTATGTCTCAACACTAGGATGATATTAAAAAGGGACACTGCAGCTGAATGAAAAAGGAATCAAAATCCACTTTGTACATAAGTTAAAGTCCTAATGGATTTGTACCGTCCTCCCATTTTGTTCTCTGAAGATTAAATGCTACATGTGTAAGTCTGCCTAAATAGGTAGCTTAAACTTTGTCAAAATGTCTGCAGCAGTTTGTCAATAAAGTTTAGTCCTTTTTTAATCAAAGTAAATGTGATGAATTGTCATTTTTTGGGTGGACAATAAAATAGTTTTCTCTTTCAAATAAACTTAAATTAATTCTAAAGTTAATGGGCTTGTCAAAAGTTGGAGACATTCTTAAAAGTGGTGGTGGGGATTTTATTTTAAGTTACCAAAAAAGGTTATGAATTGTTAAGTTTTAGTTTAAAAATAATCAAAGCTTTTTCACCCCCTGGAAGTTGTTGAAAGCAGTTTTATCCAGTCCTATCAAAAGTTGTAATTTCTTGTGAGCAAAACCCAAACGTCCAAGACTTGAATTGATTTTCATCTGAAGGTATAGGTAAAGTGCCAGCCACCCTTGCTTTGCACCTTCTGTAGAGCCCATACATGGCCCTAAAGAATGACACCAAGTCTCAGGTCAGATGTTGTTAACACTGCTTTTAGATAGGACAATCAGTAAACCCTGGTTGCCTTAAGTGTTTCCCTTCTAATCCTAGAGGTGCTGTTAATAATTCAGCTGGCCTGGAGCAGGATCTGGCATGATAGGCTGGGCCTAAACTCCCTCCTGCAAGACCAAGGGAAATGATGGAATTGGTTGGCACCATTCCCAGGGATCTCATGTCTTCCCTAAGAGCCACCTAAACTGCTCGGGGGTGAAAAATCCTCTTGTATGAAGTGCCAAGCTACCTGCAGGAGTGCATGATGAACATTTTTTTTTCTTTTCAAAACACACCAACAAAAAAATGTATTTATAGATTGTGATAAAGTGTAAATAACTGAATTTTCAACCATGGTTTGAAGTCAGCTTTCAGGGCATTATGTCTTGTTTTGATGAAAAGAGATCACTCTATACCCCCCTTTTTAAAGGAAAATTATCGCAAGAGAATCAGGATGTGTAAAGCTAACATGCATCGCAAAAAACCAAAGGTAACCTAAATGTCTGATTTTAATAGCACATATTTCTCTTTTATATAAACTGTGATAGCAACTTGCATAAACAATTCTTTAGCTGTTAATTTTAATGTTAAAACTTTGAAAAACTTGTTTAATAAAAATAGCTGTAAAAAGAAAAACCATATGCTGCCGCATAAATTAGCCATAACTCTTAATAATCCTGCCCATCACAACTGAACTGTAATGTAACCTGGGCACAAAGTCTGACATCTTAAATGACACATTGTAAAATATCAATGACTGTAGATTAGACCTCCTGCTGCACCCCAAAGTAAAGCTTTCTGCTCAGCTATTTTAAAATGTGTAAGGATGAGCCCCATAGGACCCTATATTGATATTCACAGTGAAATGTTAAAATTACTTTAAAATTGCATGTTTCTTTCCTGTAATGTGTAAACTGCATGCAGGATCTCTATCTTTTATTTTGTATGTCTTTAAAACTTTTTTTCTAAAGACTCACCTTTTATTTCTCAATTTTCAGGTGATTGAAAATTCCTGAAGCATTTTCTGGAATAGAATGGGGTAGTGAAGACCTATGTCAGGTATGTTGAGGTGGCTTTCAGTTGAGGATGGTAGTAAACTTTTTGTCATAACTATGAAACAGTTATGCTAGGTAGGGCTCAGGAAGGTGGCCAACCAGCCAGTCTTCCCTGCAGTTATTTGTAGATATTTACAACATCACATTTTTATGTTAGGCTACAGATCATAGTGTCACTTTTTATACTTAGAACTGGATAGTGTCAACTTTCTATGGAATTTCGTTCTACTCTATCAATAATAACCAGTGAAACAGTGTTTCAAATGGAGTTTGTTCTCAAGCAACAAAATGGCTGTAAATAAAGAAATAAGATGTTGGGGACTCATAAATTTAGTATGAAGACTAGAAAAATCTAGTTACATTTAATCTTGTTTCAAACAACCAAAAGAAAAAGGCAGCTTGGATATTTTTAGGAAATGGACACAGGTTATTTATGCATTAATAACTGTATCTTACAGAAACAACTCACTTAATGAGGTCTAGTGACTATAATCAAGCAAAAGTTGTAGCCACATGTGGTTAGTGCACGCTGTTCAGCACTTGGGAGACTTAGGAGAGTCAAGGCCAGACTTGGCTACAGAGTGAGTTCCAGGTCAGCCTGGGCTAGAGTGAGACCCTGCTTCAAAAACTAGAACAAGGGCTGGAAAGATGACTTAGAAGTTAAGGCGTTTGCCTGCGAAGCTAAAGGACCCAGGTTTGATTCCCCAGGACCCACGTAAGCAAGATGCACAAAGAGGCACATGTGTCTGGAGTTTGTCTGCAGTGGCTACAGGCCCTGGCATGCCCCATTCTCTCCCTCCCTCTCTCACTCTCTACTTGCAAATAAATAAAAATAAAAACCTAGAACAAAAAAGTTGATTCTAGAATAAATCATTTTAGCACTATAGTATCTAGGAAAGGTGTATATCTTACACTCAGTAGAACATTTGTAGACATAAGTGTGTAGAAGAAAGGACATAAAAACCAGGTATGTGCTGGGCAGGGTGGCACACACCTTTAATCCTAGCACTTGGGAGGGAAAGTTAGGAAGATGGCTGTGAGTTAGAGGCCAGCCTGAGACTACATGGAGGGGGAAGAGAGAAAAATGTGAAAGGAGGCAGGCTGAGGAGGTGGCTCAGTGGTTAAAGGTGCTTGCTTGTAAAGCCTGCTAGCCCAGGTTTAATTGTTCAGTACCCCTGTGTTCTTGTTGGGAACAAACAGCTTGGAGCAGTTTATGGAAGGAAAGGATTTATTTTGGCTTACAGTCTTAAGAAGGTCCATGACGGCAGGGGAAAGGTGGTAGTGCAGTCTTACATAATCTTCTTTGTATAGTAGGTGGCAAAAGGCAGCAGGAGAGTGAGCCAAACTCTAGCAAAGGGAAGTTGGCTGTAACAACACACCTCATCCAGCAAGGCTCCACCTCTCCCAAGTTGCCATCAGCAGGGAACCAACCAACACAAGAGTTTATGGGGGACATCTAATTCAAAACATCACACCATGTAGGGCTGGAGAGATGGCTTAGCGGTTAAGCACTTGCCTGTGAAGCCTAAGGACCCCGGTTTGAGGCTCGGTTCCCCAGGTCCCACGTTAGCCAGATGCACAAGGGGGCGCACGTGTCTGGAGTTTGTTTGCAGAGGCTGGAAGCCCTGGCGCGCCCATTCTCTCTCTCTACCTCTATCTGTCTTTCTCTCTGTGTCTGTCACTCTCAAATAAATAAATAAATAATTTAAAAAAGTTAAAAAATCACACCATGTAAAGCCAGGTGCAAAGTAGTACATGCATCTGGAGTTTGCACCAGCAAGAGACCTTGGAGCTCCCATGTATGCACACACATGCAAATCAAAGTGTAAGGGAGCCAGGCATGGTGGTGCACACCTTTAATCCCAGCACTCGGGATGCAGAGGCAGGAGGACCGCGGTGAGTTCAAGGCTACCCAGAGACTCCATAGTGAATTCTGGGTCAGTCTGAGCTAGAGTGAGACCCTACCTCAAAAAAACAAACAAAAAAAAAAGTGTAAGGGGAAATTTTAAAAAGTGTAAAGACAGGACATGTTGCATAGTAAACCTATCACTGAATCTGTGAACTCTTTGTTAATGACCCAAAACGACTTTATCTATTGGGAAGAAAAATGATAAAGTACACCTCACAGTAAGTGGTGAAATGAATTCTAAAAGTATATGGGGCTGTGGCTGGAGTGTTAGTTCCCTAGTAGAGCACTTGAGTAGCATATTAAGATGCCCTGGGTGTATCTGAGAGGAAGATAATGGGGCATCAGGGCCTAGTGCAACCACAAACGAACTCCACACGCATGCACCACGCCATACATCTGGCTTTTTTTTTACGTGGGTTTTGGAGAATTAGACCCAGGCCATTAGGCTTTGCAAGCAAGTGCCTTTAACCACTGATCCATCTCTCCAGTCCCTTAATTCCAGTTTGGTTCCTTAGCTGACATAGTTGAGGGACTAGTAGCAAGCTTTTCTATTGCTACAAGCTATCAACAAATTAATTGGATGATTTTTCTTTTCCCTCTGTCCCTGATATTGAGAAAGTCTCTTTAAGTGGAAAAATACCTACTCCAAAGAGTAGACATTAAAAAAAATTAATGTTGTGCACATTTAGTTGTGTATGATGTTACAGGATATATAGATAAGTAAAGATTACTATATTGAAACACATTACCATGTCATCCATTTTGTTTATTTCGGTGGCAAGAGTAGCTATAATTTCATTTAGCATAAATTCTAATAGCTATAAATCCTTATGCTATCCTTTAAATCTCTAGATTTGTTCATACATACCTAATGCTTTGTATGATCTGGCCTACATCCCCATCTTTTCATTTTCTTCTCATCCAGCCTGGCATGGTAACACACTCATAATCCCAGAAGTCAAGAAGCTGAGATAGATTTGGAATTCAAAACTAGCCCAGAGAACTTGGAAGAAACTTTTACTATTTGTGGTTAAGTATGGACGTTATGTTGTAGGGTCTCTGTCTAGTCAAGGCTGACCTGAAATTCGCTGTGTAGTCTCAAGCTGGCCTGGAACTCACAGTGGTCTTCCTACCTTTGCCTCCTGAGTGCTAGGATTAAAGAAAGGACTGTGTCACATTTGGCTTGTTTATATTTTTATTTGAAAGCATAGAGATAGAGCATGAGTGCACCAGAGCCTCTAGCCACTACAGATGTACACCAGATGCACCAGTTTTCTCTCTAGTTTACATGGGTACTGGGGAATCGAACCCTGGTCTTTAATAAATAAATAAAGATAAAGCCAGGTGAGGTACCTCACACCTTTAATACCTGCACTCTGGAGGTTGAGTCAGGATTTTCACAAATTTGAAGTTAATGGGACTAAAAGTAAAAAGAGCTTTATTTGGTGGCTCATGCCTATAAACCCATCACTTGGAGGCTAAGGCAAGTGGACCACTGAGTTCAAGGCTAGCCTTGGCTACAGAGTGTCACTGTCTTAAAAAAAATAGGGCTGGAGAGATGCCTTAGCTGTTAAGACGCTCGCCTACAAAACCAAAGGACACACATTTGATTCCCCAGGACCATGTACACCAGATGCACAAGGTGGCCCATGCAGCTGGAATTGTTTGCTACAGCTAGGAGCCCTGGCTTTCAAAAAAATTAATAATTTTTAAAAGAACTAAAGGACGGCTGGAGAGATGTCTCACTGGCTATGGTACTTGCCTGCAAAGCCTAAGGACCCAGGTTCTATTCCCCAGTACTAACATAACACCAGATACACCAACGTGGCGCATGCATATGGAGTCTGTTTGCAGAGGCTGGATACCCTGGCGTGCCCATTCTTTCTGTCTCTTTCCTCTCCCTCTCTGCTTGGAAATAAGTAAGTGAAAATGTTTAAAAAAAACAAAAACAAAAAACGTTTGGCATGGTGACACACACCTTTAATCCCAGCACTTGGGAGACAGAAATAGATTGTAGCAAGTTCAAGACTACCCTGAGAGACTACATAGGGAATTCCAGGTCAGCCTGGGCTACAGTGAGACCCTACCTGGATAAAAACAAAAAAATTGGGGCGGGTGGCAAAGAGGGCTGGGCAGGAATGTGTAGTTAAGCAGTAGATTGCCTACCTAATATGTGAGGTCCTCAGTTCAACCACCAAAATAAACAGGAATAGATTCTGGGCACAATGGCTCATACGCTCCAGCAGGAGGATCAGAAATTCCACACCAGCTTGGGCTGTATCTAGAAAGAAAGAAAAAAGAAGGGGAGAGGTGTTGCCCTGCTGAGGGAGCAAAGAACTTCATTTGAATGCCTATTGTGTATCCTTACTTAACAAATGGGACAAATACTACTAGGAGAGGTAAGGTAATTCATACCAGTTGCATAGAGATTTGGGGAGAGATCCATATCAACATTGTCATATACCAAAGTCCATTTTCTAGAAGCATTGTTTCTGCATAATACTTTCTTTTTGGGGGGAGGAGGTGTGTGGGGGTTTCTAGGTAGGGTCTCATTGTAGCCTAGCATGACCTGGAACTTACTATGTAATCTCTAACTCATAGCAATCCTCCTACCTCTACCTCAGGACTGCTGAGATTAAAGGCATGTACCACCACACCCTGCTCAAAGGCTCTTTGTAAGATATATATTAACTACCAAAGAGAAATAAAAATGGTTCAGATTGACAAATCAAATGTAAGGTGCATATGAAAAAGAACTAGGTTATAAGGATGTATATACATGATTTTATCAAAACTTAAAGCTGGGCATGGTGGTACATGCCTTGGTGGAGGGAGCTTGAGGTAAGGTCTTGCTTACCTCAGGCCGATCTAGAATTCACTAAGTAGTCTCAGGGTGGCCTTGAACTCACTGATACCCTCCTTACCTCTGTTGTCCGAGTACTGGCATTAAAAACGTGCCCATGGGCTGGAGAGATGGCTTAGCGGTTAAGCACTTGCCTGTGAAGCCTAAGGACCCCGGTTCAAGGCTCGATTCCCCAGGACCCAAGTTAGCCAGATGCACAAGGGGCGCACACGTCTGGAGTTCGTTTGCAGTGGCTGGAAGCCCTGGCACGCCCATTCTCTCTCTCTTTCTCTCTCTCTCTCTGCCTCTTTCTCTATGTCACTCTCAAATAAGTAAATGAACAAAAAAAATTACAAAACATGCCCATGTGCCACCATACACAGCTCCAGTGAAGCACATATTAACTCATGCTTTTATACATGATGAAACCAAGGCCCAGGAAGTTTAACTTACACAGGGCTCACACAGCTTTTACACAGAGCTAAGATTGGTTTTTCAGGCAGTGTGATTTCATTCTGTGATCAATTTTAAGTGTATATTAAATATAGAAATTAAGGCACTTGCCTGCAAAGTCTAATGACTCAGGTTTGATTCCCCAGTACCCACGTAAAGCTAGGTGCACAAGGTGGCACATGAGTCTGGAGTTCATTTGCAGTGACCACATTCAGTTTCAGGAGTGTTCTTCTGCCACTCTCAATGTCAGGAAGCCTGCTTAGAGAGTGCCAGAGAAAGTGACACTTAAGTACTCAGTTGAGTATGAGGGGATAAGTAAAAATTTGCATGCTGAGACAAATAGAAAGTCACTGCGATCCTCCTGCCTCTGCCTCTGCCTCCCGAGTGCTGGGATTAAAGGAATATGCCACCATGTCCGGCTTTGCCTCTAGATTTTGGAACTTTAGTTATCTCTCCAAGTCTCCATTAAATAATCTATGTTATTGTGAAGATTGAATAAACAAATAAGTGTAAAACTATCTTCATATTAAGTTCCAGGCCAACCTGGGATACATAAGAACTTGGTGGGGTTTTTGTTAGTTTGTTTTTAAGGTGGGTTTTTTTTTGTTGTTGTTGTTTGTTTTCTGAGATAGGGTTTCTCTCTAGCCCAGGTTGACCTGAAATTCACTATGTAGTCTCAGGGTAGCATTGAGCTCATGGTAATCCTACTACATCTGCCATCTGCCTCCTGAGTGCTGGGATTAAAGGTGTGCACTACCACACCCAGCTTGTTTAACATTTTTTATCTATTTGTCTGAAAGAGGGTAAGAGAAAGAAGCAGATAGAGAGAATGGGCATGCCAGGGTCTCCAGCTGCTGCAAACGAGCTCCACGTGCATGCGCCTCTTTGCACCTTATTTAACATGGGTACTGAGGAATCGAACCTGGGTCCTTAGGCTTCACAGGTAAGTGCCTTACGTGCTGAGCCATCTCTCTAGCTCTATAGGTATTTTAAATATTTATTTATTTGAGAGCAGGAAAGAAGCAGAGAGAGAGAGAGAATTGGCACACCAGGGCCTCCAACCACTGCAAACAAACTCCAGACGCATGTACCACCTTGTGCATCTGGCTTACTTGGGTGCTGGAGAGATGGTTCAGCACTTAAGTAACTTACCTGCGAAGCCTAAGAACCCAGGTTCAGATTCCCCCAAACCCACATAAGCTAGGTGAACATACTGGCGCATGCATCTGGAGTTCCTTTGTAGTGGCTACATTCAATCTGCCTCTCTCAAATAAAATTTTTTTTATTAAAAAATATTTATTTTTTTTTAAGTTTTCATTTTTGATTGAATTTTTTTTGATAGCATAGACAATAGACAATGGTAATTTCCGCCTGTCCCCACACACACACACACTTTTCTTTGGCAGCTCCTCTCTCCAACATATTCCCTTCCCCTCTCAATCAGTCTCTTTTATTTTGATGTCAACATCTTTTCCTTCTCTTATGATGGCCATTTTGTGGCTGGAAGAGTGCATTTTAAGCAGTCCCTACTCTTCCTTTGGCTCTTACATTCTTTCTGCCACCTCTCCCGCAATGGACCCTGAGTCCTGGAAGGTGTCATAAAGATGCTTCAGTGTTTAGCACTCCTCCATTACTTCATCTCAGTACTATGGTGCAGTGTCCACTGTTGTTTATCTCCACCGGTGATTATCTCCACCGGTGATTTCTCTCTCTCCCATTGATGCAGCATGGCTTTTTTCAGCTCATAAAATATTTTTTTAAAAAATTAAAAAATTGCACTCATTATATGTGTATGCATGTATTCATCTATCGTCTATTTATATCTCAAGAGCTAAGAACGTTGCTGAAAAATAAAGGACATGCCTAGCGTTTCTGAGGCTCTCAGACTGCCAAAAGCAAATGCTTTCAACCCAACCTGTAGTAAGCATTTAATAAACATTAGCTATAAGTGGAAGTGAGAAGAGTAGGTCAGGGCTGAAGCTAAAGTTTAAGGAGCTATTCAAGGCCTAAGGATGAGAGTTACCTGCTACATTTGTTTATTCACAAGGCAAAAGAAATACGGGAAGTAAGACAGGAAAGCCTTCTCTAAAATGGTGCCACTCCTTTCTCAGGGTAAAGGGATGGCTCTTTCACCAATTCCTTGTCTTCCTTTTGCCCTCTCTCTCTTCCCTGATCCTTTTGATGCCTGTATTTATAGGTAAGAGAATCATCTCCTGCCAGGAATTTGGGCTGTGTAAGGATGAGACATTTGGACTTATATTTTTTGGTTTCTCGGGCTGGAGGGATGGCTTAGCAGTTAAGGCATTTGCCTGCAAAGTCAAAGGACCCAGGTTTGGTTCCCCAGGACCCACATTACCAGATGCACAAGGGGGCACACGCGTCTGGAGTTCCCTTCAAGTGGCTGGAGGCCCTGGCATGCCTGTTCACTCTCTCCTCCTTTTAAAATATGTTTTGGTTTTTCAAGTTTCAAGGTAGGGTTTCACTCTAGCCCAGGCTGACCTGGAAGTCACTATGTAGTCTCAGTTTGGCCTTAACATCATGGCGATCCTCCTACCTCTACCTCCTAGGTGCTGGGATTAAAGGTATATGCCACCATGTCCAGCTTTGCCTCTATTTTATGTTCTTAATTCTGTACTAACTCTGGTGGGAGTTCCATGCCATCATCCTATTTAGTTCTCACAAATAACCCTTTGAGACAAGGATTAACACTGACACATAGAATTGGAAACTACTGTGAAGAGAGTAAAAACAGGGTTTGAGAGCTAGAGTTCAAATCTGTCTTACACTCCTTCTTTGCTGCCTCTTGGACTGTCCTGTGTCGAGTAGCCATGTAGTCCCACCTTTGGTGTTTGCAAATGGGTGCCTGGCTTAATTTCCAGATTCCTAAAGTTAAAAAGACTTAGCTTCTGCTGCCCTCTCACATGCCTCCTGCTTTAATTCATAGTCATTGCATGTTCAAAGCTAGCACATGTCTGATGAATATTTAATAGCATCAAGCAGGCAGGCTGGAGCAGCTGTCTTAAGACAGTAGCTGTTGGGGAAAGGGAAGTATTTCACTGCCTAACAACTACTCATTATTTTGTTTACTCGTCTAGAAACTTAAGTCTGTCTTTATTTATTTATTTGTAAGCAGAGAAAGAGAGAAGACAGACATGAGAACGGGTAGACCAGGATTGGGGTCCAGCTGCTGCAAATGGGGAGTTGAACCTGCGTTATTAGGCTTTGTGAGTAAGTGCCTTAGCTGCCAAGCCTATCTTTTCTAGGTCCTTGGCAGCAAAGGCCTATAGTAGTAGGCACTGTACCTTACATCAGCTAGGGCCTGATTGCTGCCCTTAGCTCCTTAGGTGGCTATACTCAAGCAGGAAATTAAACCTTTTTGTTGGGGAATAAGAAGTAGCAATCCTAAATTTCCAAATGATAGGCTGAAGTTTTCTTTTTGGTCTTTTCTGGAATGGTAGAGCTGAGTATACATTCCCATCTAGTACTCTGCTAACTGCACCTCTCGAAAGGCTGGGTATGGTGTCATATAGCTGTAATCTCCAGCACTCAGCAGACAGAAGCAGGAAGATCACAAGTTCAAGGCCAGTTTGGGTTATATAGCAAGATCCTATCTCTAGTTAGGTAACTAACTTGAATTTCATAGCCAGTTTGATGCACACATGAGAGGAGAGAGACAGCCAGGTGTGGTAGTACATGTCTGTAATCCTGGCAGTTGGTGGCAGAGGCAAGAGCATGAAGAGTTTGAAGCCTGCTTAGGTTATATTAGCAGGGCCAGACTAGACTGCATAGCAAGATCCAGTCTTAAGTCCACATGGCTGAGCCTTAGCTTCTTTGTATTTTTATTTTTGCTTTGTTTTTTGAGATAGGGTCTCACTCTAGCCCAGGCTGACCTGGAATTCACTATGTAGTCTCAGGGTGGTCTTGAACTCAAAGTGATCCCCCTACCTCTGCTTCCTAAGTGCTGGGATTAAACGTGTGAGCCACCATGACCAGCTATATTTTTTTCTTTTTCATTTATACTTATTTATTTGAGAGAGAATGGGCACACCAGGGCCTCCAGCCACCGTAAACAAACTCCACATGTACACCCTTGTGCATCTGTCTTACATGGGTACTAGGGAGTAGAACCTGGGTCCTTAGGCTTTGCAGACAAATGCCTTAAACACTAAGCCATCTCTCCAGCCCTATTTTTTTTTTTTTTTTTCTTAGTAGAGATGAGATCTCATCACAGACTGGTCTTAAATTCACTATGTAGCTGAGGATGACCTTTAACTTTTGTTTCTTTCTATATTCCTTCTCCTCCCTCTTCCTGGGTTCTCACCATAGCCCAGACTGGCCTGGAATTCAAAGGCTAATCTCAAATTCACAGTGATCCTCCTCCTCCATCCTTCCAAGTACTTGTATTAAAGGCATGTGCCACCATGCCGGGCTCAATCACCTTTAATTTTTTTCTCTCTCTCTCCATACACACACATAAATATATGTCACACACACACACACACACACACACACACACACATACATATATACATACATAATTTCAAGGTAGGATTTCACTGCAACACTCACTAGCCCAGGCTGACCTGGAATTCACTATAAAGTCTCAGGGTGGCCTCAAGCTCACTACCATGAGTTCAGAGCCAGCCTGGGAGTAAGTTCCAGGTCAGCCTGAGCTAGAGTGAGACCCTACCTTAGGGGGAGGAGGAATAAACAGCAGCACTTTGAGGATATTGCTTCACTGGGTTTCCTTTGGGCAAAGAACACAGAGTACTTGTTAGGTAAAGGGTAAAGCTGAAGCAGTTTCAGGGTGAGGTAGGAATCGAGACCTTATTCTGAGAGCATTGCTGAAGACCATCTGGAGAATGACACACTTGCATTTCTGATAAATGATTTCTGTTGCAATGCTCTTATGAAACCCAAGGCCTCAGGCATGCCAAGCAAGCACTCCACTGATCCACATCCTATTACTGATAAGTGGAGAATGGTATGGGAATTTTTTTTTTTTTTTATTAACGTTTTCCATGATTATAAAATATATCCCATGGTAATTCCCTACTCCCCACCCCCACACTTTCCCATTTGAAATTCCATTCTCCATTATATTACCTCCCCAAGGTATGGGAATTTTTAAGAAACCTGTAGTTCACTCAAGAAATGAAAAGGCTGGTGGTAGAGCTGGGGTGTAGATCAGTGGTAGAACACTTGCTTGGTACAAACCAGTCCTGAAGATTTTTCCCAGCACCCTCATCTCCAGCCTATTGAAAATGCAGAAAACCAAATGGATACAAAAGCTTTTAGGAGCTACAATGAACACAATTTGTGGTTATGATTGATTAGGCATGGGAGGTGATATACTGGCTGAGAGAACCACAGGGACGGTAATGTCACTGAAAAGAAGAAATCTTCTGTGGGCTTTAGTAAGCCATCAGACCTTTCTCCTGTACTTCAGGCTTAGGAAGGGATATGTCTCTTTTGATATTTGGGGCTGAAATGAAACTTCTCACAGTCAGGGGAAATGTGCCTCTGAACCTATAATTGAGCTACTAACAGTAGCCTTGAGAAGATGTGTTTCCTCATGAGGGCCTAAAGCTTTGTAAAGGCCCCAGAGGTTAAGTTCATTCTTCACAGATCACTTGTCTCATACTCAAGGATTAAAGTTATGGGCTTGAAACTTGGTTATTACCTGACTGCAAAAATAAATCTCATAAGCTTGTTTATATATTTTCTTCATATCTGTGTATTGAATGTACTAGCTGGCATTGATCTTTGGGAAGGAGAGGAGATTGTTAGGGAGCCTGGCCAGGCAGAAGGCTGGGAAGCCCCCAGTTTGGCAGCCTCACATTTCTTAACTTCACATTTTGTGTCTTTGCAGCTGTCAAAGGACTCTGAAAACCAAGAGAGCTACCTGCTGTATAAAGGCTGGCCTGATGGCATTGCTGAGCACCTAGAAACTCTGGAGAGGAGATCAACAGTTCTGTTTTATCTTACCTCTTGACCTGATTTTACCCTCAGAAAACCAGCCAGAACCATCCTCTTGAATGTAGGCCCAGAATGGAGTCCTCAGAGATACAGGGGATTGTGATGCCAGCAGCCAAGGATTGAAAGTGACTAACAGAAGCCCTAGCACATCTCTTTAGATCGAGCAAACTAGTGGTTCTTTCTGAGCTGCTTCTCTGTTGACTTGCTTCCCCATAGTCTCCTGTAGAAAAACCACCACCATATATTACCCACTGCTACACCTGTATTGTGACTGACATTTCCAGAAGGCTCCAAGAATAGGCAGTCACTCTTTCTGTAGCATGCTAAGGAAAGTCAAGTAAGATGGTTCATTTATCTTTGGGCTTAAGTCATTTAACCTCTAAGCCTGTCCAAAAAGCTCTTGAAGGGTAGGGATTTTCCTACTTCACCTCTGTACTATTTCTCAGCAAGTACCTACCTACCCCTGCCTGAGGTGCTCAATAAAGGTTTGGTTAAGTGATGAATAGTCCCACTCTGGTAGCTTCTATCAGCTTTGGGAGAGCTAGGATCCTCCTATCTAGCTCCAACTTTGCCTCAAGCTATACCAGGCCAGCATTTATCCTGCCTTTTTTTCTAAAATATTAGAAAGTCATTCTTTGATAGGCTTCTAATTTCCTGTGGCCTAGATCAGGTAATTTACTCTAAACTTCCTAGTCAGTGGGCCCTCCACTACTCAACTCTTCCCTAATGCTATATGGTTATCCCAACAAAGGAACTGACCAAGTATAAGGACTCAGTTTTAGGGAAGGAGCCTGTCTGCTTTTCAAATATATATGGGACATCCTAAATGGAACTTGGCTTTATTTCAGGAATACGATACAATGAAAAAGTAGATTTATACTCCGCGAGTTTCTCAACCTCTGAGTCTGCTTTTGTCTTCATTGTTGGTTACTATAAATACTATCTAGTAGTTTATTGACTGCTTAGTATGTACCAGGCATTATGTTAAACATTTATATGTCTCATTTAATCCTCTAACCATTATACTTATTTTACAGATGAAGCAAACGAGGTTCATAGAGGATAAACAATTTGCCTTAGGTTAGGACAAGGTATTATCAGATAGCCACAGTGCTTTGAAAGAGTAGTTTCTGGGTTATGAGACATTCAGGACCAAAACCGGGCCAGTCCCGAGCAAATATAGATGTTTGTCATTTTTGCATTAGAAATTTCAATCCAGGGCAACCCATCAAAACTGCTTTTTTGTTGTTATTGTTTTGTCTTATTTTTTTTTTGAGGAAGGGTCTCCCACTAGCCCAGGCTGACCTGGAATTCAGTATGTAGTCCCAGGTTGACCTCACAGCACTCCTCCTACCTCTGCATCCCGAGTGTTGGGATTACAGGCATGCACTACCATGCCCAGCTCAAAGCTGCATTTCTCTTGGCTTCTTGGTCTCTCCTAGGCCTCACTTTGAACCAGAGCACTTCATCCAGCATTTGAGGACCTGTTTCAGTTGACTAGACAAGGGAGGAATTGCAGTAAGGGAACTAAATGGCATCTAGATCCCTGTCAGAGAATCAGTTAAGTCAGCATCCTAGGCAGACATTCCCACAGTCCCCAAGTACCTGATACCCACTTGGGAGTCAGAATTTTGCAGGAAAACCCTATAGATCTGGACTCAAATTCTAGCTCATTGCTTTTTGTTGTTGTTTGTTTGTTTTTTTGTTTTTTGAGGTAGGGTTTCACTCTAGTCCAGGCTGACCGGGAATTCACTATGTACTCTCAGGGTGGCCTCAAACTCACGGTGATCCTCCTACCTCTGCATCCTGAGTGCTGGGATTAAAGGTGTGTGCCACCACGCTGGGCCCTGCTTTGTATTTTTCATGATCTGTATTATTCCATAAGAAGAATCCCTCCCCACTGAAAAGGATCTGAGAAGCAAATGAAGTAGGTTTGAAATGGCTAGTATGAGATTTAGACATTATGCTGCTCAACTATGTAAGTTTCCTTTTTTATTCTAGGCTTTGGGTCTTGAAGTCTTAATCACACTGCCTCTACCTATCTCCCATTACCACTTCGAGCCCTGGGGATCTTCCTTTGGGAGCTCTGACCTAGTGGGCTTGGTCTACCCAGCTGCCCTGAATGTCAGTCACCTGCAAGCTGAGAAGGGTGACATCAGCTTTCCCTAAGCCTCTGGGTTGTTTTGAGCCATAAATATTTTAGAAGGGCCTTTCTGTAGCTGTTGCCAGGGTGATGGGCTCTCCAGGGACTGAGGTGGGAGTACAGAGAGTAGAGGCAGGACTGACAGCATAGGGCCTAGCAGCAGAGCTAGCCCTGGAAGGGTAGGGTGGGTATTAAGCTGGCTAAGAGCCAGGGCTCATAGCTCTGAAGGCTGTTGCTCTGCCTGCCTTCCCTTTCTTGAGCCCCTTAGTGCTGTTGCTTTCAGACACGCTGCTCTGCTTTTCCATGCTATTGAATTCTAGTTAAATGTCTCTGGACCTTCATTTTAACATCTGTAGTGGGTGGGAGGTAGAAATTCCTCACCAGTCTCAATACAAGTAGACAAGAAGGAAGCCTTCACCTTACTGCAGTCCTCCTACCTCTGCCTACCAAGTGTTGAGATTAAAGGCATGCGCCACCTCACCCGTCACTAAAAGGTTCTGTAAAAGTCCTATGAAATACTATGGTGTACTAGTAAACCATGACTGGAGAAACTTTTAGGGGGTGAGTATAATGCCTTGTTATGTTTGCTAGGCTGGCCTCATCTCAAACTCCTGCCTTAGCCGCCTGCGTGCTGTGACTGCAGTGTGCACCATGCCTAGCTCCCATTGCTGTTTATGATAGACCCAGACTCTGAGACCCCACTAACTAGTGAATGGTCTCAGGTATGACAGTCCTAAAGTTCTCAGGTCTGTCTAGGCTTCCTGGCTGGCACTGTATATGCCCCTAGGCCTAGTGGCCTAGGAGCAGAATTAAGAGTACTTTTGGCCTTGAGATATAGAAACCCAGGTTCTCCCCACCCACTCTTGGCATGGGCCAGAGAAGGGACAGGGTACTCAGATCCATGCTTCTACCCTACTGTGAGGAGCCCTGGGTCAGTGCACGGTTTTACATCCTTGGCTAGCAGTGCCTACTTCAATATCTTTACATGTGCTCCCTCTGGTGGTTGAGATGAATATTACCTGGACTCAGATGTGAATCTAAATTACTCCAGGCCATCCTGAGGGGGGTAGTTTTCTCTTTACCAAGAGAGAAAAAAGTCCTCTCCTTGCAAGGCAAATTGACTCTTCTGAAACAAAGCTCACCTCTGGACCTTTGAGAATGCTTCTCCTATATTGCCTTCTCACATCCATTTATCTTACCTATCAAAATTGGGCATTTTTGAAACTAAAAATGCACTATTTCCAGATTTTTGATAGCTTATATGTATTATTTTCATAATATAAATGTAGGAAGAGGGCTGGAGCAATGGCTCAGCGGTTAAGGTGCTTACCTACGAACCTAAGGACACAAGTTCATTTCCCCAGTACCCACGTAAGCCAGGTGTACAAGGTGGCACATGGGTCCAGAGTTAGCAGTGGCTAGAGGCCCTGGCTTGCCAATTCTCCCTCTCTCTCTAATAGATATATTTTTTTAATGTGGGAAGATAAATTTCTACAGTGTGGGTGGCACTGACGTTAAGTTATATGGCGGGGGGAGTGAAAGAAGCCCAAGAAATTAGTTCGTGATTTGAGTAGCATTTGTTCTATATACTTGAAGACTAATTTGATCTAACTGTAATTCTAAAAGTCAGACACCAATACTGCCTTCACACAGGAAATAGGTCATTTGTGCAGCCATTAAGTGTTGGAGTGACAAAGGTGTTCTTAAACATATTGTAACATCAATGCAGGTGTGGTGCCTACCAGCAGTGTGGAGGCTGAAGCAAGAAGATCATAAATTCCAGGCTAGCTGGGCCAAATTTTGAGACCCTGTTTCAGAAACATCCCCCCCCCAAAAAAAACAAAACTTGAAAGTACTGTCTTACATCTTTGAATAAAAGTGGCACTCCAGAAAGTTGCATTTGTGTTTTAAGCACCTCTGTCCACCACCAGAGATCTGCATAATCCAGGTTGAAAACTGCTGATCTAGAAGACAGATTGGCCAGCTTTGGCAATATCATGAATACCATGACCAAGAAAGACCTGAATTTCTCACCCCTAGTGACAGAGCTAGCTTAGAACCAGTGACATTTCCTTCAAAACTCAGACTTCTGGAAGAACCAATAGAGAATGAATGGGTTGCTCAGGAAATGAAGATGGGAAGTGAAGACTTAGGTTACAAAGCAGCTGAGTTGTGTGGACAGATCCTGGAGGACAAGAGCCTACTTCGTCCTGTTTCAGGGTTATTTCTTCTAGGGAAAGACCCAAATCCCTAGATGCTGTTAGTAGATATTGGGATAGAGATATCTATGTTCAAGATTATTTCAGTTGGGAGTTGTCAAGCAACATCTATAAACTGGCTTCTTGGTAACAGAAACATCCATAAAGGTCAGATCCTGCAGTTTAAATGATTCCATCAAAATACTTTTGGGGGTGGTCAGTAATTCTTCCATTCTCAAGTCAGCATGTCGTACACTATAACCACCAACAGCTCCAAATTTGTATCCTCTTTGATTTGTAATCCTGGACCTCGCCATAGTACTAGCACAGGTATCTCGTCTGACCTAACCCAGATAAACTAATTCCTCTTCTTCAGTGCTAACCAGTCACCAGCATGGAGTGGCAGGGCTATTGAAATGCCTTTTAAATTTATGTAATATAAATTTATATAACATATATATGATTGTTTTTTGAAAGCAGATAAGAGAGATAGAATGGATGCTCCAAGGCCTCATGCCACAGCAAAGTGGCTCAAGATACATGCACTACTTTGTGCATTTGGGCTTTATGTGTGTACAGGGGAATCAAATCTGGGCCGTCAGGCTTTGCAAGCAAGTGCCTTTAACCACTATTTAAGACCTTATTGGTAAGCTTTGATTTTCCTAACGATAGTCATCTGCCTACTGGAACTGCAAGGTGGGGCATGGCCACCAAACTACAAATGGATCTAGAGTAAGGAAGGGTAATTCCCCAGGGAAAAAATCAGTCCAGACAATTGGTCGCATACAGCAGTGCACATGAGTGGCCTTGACCTACAAAGACTTGTATGCATGGCCACAAATCATTAAACATCTCCTGAGGATTCTCTATGCAGGGTCCAGCATCTTCCCCATAACAGGTGTAAGGAAAACCTTCCTGCCACTAACCTTAGGCTAGAAGCAAGCTATTGTTTGCTTCTCATTAGAGTATAAGCACACTCCCTCTTGCTCAACCCCACTTTTTATAAAACTTTATTTGTTTATTTGGGCAGGCTGGACCCTCCAGCCACTGCAAACAAACTCCAGATGAACGTGACCACTAGTGCATCTGGCTTATGTGGGTGCTGGAGTGTCGAACTGGGATCCTTTGGCTTTGCAGGCAAACACCTTAACTGCTAAGCTATCTCTTTGTCCCTCAACCCCACTTTTGACAGTACTGGGAATTCCCATTCTCTAGTGCACATCAGGCAAACTTGATCACAGAACTACAGCAAATGAGAAACAGTAAACCTATTCACCTCAGAAACCAGGAATAACAAATCATGAAACTTTCTTTTTGCTTCCCCTGAACTTGGTATATGTTTTTAATTGATTTTTCACTGTCCTGACACCAATGAGTGGCGAGCTCATGTCTGTATCCCCTAGATATGGTACATACTAAAAGTACTGATTGAGGGGGCTCGAAAAGATGGCTCAGTGATTAAGGCACTTGATTGCAATGCCTGACAGCATAGGATCAACTCCCCAGCAACCAGACATGCCAGGTGGCATACACATCTTGAGTTCATAGCAGCAAGAGGCCCTGGTGTGCTCATTCTCTGTCTTTATATTTGCAAATATATATGTTATATTTATATATGGGGAGATGGCTTAGTGGTTAAGGCGCTTGCCTGTGAAACCTAAGGACCCAAGTTTGATTCCCCATAACCCGCATAAGCCAGATACATATGGTGGCACATGCATCTAGAGGTTGTTTGCTGTGGCTAGTGGCCCTGATGCACCCATTCTTTCTCATAAATAGTTAAAATATTTCTTAAAAACATTAACATCTACAATTAAAACTTTTGCCGGGTGTTCTGGTGCATGCCTTTAATCCCAGCACTTGTAAAACAGGATTACTGTGAGTTCAAGCCAGCCTGAGATGACAGTGAATTCCAGGTCAGCCGGGGCTGAGACCCTGCTTCCAAATAAATTTTTTTTGTGGGGTTAAGGGTCAAAACCAGAACCTCAGGCATGCTACATAAGTACTCTACATCTAAGCTACACCATGATATTAACAATAGCAATATTTATGTGAAGTTAGACTTTATATTTTCATTTGTCTAGAGGTAGGGTTTCTCTCTAGCTCAGCTGGCCTGGAATTCACTGTTGTCTCAGGGCGGCCTTGAACTCATGGTGATGATCCTCCTACCTCTCCCAAGTGCTGGGATTAAAGGTGTGTGCTACCAGCCTGGCTGGAGTCATCCTTAATCTCTTTCACTGTCTTCAAATCCAGAATCTAGCCAAGTCATACCATCTCACACAAGCTAGCACAAATCATCAAAATCTTTTGCCAAGATCATGGGCATAGCCTCCTATCACATTTATGTTTCCACCTGGTACTGCAGCAGCTATTTTCAAAGAGTAAAATGGTTCTTTAAAATAGAAGTTCAAAGCCGGGCATGGTGGCGCACGCCTTTAATCCCAGCACTCAGGAGGCAGAGGTAGGAGGATCGCTGTGAGTTTGAGGCCACCCTGAGACTACATAGTGAATTCCAGGTAAGCCTGGGCTACAGTGAGACCCTTCCTCAAAAAAACAAGTTCAGGGCTAGAGATAATAATGCTCAGTGGCTAAGGCACTTTCCTGCAAAGCCAAGCACCCAGATTCGATTCCCCAGACCCAAATAAATCAGATGCAGGGAGTGGTGCATGCATCTGGAGTATGTTTGCAGAGGATGGAGGCTCTGGCTTTAATCCCAGCACTCGGGAGGCAGAGGTAGGAGGATCACCGTGAGTTCAAGGGCACCCTGAGACTACATAGTGAATTCCAGGTAAGCCTGGGCTACAGTGAGACCCTGCCTCAAAAAACCAAAAATATAAGTTCAGCAGGTGTGGTGAAACAGCATGCTGTCCTAGCCCCTATGGAAGCTATGCTTGAGCTAATGTGTAGTTCAGCTCAGTGGTAGCTCCAGACTAGATTCTCAACACAGAGCAGAGAAGCCATGGGAGACTTTAAACCCTATAATGGCTCCTCACCCATAGCAAAAGCCACCAAACCCTATTATGAGCTATTCCTTCTCTTGTTTTACTTACTTATATCTGATTGACCCAAGCAACATCAGGCTCCCTTACTATTCCTTTTTGTAGTTTAGTTTGTCGTCACTCTTGTTAGGTATCTGTGGCTGGCCTAAAACTCACTATGTAAACCAGTCTTGCTTCATACTTACAGTGATATGCCTGTCTGTGCTTCCCAAGGCCTAGGATTACAGGTGTGAGCCATAACTTCTGGTTCATTCTCTCTTGTTTTTTCAAGGTGAGGTCTGACCTGATACTCACTATGTAGTCTCAGGCTGGCCTCAAACTCACAGAGATCCTCCTACCTCTGCCTCCCAAGAGCTGGAAAGGGAACGATGGTGTGAAGAAGAAAAAAAAAAAAACAGGAAATGGGGTGGGGGTTGCAAGTTTAAGTAGGTTGGACAGGGCAGGATTCACTGAGGAAAATTAGTCAGAGGAACAGTACAAGGGCCCTTGGCATGGAAGTGCCTGATGTGTTTAAAAAAAAAAAAAAGAGTAAAGGGCTGGAGAGATGGTTTAGCTGTGCTTGCCTGTGAAGCCTAGGGACCCTGGTTCCGTTGGAGGCTCGATTCCCCAGTACGCATTTAAGCCAGATGCACAAGGTGGCGCATGTATCTGGAGTATGTTTGCAGTGGCTGGATGCCCTGGTGCACCCATTCTCTGTGGCTTTCAAATTATATATATGTATGGGACATTTACCTGCAATGCCAAAGGACCCAGGGTCAATTTCCCAGGACCCACATTAGCCAGATACACATGGGGGCGCACGCGTTTGCAGTGGCTGGAGGCCCTGGCCTACCCATTCTCTCTCCATCTTTCTCTGTCAAATAAATAAAAAATATTTTTTAAAATGAGTCAAAGAACTGGGCGTGTTGGGTCACGCTTTTAATCCCAGCAGAGGTAAAAGGATAGCCCAGCTGTGAGTTCAAAGCCACCCTAACAGTACATAGTGAATTCCAGGTCAGTCTGAGCTACAGCAAGACCCTACCTAGAAATAATAACAATGAGGGCCCATGCCTTTAATCCCAGCGCTTGGGAGGGAGGTGGGATCGCTGACTTCCAGACCACCCTGAGACTACATAGCAAATTCCAGGTCAGCCTGGGCTAGAGGGTGACCCCTAACTCAAAATAGTAACAACAATGAAGCCCAGGGGCGGTGACCCATGCCTTTAATTCCAGTGCTCGAGAAGCAGAAGTGGGAGGATTGCTGTGAGTTCGAGACCACCCTGAGACTACATAGCGAATGCCAGGTCAGCCTGGGCTAGAGTATGACCTTACCTCGAAAACAATAAAAACAGTAAGGTGAATAATACTAAGACGAAGAATTACGACCTTAAAGCTCAGAAATGGCAATCAGGATCTGAACGAAGACGGTGGCAGTGAGCGAGAACAGTAGTCAAGTGAGCAATACTTAGACTACATCAAAGATTGGGTGTAGGGGTCGACGAAAAAGGGGTAATGACTCGGGTGTTGAATGGAGTAGACTAAATCATACAGTAGAGCCCGAGAGAAAGATGAAGGATACGGATCAGCGGACAGGCTCGGGTCTAGTCTCTACCTCCAGCCTAAACAGGTAATGCACGCACCGGAAGGACAGGAGAGGAGCGTTTGCTTGCCTCTAGGATCTCTTCAGCCGCAGCTGCAGAAAGGGCGTGGGAGAAGGCGAGACAAAGAGCGCACAAGCACCGCCTTTGTGGAGGAGGCCCCTTTAAGAAGCGCGCCTCCCGCCCCTAGCCCGCCTTGTATGCAAATTTAGCGGCTAGGCGGGAGCGCGCGGCTGATACCCGGGGACTGGGCTGCGGCGGTTAGTCCTCTCCCGGCCGCCGTCGCCTCCGACATATTGCCCGCAGGAGCTGCGGCGGCGAAGAGGAGAGAGTCGGGGGAAGGAAATGGGTGAGCAGAGCGCGTCAGACTCGGCCTGGGAACCCGCGGGCGTGGGGGTCAGGGTGGCCAAGCTGCTAATTGCAGGTCCACGCGGACTAAACCCGGCAAGGGGGGAGGGGATGCAGGCACCGACGCGACCCCGCCCCCTCCCGTCGTTTTTGGGGTGGGGCCTTTGTTGTGGAGGCGGGGCTTCCTAAATGAGCCGGGCTTGCTGGAGCTTAGGTTTTAGTGAAGTCCCGGTCGAATGGGCTGGAAAGGGGGCGCCGATACTCTGTAGGGCGTGACTTCGTGCTATAGGGTGGAGCTTATGGGCTAAAGGCGCCCGTGTAGAAGCGAACTTTCTAGATTCCAGGGGCTTACCGAGGGCGGTGGGACCGGAAGGAGACCTTGCAGACCCTGGGAGCCCATTGTGGAGGCGGGCTTCTAGGCCTGGAGTAGTTCTAGGGAGGTGTGGGGGCGGGGTTTGGGGTTGACAGTTGTGTGTAGGCGGGGTTTCTGAGTTAAGGGGCTTCAAGAGGATGCCATCCAAGACTGGAGAAAGGGTGTGCGCAGAGCTTCCGGGAAGAGGGAGTTTGTGTAGGGTTTTGCAAATAGTGCGTGACAGAGCATCCAGTCTGGGATTTGGTTGAGGTCAGAGCTCTTGGAGATTGAGAAAATCGTAGCTGGGGAGGCATGGACATGATGTGTGAGAGTGGAGACTACTATGCTGTCACTAGGAGTATGGGCAAATTACATCTTTTGTGCTGGATGATATTTCGGATTTTGGGCTACAATGTTAAGCCTACATACAGAGTTTGTAAACCCAAATTTGGAGCCCACACCATGCCGTTTTCCAGTGCCCTGGAAGAAAAAGCTATCTCAAACCTGACCAAATTTGTAAGGCTCTAGAAACTTGAATCCCAATGAAATCCATCCTATACCAGAGCTGAGAGCTCACCATTCAGACCCTGTTACTGTCTTTGGCATAGTGTAAACTCAGCTTCCTAATCTGAAAATAGTATCTTGCTGGGCTTATTTACTTATACATATACTTGCAGGGTACTGGAATAAAGAAAATTGCAGGGGAAAAGACAGATAAGGCCTGGGTGTCTTAGCACATGCCTTTAATTCTAGCACTTGGGAGGCTGAGGCAGGTGTATTGAGATCAGTATGGGCTACATAGTAAGGTGATGCCTAAAAATAAAAAAGGGGGGCTATGCCAGACGTGGTGGTGCACTTCTTTAATCCCAGCACTCGAGAAGCAGAGGTAGGAGAATTGCCAAGAGTTCATGGCCACCCTGAGACTCCATAGTGAATTCCTGGTCAGCCTAGGCTAGAGTGAGACCTACCTCGAAAAACAAAACAAAAGGTGGGGGGGGATAGTTCCACCACAGACTCCTCACACATGTGCCACTTTGTGCATCTGGCTTTACTTAGGAACTGGGGGATCAAACCCAGGCCTTCAGGCTTTGAAAGTGCCTTTAAGTGCTGAGCCATTTCTCCAACTCAAAAATTATTTTTATTCTTTAGCTGGGTGTGGTGGCACATGCCTTTAATCCCAGCACTTGGGAGGCAGAGGTAGGAGGATCGTCATGAGTTTGAGGCTAGCCTGAGACTACATAGTGAATTCTAAGTCAGCCTGGGCTAGATTGAGACCCTATCTCGAAAAAAAAAAATTATTCTGTGAAAGTTTCAGTGCCCAGCACCGTAAAAATGAAAAAGAATGAAAATAGAAAAAGAAGCATAAAAAGAAATGAAGAATAAGAAATCAAAAGGGGCAGTCAGGAAGAGCTGTCTAAATAACTGGCAGCAAGTGCTACAGGGGACAAGTTTGCTTATTGGAGAAAGGACAAGATGGTGAGAACACATGGTCAGATGGGACAGGAGGGAGAGTATGGTAGGAGATGAAGTTGTAGAGGTAGGAAAGAGCCATGTCTTAGGGCCGAGGAGGATCCCACAAGAAAATGAAATGCTAGGTAACTGGAGCTAAGATCACTGCTGGTATCCTTGATGTTTGCCCTCTGGCTTGAGCCCCACAGGAGGACGAAGAGGTCCCAACAGGACATCTTACTGTCGTAATCCACTCTGTGAGCCAGGATCCTCAGGGGGCTCTGGTGGAGGCCACACTTCCAGCGCATCCGTGACCAGTGTCCGTTCTCGTACCAGGTAAGCCACCTCTCCTGTCTGTCCCACCTTCCTGTGGACCAGCATCTCCCTTACTGGGTTCCTTGATGTGATACTCTAGGTACCAAGTAGGGCTCAGGGCAGTGAAGCAGAAAAGACCCACAGCAAGCTCAGCCAGATAGATGTAGTGGAATGTGGTCAAATAAACCTGAAGGCCTTAATCAACTAAGGCTCTGCTTCTGGTTTACTGATGGCCTGACAAACTGTATCTTCTCTCTGAGGCTCCTTTTCTTCATTTGCCAAATGGACCTTATATTTCTTTTTGGGAGAGGTTGGAAGACCTGAATGCAACTAGGAAAGGAAAGGCTTTTTTTTCTGCTTTGTCTACCAGGCCAGATTAGAAAGAATTCATCCTTGTGACAAGCTGCTCTTCCGAGGTCACCCCACAGTCTTGCTCCAGGTCAGCTCCTGATGTCCTGTCTCCTTTCCACCCACAGGACCAGCTCTGGGACAGGTCTCTCCAGCCCTCCGCTGGCCACCCAGACTGTCGTGCCACTGCAGCACTGCAAGATCCCTGAGCTACCTGTCCAGGCCAGCATTCTGTTCGAGTTGCAACTCTTCTTCTGCCAGCTCATAGCTCTGTTTGTCCACTACATCAACATCTACAAAACAGTGTGGTGGTATCCGCCCTCCCACCCACCCTCACACACTTCCCTGGTAGGTGTTTAGCCAGAGCAAGCTGTGTGTGCGTGCGTGCGTGCGCGCGCGCGCGCGCGTGTGTGTGTGTGTGTGTGTGTGTGTGTGTGTGTATTAGGGTTACTTGGTTTCAGTTAGCATAGCTTACCATGCACTTGGCTCCATGTTGGGTGTGATGGGAATAAAAGGAGCAGGAAATGGATATTTCTTTCAATAATCTTAGTGTGCTTAGGACCATACTGGGCATTGTAAGGGTGGCAGAGATGATTCTAACACAGAGTTTGCCTGGTAGAGCTGACAGTCCTAAGTTTTGTCTGGAAGATGAGCCACGGAAATCCATGAATGTCTCAGGGGCAAAAAGAACCTTGTGCAGAAGAGGAGTTGCAAGGACAAGAGCAAGAGGGCTCACCACTCTCTTATCCCCAGGGACTGTCCCACTTTCCTTCTTTGGGTCTTGTTCTACTCCTCTAGGTAATTTCCTGGCCAGACTCAGCTGGAGGCCATTGAAGGTCAGAATGGGGACAGTCTCTGTGGAAAGAATTGGGCAGGGGGAAGTGGTGGGTGAAGAAAAGCCCATGTATGGACAGGGGGCCCATGTGACCCCCAGGTCTCTGCCCCCTGACAGAACTTCCACCTGATCGACTTCAACTTGCTGATGGTGACCACCATTGTTCTGGGCCGCCGCTTCATTGGGTCCATCGTGAAGGAGGTGATTGGGTCCTAGAGGCTGACTAGGGACTTTGGAAATCCCTTTTTCCCCTGGGGTCCCAAGGAGGTATACCTAACCCTTCAACCCTGAGGCATTTCCATATAGAGCCCTTTGGACTTGTTTGGAGAACATTTGTAACATCCCTCTAGTGCTCAGAATTTACCCGGCATCAAACAGATACATTCACCTTCCCAGGTTCTGCCCAGCCTGCTGTGCACTTTTTCCTGGGTGGGCTCATAGTTCATGGGGGTGGGTTTTTGGCATAGACCCTGTGGCCTCCATCCAAGGCGCTATCTCGTCCTGACCCAGGCTTCTCAAAGGGGGAAGGTCTCCCTCTTTCGCTCCATCCTGCTGTTCCTCACCCGCTTCACCGTTCTCACGGCAACAGGCTGGAGTCTGTGCCGATCCCTCATCCACCTCTTCAGGACCTACTCCTTCCTGAACCTCCTGTTCCTCTGCTATCCGTGAGTACCCCTGACCTACCTCACGTGCCTGGCCCTTGACTCTGTCCTTAGTGTGGCTGGGCTTTCAGACCTCCACCTCTGAAAGACTCCAGGCAGGCAACAACAATATCCTCTCATATTGTCTGATGACATCCCCTGAGACCAGGATAATTAGCCTTCTATTGCAGAAGAAAATGGGGTGCTATAATTTACCCAAGGTCCCACTGAGAGGTTGGAAAGGGACTCAAATTTGAATGTGTACCCAAAGGAATGTTTCTAAGTGGGCTTGCATGGGCTTGCATTGTCTCACTGTCTCTTTTTTATTCTCTGTGTGTCTGTCTCAGTGTTTATATATCTTGGTGCTTCTCCAAGTCTGTGTTGGTGAGCACCTGCATGTTTGCACATCCGTATCTGTGCATGAAGTATACTTAACGTCTATATGTGTCTATACATGCATATGTTGTCTGTTTAACTTGCTCACTCCTGCCTCACAAGTACCTAGATTGTGGAAGATGGAACAGCCTATAACTGCCCTTTTCAGCTTTGAATTGAAGAGGGCTTTTGGAAGGTGCCTGATTTGGGTGTTGGAGCAGGCTCCTTACAGCCTGAGCATTAACAGTTATTTCTCCTAACCCTGTCCATTTTGGTTCATGAAATACTTTTCTTTCTCTATCCTGCATGACCAAGAAAATGCTGGTGTGGGAACTTGGCCACAATTGCTTACACCTAGTTTTTTGGTCGGTTGGTTGGTAATGGTTTTTTTAAAGACAGGGTCACATACATCCCAGATTGGCCTTAAACTCTATAGAGCCAAGGGTGACCTTGAACTTCTGATCTTCCTGCTTCCACCTCCCAAGTGCTGAGATAATAGACATGCAACACTGTACCCCATGCAAGAGTCTTTTGGTTTTTTGTTTTTTGTTTTTTTTTTTTTTTTGGTTTTTCGAGGTAGGGTCTCACTCTAGCCCAGGCTGACCTGGAATTAACTATGTAGTCTCACGGTGGCCTCGAACTCACGGCAATCCTTCTACCTCTGCCTCCCGAGTGCTGGGATTAAAGGCGTGCGCCACCACGCCCGGCTCTTTTGGTTTTTTTTAAATTGTTTTTAATAATTGGATTTAAAAAATATACTTGGATTATATTGTATATGATGTTATAACTTATTAGTTTTTTGGTTTTTCAAGGTAGAGTCTCATTCTAGCTCAGGCTCACCTGGAATTCACTATGTAGTCTTAGGGTGGTCTTGAACTCATGACGATCCTCCTACCTCTGCCTCCCGAGTGCTGGGATTAAAGGCACGTGCCACTACGCCTGGCTTCATTTTTGTTTTTTTGAAGTAGAGTGTTTTTTTAAATTTATTATTGAAAACGTCTATAATTATAGACAATAAACCATGATACTTCTCCCCCCCCCCCACTTTCCCCTTCACAACTCCACTTTCCATTGTATCCCCTCCCTCTCTCAATCAGTCTCTCTTTTTTTTTTTAATTTTATTTGTTTATTTATTTGACAGAGAAAGAGGGAGAGGGAGAGAGAATGGGCGTGCCAGGGCCTCCAGCCACTGCAAACGAACTCCAGACACATGTGCCCCCTTGTGCAGCGGGCTAACATGGGTCCTGGGGAATCGAACCTGGGTCCTTTGGCTTTGTAGGCAAACGCCTTAACTGCTAAGCCATCCCTCCAGCCCCAGTCTTTTATTTATGTCATCATCATCTCCTCGTATTTTGATAGTCTTGTGTAGGTAGTGCCAGGCACTGCAAAGTCATGGATATCCAGGCCATTTTGTGTCTGGAAGACTGCATTGCAAGGAGTCCTGTCCTTCCTTTGGCTCTTGCATTCTTCCTGCCTCTCTTCTGCAATGGACCCTAAGCCTTGGAAGGTGTGATAAGAGATATTTCAGTGCTAAGCACTCTTCTATCACTTCTTCCCAGCACTGTGGTGCCTTTTGAAAATCCCAGAGGTCATTGCTATCTGAAGAGAAGCTTCTCTAACCAAAAGTGAGAGTACCATTAATATATAGGCATGAACATTAAGAAAAGTGCTTACTGGGCAGTTTGGTGAGCATTATATATACATTTTGCCAGATACAAGCAAGTGTTATACCCCTAGAGCTCATGACTTCACCTGTCATAGGTTTTCAGTATCAGGCATTGCCCCCCACCCCCATGGAGCCGGCCTCCAGTCCAACTAGAGAGCAGTTGGTTTCCCCCATAACAGACATGCCACTATTGTACCCTTTGGCTCATTTGTCATAGCTGGCCCAACTTAAGGCTTGCAGTGTCCACTGTTGTTTATCTCTATTGATGACCTCTGTCTTCTATGGAGCTGCATGCAATGTAGCTTTTTCCAGCTTTCTGTCAGCTGGTCTACACAGAAGAGGTTTTCAGTTCAGCTCCAGCAAGATTTCTCAGTGACCTTGCAGCCCAAGCATGCAGTAGAGTCTTACCGTCTATTCCTGGTGGGAAACCAACAGCCTTGGCAATGAACTATAATGTCTTGGGGGCATCAGGGACCTCCCTGGCCAACAACTCACTGGAAAGTATCCCATCCCTGGCACTGAAAATTTTCTAGTAACAATGCATGGCTTCTGGATGTACCATTGTCCAAAAAAGTAGGATTCCATATGACTTACTCACACCCTCTTAGATTTTTATTAACCCTCCCTTCACCACCCTTCATTTACTCAGTCTCTTCTCCTGACATCACTTAGGCCTTTCCACCCCCAGTAATCTGTTCTTCTACTTATATATATACAGTACCATCCTCTTAAGTGCCCCACCCCTTCCTTTCTAGTACCTTTACATTGCCTTTCTAGCTTACTGGCCTCTGCTACCGAGTTTTAGTCCAATTCACATATAAGTCCAAACATCTTTTAGCTAGGATCCATGTTGAGGTATGGTTTTGCTCTACCCTGGCTGACCTACAATTCACTAGGTAGTCTCAGAGTAGCCTGGTACTCATGGCAGCCTTCCTACCTCTACCTCCCAAGAGCTGGGATTAAAAGTGTGCACCACCATGCCAGCTCTAGATTTTTTTGTATATATACTTTATTTATTTATTTAGTTGAGAGAGAAAGAGGAAGAGGCAGAGAGAAAGAGAGAATGGGCACACCAGGGCCTCCAGCCACTGCAAATGAACTGCAGACACATGTGCCCCCTGGGGAATTGAACTGTAGTCCTTAGGCTTCACAGGCAAACACCTTAACTGCTAAGCCATCTTCCCAGTCCCCCAGCTCTAAATTTTTTACTTAATTGTATAGCTTGGATGTATATTTTTTTCTTGTGTATGTGGTATGTATGTGTGTGAAGTAAGTGAGTCTGTGTATACATGTTCACATCTAGGTGGAAGCATGTATGTGTGTGCACTTGAATGCACATGCATGTGGAGGCAAAAGATCAATGTCACATGTTTTCCTCAATCATTCTCCATTTTATTTTATTTTTTAACATTTTATTTATTTGAGAGAGATGGGGGCAGGAAAACAGGCATGCCAGGGCCTTCAGCAAATGAACTCCAGACGCATGTCATGGGCATCTGGCTTATGTGGGCTCTAGGGAGTCAAAACTAGGTCCTTAGGCTTCACAGGCAAGTGCCTTAACCGCTAAGCCAGCTCTCCAGCCCCTTGGATATTTTTTCATGGCAGTAGATATGAGAAAGTTTTCATACTATTCCACTGAATTTTCAGCTTGCGGATTTCTTTTGCACTTTAAAAAAAATATTTATTTGCATGGACAAAGAGAGACAGATAGAAAGAATGGATGCCAGGGCCTCCAGCTGCTGCAAATGAATTCTGGATGCATTTGCCACCTTGCACATCTGGCTTTATATGAGCAGTGGGGAATCCAACTCAGTCCATGGACTTTTCAGGCAAGCACCTTAACTGCTAAGCCATCTCTCTAGCCCTCTGACTTGACATTTTTGGTTACTACATGAGTCTGTTTTCCTTGGATACAGACATAACCTAGGTCTATGTTTTTCTGTATGTTGTATTTGGTTTTTAAATAAATGTAAATTTTTCATTGATAATTACATTAAAAAAATAAATCTAGGGCTGGAGAGATGGTTTTATTTGCCTCTGAAGCCTCAGGACCTGGGTTTGATTCCCCAATACCCATGTAAGCCAGATGCTGGCACATGTATCTGGAGTTCATTAGCATTCTCTCTCTATATCTCTCTCTCTCTCTCTCAAGTAATAAATAAATTTTTTTTTAAAAATTAAAGAAAAACCTGGGCTGGAGAGATGGCTTAGTGGTTAAGGTGCATGCCTGCGAAACCTAAAGACCCAGGTTCAATTCTCCAGCTCCTACGTAAGCCAGGTGCATGTGGTGGCACATGCATCTGGAGTTAATTTGGAGTGACTAAAGGCCCTGACATGCTCATACTCACTCTCTGTCCCTCTCCTCCTCTCTGTCTGATAAATAAATAAAACAAAATCTTTTTAAAAAAAATAAAGAAGGGCTGGAGAGATGGCTTAGCGGTTAAGCGCTTGCCTGTGAAGCCTAAGGACCCCAGTTCGAGGCTCGGTTCTCCAGGTCCCACGTTAGCCAGATGCACAAGGGGCGCACACGTCTGGAGTTCGTTTGCAGAGGCTGAGAATAAATAAATAAATTTTAAAAAAATTAAAGAAGCTTTCCGTGCTGATAGCACTCCTGCAAACATGGTGAACGTCCCTAAAACTTGGGAGACTTTCTGCAAGAAGTGCGGCAAGCACCAGTCCCACAAAGTGACCCAGTACAAGAAGGGAAAGGACTCTGTATGCCCAGGGAAAGCGGCATTATGACAGAAAGCAGAGTGGCTACAGTGGGCAGACTAAGCCTATATTCCGGAAAAAGGCTAAAACTACAAAGAAGATTGTGCTGAGGCTTGAGTGTGTTGAGCCCAACTGCAGATCTAAGAGAATGCTGGCTATTAAGAGATGCAAGCATTTTGAACTAGGAGGAGATAAGAAGAGAAAGGAGCCAGGCGTGGTGGCGCACACCTTTAATCCCAGCACTCAGGCAGAGGTAGGAGAATCGCCATGAGTTCAAGGCCACCCTGAGACTACAGAGTGAATTCCAGGTCAGCCTGGTCTAGAGTGAAACCCTACCTCGAAAAACCAAGGAAAAAAATAAAAAGGGCCAAGTGATCCAGTTCTAAGCCAGTTTTGCTATGAAGACAATAAAACAAGATTATATTCGCTTGAAAAAAAAGAAAAACCAAAACATAAAAACAATTAAAAAACATAAAATCTAGTATTAAAAGTCTTACAATGAAAAATAGTAGCCCGTCCTCCAGGTTTTTAGTCCCATGCTATAAAACCAAAGCCTAGTGTGGTGATATATGCTTGTACTCCCAGCACTTGGGAGGTAGCAGCAGGAGGATTGGGAATGCAGGATAATTCTTAGCAATGTAATGAAGTCAAGGCTAGCCTGAGCTACATGAGTGCACCCCCCCCCCCCCGATAAAAAGACAGTCTTGCCAGATGTGATGGCATATGCCTTTAATCCTGGCACTGGGGAGGCTGAAGTAGGAGAATCACTGTGAGTTCGAGGCCAGCATGAGGCTACGTAGTGAATTCCAGGTCAGCCTGAGCTATAGAGAGACCCTACCTCAAAAAAAAACAAACAAACAAACATGTATTTAGTGATTTTGTAATTGGATAATGGGCTCACATAATTAAGGTTCAAAAGGTATGAGTGTAAAGTAAAAAAAGTCTACCCTTGACTTTTGCCTCCCAGTCATCCAGTTTCCCTTCCAAGAGATAATCAATCATCAATGTTTCTGATTTCTTGTATATCCTGGATAAATGTTCAGTGCATATACAAACAGACCACACACAACATGCATGTGCCTGTACATGTTGATTCCCTAACATTGGAGATTTTTAAGATAGAATTTGCACTCTCATTCCTACTGCTCCCAGGATTTGATAACTATTATTTTTAGTTTGCTATTATCTTTATCAATAATGAAAGTGAATTAGGGACTGGGGACCTATTTCAATGAAAGAGTGCTTGCTTAGTATGTGCAATATCCTGAGTTTCATCTCATTGTTACCCATCTCCAAAATAGAAAGTTTTTACTCCTTCAGTAATAGTGTTTTGAATCACTTTTATGTAAGATAAGAATATTAGGAACCCTAACCATCTTCCTGTGCTTCTTTTCTCTCACTTATGAGCAGCTGTAGTCTTTTACATTGTCAAACTTAGTACCCACATCCTCCTAGATGACTATATTAAGCCTTCCATTCTTTAAAGCTAGTTCTGAAAATTAAGCCACCAATAAGTAGCCTTAATAGATGTACAAAAATATTATTCATCGTTTATAGTTACTGAATTACAGCCGTAGGCCTCTTGGAAAGAATGTTGCTAGAGAGTCAAATGGTTTCTCTGGTATTCTATCAGTTACGTACAATCATGTCATATTTTAGTGTGGTTAATTTTTATGTTATTCCATATACAACATTTTACTTGGAGTTTCTAATTGCCTTTCTTTTTTCTTGTTGACAAAAGAAAGATGGACCTTCAACGTATCCTCAAATTTATCCAGCCCCTCAAAACGTGTTATCTGTTGCCTGGAGTCTACTGCCATCCTCAAAGACATCCCTCCTGATGGCCTCCCTTCATCTTTGTGCTCCAATCTGAAGTAGTTGTTCGATAGGCCTGCTTTACAATTCTCAGCCTAGAGCTTCCCTTTGCTGCTTTCCTGGGTTGGATCCACTGTTTCCTAGATTCCATGTCTTCCTCTTTCTTGGTTTTCTCTTATTTTGCTGGACTCCATGGTCATGTAATTGCCTTGGCAGTGGGTATTTGAGAGGTGTATCCATTCCGAGCTCTGTGTATGTTTAAATTGTCTTCATTCTGCCCTCATACTTCATTAATCCTTGGGCTGAATATACATTTCACATTGCTCCTGGCATCTGGTGAGAAGTCTGGAGTCAGTTGGATTTCAGTTCTTTTGTAGATGTCCTTTTCTGAAAGCTTTTAAGGGTGTCTACCTTTTGATTATTTGAGATTTTACAAGATAATCTGGTATGGAACTTTTGTTATTCATCCCATCAATACTCTAGGACTTTATTTAATCTGGAGAATTGTTATTTCTTCAGAGAGTTTTTCTTCTTTTATTTTTCTGAAAAGATCTTCTGCTTTTTCCTGTTCTTCTGTTTTTCCTTAAGTGTTCCCTTTATCTCTGTCTACTCTTCCTCTTTCCCTTCCCTTTTTGCATTGTTTTCATTACTTTGTCTTCAGAAATTTCCTACTTTTATCTCCTTTTTATTTATTATTTTGTTTTGTTTTTCAGGGTAGGGTCTCACTCTAGCCCAGGCTGACCTGGAATTTATTATGTAGTCTCAGAGTGGCCTTGTACTCAAGGTGATCCTCCTACCTCTGCCTCCAAAGTGCTCAGAATAAAGGCGTGCACCACCATGCCCAGCTGTACTTCTAGCATTTTTATTGAAAAAATACTTTTTATTTTTTGGTTTTTCAAGGTACAGTCTCACTTTGGTCCAGGCTGACCTGGAATTAACTCTGTAGTTTCAGGATGGCCTTGAACTCACAGTGATCCTCCTACCTCTGCCTCCCAAGTGCTGGGATTAAAGGCGTGCGCAACCAAGCCTGACTAGCAATCATACTTTTTATCTCTAAGGCCTCTTTCTTTTCTCCCCCCTCTCCCCACCTTAGGTTCTCACTCCAACCCAGGCTGACCTGGAACACAGTCAGTTGTCCCAGGATGCCCTTAAACTCACTGGATATTCCTACCTTTGTTTCCTGAGTGCTGGGATTAAAGGCATGTTCTTTTCTCATACATCTGACCTTCTTTAAAAAATTCTCTTCTGGGGCTGAAGAGATGGTTTAGCAGTTAAAGTGCTTGCCTGTGAAGCCAAAGGACCCAAGTTTGACACCCTAGTACCCACATAAGCCAGATGCACGATCGTGAGGCATGTGTCTGGAGTTGGTTTGCAGTGGCTAGAGGCCCTGGCATGCCCATTCTCTCTCTTTCTCTTCCTCTCTCAAATAATAAAAATTAAAAATTTTTCTGTTCCTTCACTTTTATCTTTTCACTGAGGTCAATTTCTGTTTCATGCTGCTAGTTTTTTAAGATAGTTGGTTTCTTTGATTGCTTGTGTTTAAGAATAAAGGATTAAGTAGCAGGAGATATTTTTTTCTCCCTCTGCCCTTGCTTCAGTGGGCAAGAGCTTTGACTGAAAGTCTAAATATACAAACAGGACACACTGACTATCAGGCTGTGAGAGAGACTCTAGTTACAGGCTGTGTGTTCCCATAGGCCAGAAGGGAGATGGATCTATTATTCTAAGCTTCTCCCATTAGAGTCTTCAGTTCTGCCCACATAGTTTATTCAGTTTCTTTTAAAAATCCTTTAGGAGTGTTAGCACACACCTCTAATCCCAGTAGTCTGGAAGCAGAGGTAGGAGAATCACCATGAGTTCGAGGCCACCCAAAGACTACATAGTGAAATCCAAGTCAGCCTGAGCTAGAGTGAGAACCTAACTCAAAAAAAAAAATCCTTCAGGGCCTAGAGAGATAACCCAGTGGTTAAAAGTGCGTTTGGAGTTTGTTTGCAGTTTGCTCATTTTCTCTCTCTATTTGCTTATTTCTCTTTCTTTCAAATAAATAAAATATTGTTAAAAGTATTTTTTAAAAATAGCCAGGAGGGCTGGAGAGATGGCTTAGTGGTTAAGCACATGTCTGTGAAGCCTAAGGACCCCTGTTCGAGGCTCAATTCCCCAGGATCCACGTTAGCCAGATGCACAAGGGGGCGCACGTGTCTGGAGTTGTTTGCAGTGGCTAGAAGCCCTGGCGCGCCCATTCTCCCCCCCCCTTCTCTCTCTCTCTCTCTTTCTCTGCCTCTTTCTCTCTCTCTGTCTGTTGCTGTCAAATAAATAAATAAACAAACAAAATTTTCTTAAATAGCCAGGCATGGTAGCCCATGCCTTTTAATCACAGCATGCAGGAGGCAGAGGTAGGTGGATTGCTATGAGTTCAAGGCCACCCTAAGACTACATAGTTAATTCCAGGTCATTCTAGACCAGAGACCCTACCTCAAAAAAACAAAAACAAACAAACAAGAATAAATAAATAAATAATAAAATAAAAATCTTTCAGGATGGGTTGTATGAGATGAGAAGAGGAATAAAAGGACTGACTCATAATTAAATACAGATCCTTTTCATTCAGCCCTCTCACTTCCATCTTCTATGAAATATGTCCATTTTCAAGCCTGTCTCTCTCAAGTCACTCTGGCAAGGTAAACTCCCACTCCTAAAGATGACATCTTCTCCATAACATAGTCATATACTGTCCTGCTCAGTAGCCACTAATAGCATTTGAAATAGGCAACTCGGGTTGGAGAGATAGCTCAGCAATTTAAGGCATTTGTCTGTAAAACCTCATGGCCTGGGTTTCATTCCCCAGGACCTCATAAAGCCAGGTGCACAAAGTGGCACATGCGATGCATCTGGAATTTATTTGCAGTGCTCCCATTCTCTCTCATTCACTGTGTCTCCTCCCATCCATTCATCCCTCCCTCCCTCCCTCCCTCCCTCCCTCCCTCCCTCCCTCTCTCTCTCTCTCTCTCTCAAATAAATACAACATATTTAAAAAAATAAAATAGGCTATACTGAATTGTGTGCTCTAAGTATGAAATACTGAGCAGATTCTGGAAACTTAGTACAAATAAAGTGGAAGAGCCCACCATGCCCAGCCCCAAGTTTATCTCTTAATGTGGCTCCTAAAGAATTACCTAGCTGGGTGTGGTGGTGCATGCCTTTAATCCCAGCATTGGGGAGGCAGAGATAGGAGAATCGCCAAGAGTTCGAGGCCACCCTGAGACTACATATAGTGAATTCCAGGTCAGCCTGAGCTAGAGTGAGACTATACCTCAAAAATGGAAGAAAAAAAATGCCTGTGTGACTCATTTTGTTCCTTTCTTTTGTCTTTCTTTTTGTCCTTTCCTTTCTTCCTTTCTGTTTTTCTTTATATTTTCCTTCCTTCCTTCCTTCCTTTCTTTCAGCAGGGTCTCAACTCTTGTAACCCTGGCTGGTCTCACATTCAGAGTAATCTTGCCACCTTGGCCTCTCAAGTGCTGGCATTATAGGCATCTGCCACCATGCCTGGCTCAGCTCGTATATTTCTATTGGAAAGCTCTGCTATAGACTGGCTTCCTTATTTTTCAACATGCCAAAATTATGACTTGTTAAGATCATTTGTATACTGATGAGCCCACTGCCATACTTTTCATTGTGCGATACAGATCCATTTTCTACTCATAATACTGTCATGTGTCAGGTAGAGGAGGTGGGAGGGGATACTGTCATCTTGCATATGAGGCTGCATCTAACTTCTGACCTGATGGAGGAGTCACCTACTGTTACCAAATAATTTGTGTTGGTGGGGGGGGGGGATAGGAGGGGGAACAGTATTTCATAGCCCGGGGCTGGCCTGCAACTCCTTATATAGGGAGAGTGACCTTAAACTTCTGACCCTCTGCCTCTGCCTCCCAGATGCTGGGGTTACAGCCATGTGCTTCTACACTGGTGGGGGCTGGGGGAGTGCTTTGGGCTTCATGTATGATAGATAGGTACACTACCTATGGTTCTTTTTATTGGCAAAGACAGAGACCATCTTAATTTGCTTGCCCTTAAAATTGAATCTGGTTGGTGCACACCTTTAATCCCAGCACCCAGAAGGCAGAGGTAGGAGGATCGCCATGAGTTTGCAGTCACCCTAAGAATACAGAGTGAATTCCAGGTCAGCCTGGGCTAGAGTGAGACCCTACCTTGGGAAAAAAAAAAAAAAAAAAAAAGGATTGAGTCTGGGGCTGCAGAGATAGCTCCATGTTTAAAGGCACTAGTTTACAAAACCTGACGGCCTGGGTTCAATTCTCCAGGTCCCGCAAAAGCCAGATGTACAAATTGGTGCATGCTTGTGGAGTGCGTTTGTAATGGCAGAGGCCCTGACTTGCCAACTCTCTCTCTTATCTCTCTCTGTAATAAATAAATTTTTTTAAATATAAAGAAATACATGCTGGGCGGGCATGGTGGTGCACACTTTTAATTCAAGCACTCAGGAGGCAGAGGTAGGAGGATCACCATGAGTTCAAGACTACCCTGAGACTCCATAGTGAACTCCAAGTCAGCCTGGACTAGAATGAGACCCTACCTTGAAAAATCAAAAAAAAAAAAAAAAAAAGTATATATATGCCATCATTTCCCCTTGCCATTTGAGTACAGCCAGGAATACACGAGATATATATATATCATATGTGTGTGTGTGTATATATATATATATATCATGTATTCCTGACTGTACTCAAATTTGCCATGTAGCAAAGGATGACTGAATTTCTGATCCTCCTGCCTCCACCTCCAGTGTGCTAGGATTACAGGCTTGCACCACTCAGTTTATGTGGTGCTAGAGATCAAGCCTCGGGCTTCATGTATACTAGGCACACACTTCAACTGAGCTACATTTCCAGCCTTCACCCACTTTTTCCTCCTATACAAGTCCTAATGAGGCTTGCCCCACTTAAATTCTGAGATGAGATCAGGCATATTCAGAATGGAATAGCTATAGACTCACCCACTTTTTCTAACTATAGTCCTCCCTTGTTTCCTCTGGAGAATTTGTTGGGTCCAGGACATCCTGTACACACCAAAACTCAAAATGCTTGTTATTTATTAAGAAAAGCATTAAGTTGAGCATGACTTACATAAGATGGCATAGTATTTGCAAAGAACTTACACATAGTCTTCTGTATACATTATCATCTACTTTTATTTCTTAGTACTATGTAAATGCTATGTAAAAAGTTGCTAATGCTGAGCTGGAGAGATGGCTTAGTGGTTAAGGCATGTTGCAGTCAGGTTCACATTGCTAGTAGAAATCACCCAACCAAGAGCAGATTGTGGGAAAAAGAGGTTTATTTTGGCTTACAGGCTCGAGGGGAGGCTCCATGATGGCAGGGGAAAATGATGGCATGAGCAGAGGATGGGCATCACCTCCTGACCAACATAAGGTGGACAAGAGGAACAGGAGAGTGTGCCAAACACTGGCAAGGGGAAGCTGGCTATAACACCCATAAGCCTGCCCACAACAATACACTCCCTCCAGGAGGCATTAGTTTCCACAATTCCAGTGATGTTCATACACCCCCATAGTCCAAGTTCTTTTAACTGAGCCATAATACCAAAAAATCCCCCCAAAACCCATAATGGCACAGAATAAACATTCACCCTCCAAAAGATGGCATTGGGCATAGCAAAGAAATACTCAAGCAATACATGATTTAAACAGGGCACATATCAAACTTTGTAGTTCCAAGTCCAACAACTCTAGCCAGTGACAAGTCTCTGGAGTTCCAATTCTGCCCCTCTAGCTAGGCTATTCACAGTCCTGGAAAACTTCATCTGGGGCCAGCAGCTTTCCTTAGCAGCCACCTTGTGGTCTTGGCATCTCCACTGCAATGCACAGGTCGTCCTCAAGCTCCATCAGGTCTCCATGCAGGCATCCAGCAAACCTGCTACTCACTGCCCATGGGCGTTTCCAAAACACAAGACCGTGTTGCAAACTCAGTGACCCTCTCTTTCCTGCTTTTCTTATACTCTTCAATATCAGGTAGAGTGCCAATTTGTTAATCTGGGGAGGGGGGACAGACTTTGAAGAACAGGACACTCCTTGAGCACTCAGGCTCCTTCAAAAGACTCTACATTCTTCCTATTGCCCCAGTGCAGGTCAGCTGGCCCAATCTCAAAGGTTGTAATCTATTGCAGCTGAATGGGCAGCAGTTCGCCCAAAGATTTTGTTTGTTTGTTTGTGTTTTTCCGTGCCATATCCTTCTGCTCACACCAGTTCATTTCTATGCAAAGCAACCCTGTACAAGTTCTCAGGACACAGGCATAACAAGCTTTTCACACAAACTGCTAGCCCAGTCCAAGCAGAGCTCTTTCTCACCCTCATAAGCCAAACCTCGCAGTCCATAGTTCTTACTGCATTCAGGTCTTTCTTCTCTGACCGGAATAATCCATCAAGTTGTACTTACAGCAGAGCGAGGCGGCTCTTAGGCCAAGGTTTCAAATCCTTCCACATTGCTCTTGAAAATCAGCTCCAAAAAGCCAAAGCCACACTGTCAGGCGTCTAGCAGCAATTCCACTCCTTGGTACCACTTTACTGTTGCAGTCAGGTTCACATTGCTGGTAGAAATCACCCAACCAAGAGCAGATTTTGGGAAAAGAGGTTTATTTTGGCTTACAGGCTCAAGGGGAAGCTCTACGATGGCAGGGGAAAACAATGGCATGAGCAGAGGGTAGACATCACCCCCTGACCAACATAAGATGGACAACAGGAACAGGAGAGTATGCCAAACACTGGCAAGGGAAAACTGGCTATAATACCCATAAACCTGCCCCCAACAATGCACTGCCTCCAAGAGGCATTAATTCCAAATCTACATCAGCTGCGAACCTAGTGTTCAGAACACCTAAGTGTATGGGGGACACTTGAATCAAACCACTACAAGTCACTTGCCTGTGAAGCCTAAGGACCCAGGTTCAATTCCCCAGTACCCATGTAGGCCAGATGCATAAGGTGGTCCATGCATCTGGAGTTTGTTTGCAGTGGCATGAGGCCCTGGCATACCTATTTTCTCTCTCTAATAAGTTACATAAAATAAAAAGAAATTTTTAAAAATTGCTAATGCTAAGCTGGGCATTGTGGCACACACCTTTAATCCCAGCACTTGGGAGGCAGAGGTAGGAGGATCGCCATGAGTTCAAGGCCACCCTGAGATGACAGAATTAATTCCAGGTCAGCCTGGACCAAAGTGAGACCCTACCTCGAGAAACAACAACAACAAAAAAAGTTGGTAGTGCTATTGATTAGAAAATAATCCCATGGGGGGAAATCTGTACATGTTCAGTTCAAAAGCGCCAACAATCATCTTAGTCCTTAGTACATAGAACACATCAAAAATATAACACTTCTAGGCCAGACATGGTGGTGTATGCCTTTAATCTCAGAGGTAGGAGGATCGCTGTGAGTTCAAGGCCACTCTGAGACTACATAGTGAATTCTAGGTCAGCCTAGGCTAGAACAAGACCCTACCTTGAAAAAAAATATTTCTAGAGCCAGGCATGGGAGTCTATCCCTTTTTTATTTTTATTTTTTTATTTTTTTGAGGTAGGATCTCACTCTAGCCCAGGCTGACCTGGAATTCACTATGTAGTCTCAGGCTAGCCTCAAATTCATGGCGATCCTCCTACCTCTGCCTCCCAAGTGCTGGGATTAGAGGCATGCGCCACCATGCTCAGTTGTGTATGCCTTTAAAATATATATTTAAAAAAACATATATATATATATATATATATATATATATTTATTTTTTTTTTTTTTTATTTTTATTTTTTTTAATTTGAGAGAGAGAGAGAATGGGCACACCAGGGCCTCTAGCCACCGTACATGAACTCCAGATGCATGTACCACCTTGTGCTTTACATGGGTACTGGGGAATCAAACCCTTGTCCTTGGGCTTTGTAGGCAAGTGTCTTAACTGCTGAGCCATCTCTCCAGGCTATAGTGTATGCCTTTAATCCCAGCATTCAAGAAGGAGAACCTGGAGTTTGAAGCTAGCTTTGGCTGTATAGCAAGGTATTGGCCCAGCCTGGGCTTCCTACTGTCAGAGAAAGAGAAGAAGGTAGAAGAAGAGAAAATAATGTAATGCTTCTTTTAAACCTGTGGCTGATTGAATCTTTAGATACAGAATCAAAACCCTTGACTAGTTATTTCCATCCCTGCTTGAAGGGTAATACTTAGGACAGGTTTGTATTGTTCAGGATCCATTTCAATGCCTGGTACATAATAAGCATAAAATAAAATATTTGTTACTGAACTGCCTCATATATGCACCCAGTTACAAAACGGAAACATTTTTTGGTGGCACTATATTTTTTGTTTTTTAATTTTTTTTTTGTTGTTATTTTTTTGAGGTAGTGTCTCACTCTAGCCCAGGCTGATGTGGAATTCACTATGTAGTCTCAGGATGGCCTCGAATTAACAACAATCCTCCTACCTCTGCCTCCTGGGATTAAAGGCGTGCCACCACACCCGGCTGACAACTTTTTTTTTAAAGTTACCACCATTAAGTCAGGCATGGTGATACAGGCCTTTAATACCAGCACTCGGGAGGCAGAAGTAGGAGGATTGCCGTGAGTTCGAGACTACATAGTGAATTTTAGGAGAGCCTGAGCTAGAGTGAAACCCTACCTCAAAAAAAAAAAAAAAAAAGTTGTCTTAGGTGGGCATGGTGGCATATACCTTTAATCCTAAACACTCAGCAGGCAGAGGTAGGAGGATTGCTATAAATTTGAGACCACCCTGAGACTACATAGTGAAGTCCATGTCAGCTTGGGTAAGAGCAAGACCCCACCTCAAAAAGAAAAAAAAAAAAAAAAATATATATATATATATATATATATATATATATATATATATATATATGCACACACACACACATACACACACACACACATATATATATACATACATACATATATATATATATATATCTGTCTGTCTGTCTGTCTGTCTTAATCTTTAGTACCAAACAGAGCTAGGTCTGAACCTTTGTTCCTTACTAATAGTGTAACTTTTTTTGTTTGTTTTTTTGAGGTTGGGTCTCACTCTAGCCCAGGCTGTCCTGGAATTCACTGCATAGTCTTAGGGTGGTCTCAAATTCATCATAATCCTCTTTACCTTTGCTTCCTGAGTGCTGGGATTAAAGGCATGCACCATCACCTATTAGCCTGGCTAATAGTGTAACTTTTGATAATTTACTCCACTGGTCTGACCCTTAACTTTCTTGGCTAAAAGAGAACAAAATAATAATGCCTAATATCTGTCCTTATAAGAAAAAGAGGTACATTTAAAAGAGTAAAAAGGTGTGTGGTGGCACACACCTTTAATTCCAGTATTCAGGAGGCAGAGATAGGATAACTGTTAGTTTGAAGCCAGCCTGGACTACAATGTGAATTTCAGGTCAGCCTGGGTTAGAGTGAGACCCTACCTGGAAAAAAAAAAATGACAGCCTAGAACATAAGTTGTGCCCAATGAATGTGTGCTCTCCTCGTTACTAGTTATCTCTAGATGGTGCATGGAGGAACTTACTTCTTGCTTCCTACTATATGCTCACTGTCCAGCATACGCTCAGTGCTAAAACATGTTGGGTCACTAACCATTGTGTGGAAGGATAGATGGATAGGCGAGTGGGCACATCCTGAAGGGCTGAGGCCCAAAGCGGAGAGCAGAATCCTCTCTGGGGATGAGGGTTAGGATTCCAGCCATGGGCAGGCCTGCCCTCAACACTGTTTTCCCTAGCAGGTTCGGGATGTACATTCCATTCCTGCAGCTGAACTGTGATCTTCGCAAGACAAACCTCTTCAGCCACATGACCTCCATGGGACCCCGAGAGGCCGTCAGCGGCCTGGCAAGAAGTCGGGACTACTTGCTGACTCTGCGAGAGACTTGGAAGCAACATACGCGACAGCTATATGGCCCAGAAGCCATGCCTACCCATGCCTGCTGCTTGTCACCCAGCCTCATTCGCAATGAAGTGGAGTTCCTCAAAATGGACTTCAACTGGCGCATGAAGGAAGTGCTTGTCAGCTCCATGCTGAGTGCCTATTATGTGGCCTTTGTGCCTGTCTGGTTTGTGAAGGTACACAGATCAACCCCAGGAGCCTAAGGGCCCGGGCCCTGCCCTCTGCTTGCTTAGATTACTTGCTTAGGTTTCTCTGTGGATTTGGATAGGACTTCTCTGGAATGATGATAACAAGCCTCTGAAAGGAAATGATCTGTCCCAGGTCTCCTAGTCAACAAGGAAGACATCGCATGTCCATGGCTGCTTAGACACAGGCATATCACTGTCCTCCTTTTTCATTAAGTAGATTCATCCAGATCCAAGTGATGTCAAACCCTGTGCTCACTCTCTTTCTTATGCAGCCTCTTGGGAAGGTACCTCTGGAGCCATGGTAGACTTGAAACATTACTCCAGAATGCACTTTAAAGAGTGGAGGTTGAGCACCTCCAGCATGCTCAGAACTTTCATTGCATTAAATCCTCCTAAGCTGGGAGCACTTGGGAGGCAGAGGGAGGAGGATCACTGTGAACTCAAGGCCAACCTGAGATTGCAGATTGAGTTCTAGGTCAGCTTGGGCTAGAGTAAGAGTCTACCTTGAAAAAACAACCAAATAAAAAACCCTTCTAAGCCTGGCATGGTGGCACATGCCTTTAATCCCAGCACTTGGGAGGCAGATGTAGGAGGATATCTGTGAGTTTGAAGCCACCCTGAGACTACATAGTGAATTCCAGGTCAGTCTGGGCTAGAGTGAGACCCTACCTCAGAAAAAAAACAAAAACAAATTCTTCCAAGGCCTCTCACAGTTGCTTGATGGTTCCTCTTATCATGTAACTGATAAGGAAAGTAAAGCACACACAAGTTAATTGGCTTGCCTATAATCACAAAGTTAGTGGGGTACACCACAGCCCAGATTTGATCTTGGCTCCCAGAGCATGCTCTGGCTTAATGGAGAGGGCTGTGGGAGTAATGTTTCTTTGTAAAAATTGGTGGGTATATGTCTAAACTGCCATTGATAGGTACTTGATTGTTGGTTTCAAGCCATCCTAAAGTCTCTTCAGGACTTTCCTAACTTTTAAGGCAGGTAGAATGAGGAAAGAAAAAGAGGCACCCCAAAACCTGACCCAACTCCTGCTCTCCTCAGAATACACATTACTATGACAAGCGTTGGTCCTGTGAGCTCTTCCTGCTGGTGTCCATCAGCACCTCAGTGATCCTCATGCAGCACCTGCTCCCTGCCAGCTACTGTGACCTGCTACACAAGGCCGCTGCCCATCTGGGCTGCTGGCAGAAGGTGGACCCAGCTCTTTGCTCCAATGTGCTGCAGCACCCGTGAGTTCTCCTACTCTACTTTGCCTGGTCAGGGTCTGAAGTCACTTACCCTCTTGCTCATTAGCTTAGTCAGCCAGCCAACAAGTATTTATTAAGCTTGTCTCGCATATTAGGCCTTGTGTCCAGAGAAGGGGGTGGTGTTCCTTGTCCTTGGGGAGCATGCAGTATACTGGAGATGGGAGGAGAGAGTTGGCAATACATGGACTCATTGCATTGACTTCCTCATTCATTGACTTATTTTATCTACTCATTGACTGACTTACTCATGCATGCATTTTGTCTTCATTCATTGCTTCATTCTCCTCTTACTTGGTAACTCATCCCCTCAGCCATTAGACTGCCTGCTCCTTTAGTAGACATTACTTCTACCTAATCCACACCAGACCTGGTGCTCTGAAGCAGGCAGAGGAGTGTGCTCTTTGATCTGTGAGCTGTGAAGAGCCATAGAGGACCTTGAACAGCAGAAGGGCCCATTCCAAGGTGTGCTTTAGAAACATCAGTCAGCACAGGATACAGTGCTCTGTTAGCTGATAGTAAATCCTGTGCAGGGAAGGAGGCCTCAGGGCAGAAATGACAGGTGAAATTCTTAACAAGTTCACAGGCCAGGTACAGTTAAGTAAGGTGGAAGAGGCTGCAGGCTTGTCCTGTACCCTGCTGAGCAACCTTGGGGTACGGGGCTGTCCTTTAGCCTCCATCATTCTTCATTGATATTCTTAAAGCCCTTTATCTGAGTACTTTTTACCCCCACTATAATTTTTCTGTCCATTATGCCTTCATTTAATGAGAAACTCTCAAGGCCAGAACTACCTTTGAGTCACATCTGAGTCTCAGGCCCAGGACACAGCCTGGCAAAGAGGAGACCCCTAAATCAGGTTTGTAGAAGGAAGCCCAGCAAACAGCAAAAACACAATGGAGATGACAGAAGCCAAGTGTCCTCCTGTTGGCCTTCATTGCCAATCAGGGTCTTTTTCATACTCTGTCCAAGTGTCCAGAAAAGTGATTGGCCTTGCCAGGTGGGCCAAAAGGGGGCTTGGCTTTGTGCTCTGAAGGGTTGGGAAGAGTGGAAAACTGAATGTGAGAACAAACCTGCCTGTCTGTAGCTCACTAAGGTCCACAGATAAGACAAGACTTCTTCACATGGCTTCCTGGCTGATGAGCCATTTTTGCCTCATCTCTTACTGCATCCCACCTCATACTTTGCTCTAGCCAGGGCAAGCCTCTTTGCATCCTCATATCCTTTTTGCATTTCTATATCCAGGCTTTTGCCCGTGATGTACCTTTTGCTTGGAATACCCTTTCTGTCCCCCTTTTCCTAGTTCCTAGTTGGGGTCTTTCCTGTCTATCCTTTGGCACTTTGCTTCCTCCAGAAACATTCCCCTGACCACCAAGGATGGGTTCAGTGCTCTCCCCTACAAAGGATTTCTGTATTCAGTGTCCTGTAATACCTGTGCTTACTGTTTTCTGCTCTTTGCTTAGTTTCCTGTCATTCCAGGACTAAAAGCTCCTGGAGGTCTGTATAGCACTCACCCAGTTGTCTCCTTTCTTGGCTTATGATGGGTACACTGGTGTTTTTCTTTCTTTCTTTCTTTTATTTTATTTTATTTATTTGAGAGAGAGAGAGAGGCAGACAGAGAGAACGGGTACTCCAGGGCCTCTCACCACTGTAAATGAGCTCTAGACGCATATACCACCTTGTGCATCTGGCTTACATGGGTCCTGGGGAATCGAATCTGAGTCCTTTGGCTTTGTTAGGCCAACGCCTTAACTACTAAGCCATCTCTCTCACTCTAGCCCTGGAACTTACTATGTCTCCACAGCTGGCCTTGATCGCATAGCCATCCTACTACCTTAGGCTCCTCAGTGCTAGGATTAAAGGCATGTGCCAGCCAGCTGAATGGTGCACACCTTTAATTCCAGCACTCAGGAGGCAGAGGTAGGAGGATCAATGTGAGTTTGAGACCAACCTGAGACTACATAGTGAATTCCAGGTCAGCCTGGGCTAGAGTGAGACCCTACCTCAAAAAAACAACAACAAAAACTTCTCATAGACAAACAAATTATAAAATAAAAAGCCAGGCGTGGTGGCACACACCTTTAATACCAGCACTCGGGAGGCAGAGGGTAGGAGGATCACCATGAGTTTGAGGCCACCCTGAAACTATGTAGTGAATTCCAGGTCAGCCTGGGCTAGAGTGAGACCCTAGCTCGAAAAAACAAAATAATAATAAATAAAAAATAAATTTAGGGCTGGAGAGATTGTTTAGCAGTTAACGTGCTTGTCTGGAAAGCCTAAATGACCTGGGTTCAGTTCCCCAATACCCACATAAAGCCATGTGCACAATGTGGCACATGCATCTAGAGTTCTTTTGCAGTGGCTAGAGGCCCTGGCACGCCCATTCTTTCTGTCTGTCTGCTTGCTCTCACTTGCTCGTGCCCTCTCTCCCTCTCCCTCTCCCTCTCCCTCTCTCTCTCTCTCTCTCTCTCTCTCTCTCTCTCTGCTTGCAAATAAAAATTTAAAAAAATATATTCTCATGGTCATTCCCAGTGACACTGCTCTCCACAAATCACAACCTTTCTTTCTCCATAAGTTAGTTTTCCCTATGTTACAGCTTCATATAAGTGAAATCATAAGTAGATTCTCTTGTGTTCAGCTACTTTCATTCAGCATTGTACATGGCATAATCAGTTTTTTGCGTGTGTGTGTGTGTGTGTGTGTGTGTGTGTGTGTGTGAAAAGCACATGTAGTGTGGTATGTGATGTCTTGGGTACAGTATGCATATGTGGGTGGGGTGTAGGTACACAAGTACTATGTGTGCCTTTGTGGAGCCCAGAGGAGAATATAGGATGTCTTTCTCTTTTCACTCATATACCTGTTTCCTGTAGAGGAAGTCTCTCACTCAACCCAGACCTGCTGTTTTCTTAGTGCCCCTTCCCTGCCCCCAGCCCTGTCAGCAAGCCGCAGTGATTCTCAGTTCTCTGCCCTCTTCACCTGCAAGACTGGGGTTATAAACGTGTGGGTATGCCCAGATGCTTATGTGGGTGCTGCGGAATCAAACTCAGATAGTCTCAGACTCTCGTGCTTACACAGCAATCACTCTTTCCTGCTGAGCCATCTCCCCAGCTCCATAACTAGTTTTTGTTTGTTTGCTTGCCCCAGGGCCTCCAGCCACTGTAAATGAGCACCAGATACATGCGCCCCCTTATGCATCTGGCTTACGTGGGTCCTGGAGAATCAAACCCATACTCTTTGGCTTTGCAGGCAAACGTCTTAACCACTTAGCCATCTCTCCAGCCCCTAGTTTTTTCTTTTTCTTCATTTATTTGTTTGAGAAAGAGAGGCAGATAGAGGAAAAAATGGGCACACTAGGGCCTCTAGCCACTGCAAATGAAGTACTTTTTAGGTGAGTAAATTAATGAGACAGGAGTATAAGTTAGAAGGGAGCTGCTTATAGGCTACAGTTCTCAGTCTGTAGCTCAGGACGATTGAGGTCCCTGGGAATCGCACAGGACATTGGAAAAAAACTTACTGGTCTCATTCAGCATCTCAGTGCCAAGCTTTGTGGTATGCTGGAACACAGGCATGAATTAGACACTGCCCCCTTCCTAAAGGAGGGGTACAGACAGGGAAACAAATAAATGGCAAACATTGGGGAATGCGGACAGGTAGCAGGAGGTTCAAGGAACAATAAAATGATTCTGAGTTCTCCAGAATTTGAGGAAGGCTTTCTGGAGGATCCTAGGTTTTTCAAAGATGATGAAGAGCTTGTCAGAATTTTATTTGGAGGGGCAATTTATGCAGAGATGTAAACATTACAGTGAGAGGCAATGAAAGCCAAGGACCTCAAGAAGTCATGTCAAATCCAGGAGGCCTTCAGTACGTTTTTAAGGAAAGTGTGGTCAGCCTCATTATATCTTATGGATACAACCCAGGTAGCTGTGTGATGGACCCATTGGAGGTTAAAGTTGAGACCAGGTGAAACAAATTTACCTAGAGTGGGAAAAGACTTTTCCTAATAATCCCTCAGCCCCATGGTTCCCAGTGCAGTGGTTCTTGTCCCATTTTACAGAGGAGGCAGCTGTGACACAGAAAAGTCATTCTGTCTGAGTGATAAAAATGGGAGTAGAGCCCTAGTGTTCACCTTCTGCTCAGTTTTTTAATGCCCATTTTCATGTGTGAGCTGAGGATAAAAGATACTCTTGGACTATGCCTCCAGGTGGACTGAAGAATGCATGTGGCCACAGGGTGTGCTGGTGAAGCACAGCAAGAATGTCTACAAAGCAGTGGGCCACTACAACGTGGCCATCCCCTCCGATGTCTCCCACTTCCGTTTCCATGTGAGTCTCTTTCCCTGGGAAGGAGGGTGGGACCTGATACAGAGGGCTGGGAGTGGATACATTCAGAAGGGAGGAAGATGATGGCACTATAAGAAAGCTGCTTTCAGTATTTCCCTAACCCAAAGGAAGACACATCCAGCTTATTTGCTAGCAGATCCTTCAGAACATTGGGCAGAGCAGGAGAACATACAGTGAAGGAAGGGGTTTTTGATAGTGAAGACAACATTGATCATCCCGTGCTGCATGCCAGCCATTGTAGGACACATTTCTGGTGCATGCTCCCATCAGTCTTGCCCAGAACTTGTGTGTGAGAGATTTGCCAGACCTATCCCTGTTTTCAGATACTGAAATTGGCTTAGAGAGTTGAGGTTATTCAAGGTGCCTTACTGGAAAACTTGAGAATTGATGCAAATAGCTCATGTGGAAAAGAGGTAATCAGCCGGCCGAGGTGGCACACACCTTTAGCCCCAGCACTTGGGAGGCAGAGGAAGGAGGAGCGCAGTGAGTTCAAGGATAAAGAAAAAAGTCATTGGAGCCGGGCGTGGTGGCGCACGCCTTTAATCCCAGCACTTGGAAGGCAGAGGTAGGAGGATCGCTGTGAGTTTGAGGCTACCCTGAGACTACATAACTAATTCCAGGTCAGCCTGGGCCAGAGTGAGACCCTACCTCAAAAAAAAAAAAAAAAAAGTCATTGGTTTGAGCTGTTAGCTTCATTTAGCAGTTAGAAGTATAAGGCTCAGAGAACGAAGGGATTCTGCTGACACTTGTAGCCCGTCAGTCCAGAGCTAAGCCTGGCACCCTGTTCTTATGAACTCCGTTTCCTGTAATCTTTCCTCTCATCCTGTTACCATTCTTCAGGCACAGAGTCTTTGGCCCTTCAGACTGAGCTCCCTAGATACACTGAGTGTTCTTTTCTAAGCAAGTGCCTGGAACTGCTGAGCCATCTCCCTAGCTGTTGAGCATGGTTTTGAACTTAGTACAAAAATTTTTTTTTTGAGTTCTACATGCCTCCTCTGAAATACCTGTTAGAGGAAGGTGCTGCCATGTCTTCTAGAAGCTTCCAGCTTAAGTAGAGATGCTACACAGGAGGTAGGTGTTTTCAGCCTATCAGGTCTATAATAATTTCCCATACTTTTGATACCTAGCAACTCAAATAATTAAATAGCTTTCCATAGTGATGACATAAGATTTTTGCTGGGTATATAGCCTTGTACCTGGGTTCAAATCTCAGCACTTCAAAAAACAAACAAAATGAGATTCTGTTTTCTTTAGGCACAACAATACTCCAGAGGTTGACACATAAAAAGTTGATTTGGGGTCAGAAAAGAGTTTGAAATAGTGAGCAAGCCCTCTCAAGAAGGGCTTTCTTCCCATCTTGGAAAACAAACCCCATCTTGTAAAAGAAAAACAGCTCATGCCTTTAATCCTTTAATTTACTTAAATCTTTAATTTTGGCAGAGGTAGGAGGATCACCATGAGTTAGTCAAGGCCACCCTGAGAATACATAGTGAATTCCAGGTCAGCCTGGACTAGAGTGAAACTCTTATCTCAAAAAAAAAAGTCAGATGTGATGGCACATGCCTTTAATCCCAGCACTTGTGAGACAGAGGTAGGAGGGTAGCAGTGAGTTCAAGGCTACCCTGAGATGACATAGTGAATTCCAGGTCAGCTTGGACTAGAATGAAACCCTACCTCTTAAAACCAAACAAAAGAAGGGCTTTCTGGAGAAGGCAGAACTATCTTAAACAGCTTGTGTGGAAATAGCACCCCTGTCAGGAGAACACAAGCAAAGGCAGATGAGATAGCAGAGTTGATGCTCACCCCTACCAAGTTTTCCTCCCCACCCAAGTATGCATGGAGCCCCAAGAGCAAGAGTATGTCCCCTTCACTGCCCACTAAGACAATCTCCTACCCCACCCAAGAAGCAGATTTCTGGAACATACTTCTGGTCCATGCCTACCTTTTCCTGGTAGTTCTTTTTCAGCAAGCCCCTGAGGATCCTCAACATCCTCCTGCTGCTGGAGGGCGCTGTCATTGTCTACCAGCTGTACTCCTTAATGTCCTCTGAAAAGTGGCACCAGACCATCTCACTTGCCCTCATCCTCTTCAGTAACTACTATGCCTTCTTCAAGCTGCTGCGAGATCGCCTCGTACTGGGCAAAGCCTACTCATACTCAGCCAGTCCCCAGAGAGACCTGGACCACCGGTTCTCCTGAGCCCCAGGGTAATCCCAGGGACAGCAGCATCCAGGCTTCACCCAGGGGCCTCCTGGCCAGGGGCTGTTGGGGAGGGTTGGGGGGAATGGGCAAAAAAGAAAAAAAAAAAAAGACAAAAAATTCCACCAGAGCTTTGTATTTTTGTTACGTACTATTTCTTTCTTTGATAATTGATGTTATAAGAGGAAAAAAAAATCTTATTTTTATACTCCCAACAAGCTGGTGTCCTGTGGTTCTTTCTCTTGTTCTTGCCTGTCAGGCAGATAGAAGTGTGAGATTCTGGGCTGCAAGCTCCTCATATGGCTTCTGTGGGTTCTGCCATCTCCATTGAACAGGAAATAAGACACCAGAGGCCATGGTAGCTGTGGATGCTGCTGCTAACCGAACACTCCTTGTGTACCAGACATTGCTGTGTGTACTTCAGGCCTTGTCATCTTAGCTTTGACAACCAGAGGAAAAAGTGTTTTGTCACTCCTTCTGATGAACTGGAACTTAAAGAAATTCTTAAAGAAATTCTGGTGACTTGCCTATAGTAGCACAGCTACAACATGGTAGAGCTGTGCGTTAATAAAAGTCCTGTGGGACTGGTGAAATGGCTTAGCAGTTAAAGCACTTACCTTTGAAGCCTAAGGATCCAGGTTCAGTTCCCCAGTACTCATACAAGCCAGATGCATTAGGTGGTGCATGTGTATGGAGTTTATTTGCAGTGGCTAGAGGCCTTAGCATGCCCATTCTCTGCCTCTCCCTCTCTGTCTCTGCCTCTTTCTCACTTACTCCCTCCCAAATAAACAAATAAATTATATATATATATATATATATATATATATATATAATTTTTTTTAACATCTTCTGATGGCCAGGCATGGTGGCACAGGCCTTTAATCCCTGCATTTGGGAGGTAGATGTAGGAGGATCACCATGAATTTGAAGCCAGCCTAAGACTACATAGTAAATTCCAGGTCAGCCTGAGCCAGAGAGAGAGAGAGAGAGAGAGAGAGAGGGACCCTACCTCAAAAAGAAAAAAAAATCCTCTAAAAGAGGACATTCTCACAGCCAGGCATGGTGGCACACACCTTTAATCCCAGCACTTGGGAGGCAGAGGTAGGATTGCTATGAGTTCAAGGCCACCCTGAGACTACATAGTGAATTCCAGGTCAGCCTGGGCTAGAGAGAGACCCTACCTCAAAAAACAAACACACACACGCACACACAAAGAGGACACTCTCCTCCTGTCCTAGAAGATTATGATGTCTTTCTTCTCACAGCATGTGTCACCACCGCCCTGCTCTCTGTGTCAGATAATGTGCCAGTGCCAGAGCGCAGAAGCAAGCAACAATGCATTGGGAACATTATGGAGCTGCACAGGGGTTCTAGGTGTGGTGGCTCACTCCTTTAATCCCAGCACTTGGGAGGCAGAGGACCCATGTAAGCCAGATGTACAAGGTAGTGCATGTTGGTTTGCAGTGGCTAGAAGCCCTGGTATACCCATTCTCCCTCCCTTCCTCTCCCCCCCCACCTTTCTTTCTCTGAAATAAAAATTAAATGTAAAAAAAAATAAGCCACACATAGAAGAGAATGTGGATGCTCTCTGCTTACCTTGGCACAAGAAATAGTCTGAACTGGGACTACAAAAATGGCCAGTACATAAAAGCATTTGCAGCACAAGACTAGGAGCCTGGGCTCGATTCCTTGCACCACACAGAAAAAAAAAAGTATAAAAACCGAACAAATCAGCCCAGCATGGTGGTATACGCCTTCAATCCCAGCACTCGAGAGGCAGGCATAGGATTGCTACTGAGACTACATAGTAAATTCCAGGTCAGCCTGGTCTGCAACAAGACCCTACCTCTAAAATAAATCAATAATCTGGAATAGTCTGATTTGTACTAATCACTTCATAAGTGGGCAAGAGGAGGAAAGCATTCTAGTGGGAAAAAAGAGGATAGCACACGGGTTTGGAATACCTAGGTGTCTTGGGAGAGGGTAAGTGGAACATTGCTCCTACAAGAATAAGGAAGAATAAGTTGGGCTGGAGAGATGGCTTAGTGGTTAAGCACTTGCCTGTGAAGCCTAAGGACCCCGGTTTGAGGCTCGGTTCCCCAGGTCCCACGTTAGCCAGATGCACAAGGGGGCACACGCGTCTGGAGTTCGTTTGCAGAGGCTGGAAGCCCTGGCGCACCCATTCTCTCTCTCTCCCTCTATCTCTCTTTCTCTCTGTGTCTGTTGCTCTCAAATAAATAAATAAATAAAAGGGTCTTTCTTTGACTTTAAAAAAAAAAAAAGAATAAGGAAGAATAAGGTAAGGAAAATAAAGAGGTACTATCTGTAGAAAGATCTACAGAGGCTAGAAGGAGGGAGCTATCTTTAGGCTAGCTAGTGCGAGTACTCCAAGTGCTAGAATGGAAACAGTTGTTTGGAGAGTCGCCTGGCTCCTGCAGACATAGGCTGTAGTTCTCTGAGACTTCAAGAAGAGCTACAGTTAGGGAAAGAGAGACACATCTTGGGAGCAAATCAAGAATAGGAAGGTCTGGGCTGGAGACATGGCTTAGTGGATTAGGTACTTGCCTCCAAAGCCATGTTCTACTCTAGATCCCACATTAGCCAGGTGTGCAAACGTGAGGGAGCCAAGCGCAAGGTTGCATATGCCCACTAGGTGGCACAAGCATCAGAGTTTGATTGCAGTCGTTGAGGCCCTGGCACACCAATTCTTTATCCTCTCTGTCTAAAAGAATAGAAAGGTCTAAGAAAAACAGAACAATTTAGGAGCAGAAAGAATAGATACCCTGACTGGAAAGACAATCTAAATTGATTTTGAAAGTAAGCAGTTTGTTGCTTGGTTAAGGAAGGTTAGGGATAGAACTAGATTCCAATCAGAGGGAACAGCATATACAAAAACACAAGAGAAGATAGGATCCTGTTTGAGGAAAAAGTGGTTCCTCAAACATGGTTGGAGCCTGTATTCTCTGGTGGGAAGTGGCCCAAAAAGCTGGTAAGGACCAGCTTGTCTGCCATATTGGGAATGTCTGGGCATCACTAAGAGCAGGCAGTGGGAAGTTGCTAGGCAAAGGAATGACACCAAAGTCCCTGTTATTTTTTTTTAACTTTTTTTTTTTTTTTTGAGGGGAGTAGGCTGACCTGAAATTCACTATGTAGTCTTGGTGGCCTCGAACTCACTGTGATCCTCCTTCCTCTGCCTCCTGAGTGCTGGGATTAAAGGTGTGTGCCACCATGCTTGGACCTTTTATTTTTTTAAAGTTTTTCTTTTTAATTTGAGAGCAACACAGAAAGAGACACACAGAGAGAGAATGGGCACTCCAGGGCCTCCAGCTACTACAAACCAACTCCAGATGTGTGCACCCCCTTGTGCATCTGGCTAACGTGGCTCCTGGGGAATCGAGCCTCAAACTGGGGTCCTTAGGCTTCACAGGCAAGCGCTTAACCGCTAAGCCATCTCTCCAGCCCATGCTTGGGCCTTTTAACGATTTTTTTAAATAGACTTTTATATTTTTTTCAGATTTTTATTAACAACTTCCATGATTATAAAAAACATCCCATGGTAGGCCAGGTGTGGTGGCGCACGCTTTTTTTTTTTTTTTCACTGCATCATCAATTTTATTTACTATTATTTTGGCGCTTGCTTTTTATCCCAGCATTTGGGAGGCAGAGGTAGGAGGATCGCTGTGAGTTCGAAGCCAACCTGAGAGTACATAGTGAATTCCAGGTCAGCCTAAGCTAGAGACCCTACCTCAAAAAACCAAAAAAAAAAAAAACAAAAACATAAAACCTCCCATGGTAATATCTTCCCTTCCCCCAACAATATTTTTATTTATTGGTAAGAAGAGGGGGTGTGCCAGGTCCTCTAGCCACTGCAAATGAACACACCAGATTCATAAACCACTTTGTGCATTTGGCATTACATGAGTATTGGGGAATCGAACTTCTGTTGTTAGGTTTTTCAGTCAAGAGCTTTAACTGCTGAGCCATCTCTCCAGCCGAGGTTCTCCCTTTCCCTCCCCCCTTCTCTCTCCATCTCTCTCTCTCTCTCTCTTTCTTTTTCAAGGTAGGGTTTCACTCTATTCCAGGCTGACCTGGAATTCACTATGTAGTCTTCGGGTGGCCTTGAACTCACGGTGATCCTCCTACCTCTGCCTACTGAGTGCTGGGATTAAAGACATGCACCACCATGCCTGGCTCTCTTTTTATATTGTTTATGTTTTTAGTTTTTAGAGGTAAGGTCTCACTCTAGCCTAGGCTGACCTGGAAATTACTATGTAGTCTCAGGGTGGCCTGGAATTCTCAGTGATCCTCCTACCTCTGTTTCCTGAGTATTGAAATTAAAGGATTGCACCAACATGTCCAGCTAGTCATAGAATTTGATTTGAGTTTCCCTTAATGGGCCAGACACATAAGAAGAGTTGTTAGTTTGTAATGATAGGCTCTCTTTCTGTTTTCAATTTTTTTCCTTCCAGTTGTTTTAATAGGTATGCAAAGGTGTTTCTTTGTTTTGCTTTTTCCTTGTGTGAGGTATATGCATGTGTATATTCCCATGCTTTCTTTCGCCTGTGGCAAGGTGCACTTGCCTGCAGTGGCCTTAGGCAAATGTTGGAGTCCAGCTCACTCTATTTCAATCTTTCTGTTTTGTTTATTGTTTTTTGTTTTCCCAGATAGGGTCTCATAATAGCTTAGGGCCACCTGGAATTCACTATGTAAACTCAGGGTGGCCTTGAACTCTTGGTGATCCTCTTACCTCTGCCTCCCAAGTGCTGGGATTAAAGGCGTGTGCTACCATGTCCAGCTTTTTTTTTGAGGTAAGGCCTCACTAAGCCCCAGGTTGAACTGGAACTCTGTAGTTCCAGTCTAGGCTGTCCTCAAACTCACATAGATCCTCTTACCTCCGCATCTTGAGTGCTGGGGTAAAGGTGTGGTTCAGTTTCTTCCAAACATTCCTATTTGAGCCAGGTTCTCTTATTGATCCCAGAGTTTGCTGATTTTGTGCAAACCCCAGCAATTATTGGGTCTCTGCTCCACTACAGGACTAGGGTTATAGACACAAGTGGCCACTCCTAGATTTTTGTTTGTTTGTTTTATTTTTACTTATTTATTTGAGAGCGACAGACAGAGAGAAAGGAGAGTGGGCATGCCAGGGCCTCCAGCCACTGCAAATGAACTCCAGATGCGTGCACCCGCTTGTGCATCTGGCTAACATGGGTCTTGGGGAATCGAGCCTTGAACCAGGGCCCTTAGGCTTCACAGGCAAGCGCTTAACCGCTAAGCCATCTCTCCAGCCCCACTCCTAGAAATTTATGTGGCTCCTGGAGATCTAACTCAAAAGGTTTCTCAACACTTGGGAGGCAGAGATAGGAGGATCACTGTGAGTTTGAGGCTGCTCTGAAACTACATAGTGAATTCCAGGTCAGCATGAGCTAGCATGAGATGCTACCTAGGAAAAAAAAAAAGAAAGAGAGCAAAAAATAAGTCTTTCAGGCCCTCATGCTTGTACAGGAAATGCTTGTAACCACTGAGCAATCTCTTCAGCCCTTATCAGGTCATTTTGGGACTACTGGTCTGTGTGTTCAGGTGACGGCTGGCAATTGGCATGTTATTATGCAAAAAGAGAGGTCTTGGGCTGGAGAAATGGCTTAGCAATTAAGGCACTTGCCTGCAAAGCCAAAGAACCCAAGTTTGAGTCCCCAGTACCCACGTAAAGCCAGATGCACGAGTTCATTTGCAGTGGCTAGAGGTCCTGGCATGCCCATTCTCTCTGCCTCTCAAACAAATTAAATTAAAAAAGATCCTTTTTTTTTCGAGGTAGGGTTTCACTCTAGCCTAGGCTGACTGGAATTCACTGTGTAGTCTCAGGGTGGCCTCAAACTCATAACAATGCTACTACCTCTGACTCCCAAATGCTAGGATTAAAGGTGTGCGCCACCTTGCCTGGCTAAAAAAAAAAAAAAAAAAAACTTAAAAAAAACAAAAAAAGACTTAAAACATACTTAAATCATTTAGAGAGGGGGAAGTGATTTGCTTAAGGTGGCGCATGCATCTGGAGTTCGTTTACAGTGGCTGGAGGCCCTGCCACACCCATTCTCTCTCTCTGTCTGTGTCTCTTTCTCTGTCTGTCGCTCTCAGATAAATAAAAATAAACAAAAATTAAAAAGAAAAGAGAGGCTCAATAGGTATCAGCTACAAATTCCTTGATTCAAAAAGACAGGTGAACATTCAGCCTCAATTTCCTCATCACTAAAAAGGGAGTTTACAAACAGGTGTGGTGGCTCACACTTTAAAAAATATATATTTTATTTTTATTTATTTGAAAAAGAGGGAGAGAGAGAGAGAGAATGAGAGCACCAGGGCCTCTAGCCATTGCAGATGAACTTCAAGCAGGGCGTGGTGGCGCACGCCTTTAATCCCAGCAGTCGGGAGGCAGAGGTAGGAGGATTGCCATGAGTTCGAGGCCACCCTGAGATTCCATAGTGAATTCCAGGTCAGCCTGGGCTAGAGTGAGACCCTACCTCGAAAAACCAAAAAACAACAACAACAAAAAAAAAGAAAAAAAAAAAAAAGCAAATGAACTTCAGATGCATGCGCCTTCTTGTGCATCTGGCTAACGTGGGTCCTAGGGAATGGAGCCTTCAGGCAAGCGCTTAACCACTAAGCCATCTCTCCAGCCCATTTTCTCTTATTTCTATAATCTTAAGCAAATCACTTCCCCCTCTCTAAATGATTTTTTAAAGTATTTTATTTATTTATTTATATGAGAGATAGAGAAAGAAAGAGTGATCCAGGGCCTCCAGCTACTGCAAACGAACTCCAGATGCATGCGCCACCTTATGCATCTGGCTTACATGGTTCTTAGAGAGTAAAACCTGGATTCTTTGGCTTTGCAGGCAAACGCCTTAACCGCTAAGCCATCTTTAAAGCTCCTCTAAATGATTTCTTATTCATTTAGGATATGAAAGAAAGAGATAAGGTTCTGGGAGAAAAAAAAAAAAAAAATCTGAGGAATTTAGCCTCATAAGAAAAAAGGCGTACTACCAGGCTGGGCGCCAGAAACAGCTAAGAATCTGACAGCTTAACTTTCTTAAGAACATATCCCTTCTACTCTCCCTCCAGCCACATCTTTCATATCCCCCTTCTCTACTCCCCACCTCTAGTTGGTGGCGTTCTCTTTAAACGCGAGCCTTTGGCGTCATCTCGAAGAGGAAGGGGCGGTGACGGGCCAGTGCGCGTTTCGTACGGAGTAGAGTGTTATGTCCCCTTCGGGTTGCCGTCCCGTAGGTCCGCCATATTGTCTGCTGAAGCTGCCGCTGAAGCTATCGCTGTGGCCGCCGCCAAGTGTGAGCGAGCGGAGCCGCGATGGGTGAGTAAAGCGTCCGGGGCAGCTTGGGTGCTCAGGCTGAGGTGTCGAGGCGTAGGGCCTGGAGAAAGCCTGTCTGCGGTCTGAAGAGGAGGTCTGACGTTCTCAGCGAGGCCCGGAGAGAGAAACCAGGTCGGGAGCGCACGTCAGGCCAGTTTGGGGACCGGAGTAGGGCCGCGCGGGGAGTAGACCTGCGGGCTTGTTTCCGGGGACACCTTGGCACACCTGAGGCCCCCACGTGGTGGCCTCGAGCCGGAGCTCGCGCCGTCCTGAGGTTAGGAAGGAGCCCGTACCCCCCGCCCCGCGCGGGCTCTGGGGCTCCGGGCGGCAGGCCTGGACGCCGCCGAGGGAGGGAGCCTCCTCCTTTCTCCCGGGGAGTAGCTGGCCCACGTACGCCGTGCGGCAAGGAAGAGTCCTCGTGCGACGAAGGGCGCCACGTAAAGCCAGCCCCGGACCGGTAACTAGGGACAAGCCAGGTCGAGGGCAGCCTGGGCGGCTCTGAAGGCCCGGAGAACATCCCGAGGCGGGGCGGAAACGGGGTGGCTCGGTTGGACTTCAGTGACAGCTCCCCACAGGGTTAGAAAGACGGAGGCTGAGACCTGCGCATGGACAGGTCAAGAAACTTGAGGTTTCTGAGCCAGCGCTGGTTAAGAGAAAAGGAGAGACCTGTTGATCTTTTTGAGAAGACTCCGGATAGCCAAGGCCTTTGCCCATGAGAATACATAACGATGGTGAAGTCTTTGAATTTAGAGACAAATTCGGCGTTGGTAATTTCTCTGCATCTCTAAAAGCTGTTAAGTTTGCGCATCTGTACGCAGGCGTTGTTCTGACTGCTTTACAAGTATAATTTATCTAATTTACAGTCTAATGGGATAGGTGCTGGTGTTATTCCTTTTTTACAGATGGGAAAACTGAGGCTTAGAGTGGTAAAGTAATTTACCCAAGGTCATACAGTTAGTAACTGAACTAGGATGATCACTCTTGGGCTCCAGCATGCAGCTTTTTAGTGCCTGGCCCTCTAGTGGTTAGGCTGCAAGGTGTGTTTTGTTGGAGACCCAGTTTGAATTCTTAAAAAAAAAAATTATTTGCATGTGTGTGTGGGCCCACCAAGGTCTCTTCTTACTGTCTGAGAATTGAACCCAGGCTGACAGACTTTTGCAAGCAAGTCCCTTTAAGTGTTGAGCCATCTCCCTAGCCCCTCAGTTTGAATTCTTTACTAAATGACCTGAAAAGGTTCCTTCCAAGTGAATTGTTGACCTCACCTGTTGTGGGAGTGGCACCTAAATGCAATTTTAAACCTTTTGTATGATCTCTGACCCTGAGGAAATAAATTATTCCCTTGAGCTGACTGTCAATGACTTTAGAATCAGATCTGCTATTAAAATCGAGCCTGCCACTTTCTCACGCTCAACCAGAGAAGCCACTTGATTGACAGATTACAATACATACAGAAAGCGTGTTGCACAGTCAATATTTCCCTCCATTTCTGAGCTTCAGTGTTATCAAGGTTTTTGGAGTATAAATAAGATAATGCAGTGTTTGTAGCCTAATGAGGCTTCTGTAACACCAAGACATTCTTTTTTTTTTTTTTTTTTTTTGCTCCAGCCCAAGCTGCTCTGGATTTCACTCTAGTCTCATGGTGGCCTTGAACTCACATCCTTCCTCCTACCTCAGCCTCTCTAGTGCTGGGATTAAAGGCTTGTGCCCAGTTTATGACAATCTTTTTCACCTCCAGTAACTTCAGTTCCTTTCCTCCGGTACTAACAGGTGGTGATACTCACCACTTTACTAAAGAGGATGGGTCCTTCCAGAATGCTCTGTAAATAGGATTGATAAGCCTATGTTGGGAGATAAGGAGATGCCCCAAAAAGGAGGTAACTAATATTTCCTAAATTCAGTGAACTTTATTTTATTTATTATTTTTTTTGCTTTTTCGAGGTAGGATCTCACTCTAACTCAGGCTCACCTGGAATTCACTATGTAGTCTCAGGGTGGCCTTGAACTCACCATGATCCTCTTACCGCTGCCTCCCAAGTGCTGGGATTAAAGGCTCATGCCATGCCTGGCTCAGTGAACTTTGTTTTGACAGATAGGAAAACAATCTCAGAGAAGATAGCATAGATGATAAACAGCCAAACCAGGAGTGAGATTTTTCCCACATTTTACTGTGTATATGCCTCTAAAGGTGTTAGAGTTGTATTTTTTTATATAAAATATATATATTCGGTTCTTGTTTCCTGAGGGAGGGCCTTGCTTTAGCCCAGGGTGGCCTCCAATTCAAAGTGATCCTCCTACTTCACCCTCCCTCCTGACTCCAGACTCTATATTATGTTTTCATTTTGTTTTGGTATTTCATTTATTTATTTGGTAGAAAGAAAGAGAGAGATGGCCATGCCAGAGCTTCTAGCTACTGCAGATGAGCTCCAGAGGTATGCGCCATATTGTGCATCTGGTTTACGTGGATTCTGGGGAATTGATCCTGGGTCTTTAGGCTTCGCAGGCAAGCACCTTAACCACTAACCCATCTCTCCAGCCCCATATATAATTTTTTTAAAGGTATGGTCTCACTCTAGCCCAGGCTACAGCCTGAGGGTGAGTTCTAGGTCAGCCTTGGTTAGAGTGAGGCCCTGCCAAGAAAGAAAGGAAGGGAAAAAAAGAAAGGATGAAAGAAGGTAAGAAAGAAGTTAATTTGGGTATAAAGAGCAAGAGGCAAGTGGATGAAACTCTTATAATGTCCATGGCAGAGTTTTTTTAATTTTTGTTATTATTTATGAGAGAAAGGGAGGGAGAGAATGTGCGCACCAGGGCCTCCAGCCACTGCAAATGAACCCTAGATGCGTGGCACCACCATGTGCATCTAGCTTACATGGGTTCTGGGGAATGGAACCTTGGTCCTTAGGCTTTGCAGGCAAGTGCCTTGACTTCTAAGCCATCTCTCCAGCCCTGAAGAGATTATTAACCCCTAAATTAGAGCAATAGCAATAGGGATGGAGAAAAAGACAGAAGAATCCAGAGATCATTAGATATTAAAACCAACCCTCAAATGTACTTTTTTTTTGGTTTTTCAAGGTAAGGTCTCACTCTGGCTCAGGCTGACCTGGAATTCACTATGTAGTCTCAGGGTGGCCTCAAACTCACGGAGATCCTCCTACCTCTGCCTCCCGAGTGCTGGGATTAAAGGCGTGTGCCACCACGCCCGGCTCTTTTTTTTCTTTTTGATGTAGGATCTCACTATAGCCCAGGCTGATCTGGAACTTACTTTCATCTCAGGCTGGCCTTGGACTCAGTGATCCTCCTACCTATGCCTCCTGAGTGCTGGGATTAAAGGCAAGCACCACCACACAAGGTTTCAAATTTGATTTATTTATCAGGGGGAGAGAGAGAATATATATGTGCATGCCAGGGCCTTTAGCTATTGCAAACAAATGCCAGCTGCATGCACTATCTTGTGCATCTGTAGTCTCAGGGTGGCCTTGAACTCATGGTGATCTTCCTACCTCTGCCTCCTGAGTGCTGGGATTAAAGGCATGCGCCACCACGCCCACCTGGGCTCTCTCTTTAAAGTACAGTTTAGTAGCAATACTATATCCCCTAGGAAGAACAGAGCCACCAGATTCTACACATTCCACAGACTATAGTTAGAATTTTTTTTTTTAATTTTATTTATTTGAGAGCGACAGACACAGAGAAAGACAGATAGAGGGAGAGAGAGAATGGGCGCGCCAGGGCTTCCAGCCTCTGCAAACGAACTCCAGATGCATGCGCCCCCTTGTGCATCTGCTAACATGGCACCCGGGGAACCGAGCCTCGAACCGGGGTCCTTAGGCTTCACAGGCAAGCGCTTAACCGCTAAGCCATCTCTCCAGCCCTATAGTTAGAATTTTTTAAAGATTTTATTTTCATTTATTAATTTGTTAGAGACAGAGAGAGGAAGAGAAAGAGAGTGAGAATGGGCATGCTATGACTTCTAGCCACTGCAAACAAACTTCAGGTGCATGTACCACCATGATCATCTGGCTTACAGGGGACCTGGAGAATTGAACCTGGGTCTTTAGGCTTCATAGGCATGAGCCTTAACCACTAAACCATATGTCTGAGCATTATGTTTACATGCACATTCAAAAGAATTAGGTTAGAAAACAGGACTATTAATTCTTGTTAATTCACTGCCTCAATTTGTCATATTTAACTGAGACCCTAAATTTTGAATGTGGTCATGTGTACAATTTTCCCCATGTGGCTTTTAACTAAACCACCTAGTTTATAAATTCAGCTTTGTTTCCCGGTGTGATCCTTGTTCAGTCCAGTTCTGTGACGCTGCTGCCAGGATACAAGCATCCTTTTTATGGCTCCATTATAGATTGACCCACTTGTTCAGTAGAAGTGAAGTTTCTCCCATTGTCTTGACTTTTGGCGGTTCTGACATGCCACATGAGAGCCTCATGCTGTTAGACCTGTTTTGTACTATTTCTTGAGAGAAGTACAAGAAGTTGAAAGCATTTCCAAACCTAGTCTTACTATATCGGTGTAGCGTTTTTGTATTTTTCTCAGTTAATCTTCACTGTAACTCTGAGTAAACTAAGGTAAGAGTAAGAAAATTGAGATACAAATGAGTGACGCCCAAATTACACAATTAAGCGCCGAAACCAAGAATCAGGTCGTCTGTGCTTATTCTAGTTCACCCAGTACCTCACACTTCAGTCTGCTTGTTGGTGGCCAATCCAGCACAGCTACCTTCTTTCGCAATGGAAATCCTTTGTATTCTCCCTATTCACAGAATGTTGAACTTATTTTTTTTTTTGAGGTAGGGTCTCACGCTAGCTCAGGCTGATGTGGTATTCACTATGTAGTCTCAGGCTTGCCTTGAACTCTTGGCAATCCTCCTACCTCTGCCTCCCAAGTGCTGGGATTAAAGGGGTGTACCACCATGCCCAGATTTTTTTTCTTTTGGTTTTTCGATGTAGGGTCTCACTCTAGCCCAGGCTGACCTGGAATTCACCATGGAGTCTCAGAGTGGCCCCAAACTCACAGCAATCCTTCTGCCTCTGCCTCCCAGTGCTAGAATTAAAGGCATGTGCCACCACAGCCGGCTTCTTTTTTTTTTTTTTAATATTTTGTTATATTTATTTATTTGAGGGGAGGGCAAGCAGACAGAGAGAAAGAGAGAGAATGGATGGGCCAGGTCCTCCAGCCACTGCAAACGAACTTCAGATGCATATGCATCTGGCTTACATGGGTCCTGGAGAGTTGAACCTGGGTCCTTTGGCTTTGCAGGCAAGTGCCTTAACTGCTAAGCCAGTTCTCCAGCCCTCCCCCCCTTTTTTTTTTTTTTTTTTTTTTTTTTTTTTTTGGTTTTCCGAGGCAGGGTATCACTGTACCCCAGGCTGACCTGGAATTTACTCTGTAGTCTCAGGGTGGCCTCAAACTCACAGCAATCCTCCTACCTCTGCCTCCCGAGTGCTGGGATTAAAGGCTGCTGGGATTAAAGGCGTGTGCCACCATGCCCAGCTCCTTTTTTGTTTTTTTTTTTTTTAAGGTAGAATCCCTCTCTAGCTCAGGCTGACCTGGAATTCACACTCAGTCTCAGGGTGGTCTCAAACTCATGGTGGTCCTCCTATCTCTGCCTCCCGAGCACTGGGATTAAATGTGTGCACCCCCATGCCCAGCTTCTAACAATCCTATTTTTTTTTTTCCTGGTTTTTCGAGGTAGGGTCTCACTCTAGCCCAGGCTGACCTGGAATTCACTATGGAATCTCAGGGTGGCCTCAAACTCACCGCGATCCTCCTACCTCTGTCTCCTGAATGCTGGGATTAAAGGCCATGGGCTACCACGCCTGGCTCAACAATCCTAATTTTTTTTTATCGATTTTTATTTATTTGAGAGCAACAGACAGAGAGAGAGAGAGAGAGAATGGGCATGCCAGGGCCTCCAGCCCCTGCAAACGAACTCCAGATGTTTGCGCCCCTTTGTGCATGTGGCTAACTTGGGTTCTGGGAAGTTGAGCCTCGAACTGGGGTCCTTAGGCTTCACAGGCAAGCGCTTAACTGCTAAGCCATCTCTCCAGCCCAATGATCCTAATTTTTAATCTCAGTTTAGTAGAAAATCTTTTTTATTTTATTTTTTGTTCATTTTTATTTATTTGAGAGTGACAGAGACAGAAAGAGGCAGATAGAGAGAGGGAGAGAGAGAATGGGTGCGCCAGGGCTTCCAGACACTGCAAATGAACTCCAGATGCATGCGCCCCCTTGTGCATCTGGCTAACGTGGGTTCTGGAGAATTGAGCCTGGAACCGGGGTTCTTAGGCTTCACAGGCAAGCGCTTAACCACTAAGTCATCTCTCCAGCCCAAGTAGAGAAATCTTTTACAGCTTGACTAGAGGCTTTGGAGAGCATTCTGGACGGATCTTAAGACTGCTACGACAGCTAACTGAAGACATAGATAAATTCCAGGTCAGCCTGAGCTAGAGTGAGACCCTATCTCAGAAAAACAAGAAAGGGCTCATCTGTCCTGGCATGGTGATGCATGCACTTGGTAGGCAGAGGATGGTTTAAGGCTATTTTGGACTACATACTAAGATACCATCTCAATAAATAAAAAGAAAAAAGAGAAAGGGCTTATTGATCAGTGACTTAGTTTACACATATTCCAAAAAAGAATAGGTATCAATATGCAAAATGTAAAGTTGAAATCCTAGCAAGGTGGCACTCAGGCAGTAGAGGTAGGAGATGCACTGTGAGTTTGAGGCCACCCTGAGACATGATGGAGTGGGACTTTGTGATGATGTAGCGACCGTGGTGTCACATATACTCCTGTAAGTAACCCCTAACTCATGCCTTGTCAGTCCAATTAACTCATAGGTTCACCAAGTTGAATTGGTGGAATCCTTACTTTGATATGTCCTTGGTCTCTTATCTGAGGTGGACAGACATTTGTTCAAGTTAATGGAAGAGTTGAAAAATTTAATGCAGCATGCACTCTACTCTCTACTTGAACTCATTCAGAAACTAAACTGCCTCTTCCTTAACCTGTCAATTGATTTCCTATATGCAACTGTAAGAAGCTACCTCACAGCACAAATGAGTGGACACAGTATATCCTCAAAAGGAAGCTCACGCAACATAGTTAATAGCACCAAAGGTAATAATCACGAGACATGTGTAACATTAGCTAGCAGAACATCAGAGACCTTCAGTTTAACATAATTCAAGAAAGAAAATTGTTTAAAATTAATAGCAGCAAACTAGAAAAGGAAGAAATAATATGCAGTTATATATATCCCTTCTATCTGCTCACAGCGATCCTCCTACCTCTGCTTCCCTAGTGCTGGGTTTAAAGGCATGCACCACCATGCCCAGCTGAAATTGATTTTTTTAATGTAATGTGTGAACTTAGCATTCAACTTTTTTTTTTTTTTTAAGAGAGAGTAATAGAGAATTGGTATGCTAGGGCTTCAGCCATTTAGATTGAACTCCAGATGCTTGTGCCACCTAGTGGGCACGTGTAACTTTGCATTTGCCTCACCTTTCTGCATCTGGATTACACAGTATCTCGAGAGTCAAACATGGGTCCCTAGGCTTCACAGGTAAGCGTCTTATCCTCTAAGCCATCTCTCCAGCCCTATTTGTCTTTTTTATTTTTTGGTTGATTTGTTTTGTTTTGTTTTTTTGAGATAGGTGCTCTAGCCCAGGCTACCCAGAATTCATTATGGATTCTCAGGGTGGCCTTGAACTAACTCATGGTGATCCTCTTACTGCAGCCTGCCAAGTGCTAAGACTAAAGGCATGCACTGCCATGCCTGGCTCTCCCCTCCCTTGCCCCCACCCCCTCCCCCGGCCCCTGGAGGTAGTGTCTCACTCTAGTTTAGACTGACCTGTAATTTACTATGTAGTCTCAGGGTAGCCTGGAACTCGTGTAGATCCTCCTACCTCCCAAGTAATGGGATTAAAGGTGGGCGTCACTATACCCAGCTTTTAAAAAATTTTATTTGAGGGCTGGAGAGATGGCTTAGTGGTTAAGTGCTTGCCTGTGAAGCCTAAGGACCCTAGTTCAAGGCTTGATTCCCCAGGACCCATGTTAGCCAGATGCACAAGGGGATGCACGCGTCTGGAGTTCGTTTGCAGTGGCTGGAAACCCTGGCATGCCCATCCTCCCTCCCCCTCCCCCCCCCCTGCCTTTCTCTGTGTGTCTGTTGCTCTCAAATAGGTAAATTTAAAACAATGAACAAAAAAAAAATTATTTGAGTATGGGTACACACCTGCATTTGTGTTATGGCACACTTGTGGAGATTTGAGTACAACCACAAGATATTTTTGCTTAGTTTTTGAGGTAAGGTCTCACACTTGCATAGGCTGAGCTGAGTTAACTCTGTAGCCTAGACTTTTCTCAAACTCATGACAGTTCTCCTACCTCAGCATTCCTAAGTGCTGGGACTAAAGGGGTAGGCCTCCATCCCCAGCTTCTGCTTCATTTTTCTCATCTGGAAATTTATTTGCTCTAGCACTGTTTGTTCATGAGACTGTTTTTTCCTCAGTGAATTGACTTGATACCTTGTTGAATATCATTTAGCTGGCTGAAGATGTATATAATATTCTTCTTTGGGCTCACAATTCTATTATGTTGTTCAATATGCTTATAATTAATGTTAGTAGCAGTTTTTGTTTGTTTTGGAACACACAATATAACTTGGCCTGAGGTCAAACTTTGATCAGTTGTGTCTGAGCCTCCTAAATCACTGTAGATTTAGCGGCCCCCAAACCCAAATCTATTGACATAATACAGTTGGAAAGTTCTAACACCTCATATGACAAGTTGTGAAAATAAGAGTGTACCAAGCCTTGTTTTTTGTTTTGTTTTTGAGGGAGGGTCTCACTCTGGCCCAGGCTGACCTGGAATTCACTATGTAGTTTCAGGGTGGCCTCAAACTCACCTCATGGCGATCCTCCTACCTCTGCCTCCCTAGTGGTGGGATTAAAGGCGTGCACCACCATACCCAGTAAGCCTTGTGTAATGGTAAATGCCTGTAATCCCAGGACATGGAAAGTGAAGGATAGTTAGTTCCAGGATTCAGCCTGGGCTATAGCATGAGACCCTGTCTTAGAGTGATATGGGAGGAAAGAGAGGAGAATGAAAGAAATACTGTGGAGTTAGAGAAATGACTTATGATTAAGGTGCTTACCTGCAAAGCCAAAGAACCCAGGTTCTGTTCCCTAGGACCCATGTAAGTCAGATGCACAGGAAGTAAATACATGCATCTGGAGTTCGTTTGCAGTGGCTGGAGGCCCTGGTGCATCCATTCTCTGGTCATTAGGCTTTGCAGGCAAGTACCTTAACAACTGAACCATTGCTCCAGCCCTGTACTAGGATTTTGAGGGTGGTTTCTTGTAGAAAATATGTTGCTGTAGCCGACATGAGTTCAAAGCTGCCCTGAAGCTACATAGTGAATTCCAGGTCAGCCTGGGCTAGAGTGAGACCTTACCTCAGGAAAAAAGAAAAAGAAAATATTTTGTTCTACTTAATAATTGATTACATCTTCTAAGAAGAAAAGCCATATGAAGTGATACAGAAGAGTGAGTTCAAGGCCACTTTGAGACTACATAGTAAATCCCACTCAGCCTGGATTAGAGCGAGATACTATCTAGATGCATGCTCCATCTTGTACGTCTGGCTTATGTGGGTCCTGGGGGATTGAACCTGAGTCCCTAGGCTTCGTATGAAAGCACCTTAACCGCTTACTCATTTCTCTAGCCCCTATTTAATTATTTGAAAGAGAGAAGGGGGAGGATAGATACCGAAAATGGGCATGCCAGTGCCTCCAGCCACTGTAAATAAACTTTAGACACATAGACCACCTGATGCATTTGGAAATTTTGTTGTTGTTTTTATTTTATTTATTTAATTTTTATTTATTTATTTTGGTTTTTCGAGGTTGGGTCTCACTCTAGCCCAGGCTGACCTGGAATTCACTATGTAGTCTCAGGGTGGCCTCGAACTCCTACCTCTGCCTCCCTGAGTGCTGGGATTAAAGGCTTGTGCCACCATGCTTGGCTTGCTGTTGTTTTGTTGTTGTTCTTCTTGTTTGGGTTTTAGAGGTAGGATCTCTCTCTAGCCCAGGCTGACCTGGAATTCACTATGGAGTCTCACAGTAGAGTCTTGCTGTAGTCCAGGCAGGCTGGCGATATTCTAAAATAATAAAATAGGCAGCGGCTGGAGAGCTGGCACTTGCCTGCAAAGCCAAAGGACCCAGGTTCCAATTTCCCAGGACCCACATAAGCCAGACGCACAAGCTGGCATATGTCTCTGGAGTTCATTCACAGTGGTTGGAGGCCCTGGCACTTACATTCTCTCTTGCTACCCTCTTCCTCTCTCTCCCAAATAAATAAGTAATAAAATAAAATTTTAAAAGTAGTCATGTAAAGTGACGTGTGCCCATATTCCCAGCTACTAAGGAGGATTGCTTGAGGCCAGAATTTCTATACCAATGTGAGTATGATAGCAAGATCTCTTGAAGCAAAGTAAAATAAACTAAAATTTAACAAATCTCTGAAGCTTTTTTTTTTTTTTTAAGTTAGGGTCTCACTCTAGTCCAGGGTGACCTGAAACTCACTATGTATGTGTAGCCTCGAACTCATAGCGATCCATCTACCTCTGCTACCTCTTCCAAGTGCTGGCATTAAAGGCATCTGCCACCATGCCCGGCTGAAGTTTCTTGAGGACATAAATTTTATAAAACCAGGGCTGGGGAGTGAAAGGTCATAACCACAGATAAGAAAATTGATTTGTATGTGTGTTGAGATGGTGTCTTGCCCCAAAGCTCAGGCTGACCTAGAACTCACTTGGTAGCCCAGGCTAGCCTTAAATTATCCTTTTCAGCCTTTTTAGTGCTGGATTTACAGACGTGCCACCTTGCATTACCTATGCTAACACATTTTGAAAAGACATAAATTCCTAGGGTAACATGATTTTCTAAAGCTAGTTTAAAGAACTCTGACTAGCCTTATAACCATTAAATATATGGAACCACGGTGAAGAGTATTTGCACAAAGAAAAACCAGCCTTAAGATATTTTACAGGATGAGTTCCACTATATTTTGAAAAGATGTTCTGTTGAGAGCCAGGGGTACACACCTTTAATCCCAGCAATTGGGAGGCAGAAGTAAGAGAATCACCTTGAGCTTGAGCACAGTGTGAAACTAGAGTGCATTCCTGTTCAGCCAGGACTAGTGAGACCCTACTTTGAAAAAAGATGATAGTATTGGGACTAGGAAGACAGTTTAGCACTTAAAGACACTTGATTGCAAAGTGTGCCAGCCCCAGGTTCACTTCCCAAGCTACCCACATAAACCAACACAAAAAAGTGGTGCAAGCTTCCGGCATTTGTTTGCAGTGTCTAGAGGCCCTGATGTGTACGTGTCACACATGCAAATAAATAAAAACTTTTAAATACATCATTGTACTTAAACACCCAGAAAACAAGAGCAAAATGACTGGCTCTTTCATAACACAACTAAAGGATGGGCTTGAGAGATGACTTAGGAGGTTAAGTTAAGATGCTTGCCTACAAAGTCAAAGGACCCCAGGTTCTATTCCCTAGAACCCATATAAGCCAGATGCACAAGGTGGCGTAGGTGTCTGGAGTTTGTTTGCAGTGGCCTTGGTACACCCATTCTCTGTCCCTCTCTCTCTCTCCCCCTCAAATAAATGAATTAAAAAAAAAAAAAAAGCTGGGCGTGGTGGCGCACGCCTTTAATCCCAGCACTCAGGAGGCAGAGGTAGGAGGATCAGGATCGCCATGAGTTCAAGGCCACCCTGAGACTACAGAGTTTATTCCAGGTCAGCCTGGACCAGAGTGAGACCCTACCTCAAAAATAAAAAAATAAAAAAACCAAAAAACAAGGGATGGCCATGGTGGTGCACACCTTTAATCCCAGCACTTGGGAGGGTGAGCCTGAGCTAGAGTGAGACCCTACCTCAGGGAAAATAAATAAAAAAACAAGGGGTGATAGATATGACAGGGTTTTATATTTTTCCAATGTTGTTATGAACAAGAACATAGAATTTCTAAATAATAAAATTTTTAAAAAATTTTTATTTATTTCAGAGGGAGAAGAAGAAGCAAATATATAAAAAGATTGGTTGTGCCAGGGCCTCTAGCCACTGCAATGAGCTCCAGATACATGTGCCACCTTGTGCATCTGGCTTATGTGGGTACTGGGGAATCAAACCTGGGTCCTTAGGCTTCACAGGCAAGTGCCTTAACTGCTAAGCCATCTCTCCAGTCCTAAATATTAAGTTTTATTTATTTTTATTTTTAATTACTTTTAAATTTTTATTTATTTATTTGAGAGCAACAGACCGGAGAGAAAGGTGGGGGAGAGAATGGGCACGCCAAGGATCCAGGTTCAATTCCCAAGGACCCATGTAAGCCAGACGCACAAGGGAGCGCACACATCTGCAGTTTGTTTGCAGTGGCTGGAGGCCCTGGCGTGTGCATTCTTTCTCTGTCTCAATCTAGCCACTGCAAACAGACTCCAGATGCGTGCGCCCCCTTGTGCATCTGGCGAATGTGGGTCCTGGAGAATAGAGCCTTGAACCAGGGTCCTTAGGCTTCACAGGCAAGCTCATAACTGCTAAGCCATCTCTGCAGGCCTTTTTTTTTTTTTATTGAAACTTCTATACTTAACAGACAATAAACCTGGACTACAGCAAGACCGTACTTTAAAAACAACAACAGGGCTGGAGAGATGGCTTAGCGGTTAAGCACTTGCCTGTGAAGCCTAAGGACCCCGGTTCGAGGCTCCATTCCCCAGGTCCCACGTTAGCCAGATGCACAAGGGGGCGCACACATCTGGAATTCGTCTGCAGTGGCTGGAGGCCCTGGCGTGCCCATTCTCTCTCTCTCTCTGTCTCTTTCTCTGTCTATCGCTCTCAAATAAGTAAATAAAAATAAAAAATAAAAAAAAAACCAACAACAACAAAGCCAGGCATGGTGGCACATGCCTTTAATCCCCAGTACTCGGGAGACAGAGGTAGTAGGATTGCAGTGTGTTTGAGGCCACCCTGAGACTCCATAGTGAATTCTAGGTCAGCTTTGGCTAGAATGAGACCCTACCTCAAAAAAACCCAACAAGCCAAGCATGGTGGCGTAAGCCGTTAATCCCAGCCGGGAGGCAGAGGTAGGAGTATCACCATGTTCGAGGCTACCCTGAGACTACATAGTGATAGGTGTCTAGGTGTGCATTGATCTTGCTTGATAGTATCTGAATTAAGTGGCCAAGTCATGTAGTTATTTTCTTATGAGATGAGAGTTTGTAACTTGTGAGTATTTACCCTGGATTATTTTTAGAAATACTTCACACAGGGGAGAGGGAGGGTATTCTATGGGATTTTTTTGGGGGGGGGGATATTTTTTTATAATCATAGAAATTGTTAATAAAAAATAAATTTGGGGAAAAAAAGAAATACTTCAAACATATTAATCTGTTTAATCCCTAAATAGATTGAGGATTGAAATTTTGAAATCTGGGCTGGAGAGATGGCTTAGTGTTGAGGCATTTGCCTACAAAGCCAAAGGATCCAGGTTCGATTCCCAAGGACCCATGTAAGCCAGACACACAAGGGAGTGCATACATCTGGAGTTTGCAGTGGCTCAAGGCCCTGGCGTGTGCATTCTTTCTCTGTCTCAATCTCCTGCCTGTTTCTGTATCTCTCTTTCTTGAATAAGTAAAAATAAAATATTTTTAAATTTTTTGAAGGGCTGGAGAGATGGCTTAGCGGTTAAATGCTTGCCTGTGAAGCCTAAGGACCCTGGTTCAAGGCTCGATTCCCCAGGACCCAAGTTAGCCAGATGCACAAGGGGACATACACGTCTGGAGTTCATTTGCAGTGGCTGGAAGCCCTGGCGCGCCCATTGTCTCTCTGTATATCTGCCTTTCTCTCTCTCTGTCACTCTCAAAATAAATAAAGAAAGAAAGAAAGAAATAAAAGTTTGAAATCCCAGGCCAGACTTGGTGGTGCACACCTGTAATCCCAGCACTCATGAGGTAGAGGTAGGAGGACTGCCATGAGTTCAAGCCCATCCTGAGACTAAATAGTGAATTCCAGGTCAGCCTGGGCTAGAGTGACACCCTATATCAATGCCTCCCCCCCAAAAAAAACAAAAAAAAATTGAAATCCCATGTCTTATTTGTCCCAAGCATTTTGGGATAAGGGTTATTCTGCATGCATGGCCTACACTTGAACTATGTGATACCGACTGGTGTAATGCCACCTATGTAACATGCTTATTATGATTGAAGGGGACTGTGTGTATGTCCACATGCGTGTTAGTTTGGAGTAGCATAAGAGATGTTAAGTGCAGCTAGTAGGTTTATTTCTATAGAAGCTGAGGTCCTCCAGGAGTGGGAAAAGGTAGAGCATGGGCAGAGGTACAAGCACGGGGGAAAAGGAAATGCTACCTTACCACAAGTTTTTTGACAGTGTTTGTATCTTCTCTTTGTTTAGAAACCATGGCAAGCCCAGGGAAAGACAATTACCGAATGAAGAGCTATAAGAACAATGCGCTAAATCCTGAAGAAATGAGGCGAAGAAGAGAAGAGGAGGGCATACAGCTTCGAAAGCAGAAGCGGGAGCAACAAGTGAGAGAACCAGACTTATTCTCAAATTTACCCATCAGGAACAATATTAAGCTTCTAATTGGCCTTCATCTTGCACACCCATCTTCTGCTTAGGACTGGTTAGCTTAGCTCCTTAGCAGGCCAGCCAGCCATTTTTTTCATTTCCAAAGAAATGTTTAGAGACAAAGTGGGAAGATGGCTCTATCAGTAAAATTCTTGCCATGCCAGTGTGAGCATCTGAGTTTAATCCCCAGAACCCATGTAAAAAGTGCCAGGCCTGGTAAAGCACATTTATAATCTCAGCACTGGAAAGGCATAGGCAAGGCAGTCCCTGAGGCATGCTGGCCAGCCAATGTGCCCTACTTGGCAAGATCCAGGCCAGTGAGAAACCTTGTTTCTTAAAAAGGTAGACAACATTCAAGGAACAACACATGAACTTGTCCTTGCTACCCCCCACACGCATACTTGTGCACATGTACACACAAAAGAATGTTGGGGGCTGGAAAGATGGATTAGCGGGTAAGGGTTAAGGTGCTACAGTACCCATATAAGTCAGATGCACGTGGTGGCACATGCATCTGAAATTTGTTAGCAGTGGCTACAGGCCCTGTCACATCTGTTTTCTCTCTCTCCCCAAAATAAATTAAAAAAAAAAAATTTAAGATGGAAGGTTTGAGAAAGGAAAACCCAACTCTCTTAACTCCTTTTAGCATATCTCCTTAGACCATTTCAGACATTGCATGTCTTTAGTGTAGCATTCTAATTATAGCTCCTTGTGCCTTTTGTCTTCTGAACATTGCAATCACTGTTTGGCCTGGACATTAAAAGGACTTCTAGCCACCTGGAGAGATGGCTTAGTGGTTAAGGTGCTTGCCTGCAAAGCCTAAGGACCCATGTTCAACTCTCCAGGTCCCATTTAACCTGCTCATTTCTTCTGGGTTGTTTTTTTTTTTTTTTTTTTCTTTTTGGAAAGTAGGGTATCATTCTAACCTTGGCTGGCCTTGAACTCAAAGCAGTCCTTATACCTCTGCCTATCAAGTGCTCAGATCAAAGGCGTCTGCCACCATGTCCAGTCTTTTTTTTAATGTATTTTTTAAAATTTAACAACTTCCATGATTGTAAACAATATCCCATGGTAATTCCCTTCCTCCCCCCCCCACCTTCCCCTCTGAAACTCCACTCCATCATATCCCCTCCCCCTCTCAATCAGTCACTCTTTTATTTTGATGTCATCCTTTCCTCCTCTTATGATGGTCTTGTGTAGGTAGTGTCAGGCACTGTGAAGTGATGGATATCCAGGCCATTTTGTGTCTAGAGGAGCACGTTGTAAGGAGTCCTACCCTTCCTTTGGCTCTTACATTCTTTCCACTACCTCTTCCACAATGGACCCTGAGCCTTAGAAGGTGTGATAGAGATACTGCAATGCTAAACACTCCTGTCATTTCTTCTCAGCACCATGATGCCTTCTGAATCATCCCAAGGTCACTGCTATCTGAAAAGAGAAAGTTCTCTAACGAAAAAGTGAGAGTATCATTAATACATGGGTATGAACATTAAGAGAAGTGCTTACTGGGCAGTTTAGTGAGCATAATATATACATTTAGCCAGACATCATCAGACGTTACAGCCCTAGGGCTCATGACTACCCCTGTTGTAGGTTTTCAGTATCAGGGATGTATTCCTTCCCATGCAGTAGGCCTCTAGTCAAATTAAAGGGCAGTTGATTTTCCTCATAACAGATGTGCCACTATTGCACCAGTTGGCTTATATGGCCTGGTTGGCCAAATATAAGGCTTGCAGTACCCACTGTGGAGTATCTTCACTGGTGATTTCTCTCTCCCATTGAATTGCATGCAGTGTGGCTTTTTCCAGCTTTCTGTCATCTGGTCTACATGGAAGAGGTTTTTGGCTTGGTTCCAGTAGGATTTCTCTGACTGACCTTGCAGCCCAATTATGTGGAATCTTCAGCAATAGGGTCTTACCATCTATTCCTGTGCCTCTGCAATGGCCTGTAGTGTTTTGTGGGTATCAGGGACCTCCCTGGCCAACAGCTCACTGAAAGGTATCCCATACCTGACAATGAAAATTTTCTAGTAACAATCTATGGCTCCTTTGTGTTCCATTGTCCAAAAAAGGAGGTTTCCATATGATTTATTTATATTCTCTTAGATTTTGATTAGCCCTCCCTCCATCTTTCCTTAATCTCTTCCCCTGACCTCATCTAGGCCTTTTCACCCCCATTAATATATTCTACTTACATATATACAATACCATCTATCTCCTTTATAGTTTGGCCTTGAACCCATGGTGATCCTCCTTCCTCTGCCTCCCCAAGTGCTGGGATTAAAAGGTATGTACTACCACACCCAGCTTGCTTGTTGTTTTTTTTTTTTTTTTTTCATTTTGACAGAATTGGTGTGCTAGGGCTTCTAGCCACTGTGCCATCTTGCACCCATCCTTGAATCACCTTGTGCATCTGGCTTGCCTGGAATCTTGAGGGTCAAACATGAGTCCTTATAGGCTTATAGTACCTTAACCGCTAAGCCATCTTTCAGTTCTGCAGCCCTTAACTATGTTGGTTTATTCTTTGCTTGCTTGCTTGCTTGTTTGTTGTGTTTTTCATTTTTCCAGGTAGGGTCTCACTCTAGCCCAGGGTAGTCTTGAATTCATAGTGCTCTTCCTACCCCTGCCTCTGGAATGCTGGGATTAAAGGTATGCACCTCCACGCCCAGCTTAAATATATTTTTATTTACGTATTTGAGAGAGAGAGAGAAAGAGGCAGACAGTGAGTATGAGTAAGCCAGGGCCTCCTGCCACTACAAAACATAAAGTCCCAGACCAAAAATGAACAGAAAACCACCGGAATAAAATTTAAGCTGGAGAAGATGGCTTAGCGGTTAAGGTGCTCACCTGCAAAGCCAAAGGACCCTGGTTCAATTCCCCAGGACCCACATATGCCAGATGCACAAGGGGCCACACATATCTGGAGTTCATTTGTAGTGGCTGGAGGCCCTGGTGCACCCATTTTCTCCCTCTCCCACTCTCACTATTTCTCTTAAATAAATAAATAAAATATATTTAAAAAATAAAAGGCAACTCTTTATTAAGCCGGGCGGCATCTGTTCCCTTACAGCTAGAGAGGAAAGCAGTCCAGTCCTACTTTTACAGTGACTTTTTAAAGGCAAAAACCACATTCCTTTACAGTGATCTGAAACCCCCCCCAGCCACTCTCTACACACAATTGTCTTTAGCAAGAGCAAGCAAACTAGCATAATTAAAAAAGCAGAAGCCTGGCATGGTGGTGCATGCCTTTAATTCCAGAACTTGGGAGACAGAGGTAAGAGGATTGCTGTGAGTTTAAGGCCAACCTGAGACAACATAGTGAATTCCAGGTTAGCCTAAACTAGAGCGAGACCCTACCTAGGAAAAAAAAGAATTATTGCAGTTAGCACCAGGTAGGGAGTAGATACCAAATATCAGCATATCTTGATCTCAGAATGAGAGCTAACACCAGATGCCTTACTGGAACCACATCCTCATTCTTGTAATTACTGCTCTGTGCTAATTGTTAATCTCTTATGGCTCCTTGAGAATATCAAAATGGCTGAGTGGCCTAAGATGGCTCCCCTTAAGTCTATTCACCAGTTTGGTTTCAAACAAACTCCAGACACATGGACCACATGCAAGCAAGCCCTTTAACTGCTGAGCCATGCGTCCAGCACAAGCAACTAGATTTTGCTTGGCCCTGTACATGACACCTAAAACACACCCTTCAATGTCAGGGGAACTTGTTTTAAAGGGAACTTCTTGAGAGAGGAAAGAATGTAAGAGCAGAAAGATTGGAAATGGGGCTATAGAATGTTGTCTTTGGGATAACACAAGTCCCCCATAGTCATGAACTTACAGCATGATTGAACAAACATTTTAGTATATTGTCATAGATGAGGAAGGGGATCCATGAGGGCACCCCCATACTTCACAGAATAAATAGTAAACTATGATGATTGCTGGGGGAAGGGATATCATGTGGTTTAGGGGGTAGTCACTGAAGAATTGCCCATTCCCCAATAAATAACCTCCTACTCCATGATTAGGCAGGTGATCATAATTTTAAGTCAGTAGGTCAGAATAAAAAGAAAGCAAGGGCTGGGTGTGGTGGTGCACACCTTTAATCCCAGCACTCTAGAGGTGGAGGTAGGAGGAATGCCATGAGTTCAAGGCCATCTTGAGACTACATAGTGAATTCAAGGTTAGCCTGGGCTAGAACAAGAACTTACCTTGAAAAAACAAAAATAAAAAATGAACAAGGAAGTAGAATGGGAATATAATGGGGGGGTAATGAATTTTACTGGGAGAGGAAAGGGGAAGAGTATGGAAGTGGGGTCAAAACACATTTTTTTTTTTTTGTTTTGATTTTTGTTTTTTGAGGTAGAGTCTCACTCTAGCCCAGGCTCCAGGTGTGGTGGGACACTTGGGAGGCAGAGGTAGGAGGATCACTGTTAGTTCAAGGCCAACCTGAGACTATATAGTAAATTCCAGGTAAATCTGAGCTAGAGTGAGACCCTTCCTAGAAAAGCTAAAAACAAAACAATAAAACACATGTAGCCATGCTTGGTGAAACATGCCTTTAATCCCAGCATTTAGGAGTATCACTGTGACTGAGATTACATAGTGGATTCCAGGTCAGCCTGAGTTACATATAGTAAGACCCTACCTCAAAAAAACAAACAAAACACATGTAGGGAGTTGCCAAAAATAAATTTTTTAGGGCTATAGGATGGCTTAGCAGTTAAGGCATTTGTCCGTAAAGCCAAAGGACCCAGGTTTTATTCCCCAGGACCCCACGTTAGCCAGATGTATGAGGGGCTAACACACATCTGGAGTTCGTTTGCGGTAGCAGGAGTTTCATGTGCCCATTCTCTCTCCCTCTTTCTCTGTTAAATAAATAAAAATAAAATATTTTTTGTAAATAAATTTTTAGGCAGGTGTGATTTCATGCACCTTTAATCCTAGCACTTGGGAGGCAGAAATAGAAGGGTCACTGAGAGTTCAAGGCCAGCCTGAGACTATAGAGTGAGTTTCAGGTCAGCCTGGGCTACAGTGAGACCCTACCTTGGAAAACAAAAGAAAAAGTATTTTTTTTATTTAAACTATTTAATTTATTTATTTGAGGAGGGCAAATAGAGAATAGGCATGAACTTCTGACGCATGTGCCACCTTGTACATCTGGCTTACATGAATACTGTGGAAATGAACCTTGATTCTTGAGCTTCGTAGGCAAGTGCCTTACTCTTCAGCCCAATATCATCATTTTTTGTTATTTTTCTCTTCATATTATGCATGTTTTGTGTAGGTAGTGACTGCCACTATGTATGTGGAAGACATTATTGCAGAGCACTTCTCCCCTTCCTTTGGCTCTTATTATCACCTCTTCTGCAATGGTCCCTGAATCCTGGAGGGTGTGCTATAGATGTCTTTCAGTGCTAAATTTGCCTCCACAAACTCTCTAGTTCCATAAATAAGTTTTATTGTCTTTTACTTATTTGAGAGAAAGAAAGAGGTGGTGGTGGGCGGGGGAGGGAGAGAATATGTGTGCCAGGGCTTTCAGCCACTGTAAATATGCACTGCCATATGCATCTGGCTTATATGGGTCCTGGAGAATCGAACCTGGGTCCTTTGGCTTCGTAAGCAGATATCTGAACCGCTAAGCCATCTCTCCAGCTCAAATTTATTTCATTTTATTTATTTATTTGTTTTATTTCGAGGTAGAGTTTCACACTAGCCCAGGCTGACCTGGAATTCACTATGTGTTCTCAGAGTGGCCTTGAACTCACAGTGATCCTCCTACCTCTGCCTTCAAAGTGCTGGGATTAAAGGTGTGTGCCACCACACCCAGCTCAGCCCAAAATTTTTAAAGGATATAAACATATAGATGTAACATAGTAAAGCCGTTGACTATCTCTTCTTGTTGGTATATACAGCATGGCCTCATTTTTCTCAGTTACTCTAGCATTGCTTATCATTTATGCCATAATTTACCTTTGGGTTATCATTGTCTGTGATTATATGTGTAGTGTTCTGTCATCTTACTTTTCAGCTTTTTAAACGGAGAAATGTGGAGCTGATTAATGAAGAAGCTGCCATGTTTGATAGTCTGCTGATGGACTCCTATGTGAGCTCTACTACTGGGGTAAGCCTGGGAGGCTTGGGGCAGAACTGCTTCTCAGAAGAGAAATTGGATGGTTCATGTCATCTCTAGTAGCTTTGCCAAGTTCCCCCTAGCCCATTTTTAGATGGTCAGCTTTTAAACAGTCAGTGAAGAATTGTCTCTGATGGAGCTTCCTGAAGAAACATTTAGGTGAAGTCATCATTCCCTTGAGAGATTAGGAATCACTTTCAATTCAACTTGAAGCAGACATGGATTAAATGGACTCCTTCTAACATGTCATGCTTGTAGTACGCGATGTTAGAAAGCAGGGTACCAAGTAGGATTATGTGCTTACATCTGGCTCTAGTGGTGGATTGCATGGTGGTAAATCTGTTTTGTATTCTAGGAGAGTGTGATCACTAGAGAGATGGTGGAGATGCTCTTTTCTGATGATTCTGACTTGCAGTTAGCAACCACACAGAAATTCCGGAAACTCCTCTCCAAAGGTATAAAGTCTCGTTCTTCTCAGAGAGGTGCTATATGATTCAGCCTCTTGTTTCTCTCAACTGACTTCATCAGCTACTCTTAATTGTTACACTATTATTCTGCTGTAACTATACTGGCTATGGTGTTTCTTGAACATCAGGCATATTTTTCCTTTTGTACTTGATGGTCCCTTCTACCTCTAGCCACTACAGATAAACTTCCATACTCATGCACCACCTTGTACATCTGGATTACGTGGGTACTGGGGAACTGAACTTGGGTCCTTAGGCTTCATAGGCAACTGCCTTAACCGCTAAGCCGTCTCTCTAGCACTTTATTTCTTTATTTGAGAGAGGGAGGGAGAGAAAGAGGCAAATAAAAAGAATGGATATGCTAGGGCCTCTAGCCACTGCAAAGGAATTCCAGACACATGCATCTGGCTTGATGTGGGTACCAAGGAATCTAACCTGGGTCCTTAGGCTTTGCAGGCAAGTGCCTTAACTTCTGAGCCATCTCTCCAGTCCAGCTGTTAATATTTCTAATACACAGTTGGTGCAGCATACACTTGTAGAACCTGTAAAACAATAACAGGGCAGGCTGTACTTACTAAATAATCATAATAGACTGTTTCCTACTAGCATTGCGTCCTTTGAGGGCAGGGCTTTTTGGCTTTATTCACTATTGCATATATATCCTCAGTACCTGAAACTGTGTGGTTACATAATAGTGTATAAAAACTTGTTATGTATCTGGGCGTGGTGGCGCATGCCACTAATCCCAGCACTTGGAGGCAGAGGTACAAGGATCACTGTGAGTTCAAGGCCACCCAGAGACTGACTACACAGTGAACTCCAGGTCAGCCTGGGCTAGAGCGAGAACCTGCCTCAAAAAGACCAAAATAATAATAATAATAATAATAATAATAATAATAATAATAATAAAACTTTTCATATAAGATATATATATATAATGGCTTAGCAGTTAAGGCCTGGGCACTTGCCCAGGTTCGATTCCCCAGGACCCACATAAGCCAGATGCATAAGGTGGCACATGTGTCTGGAGTTTGTTTGCAGTGGCTGGATACCCTGGCATGCCCATTATCTCTCTCCCTTCTTCCCTCCCTCCCTCTTCCTTTCTCTGCCTCTTTCTCTCAAATAAATAAATAAATAAATAAAACACTTTTTTTAAAAAAAGTTAGGCTGGGTGTTGTGGCACATGCCTTTAATCCCAGCACTCAAGAGGCAGAGGTAAGAGGTAAGAGGATCGCTGTGAGTTCTAGGCCACCCTGAGACTACTATAGTGAATTCCAGGTCTTTCTAAGCTACAGTGAAATTCTACATCGAGCCCCCCCCCCAAATAAATAAAGTTGGGCCAGGCGTGATGCTTACCTTTAATCCCTGCGCTCTTGGAAGAGAGAGGTAGGAATATTGCTGTTAGTTCAAGGCTGTCCTGGAACTACATGGTGAGTTTCAGGTCATCCTGGGCTGGAATGAGACCCTACCTGGGGAGAAGGGCAGCTAAACAAGCAAAAATAAGTTGGAGCTGGGTGTGGTAGCACACACCATCTCAGCACTTGGGAGGCAGAGGTAGGAGGATTGCTGGGAATTAGAAGCCAGTGTGGGACTACAGTGTGAATACTGGGTCAGCCTGGGTTAGGGAGAGATCCTACCTCAGGAATAAAGTAAAATGTCTACCAAAGATTGACTGAAGAACAATACCCAAGGTTCCTTCTGGATTTCATGCACATGTGTACATATACAAATTGATATATAAAGCCCTATGTTTAGTTCCCAGCACTGAAGGGAAACTAGCCAAAAAATACCTATAGTCTCAGTATATCAATATATTAAGCATTCCTCCCAAGAAAAAAAAGCACTGTGGGTTTTTGTTTTGTTTTGTTTTTCAAGGTAAGGTTTCATTCTAGCTCAAGCTGACCTGGAATTCTGGAATTCACTGGAGTCCCAGGGTGGCCTCAAAATCACGATGATCCTCCTACCTCTGCTGGGATTAAAGGCATGCACTACCATGCCCAGTTTAGCACTGTTTTTTTTTTTTTGTTTGTTTGTTTTTTGTTTTTTCGAGGTAGGGTCTCACTCTAGCCCAGGCTCACCTAGAATTCACTCTGTAGTCTCAGGGTGGCCTCGAACTCATGGCAATCCTTCTACCTCTGCCTCCCAAGTGCTGGGATTAAAGGCGTGTGCCACCACGCCTGGCTAGCACTGTTTTTTATTAGAATGGAAATGTGTAGATTAGGTTTGTTCATTCCTTAAACTTTTTCATACTGTTATGTGCTTACATTTATGAAAATTAAAGTGAGCCTCCTAAAGAAGCCTTTTCACCAGATGAGTAAGCATTGTTAAAACTGCTTCACCCCAGCCGGGGTGGTGGTGCATGCCTTTAATCCCAATACTTGGGAGGCAGAGGTAGGAGGATCACTGTGACTTCCAGGCCACCCTGAGACCACAAAGTGAATTACAGGTCAGCCTGAGCTAGAGTGAGACTCTACCTGGAAAAAAACGAAAAACTGCTTTACCCCAAGCGAGGTTTAGAATGTTTATAATGGTGGTCAGAAATATCTAGGTGAGGGCTGGAGAGATGGTTTAGCAGTTAAGCGCTTGCCTGTGAAGCCTAAGGACCTCAGTTCAAGGCTCGATTCCCAGGACCTACGTTAGTCAGATGCACAAGGGGCCGCAGGCGTCTGGAGTTCGTTTGCAGTGGCTGGAGGCCCTGGCACGCCCATTCTCTCTATATATATATCTGCCTCTTTCTCTGTCACTTTCAAATAAATACAAATAAACAAAAAATTTTTTAAAAAAAATATCTAGGTGAGAGCTGGAGAGATGGATTAGCAGTTAAGCGCTTGCCTGTGAAGCCTAAGGACCCCGGTTCAAGGCTCGGTTCCCCAGGTCCCACGTTAGCCAGATGCACAAGGGGGCGCACGCATCTGGAGTTCGTTTGCACAGGCTGGAAGCCCTGGCGCGCCCATTCTCTCTCTCTCTCCCTCTATCTGTCTTTCTCTCTGTGTCGGTCGCTCTCAAATAAATAAATAATTAAAAAAATACTTTAAAAAAATAAATAAACAAAAAAAATTTTTTTTTAAAAAAATATCTAGGTGAGGGCTGGAGAGATGGCTTAGCAGTAAAGGCACTTGCCTGCAAAGCCTAAGAACCCATGTTCAATTCTCCAAGTCCCACGTTAGCCAGATGCACATCGTGGCATATCTATCTGGAGTTCGTTTGCAGTGGTTGGAGGCCTATGAGCTGCCATTCATTCTCTTTCTCTTTATGCTCTCTGCCTCTATATCTAATAAGTAAATATTTTTTTAAAGAAATATGTAGGTAAGATTGTGAATTTACCTCATTAAGTGAATTTTCATCTTTTCCCTGTCTCCTTCTAGAACCAAGTCCTCCAATTGATGAAGTTATCAATACTCCTGGAGTAGTTGATCGGTTTGTAGAGTTTCTGAAGAGGAATGAAAATTGTACATTACAGGTAAAAATTTAGGAGATTGAATGACCAAATTAAAACTCTTTATGCAGGAAATTGTAGCAGGATGTTTCTACAGACACATCTTTCAGAAGTAGACAAGTAATATGAAACATTTAAGGGAAGCTGACAATTTGCCTCAGAGATCTTAGCTTTAAAGAAGAAAGTCAAGCTGGGCATGGTGGCGCACACCTTTACTCCCAGCACTCGGGAGGCAGAGGTAGGAGGATCGCCATTAGTTCAAGGCCACCCTGAGACTACCTAGTGAATTCCAGTGAGACCCTACCTGGAAAAAAAAAAAAGAAGAAAGTCAAAATCTCTTCCTTAATCTCAGTTAAGTATGTAAGGTAGTTCATTTGTTAATCAGCTAGGTTTAACCATTTATTCCACAGTTTATATGTTATATACTTGAAGACATTGAGACACTTGTTATTTACCAATTTAAAAATTGCCAGGCTAATTGTGACACACCACTTATAGTCCCAGCACTTGGGAGGCAATGTTTGGTCTTGATTTTATTCATGGGTTAGAAGCTTCTATTTAGGGGCAGTTGGTAGGCATGGCTGCTCATTCTGGAATGACCTTTCAATTATGGCTTAATCTCACTTTCAGTTTGAAGCTGCCTGGGCTCTAACAAACATAGCCTCTGGAACCTCTCAGCAGACTAAAATCGTCATTGAAGCAGGGGCTGTCCCCATTTTTATAGAGCTGCTTAACTCAGACTTTGAAGATGTACAGGAACAGGTAATACTCAGGTTTGGCTAAATCCTTAATGCTGCTGACAGTGTAATAAAAATACATTTTTTTAATTTTATTTTTTATTTTTAATAAAACCATTTTTTTAAAGATTTATTTTAAGGCTGGATAGATGGCTTAGCGGTTGGGCACTTGCCTGTGAAGCCTAACGACGCCGGTTCGAGGCTTGATTCCCCAGGGCCCATGTTAGCCAGATGTACAAGGGGGCACATGCATCTGGAGTTCGTTTGCAGTGGCTGGAGGCCCTGGCGCGCCCATTCTCTCTCTCTATCTGCCTCTTTCTCTGTCTGTCGTCCTCAAATAAATAAATAAAAATAAAAAGATTTATTTTAAAGCCAGGTGTAGTGGCACTCGGGAGGCAGAAGTAGGAGGATCACTGTGAGTTCGAGGCCACCCTGAGATTACACAGTGAATTCCAGGTCAGCCTGAGCTAGATTGAGACCCTACCTCAAAAAAAAAAAAAGAGATTTATTTTTATTTTCAAGTAGTGAGAGAATGGATGGGCCAGGGCCTCTATCTCCTGCAATCGAACTCCGGATGCATGCACCCCTTTGTGCATCTGGCTTATGTGGGTCCTGAGGAATCAAACCTGGGTTCTTAACTGCTAAGCCATCTCTTTACCCCTATAAAAATACATTTTTTAGGGCTAGAGAAATTGTTTACTGGTTAAGGCACAAACATACTCTAGATACATGTACTACCATGTGCATCTGGCTTACGTGGGTTCTTGGGAATTGAACCTTGGTTCTTGGGCAGTATGAGTTGGGTTTTGTTGTTGTTGTTGTTGTTTTCTTTTTTTGGTTTTTCGAGGTAGGATCTTGTTCTAGCCCAGGCTGACCTAGAATTCATTATGTAGTCTCAGGTTGGCCTTGATCCTCCTGTCTTTGCCTCCCGAGTGCTGGGATTAAAGGCATGCGCCGCCATGCCCAGCTGAGTTTTTTTTTTTTGTTTTGTTTTGTTTTTATGTATTTGTTTATTGATTTATTTGAGAGAGAGAGAGAGTGAATGGGTGTGCCAGGACTTTCAGCTACTGCAAACAAATTTGAGATACATGTACCACCATGTGCACCTTATATGGGTCCTGAGGAATTGAACCGGAGTCCTTTGGCTTTCCTGACAAGCGCCTTAAAGGCTAAACCATTTCCCCATCCCCCCACTTTTTTGTTGAGGTAGGGTCTCATTCTAGCCCAGGCTGACCTGGAATTTTCAATGTATTCTCTGGGTGGTCCCCAATTCACAGGTCTCCTTCTACCTTTGCCTCCTGAGTGCTAAGATTAAAGGTGTGCACCACCACACCTGGCAAGATTATTTTTAAAAAGTAAAAACTCAGCCTAGGGAGATGGCTCATTTAGTAAAGTGCTTACTACAGAAGCACAAATGCCTGAGTGCAGACCCTTACTTCCCTTGTAAATGTTGGATGAGGTGGCATGCACAGATAATCACAGCATTATGGAAATGGAGATGGGAGAATTCCTAGGGCTTTCTGACTTGATAGCTCTAGTCAAATTGGTGAACTCTGGGTTCAGTGAGAGATCCTGTCTAAAAAGTAAGGTGGGGGCTGGAGAGATGGCTTAGTGGTTAAGTGCTTGCCTGTGAAGCCTAAGGACCTCGGTTCAAGGCTCAATTTCCCAGGACCCATGTTAGCCAGATGCACAAGGAGGCACATGCATCTGGAGTTCGTTTGCAGTGGCTGGAGGCCCTGGTATGCCCATTCTCTCTCTCTCTTTCTCTCTGCCTCTTTCTCTCTCTGTCTGTCACTCTCAAATAAATAAATAAAAATAATAAACAATTAAAAAAAAAAAAAGTAAGGTGGAGGGCTAGAGACCTGGCTTTGAGGTTCAGGTGCTTGCCTGCAAATCCTACGGACCCAGGTTTGACTCCCCAGAACCCATGTAAGCCAGATGAACATAGTGGCACCTGCATCTTGAGTTCATTTGCAATGGCTAGAGGCTGTGGTGTGCCCATTCTCTCTCACACATAACAGATAGACAGATATGTAAATAAATAAATACATGAAGGAAAAGGGTTTATTTATTTATTTATTTATTTATTTATTTATGGTTTTTCGAGGTACCATCTCACTCTAGCTCAAGCTGACCTGGAATTCACTATGTATTCTCAGGGTGGCCTCAAACTCAATGGCGATCCTCCTATCTCTGCCTCCCATGTGCTGTGATTAAAGGTATGCTGCACCGCCATGCCCAGCTTTAAAAAAATCTTTTTTAAATAAGGTGGAGAGGTGGTTCAGCAGTTATAAGACCCTTGCTTGCAAAACCTGACAGCCTAGATTCAAGTCCCCAGTTCCCACGTACAGCCAGATTCTCAAAGGAGAGATGTTTCAGCAGTTAAGGCACTTGCTTGCAGAGCCTAATGACCTGGGTTCAGTTCCCCAAATCCCATATAAAGCTGGATGCACAAAGTGGCACATGTATCTGGAGTTAGTTTGTAGCAGTCAGAGGCCCTGGCATACTGCACCCATTCTTTTCATGCCCCCTCCACCCCACGTTGCTTACAAATAAATGTTTAAAAAAGAGCCAGGCGTGGTGATTCATGCCTGAGACTATATAGTGAATTCCAGGTCAGCCTGGGCTGGAGAAATGGCTTAGCAGAGCCGGACGTGGTGACACATGCCTTTAATCCCAGCACTTGGGAGGCAGAGGTAGGAGGATCACCACAAGTTCCAGGCCAGCCTGGGCTAGAGTGATACCTTACCTTGAAAAACCAAAAAAGAAAAATTAAAAAAAAAAAAAAAGAAATAGCTTAGCCCGCAAAATGGTTTGCCCGCAAAGCCAAAGACCCAGGTTCTATTCTCCAGGACCCACATAAGCCAGATGCATTAGGTAGCCATGTATCTGTAATTTGTTTGCAGTAGCTGGATGCCCCTCTCTTTCTCCATCCCCCCTTTCTCAAATAAATACTTTTTTAAAATACATGAAATAAAACTGGGCTGAGGAGATGGCTAAGCAACTTAGATTACTTGCTCTGCAAACATGTCCTGAATTTGATCCCCAGCGCACCCGCCCCCCCCAATAGAATAGGGATTAGTTGTGAGTGCCTATAACCCCAGCCTTGAAGAGAGTAAAGACAAAAAAATTGCTGGAATCTCCTGGTCAGCCAGGGAGTGCTAGGTGTGGTAGAACACGCCTTAATCCCAGCACTTGAGACGCAGAGGTAGGAGGATCACCTAGATCACCTAGAGAGTTGGAGGCCACCCTGTGACTATATAGTTAATTCCAGGTCAGCCTGGACCAGAGTGAGACCTACCTTAAAAAAAAAAAAAAAATCAGATTCTCTGAGAGACTTTGTCTCAGGGAAGTAAGTCAGAAAAGCAGTGGGGACTGAGCATGTTTTTAATCCGATCCAGTCAGGAGGCACAGGTAAGAAAATCACCATGAGTTCGAGGCCACCATAGTGAATTCCAGGTGAACCTGCACTAGAGTGAGACCCTACCTCAAAAACCACACATGCATGCACACACACAAATGAAATATAAAAATCTCTCCTCAGATCTACGCACTTGGTAGGCAGAGGTAGGAGGATTGCCGTGAGTTCAAAGCCAACGTGAGACTAATTAATTGCAGGCAGCCTGAGCTAGAGTGAAACCCTATCTTGAAACACAAAAGAAAACAAAAAATCCTGCTCTTCAGGCTGGAGAGATGGCTTAGCAGTTATGGTGCTTGCCAGTGCCCACATAAAGCCAGATATACATGGTGGCACATGCATCTGGAGTTTGTTTGCAGTGGCTAAAGGCCCTGGCGTGTGCTTGCTCGCTCTCCTCCCCACCTCTTTCTTTCTCGAATATATATAAAATATATTTCTTTGGTAGAATGTTTAACTAGCATGCACAAAGCCCTGGATTTGATCCCCAGCAGATCTTCTTTGCTACATGGAGATTTGCTCCAAGGTGACTATAAGAATGCAAGTTTCTGGGCTGGAGAGATGGCTTAGCGGTTAAGGCATTTGCCTGCAAAGTCAAAGGACTGTTTTTATTCCCCAGGACCCACATTAGCCAGATGCACAAGGGGGTACATGCATCTGGAGTTCATTTGCAGTGGCTGGAGATCCTGGCACACCCACTCTCTCTCCCTCTTTCTCTGTCAAATAAATAAATAAAAATAAAAATTTTTAAAAAAAAGAATGAAAGTTTCTCATCACTGTCTCTTTTCTCATGGTGGAATAAAAATTTTAACAAGGAGGTTACCTGAGTTGGTTTAGTGCTTGTAGCCTTCACATTGTTCTCACACTGGTGGTTCCTGTATAGTACTGATAATAGTCACAGAAGCTACCAAGCTCTCTTGAGTGACAGTTCCATCATTCCTTTTCAGGCAGTCTGGGCTCTGGGAAACATAGCTGGAGACAGTTCCGTTTGCCGAGATTACGTCTTGAACTGTTCCATCCTTAATCCTTTATTAACGTGAGTAATCACAATCATTTGTACATGGACATCTGAAGAGCAGCAGTGTGGCAGGTCATTTAGGGGCAGCTTGCTTGATCCCTTCAGATAATAGGTAAACAAGTCAGGTGGTGGCTTATGCCTTTAATCCTAGCACTCTGTAAACTGAGTTTAAGACCCATCTGGGCTATAGCCTGGACTAGAGACCCTGCCTCAAAAAATCAAAAAAGTCCTTTTTTTTTTTTTTCTTTTTAAAAATATTTTTATTTATTTATTTGAGAGAGAGGGAAATAGGCAGAGAGAGGGAGAGGGAGAAAGAATGGGCGCACCAGGGCCTCCAGCCACTGTAAATGAACTCTACATGTGTGTGCCCCTTTGTGCATCTGGCTTACATGGGTCCTGGAGAATTGAACCTGGGCCCTTTGGCTTTGCAAGTGCCTTAACCACTAAGCCATCTCTCCAGCCCATTGTTTGTCTTCATTTAATCTGTACATTGAACTCAGGAGCTCAATAGCTGCTGACAAGTAAGATTTTCAACCCCTACAAATGCATTTTGATCACCAAAAAAAGATTATATTTCTGATCTGTGTCAAGGATTGTCTTATTCCGTACCTCATGGTACCATATAACTTCATTGTCTGTCTCATTATTTAGCCAGGTAAAAGGGTAGAACTAGCTGCGGGTGTAGTAACATATACCTTTAGTCCTATCACTTGGGAGGCAGAGGTAGGAAAATTGCTGTGAGTTCAAGGCCATCCTGAGACTACGTAGTGAATTCCAGGTCAGCCTTGGCTAGAGCAGGACCCTACCTTGAAAAATCAAAAAAACAAAATGGTAGAACTAGTTCATCCAGAAAAACCCAACATTTTATTCAGAGAAGTCTTTGGTTTTCTGGGTATAAGTACATTGTATATCATAGACTAAAGACTCTGAAGCATCAGTGTAAACTCCTCTCCCTTTCTCCCCAACTCTACCTATTGAGTAAGCTATATCTAAACCAAATGAAGTGAGTGAACTGTTACTCAGATCTTCCTCTCATAGGCTGCCCTTTCCACTTTTTGGTTTTTTGAGGTAAAGTTTCACCCTATCCCAGACTCACCTGGAACTCACTATGTAGTCTCAGGGTGGCCTTGAACTCATGGCGATCCTCCTACCTCTGTCTCCTGAGTGCTGGGATTAAAGGCATGTGCCGCCACCTTCGGCCCTTTCCACTTTTTTTTTTCTGAGGCAGGGTCTCACTCTAGCCCAGGCTGACCTGGAATTCACTCTGCATTTTCAGGGTGGCCTCTCCTACCTCTGCCTCCCAAGTGCTGGGATTAAAGGCATGCACCGCTGCACCCTGGCCTTGTTCCTGTTGTCTATAATGTTAAGTAGCCACAAATCCCCGAATCTTTACAGAGATCAGCACAAACATCTCTGTTCATTTAGGTCCATGGGTAGAAACAGGCTTTAGCAGTTTGAGGGTCTGTTTGGATTTGCCTTCAGGGTTTATTCACAACAGCCCTATGCTAGGGCATCAATGCTCAGGGTATGGTTTTTCTGTTTGCTTCAGACTCCTTACCAAGTCCACACGACTGACAATGACACGGAATGCAGTCTGGGCCCTGTCAAACCTCTGCCGAGGGAAGAACCCACCCCCAGAGTTTGCAAAGGTGAGAAAGCCGCTTTACCATGCCGTAAGTGGTCATAGATTACATCATAGGAAGGTTTTATATTTTGGAGGGACCCCTAAGAGTCTCAAGTCATGGGAAATTTAAAGGCAATTGTCAGTCAAGTAGGTGATCTTATGTGTCTAGATGGGAAAGTGAAAAGATAGGCCTGGGGGTTTAATGTAGTAGAGATTCCCAGGATCTTGATACTTAGTGGGAAGGGGTACCAATGTTAGGAATAGCAATAGAGCTGCATTTCACAGAGTCCTCCCTACTCTGTTTACTACAGGTCTCTCCTTGTTTGCCTGTATTGTCTCGCCTACTCTTCAGCAGTGATTCAGACCTGCTGGCAGATGCTTGTTGGGCCCTGTCTTATCTGTCCGATGGCCCTAATGAGAAGATCCAGGCTGTCATAGACTCTGGAGTCTGCCGGAGATTGGTAGAGCTTCTGATGTGAGTGATCTCAATTAGAGAGTAAAAGTTGCCTAATCTTCAAGCTCAATACAAAATGCCACAGCCCACAGATCGCTGACCTACCCAAAGGTCTGGAGCCTTGAGAGGATACTGCCAGCCTTGGTGGTCAGCCAGGTTCAATATGCTGTGTTAGTCCTTTCTCCGCTAATGAGGTTTTCTTCCTGTCTAGGCACAATGATTATAAAGTGGCTTCACCTGCCCTGAGAGCTGTGGGTAACATTGTCACTGGGGATGACATCCAGACCCAGGTAAGGAAGAGGAAGGTACAGGATCTTAAATCGTGTGTGGGAGAGCATTGTCAACAGCTGCCTATGAACAAACAAAAGCTGTCCTTAACTAATGGGAGGCAGCATGATCTAGCAGAGGAAGCATGGGCTTGAGTAAAAACTTCCAGCTCTATCCCTATGTATAAATATAATCACAGGAAACTTGGTTCTTTCTTTTCTTAAACAGATTGGAAACAGTCACCATTTACTCAGTACTTGTGAAAGAAAGCCAAATGGAACTGTATTTGAGACATTATAAGATAGTAAGGGCAGACTATGAGCCTTTTGAAATCCTGAAAGCTGTGCACCACCTTGTGCATCTGGCTTTACATGGTTGTTGGCCCCCATGGTTGGGTTTTTTTGTTTGTTCATGGCAGAGTCTTACTCTACCCTTGGCAGGCCTGGAAGTCACTCTGTAGCTCAGGCTTGCCTCAAATTTATGGTGATCCTCCTACTTCAGCCTTCCACATTCTGGGATTAAAGGTGATCACCTGCATGCTGCCTTTTTGATTTTTTTTTAAGGTAGGGTCTCACTCTAGCCCATGCTAACCTAAAATTCACTATGTAGTCTCATGGTGACCTCATACTCACTGTGATCCTCCTACCTCTAATTCCTGAGTGCTAGGATTAAAGGTGTGCACCACAATGCCCAGTTCTTTAAATTTTTTTTCCTGGTTACTTTATTTCTGAGTCACAGAAACATGTCCTTGATCTCAACTGTGTATTTGGTTTCTCAAGGTAGGTTCTCACTCTAGCTCAGGCTGACCTAGAATTCACTCTGTAGTCTCAGGCTGGCCTCAGACTCATGGCGATACACCTACCTATGCCTCCCAAGTGCTAGGACTAATACAGAGATTTTTTTTTTTTGAGAGAGAGAGAATGGGCGCCCCAGGGCCTGCAGCTGTTGAAAACAAACTCAGACGCCTGCATCACTATGTGTCTAGTCTAGTTTATGCGGGACCTGGAGATTTGAACATAAGTTCTTATGTTTATTTCACAGGCAAGCTCCTTATCCTTAACCAGTAAACAATCTTTCCAACACCCTCTCCCCCTTTTTAAAATATGTTTTATTTATTTATTTGGGGGAGAGAGAGAGAATGGGTGCATCAGGGCCTCTAGCCACTGCAAATGAACTCCAGATGCATGCGCCCCCTTGTGCATCTGGCTTACATGGATCCTAGAGAATCAAACTGGGATCCTTTGGCTTTGCTGGTAAACACCTTAGCCACTAAGCCATCTCTCCAGGCCCCTCTGTTTGGCTTTTAAAGGTAGGGTCTCACTCTGATCCAGAGGAATTAACTATGTAGTCTCAGGACGGCCTCGAACTCACGGCAATCCTACCTCTGCCTCGCAAGTGATGGGATTAAAGGCATGTGCCACCACACTTGGCATTCTTTTTTTAATTGTAGGAGTTTTTTATTCTAAATATTCATCCCTCATCTCAATACATGGGTTTTTGTTGTTTGTTTTTGAGACAGTATAACTCAGGGTAGTTAAGAATATGTAACTTAGGATAACATTGAACTTCTGACCATACTGCCCCCACCTCTCCAATTGCTGGGATTACATTTATGTGCTACCACAAGTTTATTCCGTGTGAGGGACCAAACCTAGGGCTTCTTGTATGCTAGGCAAGCACTCTATATCCCCAGCCCTCAATACATGTTTTACAAATATTTTGTCTTGTTCTCTAGGTTGGCTTTCTTGCTATTTATGGTACCTTGATATACATACATTTTAAATTATTATTAAGGGCTGGAGAGATGTCTTAGCGGTTAAGCGCCTGCCTGTGAAGCCTAAGGACCCCGGTTCGAGGCTCGGTTCCCCAGGTGCCATGTTAGCCAGATGCACAAGGGGGCGCATGCGTCTGGAGTTCGTTTGCAGAGGCTGGAAGCCCTGGCGCGCCCATTCTCTCTCTCCCTCTATCTGTCTTTCTCTCTGTGTCTGTCGCTCTCAAATAAATAAATAAAAAATAAACAAAAAATATTTTAAAAAAATTATTATTAAGTCCAAATACCTAATTTTTCTTTTATTCCTTGTGTTTTTGGTAATCTAGGTGATTCTTAACTGTTCAGCACTTCCTTGCCTCCTGCACTTGCTGAGCAGTTCCAAGGAATCAATCCGGAAGGAAGCTTGCTGGACCATTTCAAACATCACTGCTGGCAACAGGGCTCAAATACAGGTAGAATAGTCAAGGAAAGTGAATGGAACAGAGAGGCATCAAAACAAGGGAGGTGTAGCTGGGCATGGTGGTGTACTTTAATCCCTGCACTGGGGAGGCAGAGCTAGAAGGATTGCTATGATTTCAAGGCCACCCTGAATGAATTGTAGGTCAGCCTTGGCTAGAATGAGACCCTACCTGGGGGGGGGGGGGAGGTGGCATGGGCTGGGGAAATCGCTCAGCCATTAAAAGTGTTTGCTTGTAAAGCCACATGTGCAAAGTGGTGTGTGCATCTATAGTTCAACTGCAGTGATAGGAGGCCTTGGGAAAAAACATGGGAGGTTATAGGATATTTCCTTCCAGAAGAAGCATCTTTTTCCTTTAGGAATTAGCTAATAGCCAGGCATGATGGCTTATTCCTTTAGTCCTAGCACTGAGTAGGCTGAGGTAGGAGGATTGCCCTGAGTTTGAGACCAGCCTCAGCCACATAGTTTCAGATCAGCCTTGGCTATCATGAGACTCTGCCTCAAAAAATAAACACAGGAAGCTGGACATGATGACGAACACCAGAACCAGAGGATCTAGGTTCGATTCCCCAGAAACCATGTAAGCCAGATGCACAAGGGGTGCATATATCTGTAGGTCATTTGCAGTGGCTGGAATCCCTTGCACACCTATTCTCTACCTGCTTATTTCTCTGTTTGAGAGGGAAAGAGAAAGAGACCTAGAGAGAATGGGCATGCCAGGGCCTCTAGCCACTGCAAACAAACTCCAGACACATATATCACCTTTTGTATCTGGCTTTACGTGGGTTCTGGGGAATAGAGCCTGGGTCCTTAGGCTTTGCAGGCAAGTGCCTTAACTGCTAAGCTATCTCTCCAGCGCCCTCCCCCCTTTTTTTAAGAGGGCTTCACTTGAACCCAAGCTGACCTGGAATTTACTTTGTAGTCTAGATTGTCCTTGATTTCAAGATAATCCTTCTATCAACCTCTGTAGTCCTCGGATGGATAGATGGATTTATTTTTTTATTTATTTTTATTTTTATTTTATTATTTTTTGAGCCAGTCTCATGTAGTTCTGGCTGGCCTCAAGCTCACCATATGCCTGAGAATGACCTTGAACTCCCACTCTCCTGCCTCCACCTCCCAAGTTTTAGAATTACAGGCATATGCCACTGTGCCACATTCTCTCCTGAACTTGACATTTTCCTTCTACAATCCTCTGTCAGGCTGTTATAGATGCAAATATCTTCCCTGTGTTGATTGAAATCCTTCAAAAAGCAGAATTCCGTACAAGGAAAGAAGCGGCCTGGGCCATCACCAATGCCACATCAGGAGGAACCCCTGAACAGATCAGGTATCACATTCCTTTTCCTGTTTCTGTTATAACTGATCTGTGCACTACTTCTTTGTTCATGGCTTACAAATAACCTCTAAACTACTTTTGCTGAGGTAGGTCTATCCCCTGGTCAAGAGACACTAGGGTTTGACTGGTAAGCTGGAATAGGCAATGCTACTGGAATCTCAAATAGATTTCTTCAGACTGTAATTATTGAAACCTCTTTTCCTGCCTGAGCCATATGCCCAGCCCCATATGTGTACTTTTCTCTTTCATTTCCATTATTAGGACATTAGAACATAATTAGGAGGCTGGAGAGATCACTTAGCAGTCAGAGTGCTTGCCTGCAAAGCCTAAGGACCCATGTTCCACTCTCTAGATCTCACATGTTCACTAGATGGTGCCCACATCTAGAGTTCAATTGCAGTGGCTGGAGGCCCTGACACACCAATTCTCTTGGTCTCTCTCATTTAAAAAAAAAAAATACAGGCTGAAGAGATGGCTTAGCAGTTAAGCACTTGCCTGTGAAGCCTAAGAACCCACTGTTCAAGGCTTGATTCCCTAGTACCCATGTAGGCCAGATGCACAAGGTGGCACATGCATCTGGAGTTTGTTTACAGTGGCTGGAGTCCCTGGTGCACCCATTCTCATTCTGTCTGTCTCTCTCCCTCCCTCCCTCCCTCTCTCCTTTGTCTGTCGCCCTCAAATAAATAAATAAATGAAATTTAAAAAAATAAGTAAACCCATGCATAGTGGCACACACCTTTAATCATCCCAGCACCGGGGAGACAGAGGTAGAAGGATCACTGAGTTCAAGGCCACCCTGAGACTACCAAGTGAATTCCAGGTCAAGCTGGACTAGAGTAAAGCCCTCAAAAAAACAAAAAAAAAAAGTAATAATAAAATAAAATGAAAAATATGGCTGGAGAGAAGGCTTAGTGGTTAAGGCGCTTGCCTGCAAAGCCTAAGGACCCAGGTTTGATTCTCCAGTTCCCATGTAAGCCAGATGCACATGGTGGTGCATACAATCTGGATTTCATTTGCAGTGGCTTGAGGCCCTGACGTACCCATTCTCACTATCTCTCCCTCCTTCTGTCTTTAATAAACAAATAAAAATAAATCTTAAAAAAAAAAAAAAAGCTGCGTGTGGTGGTGCATGCCTTTAGTCCCAGCACTCAGGAGGCAGAGGTAGGCGGATGGCAGTGAGTTCTAGACCACCCTGAGACTACATATAGTGAGTTCCAGGTCAGCCTGAGCTAGAGTGAAACCCTACCTCAAAAAAACAAAAAGAAAGAACATTATCAGGGGCTGGTGGGATGGTTTAGCGGTTAAGGCGTTTGCCTGCAAACCCGAAGGACTCAGGTTTGATTCTCCAGGACCCACATTAGCAAGATGCACAAGGAGGCGCATGCATCTGGAATTCATTTGCAGTGGCTGGAGGCCTTGGTGTGCCTATTTTCTCCTTCTCTCCCTCTTTCTCTGTCAAATAAATAAAAATATTTGAAGGTAGTATAGGATCCTGGGAGGTGGCATAGCTGTTAACACACTTGTTTGCACAGCCTGCTGCCCATGTTCAGTCCCCCAGCCACCCACTTAAAGCCAGGTGGGCCTTTGCAGCAGGACTCCACCCTTGCATGTTGCACAATTTTTTAAAAAGCAGCTGGGCATAGTGACACACACCTTTAATCCCAGCACTTGGGCAGCTGTGGTAGGAAAACTGAGTTTGAGACCAGCCTGGGCTAGAATGAGACCCTATCTCAGAAAAAAACACAACAAAAATAATCTGTATTGTCCAAAAAAGATTCTACTCAGGGAAATAGGGAGCCTGAAAAAAACATTTTAAATATATTTCATTTTTATTTATTTATTTGACAGAGAGAAAGAGGCAAAGATAGAGAGATATAGAGACAGAGAGTGAGAGAATGGGCATGCCAGGGCCTCCAGCCAATGTAAACAAACTCCAGACACATGCACCACTTTGTGCATCTGCCTTACATGGGTCCTGGGTAATCAAACCTAGATCCTTTGGCTTTGCAGTCAAGTGCCTTAACCACTAAGCCATCCCTCCAGCCCCTGAGAAGAAAAACTTAACAGGGAAATAGTATGTGCAGAGAGGTAATACGGTATCAAGGCAATATTAGAGGAAGGAGTCTTTTATGGACTGCACATGTGAAATAAACTGGATCAATTCACTGAGGTAGTAGACTCAGTAAGAGTGGGTTACTCAGAATGTTTTTTGTATATATGAGGTAGACCCACAGGCTACATAGCACCTGCCTCATACTTCCCTTACTCTGGATTAATGTTGAGCTTGCCTCATCTCGGATCTCCAGGTACCTGGTGTCACTGGGCTGCATCAAACCCCTGTGTGACTTGCTGACTGTAATGGATTCAAAGATTGTACAAGTAGCCCTCAATGGACTAGAGAACATCCTTCGGCTTGGAGAACAAGAGGGCAAGCGTAGTGGCTCAGGGGTCAATCCCTACTGTGGCCTCATTGAGGAAGCCTATGGTAAGTTTCCTCTCCCTGACCTCACCTGTGCCTTAGAGATTCATTGGCCTCCAAAGTGGTACACATATGTAGAGGGTATGTTGGGGAGCATGTCATGAAACAAAAAAAACATGAACCTGTGCTTCTAAAACCAGTGAAGAACTCTTTTGTTTTGTTGAGTGAGGGGTGGGGTGGAGTAGTTTTTTATTTGTTTTGTTTTGTTTTGTTTTGGCTTTTCAAGGTAGGGACTCACTCTATCTCAGGCTGACCTGGAAATTCATTGTGTAGTAAGTCTCTGGGTGTCCTCAGAGTCATGGTGATCCTCCTACCTCTGTCTCCCTAGTGCTGAGATTAAAGCTGTGCACCACCATGCCTGGCACAAGTCTAGGTAAAAGCCCACCAGTTCCTCTTCTCTGAGGAACAGTACATCCATTTTTCCTTCATAGGCTCTACGAACCTAGAAAGTAGATATGGCACAGGTGCAAGAATATCTTGAGGCTGGGACTGGAGTTAGTACTTGAGATGCTTGCTTTCAAAGCCAAAAGGACCCGGGTTCCATGCCCCAGGACTCATGTAAACCAGATGCAAAAGGTGGCTCATGCATCTGGAGTTTTTTTGCAACAGCTGGAGGCCCTGGCATGCCCATTCTCCCTCCCTGCCCCCTCTCTCTTTTTCTCTCTCCTCCTCCCTCTCCCCTCATTTTTTTTTAAAAAATGTTTTATTTATTTGACAGAGAGGGAAAGAAAGAGAGAATGGGCATGCCAGGGCCTCCACCCACTGCAAACTCCAGATGCATGCACCCCCTTATGCATCTGGCTAATGTGAGTGCTGGAGAACTGAACCTGGGTCCTTTGGCTTTGCAGGCAAATGCCTTAACTGCTAAGCTATCCCTCAACTCCCCCCCCCCTTTTTTTTTTTTTTTTTTTTAGTTTTTTGAGGTAGAATCTCACTCTAGCTCATGCTGACCTGGAATTCACTATGTAGTCTCAGGGTGGCCTTGAACTCTTGGTGATCCTCCTACCTCTGTCTCCTGACTGCTGGGATTAAAGGCGTGCGCCACCAAGCCTGGCTCAGATTTTTAACTTACATTTTAGTTCCTTTGCTTTGGGATTCTGTAAGTTGAGGAAAAAAATCTTGATTCTACTTTCAGTCAAGGGAAAGACAGCACTTAGATGTTTATAGACTTTAAAAAAAAGCATTCCCACTTCACCCTGCCTCTTTCCTTCTTGCCCCCATAGGCTTGGATAAAATTGAGTTTCTTCAGAGCCATGAGAACCAGGAGATCTATCAGAAGGCCTTCGACCTCATTGAGCACTACTTTGGTGTAGAAGATGATGACAGCAGCCTGGCTCCCCAGGTGGATGAAACACAACAGCAGTTCATTTTCCAGCAGCCTGAGGCCCCCATGGAGGGCTTCCAGCTATAATGTCTGCCTCCGGGGAGGGGAGGGGAGGTGAGGGGATGGGAAGCACCACCAACCAGCAGAAGAGCAGCCCTCTGGTGGGTAGGCAAACAGCCCTCCTCTACCATCAACCACCATCCACCTGCTGCCCTGGAGACTGTGCCCTTGACCTGCTCCGCGCCCTTCCCTGGAGGGAGCACCCTCTGGACAGACAGAACCATCTGAGGCTCACATTTGGGTTTTGTGACAAGAAGGGGATGTGTGGGTTTTTCTTCCTCAAACTATATTTTGGCTGCACACATGTCTTTAACCCAGGAGCCCAGGGGTAGACAAAGGAGGACTGAGGTAATCAATTTGCACCTTTAAAATTTTTTTTTCTTTAGTGGTGACTTCCTTCCCATTCATCTTTCTTCATCGTTCCCAGTCCTCTGCCCTGATCTATGTAACTCTTATCTTGGGTACTTGAGCAGATGGAATATTCCAGACATGGGAGGAAAGGGGAGAAGTCCAAAACAAAGTGTTCTTGCTCTGACAGAATACTAATCCTATATGCCTGGATTGAGTTATTTAATGTTTTTTTTTTTCTTTTGCACATTTTTATTGTATTAAGATTGATCTTCCCAAAAGCTGGTCTTAGGAATCACAGCTGCCAGCATTGTCTGGGAATAGAGGCTGATGGGGAGACCACAACGAGACAAAGGCCCCTCCCTCCCTTGACCCTGTGCCCCAGACCTCTTTAGTTTGGGAGGACCCCCTTATTCTCCTGGGACAAGAACACCAGTGGGAGTGGAGGGGAGGAGCACAGGCCTTCAGACAGGGCTTCCCATGTGTAGCTACTGACCCCATGTTTCCTACCCACCTTCCAAATGGTGCAACCCAACTTCATTTGTTTACTTGAAAATTCCCCTCAGAGTTGAATGAACTTCTGAGGTGCTGTATTTTCTCCTAAGCTTGAGACAGGAGGCTGTTGTCCTTCCTTCGGAGGAAAAATTCCTTGCTCTGGTGACCTATAAGTTGTAGAGGAGGTTGGAATATTACTGTCATGTATAGGGATAGTCATGGATCCCTGCCTTTGGCCTAGCTTCTTCCTCTTCCGTAGTTGGATCATGTATATTTTACTTCCAAAAGAGAGTGTCAAAAAGTTACATATTTTTTATATTCTATTCTTTACATAGGTCAGTCTTAGTTGGTCTTAGAAGGAAGAACCATCTGTGAGTAGGGTTCTATGAGGAAGACCAAAAAGATACAGAAACTTCCCTGATCTGAAGGACTATGCTTTGGTCCTTTTCTTCTCTGCTTGGATTCTGGGCCACCACTTGGGACCAACCCTTGGTTTTGGAACCTTTATAAAGCAGGCCACCCTGGTCTGATTGTCCCAGTGCACAAAGGGAGCAAGGAAAGCCTCAGGACCTGGTGAAGTCTACCGCTTATACTTCCCTCAGGTTTATCTTGCTTAGATCAGGAAACCCAAAAAGCAGTCTGCCTTCTTGAATTCAACCTCTTCACTGTCGTCACATAAGTTATGACACACAGCTGCCTCTCCTGTGATCATAGAAACTTAGTAACCTGAATACTTTCATGAGTGCTCTTGGTACCTTCTGTATTTGGGATCCTTGTTCCTGGCTTGGATTTCCCCTGTCTTGTGACAACTATATTCCAAATGCCTTTTCTTTCTGAGTAAACTTAGTGCAATGCCTCAGTGGCTTACCTATGCCTCCGTGAGTTACACATTATAATAAAATCCAGCTACTGGGGTTTGGGGTAAAGGAAGATACCAGCCAAGTATGTAGACCACGTGTAGAGTTGACAGCACAGTCTGCCCTGCCTCCATATCTTAATTGTGAATATTCCTGGGGCTCTGCTCTAAAGCCACACTTTTCCTTCCCCAAAATGATCCTCTTTTGGCTCAGGTGAAACCTATATCCCTCCACTTATAGATCTAAAGTTCTCATTACTGCTGACCATTTCTCTTGAATTTGCCACCTACTTTAGTCGTAGGTCCCACATAGATCCATTTTCTGAGGCAGATGGTCTAGGGCTACCTGTTTATAATGAAGTCACACCAAAATTGTATGACCTTGGTGAGTCAGATGCTGCTCATCCACCCTTAGTCTCCAGGAAGAAAGGGCAGAACTTTCTTCACTTGGCCTGCTACCTCCAGTGCAAAGTATTCTCCCATTCTAAGAAAGGCCCGACACCACTGCCACTATCACCCTGTTTGGAAGGAACAACAATTACTAAATTCCTGCCATTAGAACCATATTCTTAGTGTGAGGCATGTATTGCCTACGTTCCCACCTCTTCCAATATCCCTTTGGCTTCAGATCTGGATCCTCGAACAGATAGAAGACTGTTAGTTATCTAGCTAATACTGAAAGCCACTTTGCTCCAAAGTCTGAATTCTACTGGCAATGTGAGCTAAGATTTCAGAGAAAGTTCCTCTAGGAAATTTCCCTTGTGTCTCATCAACCATTATCTTCCTCAAATCCTCTTACAATCTAAAGGTGAAATTTTTGAGCACACAGAGGTGATGCCATCTCCTGTGATGTCTTGTGAAGAGGTATTCTTTGTGGACAGCTCCCACCTGGACTTCAGACCCTGGCCTAAATAATACCAGAGCCTTTCCAGATTTCTGAATAGTACTTGCCAGGATGAAGGGGCTTCCAGAGTATATCCTGATACACTGAGGCATAATTTTGGAATCTTCATTTGTTTTTAAGATTGTTGGTATGTGCAGGTGCACATATCAAGATGCTGATTAAGAGAACACAAGTAACCTTTTTCTTAGCTTCTGTGTTCAAATACTGTTTTTAATAGTGCCGGTTATTTATTACCAACTTCTCCAGGCATAGTACCTTGAAATCATTACTATCAACAGGGTGTCTGAGTTAAGATGCTGTTTTTTCAGTTTCCAGCTTTCCAGTGACTTTCAGGTCTCGATACTGCCTGCAGCCCTCAGATAGAACCATATGAGTTCCATCTGCAGCTTGCCAACGTGTTTTTTGAGTCTGTGGACTCACATGACCCAAGGAACAGATGTTGAAGATCTCTGTGTTTGGAGACTCATGATGTTCGTCCTTACCTAGGATCCTTATATCTACTGCTAACACCCTCCATGGCCTAGAACCCATCTCTCAGGAACCTTGTATTTTGTAACTTAACCACAGATAAGCTGCAGTTGTATTTAGGTAAGGGAGAGGGAAGGGTTCTTAAGCATAGACTTTCACCTTCTCAAGCCAAACTATTAGAAAAGAAAAAAAGTCTACTAGGGTGAACTCTTCTTTCCACTTTCTCATGTCCACCTATCCTTTGTTCAGGCGTCATCTCTTCTCCCCTCCACTCAGCTTGATATCCATCCTGTTGGATACTCTTCAGTACATTCTGGAGGGCTCAGAGCCTAGCTTCTCTATTAAAAGCAGAACACCAGCTTCTCCAGGTCCTTGCAGGCATTCCAGAGACCCAGTAGGGAATAAAGGTTGGTAAGGGGGCTTCCCTGGTAAACTGGGGAAGGATGTGAGACTTAGTGCACTAACCCATAGAAAGTGCTCATGACCAGCAGTAGCATCTTGCAGGTAACCCTGCTTATAAGGAAGCAAGAGTAAGTGTGAGGCTGCTGAAGGTTTGTTTCTCCTGTCCATTTAGGATTGCACATTCTAGACCAACCTGATCTGATTTTTTTTTTTAACCCTCTATATTTTGTCAAACCAGCAAGCTGAGAATTTGGCACTATAAGGATCCCTGTGGTGGACACCAGCTGCTCTTTGGCCAAAGCTCTCATATGTGATTCAGTCCCCGTTGTCTCTCCAAGTCTCCCCAGAATAAGATCATAGCAAGGGTAGACTTTGATATCAACTCCAAATCTGAATTAAATCTATTATTTTTCCCTTTGAGAAGGCATTTTCTTTCAGCATCGTATAATGTGCAGGACCAAAGCTGGCTATGAAAAAAGCAGTGATAGATTGGGGAAACAGAAACATAATGGGGTAAAGGTGTATGGTGTGTCTTCAAAGGCTTGGGCCTGCATATCTACATTTAGGCCATCCTGACTTTTAATGCTTACAACTAGCATATGCCAGACTCCCTCTGATACTAGCTCTGTTCTCCATTTCTGATTTTTTAGCCTCTGGGTTTAGGGAGAGAGAACTGTATGCCATACCCAGGAAAGTAGGAAAGAAGTCTCACGGTTAAGATCCTGAAACTGTATGAACCTCCAGACCCTGAAGTTGGATGGATGTTGGCCTTTTAAACTAACTTGTGAGAAACCTGTTTGACCTATTAAATAAAGGAAGGGAATATGAGGTCTCAGCCACCCAAGCAGACAGGATGTCTCCCAGGACAGCTTGGATTTCCAGCTAAAGACCCTAAGAAGGTGAACTGAAACCTTCTCACTGGTTTTGCTTTCTAAATTTATTTGCTTTTATTTTTCTAAGAACTGTAAACTCTATTTTTTCATGTTCTCAGGGCCCCTGGGTAGACAAAGATTGAAGATTTCAGAGCAGATAATAGGCCAAGAAACCATGGCAATGAGTGTGCTGAGTCCAGACAAATGATATTTATATACACATCCAAATTTGAAGAGAAAATGTATTTCTTTAGGTTTCAAACACTGTAATAGATATAAAGCAAAAATAAAAACATGTTGCAAAGTTCTAAATTGTCTTTTTTGGTTTGAAATGACCCTAACCTGGGCATGGTGGCACAACCCCTTTAATCCCAGTACTCAGGAGACAGAGCCAGTAGGAGAATCACCATGAATTTGAAGTCACCCTGAGACTGCATAGTGAATTCCAGGTCAGCCTAAGCTACAGTGAGACCCTACCTCAAAAAAAAAAAAAAAAAAAAAAAAAGGCTACTGATGTAGCTTGCTCATTTTGTAAGTTGCCTACCATGCATGAACCCCTAGATTCAGTCCCCAGCGCCACATTGTGATGCATACCTATAATTGTATTTAGGAGGTGGGAACAGAACAGGAGGATTAGGAGTTATGTTTTTAAGTGAAGCAGGATATGGTGGCACAGGCCTTTTGATCTGAGCATTTGAGTACTTGGAAGCAGAGGTAAGCTCTCCATGAGTTTGATGCCAGCCTGAACTACAGTGAGTGCCAAGTCTTCCATTGGCTACAATAAAACCCTTCCTCAAGAAAATGAATAAGGAGAGGACTTTAAACTTGTAGCTTAGGGCTAGGGAGAGATGGCACAGTGGTTAAAGGGCTTGCTTGCAGTATCCACAAAAACCCAGATGCACAAAGTGCTACATGTATCTGGAGTTAGTGTGCGGCTCCAAGAAGCCCACTGTACCAATGCTTATTCTCTTTCCTTGCAAACAAAAATATTTGGGGGGGCCAGTATTGCTGGGCATGGTGGTGCACGCCTTTAATCCCAGCACTTGGGAGGCAGAGGTAGGATCGCTGGGGTTACAAGCATGCATCATGATCACTGTGAGTTCGGGCTAGAGTGAGACTCTACCTTGAAAAACCAAAAAATAAAAAAAATATTGGGGGGAGGGCGTCGAGGTAGGGTCTGTTGCCCCGGCTGACCTGGGATTCACTATCTAATCTCAGGTTGGCCTTGAATTTAAGGCAGTCTTCCTGCCTCTGCTTCCCAAGTGTTGGGATTAAAGGCATATGTAACTATGCACAGTTCCTTTCTATGTATTTTTGGCAATCCCTCTTTCCTGCCTCACTTCCAGTAACCACTGATCTGTGTCCTCACACTATTGTTTCATATACATTTTCTAGTTTCTCTGAAGTATTGTACACACTCTGGGTTCAGCACCACTTCATCCTCCACTCTCTAATTTAGATCTGCTTGGAGGGATCCAAGAAGAGCTAGTCAAGCAACCCAAAACTGATTAAATCCCCAAGGTGGTTTTGGTTGGAAGATGGTATATTGGAGATGTAATTACTTAATTTTCTTTCTTTCCTTCTCTGGGGATTGTGTGTGTGCATGCGGCCACCAGAGCCTCTTACCACTGCCGTCACAGGGTGGCCTCAAGCTCATGGCAATCTGGGTGCTGGCTCTGGTGTGCCGGGATTAAAGGCGTGCACCACCACACCTGGCCTAAAGATTTTTGAAATGGAGGTAGGCTGGACTTGGCAGCACAGGTCTATAAGCATAGCTACTTGGGTGGTTGAGGCAGGAGGATGGAAAGTTCAAGGCCTGCCTGGACAATAGAGACCCTGCTTCACAATGGAAAGTAAGGGGCTGGGGAGATGGCTTGTGGATAAGAGTGCTTGCCACACTAATGTGAAGGCCTGAGATGTATGCATGTCGCTCCTGTAAAATGCTGGCCATGCATGCTTGTAACCCCAGGCAGGTGGGCAGCAGATACAGGAGAACTGCAACACCAAGTAAGAGAAAGGGTCACCTGATGGTCTCTCTTGACCTTAGCATGACTGCAACAAGGCATGTACATCTATATACACATGTGCGTTCATGACACCACACACATCTGCCCCAGTCCAAAAAAATAAGGGGGGCTGGTGGTGTAGCTCAGTAGTAAAACATTTGCCCAACACATGTAAAGCCTTATGTTTAATACCTAGCATAAATAAAAACAAAGGAAGCAGCCTGTCGTGGTGTCGCATGCCTTTAATCCCAGCACTGGGGAGGCAGAGGTAGGATCGCTGTGAGTTCGAGGCCACTCTGACACTACAAAGTAAATTCCAGGTCAGCTTGAGGTAGAGTGAAACCCTACCTTGAAGAAAAATAAATAAAAATAAATATAATATTATTTGGCTGGGCATGGTGGTGCACGCCTCTAATCCCAGCACTCGGGAGGCAAAGGTAACAGGATCGCCGTAAATTGGAGGCCATGCTGAGACTACATAGTGAATTCCCAGACAGCCTGGACTAGAGTGAGACCCTACCTTGAAAAAAAAAAAAAAATTATTTGCTAGTAAAGAGAAGAAAGACAGAGTGGATGTGCCAGGGCCTCCAGCCAGTTAATGAACTCCAGATGCATGCACTACTTTGTACATCTGGCTTTAATTGGGTACTGGGGAATCAAACCGTGGTCATTAGGCTTTTTAGGCAAGTGTCTTAACCACGAGCCATCTCTCCAGCCCATGTTTCTGTTTTAAGGAAGAGTCTGTGGCTCAGGCTGACCTGGAATTCACTCTAGTCCCAGGCTGGCCCCAAACCCTCAGTGATCCTTCTACCTCTGCCTTTGGAGTGCTGGGATTAAAGGCATGTGCCACCACAGCCAGATATACTTACTACATGTTTTTTGCTTGGTTGGCCCAAATGAGTACCTAATGTACTTGCCATCCTGAGAGCAACTATGTGCACCTTCAATAAAATCTACCAGGGCCGGGCATGGTGGCCTATGCCTTTAACCCCAGCACTGGGGAGGCAGAGGTAGGAGGATCACCATGAGTTCAAGGTCACCCTTAGACTACATAGCAAATTCCAGGTCAGCCTGGGCTAGAGTGAGACCCTACCTTGAAGTGGAAAAAAAAAAAAAAACTACCAGTAACAACCAGAATAAATAAATGATAAAATATGTAACTTAAAAAATATTTTAGGGGCTGGAGAGATGGCTTAGCAGTTAAGTGCTTCCTGTAAAGCCTAAGGACCCCAGTTTGAGGCTTGATTCCCCAGGACCCACGTTAGCCAGATGCACAAGGGGGCGCACATGTGTGGAGTTCCTTTGCAGTAGCTGGAGGCTCTGGCACACCCATCCTTTCTCTCTCTTTCTCTGTCGCTCTCAAATAAATAAAAATGAATATTTTTTAAAATATATTTTATTTAGTTATTTATTTATAAGAAAAAGCGACAGAAAGAATGGGCATGCCAGGGCCTCTAGCCACTACATACAAACTCCAGACACATGTGCCCCCTTGTGCATCTGGCTTACATGGGTCCTGGGGAATTGAACCAGGTCCTCAGGCTTCACAGGCAAATGCCATAAACACTAAGCTATTTCCCCAGTCCCCATATTTAACTTTTTAAAAATTATTTATTTGAGAGAGTCAGAGAGAGAGAGAGAATGGATGTGCCAGGGCCTCTAGCCACTGCAAATGAACTCCAGTCACATGTGCCACCTTGTGCATCTGGCTTTCGTGGGTCCTGGGGAATCAAACCAAGGTCCCTTGGCTTTGCAGGCAAACGCCTTAACCACTAAGCCATCTCTCCAGCCTAAAATATTTTTTAAAAAACAACAAAAATAAAATACCAGGAACAAAGATTGGACACATAGTTCTTCAGTATCAACCTTGTTCTCCAAGTTGTATCATTTTCTTCTTGCTCTATAACAGATGTAATATTTTCTTTCTTCTGGCAACTGCCAATAACTCCAGATCATCATGCTTGTGTGGCAAGTACTTTTATCCACTGAGCCATCCCAGTGCTTTTTAAAATTTTAGCTGGGGCCAGTCATGGTGGTGCACACCTTTAATCCCAGCATTTGGGAGGCAGAGGTAGAAGGATCACTGTGAGTTCGAGGCTACCCTGAGACTACATAGTGAATTCCAGGTCAGCCTGGACTTGAGTGAAACCCTACCTTGAAACAAGCCAAAAAAAAATTTTTTTTTTTTTAGTTGGGACCTGGCATGGTGATGCACACCTTGAATACAAGCAATTAGAAGGCAGAGATAGAAGATCAAGGTGAGTTCAAGGCCAGCCTGAGACTACATAGTAAATTTCAGGCCAGCCTTGGCTACAGCAAGACCAGACCTTACCTTGAAAAACAAACAAAAATTTTTATTTATTTATTTTTTTGTTGGGGGCTGGAGAGAGAAGTTGTTGCAGTCAGGTTTGCATTCTGGCAGAAATCACCTGACCAAGAGCAGCTTTTGGGAAAAAATGGGTTCATTTTGGCTTACAGACTTGAGTGGAGGCTCCAAAATGGCAGGGGAAAATGATAGCATGAGCAGAGGCTGGACATCACTTCCTGGCCAACATCAGGTGGACAACCACAACAGGAGAGTGTGCCAAACACTGGCAAGGGCACACTGGTTATAATAACCATAAGCCCACCACCACCAATACCCTGCCTCCACAAGGTATTAATTCCTAAATCTCTATCAGCTGGGAATCTAGCATTCAAAACACCTAAGTTTATGGGGGACACCTGAATCAAACCACCACATCAGTATTAAAGGCACAAAGCCTGATGGCTCAGATTCAATTCTTTAGTATCCACATAAAGCCAGATGCACAAAGTGGCACATACATCTGGAGTTCCTTTGCAGCACCAAGTACTCTGCCACACTCATTTCCTCTTAATTCTTTCTCTCACTTTCTTTGCAACCCCTCTCTCTTTGCAAATTATATTTACATATATGTTTTTTTTTGGGGGGGGTGAAGTAGGATTTCACTCTAGCCCAGGCTGACCTGGAATTCACTATGTATCTGAGGCTGGCTCAAACTCATGGTGATCCTCTTACCTCTGCCTCCCAAATGCTGGGATTAAAGATGTGTGCCACCACACCTGGCTAAAATATTCTTTATAAAATAAAATATATATGTAAAATTCTAGTGGAGGACTGGGAAGATGATGGATCAGCAGCTAAAGGCACTTGCTTGCAGAACCTGCCATCCTGGTTCAATTCCCTAGTCACCCAAGTAAAGCCAGATGGGCATTCATTTGCAGTGGTAACAAGACCCTGGCATGCCCACTTCCATATATACACACAAACACACACAAAAAGTGAATGCTAGGGTAAAAACACTAGTCAGGCAGAGGTAATAGGATCAATGTGAGTTTGAGGCCAGCCTGAGACTATGTAGTGAATTCCAGGTCATTCTGAGCTAGAGGGTGAGGGGTTAATAGCCTTCCCTGAAAACTAGAGGGAACTAGAGTTAATGCTGGGTGTGGCGGCCCAAGCCTTTAATCCCAGAACTCAGAAGGCAGAGGTAGGAGGATTACCATGAGTTCGAGGTCAACCTGACACTACATAGTGAATTCCAGGTCACCCTGGACTACAGCGAGACCCTACCTTGGGAAAAAAAAAAGAGAGAGAGAGAGAGAGAGAGAGAGAGAGATAGTTAATAACTATCCCTAAGACTAGCAGGCAATAAAAAAGCCACAGAGGTATTTGGCCTCATTAAGCTCAACATCTTCCCTGATTGATGTACGCCCTTTAGATCAGATGGCCTTGAAGGACCAGAAACCATCTGTGTATCCTCCCTTAGACAATCCTGGATGAAGAAGCTATTCTGAACAAGGACACAAACCACTACAAGTTTCTTATCTACTGCACCTGGTACAGTCTGTTTTTCTTAGGATCCTCCTTATAAACTTGCACCCCAGCCTGGCTCAGTGCTTCAGCCTTCATCTCGCAGGAAGGCTGCTGCCTGTTTCTCTCAATAGTCTATTTGTACAGATCAAGTTCAATGTTCTCTTTTGCTTTTCTCTTACACTTTCCTTACAGAGGGAGACCCCACCTGGGGGAAGAAAACACTAAAGTGAAACTGAAGGAAAACACCCCAGCAGGGGGTCCCTCACGCTCTGCCCGGATATGGCGACACCCCAAATCACTCACAAGAAGCGGTCTTGATGCAAACTGCAAGAGGATTTTATTCCAAGCGCGCTGGGGCCCACAGTCATACACCGCACAGGGGTAGAGGACTGCAGAGCCCCAAATGCAGGAACAGGACAGTTTTTATAGGGTTTCTAACAAAGCCTGTGCATTAGACCAATCATTTTTTAATATCAGGAGCCCGCAAGGTGTTAGCCAGTCAGTTTGTGCCACCCCATAGTTTCTAAGCCAATTAGTTTATGACCTTGGTGGTCAGCATTTGTGCAGGTCCTTGGGTGGGAGTAGCAGAGTGTGGTTCCAGTCTCCTATGACCTTGGAGGTCAGCCTTTGTGCAATTCCTTAGGTGGGGGTAGCAGAGTATAGTATCAGCCTCCTATGACCTTGGTGGTCTGAGGCAGGCTGTTACAGCTTATGGTGCGAGCTACTAAGGCTTACAGTGTGGGCTATTAAGGCTTATAGTGTAAGGCTTATAGTACAGGCTATTTACAGAAACCAAATAAGTGGTTCACTTCATTACTCATTTCCCATCCTTGAGGGCTATCTCATGCCCTTTTACCTAGTTCTATATTAGGAGCGGGCTCTGATATAATGAGAAGAGGGATTCTTTACTTGCTTCCAACAGAGAGTAAAGCCTGGAGTTTGAGATATGCAGGGAGCCCGCTTAAGCTCCCCTTGGAGCGTGATAGTATTTCTGAGCTTCTGAATTCTTGGGCCTTTCAAAACCACTGAGGAAGAACAGTTGGGCTTGCCGCTGGGTACAAGATAGCTAATCTAACCAGTTAAAGACAGGGCTCGGACCAGGCATGGTGGTTGAACTCCAAACCCTATGGTCATTTCTTTTTTGGGGGGGGAGGGTTTTGAGGTAGTGTTTCGCTCTAGCCCGTGCTGACCTGGAATTCATTATGTAGTCTCAGGGTGACCTCAACCTCTCCGTGATCATCCTACCTCTGCCTCCTGATTGCTGGGATTAAAGGCGTTTGTCAATTTTAATTTTAACCTAAGAATTGAACAAAAAAGAAGACTGAGAAGGATAATTATTAAATTATTATACTTACTGAGGGTAGTACAGAGCCAAGGACGGCACCCATGTGGCTAGACATCCCACATGGAGGGCCTGAAAAAAACATGGAAAGCAAAGAGAGAAAAGAAAGTTCAAGGAGCACCTGTCATGTGGGGAGCTGGAGTGGATAAAGAACCCATGTGGACAGTAAGGGTTACAGAGACCTCCCCTTAAAACTCTGCCACAGCTGGAAATTTCCAAGTGGTCGGAGAGCCTGCCCTCCCCTTGCAAAAGGTATTTATAACCTTATAGTGGTAGACTCTTCCAGTTCAGGTGAACCAGAGGGATAGCTGGTTGGTTAGGGCTGGGGCTATCTCAGGAAGAGGCTAGCCCTGACACCAAGTTCTAGTTCCATTGGCTGAAGTTGACCAACCACAGTGTTTAAATCCTGTGAAAGACCTCCTTCCCATGAGGGGTCCTGGTTGTTTGTGGAAGAACGGGTCTAGATAACTAAGCAAGAGATATGAAGTCAGATCATTTTTAAAAATTATTTATTTATGTATTTGAGAGCAACAGACAGAGAGAGAAAGAGGTAGAGAGAGAGAATGGGTGTGCCAGGGCTTCCAGCCACTGCAAATGAACTCCAGATACATGCACCCCCTTGTGTACCTGACTAACGTGGGTCCTAGGAAACGAGCCTTGAACTGGGGTCCTTAGGCTTCACAGGCAAGCGCTTAACCACTAAGCCATCACTCCAGCCCAAGTCAGATCATTTTTGATTACTAGAAAGTGCAGACTTTCCTGCCTTTTTCTTATTTTCAAGGGTCCAGTCATCCTAACTATACTAAGATCACCGTGAGGTTTCAGGCCACCCTGGGCTAGACCAAGATTGTACCTTGAAGAAAAAAAAAGGAGTGTGCTTGGGACTGGGGAGATGGCTTAGAGGTTAAGGCACTTGCCCGCAAAGCATAACAACCCATGTTCCATTACCCACCTAAAGCCAGATGCACAAAGGGGTACATGCATTTGAAGTCTGTTTACAGTGGCTGAAGGCCCTTGCATGCCCATTCTTTCTCTTTCTCTCTCAATTAAATAAATAAAAAAACACTTACAAAAAAAGAGCTGGGTGTGGTGGCACACGCCTTTGGGAGGCAGAGGTAGGAGAATCACCATGAATTCAAGGCCACCCTGAGACTCCATATTGAATTCCAGGTCAGCCTGGGCTAGAGTGAGACCCCACCCTCAAAAACAAACAAAAAAGAACTCACAGCAATCTTACCTTTGCCTCCCAAGTGCTGGAATTAAAGGCATACGCCACCACGCCCAGCTCCTGATTTTTTTTTTTTTTTTTGAGCCACATCCTCAGCCCAAGAATATATTCTGCCGGGTGTGGTGGCGCACGCCTTTAATCCCAGCACTCAGGAGGCAAAAGTAAGAGGATCACTGTGAGTTTGAGGCCACCCTGAGACTACATAGTGAATTCCAGGTCAGCCTGAGCTAGAGTGAAACCCTACCTTGAAAATCAAAAAGAAAATAAAATAAATTTTAAAAAATAAAAATCAGGCTTGGCCCCTTCTAAAGCCTTCCTCCTTGTTTTCCATGCTTGATTCTTTTTGTTTGTTTTTATTACTTTTTAAATTTATTTGAAAGTGACAGAGATGCCGGGCGTGGTGGCACACGCCTTTAATCCCAGCACTTGGGAGGCAGAGGTAGGAGGATTGCCATGAGTTCAAGGCCACCCTGAGACTACATAGTAAATTCCAGGTCAGCCTGGGCCAGACGAACCTACCTCAAAAACAAAAAACAAAAAAGTGACAGAGAGAAAGAGGCAGATAGATAGAAAATGGGTGTGCCAGGGCCTCCAGCCACTGCAAATGAACTCTAGAACTTCACCTTGTGCATCTGGCTTATATGGGTCCTGGGGAATCAAACCTCAAACCAGGGTCCTCAGGGTTCACAGGCAAGTGAACAGCTAAGCCATCTCTCCAGCCCCATCCTTGATTCTGTTTTGCTTTTTTAAGGTAGGGTCTTGCTCTATCTCTAGGTAACCTAGAATCAGTATCAGGCTGGCCTGAAATTCATAGCAATCCTCCTACTTTCAGGTGTTGGGATTAAAGGACATGTACCAACACACCTGGCTATCCTTGATTCTTTTTTGCCTTTCTTGTCTGTGGGCACTGAATCTACCTGTCCAGTCACTGAGACAAAGAAGAACATGATCAGTTCCCTGATTGGAGAGGAGATACCTTGTAAGGATTGATAGTTGGGCCAGAATTTCACTTCTCCGTGTCAGTCCAGTCATTTTAAAGATCTATTTATTTTTCTAGCTAGAAAGCCTTAAAGCGATTCATTGGTAGCCCAGCATGGTGACCCATACCTTTAATCCCAGCAATCAGGAGGCAGAGTTAGGAGAATTGCTGTGAGTTTGAGGTCAGCCTGGGCTAGAGTGAGACCCTACCTCAGCAAACCAAAAGAAAAAGAAAGAAAGATAGATTCACTGGCAACCCACTTTCTGGGATCCCTTTCTGTTGTAGAGAGCTTTTTACCTTTGATTCTTTCTCTTTTCTATGGGCAACATATCTTTGGTTTGCTCTGATACGGAATTTCCCCCACATGCAAGCTCTTCCCCCTGCATTTTTTTTATAAGAAGTTAACCATTTTTTGTTTATTATTTTTATTTATTTATTTGAGAGTGACAGAGAGAGAAAGAGGCAGAGAGAGAGAGAGAGAGAGAGAGAGAGAGAGAGAGAGAGAGAGAATGGGTGCGCCAGGGCCTCCAGCCCCTGCAGACGAACTCCAGATGCGTGTGCCCCCTTGTGCATCTGGCTAATGTGGGTCCTGGGGAATCTCGCCTCGAACCGTGGTCCTTAGGCTTCACAGGCAAGCACTTAGCCTCTAAGCCATCTCTCCAGCCCGTCCCTCTGCTTTTTCTATACAATAGTTTTCCTTTTCTCTAAACTTGCTTTCCATTTCTCCTTCAAATCTCATTCTTGGGCTGGAGGGATGGGTTAGCATTTAAGGCATTTGCCTGCAAAGCCAAAGGACCCAGGTTCGATTCCCCAATACCCATGTTAGCCAGAAGCACAAGGGAGCACACATGTCTGGAGTTTGTTTGCAGTGGCTGAAGGCCCTGGCACACCCATTCTCTCTCCCTTTCTTTGTCAAATAAATAAATAAATAAAAATTACACACACACACACACACATATGTATATTAAAAAAAACCTCATTTTGTAGGGTTGGAGAAATGGTTCAGCGGCTCAAGCACTTGCCTGCAAAGCCTGAGAAGCCATGTTCAACTCTCCAGAGCCCACATAAGGCAGATGCACAAGGTGATGCAAGTGCAAGGCTGCACATGTGCACAAGAGGTGCACACATCTGGAGTTCAACTGCAGTGGCTGGAGGCCCTGGAGCACCAAATTCTCTCTTTTTCTTTCTCACTCACTCTCATTAAAAACAAAACAAAACAAAAAAACTGGGTGTGGTGGTACATGCCTTTAATCCCAGAATTTGCAGAGGTAGGAGGATCACCGTGAGTTTGAGGCTACCCTGACAGTACACAGTGAATTCCAATTCCAGGTCAGCCTGGGCTAGAGTGAGACCCCAACTTGAAAAACCAAAAAAACAAAAACCTCATTTTGGCCAGGGAGATGGCTCCATGGTTGCCAGCCTGGGTTCAAGTCCCCAGATCCCACACAACACCAGATGCAGCACTGCACAAGTGATCTCAGCATGCCAATTTCATGGGAGGTGGGACCAGAAGAACCTGAACCCCGCAAGTCAGCTGATACTTGTTTGCAGTCTGGAAGTTCATTCATAGTGGCAAGAGACCCTGTTTCAAAGATGGGGCATAGGCAGCTCAAGTTATTCTCTGACCATCATGTGCACGTCTACAAACACACACAATTTTTTAAAAACTTATCCTTGGGCTGGACAGATGGCTTAGCGATTAAGGCATTTGCCTGTGAAGCCAAAGGAACTAAGTTTGATTCCCCAGAACCCATGTAAGCCAGATGCCCAGGGAGCACATGCGTCTGGAGTCGTTTGCAGTGGTTAGAGGCTCTGGCATGCCCATTCTCTGTATATCTCTCTTCTCTCTTTCTCTGTCTCTGCTTACAAATAAATAAATAAAATAAAATAAAAACTCAATCCGGGCGTGGTGGTACACACCTTTAATCCCAGCACTCGAGAGCAGAGGTCAGAGGATCGCAGTGAGTTTGAGGTCACTCTGAAACTACATAGGGAATCCAGGTCAGCCTGAGCCGGAGTGAGGCCCTACGTTGGGGGAAAAAAAATCATCCTTCTAGTCCAGGAGATTCATTCCTAGCCCCATTCCAAAATGTGAAACAAACTACCTAATGCCACTGACTCAGTGGCACATTGGTGACTGTTAAGAGTGTGGCCCCCTAATTCCTGAGTTAAGCATACTGCTGCAGTCAGATTCACACTGTTGGTAGAAAACACCTGACCAAGAGCAGCTTATGGGGGAAAATGGGTTTATTTTGGCTTATAGACTCAAGAAGAAACTCCATGATATCAGGGGGAAATGATGACATGAGCACATGGTGGACATCACCTCCTGGCCTACATCAGATGGACAACAGCAACAGGAGAGTGTGCCAAACACTGGCAAGGGAAAGCTGGCTATAATACTCATAAGTCCGCCCCAACAATACACAGCCTCCAGGAGGCTGTAATTCCTGAATTGCCATCAGCAGAGAACCCTAGCATTCAGAACAACTAAGTGCATGGGGGACATCTGAGTCAAACCACCACACACACATAAGAGCTCTGAGATAAGCCTCCTTGCTCCCAAAGAAACCAGTTTCATTGCCTCACAAAGTTGCATGGTAAATCTCATAGCTGCCTAAGAGTTAAAGAATAGAAGATTCCTCTGAATCTCCTTTACAGAAAATATTTAAGTATAGAAAATATTTACAAGCCCTAAAACAATGCCCAATGAGCACAATTTACAATATGCTCTACCCCCAGCCTGATGCTAGTTCCTATAAAGTCCATTAACCCGTAAGCAAATGATAATCTCAATACTTCATTACTAATGCTGTAACAAAAACCTACTCAGACCTAGAGGATTCGTAGAAACTGCAGAACACTAATAGGAAGGCTCTGAATGTGACCTTTGAGCTGGGCCTTTGTTTTAAGTTGGGCATGATGGCACACACCTTAATCCCAGCACTTGGGAAGGCAGAGGTAGGAAGATTGCTGTGAGTTCAAGGCCACCCTGAGACTACATAGTGAATTTCAGGTCAGCCTGAGCTAGAGTGAGACCCTACCTTGGGGTGGGGGAGGTTGGAGTGCTGGAGAGACGGCACTTGCTTTCAAAAACAAAGACACTTGTTTGCAAAGCCTACATTCTATGCATGCAGACAGACACAAAAAGTGGTGCATGCATCTGGAGTTCGTTTCCAGCAGCAAGAGGACCTGCCATACCCATTCTCTTCTCTCTATCATATATGTGTGTGTGTGTGTGTGTGTGTGTGTGTGTGTGTGTGTGTGTATCTCCAAGGTAGGGTCTTGGTTTAGCTCAAGCTAACCTGGAATTTACTATGTAATCTCAGGATGGCCTCAAACTCACAGCAATCCTCCTACTTCTGCCTCACAAGTGCTGGGATTAAAAGCATGCACCACCACGTCCAGCCTAATTTGTTTTTCTTTTAAAATCTTTAGCCCATGTGCAAAAATAGGACTTTGTAGCATGATTTAAAAAACAAAAAAGCTGGGCGTGGTGGCACACACTTTTATTCTCAGCACTTAGGAGGCAAAGGTAGGAGGATCACTGTGAGTTCAATGTCAGCCTGGGACTACACAGTGAATTTCAGGTCAGCCTAGTCTAGAGCGAGACCTCAAAAAACAAACAAAAAGCTGAAGCTAGGCTTGATGGCATAAGCCTTTATAACCCTAGCAGTTGGGAGGATGAGGTAGGAGGTTTCCTGAGAATACCCTAGGAACTACAGAGTGAGTTCCAGGTAAGCCCTACCTCATAAATCAAAACAAAACAAAAAAGCTGAACTTGGAATCATGACATATGCCTTTAAAATCCCAGCACTAGGAAGGCTGAGGTAGAACTGCTTAGAGGATGAGGCCAACCTGGGACTAAGAGACCCTATCTGGGGTGTGGGCAGCTGCTCATCTATCTGCCCGAGACCAAATCCCCTCTGCAGTTGACCCTGCTGGTGACCAACTGGGTGGGGACCATAGAGAAAGCTTGATTACTTCTTCTGGGTAAAAGACAATTTAGCGTAGTTACGCTAGATGCTGGTGTAAGGCTTCCTGCTTTGACTCTGCTTTTAACCACTCAATATGGATATTATCTAGCCTTTGTCTTACCGTCTTAGTTTTCCCAGTTTACAAAACAATATTTTTCTCGACTTAATTATGAAGATCAAGCTAGCATATAATACGAAAGCACACAGCACCTCCACTGGACTAAAGAGGAAGAAGATGCCCAATCACGCGGCAAATCGGTGATTCCGCTAGGAGAACGGAAAGCAGATCTGCTAATTCCCAGGTCAGCGTCCCTCTTGCCCCGTCTTCAGCGTTCCTGGAGTCATACGTGGTTATAGCAAAGGACTGATGGAGCGTGCAGAAAGAAAAGCCTGCAGCAAAGGTTTAGGAGCCGGTTACAGCTTCTGCATACAGAAAACCAGGCTGGCACGGGTCTCCGAGCGGAATGACAGGTTCGTTCTGGACCTAAGGGAGTACCTAGCTCTTCGAACCAAAGCCTTCCTAGTGCATGTCGGGAATTGGCCAGCTGCGAAGCATCAAGGGATTCGTAGTCCTTTCCCCGTTCCCGCCTCCCCACCCGCCTTTGCCTCATCTTTCCCAGCAAGCTCCGCGCCAATGCCAGCCTCTGATTGGCTGCGGTCTGAGCGGGCAGTCCTGTCAGCAGCGGTTACCCGAGGTTTCCGGTACGGGGCCAGAACCGGGTGGGACGCTGTCGGACGTCGCCAGTGGGGTTCGTACGTCTAAACGCTGGCTGGTGGGATCGGAAGGAGTCTATGGGCCGAAACGCTTTGATTAGCCTAGGAATCACGCCATTTCCACTCGTGGATTGTGGCGGGGGGGGGGGGGGCGTTACCTTGCGCATGCGCGGGCGTGCCGCGCCACTGGAGGGCGCGGAGTGTAGGTGGCTACGGCGAGCGCTGGGGGCCCCACGTGGACTCTGGGGGCCGGGGACCGGGGGCCGGAGGGAGGGGTCGGGACTGGAGCGTTCCGCCGCCACGTCAGTGTGCGGCCGGCAGCCAATCGCGCGATCTGACTGCCGACAGGGGGGCCAGGAAGTGGCGTTGGGAGAGAGAGGAGGCCGTGGTCCTCATCCTCTTGAGGTGCTGCGCCCCGAAAGCCTGCCGGGGCTCGCGCTCTGGAACCTTCCGACTCCCGGCGGGCCCCGTGCCGCAAAGGTCAGCCGATTGACTCGAAGCTTTGTTCGGCTGGTATTAGGGTGCCTGGTCCAGGCTGTGAAGAACGTGAAAGTCTTGGGGGGGAGGAACAGTAAAATTGTGTTTGTTCCTAAAGGATCTCCTCCTAACCTAACGTCGCACTTCATCATGAAGAACCAAGACAAAAAGAACGGGCCTGTTAAGCCGTCTACCCCGAAAGGCACCACCGGGCAACCGGAAGCAGGCCCAGGGGAGGCCCAGGGGCTTCCCAGCCCGACTGCCCCTGCGAGCGAAGCAGAAGGTTCCAGCGGCCAAGCTCCCGGCAAGACCGAGGGTGTGTGTGTCAGCTCTGCTTCTCCCGTTAGTTAGCAGGAGTTTGTGGTGCTAGTCTCCATTCTGAAGAGAGAGGCTCGTCCGCACCCCCCCCCCACACACACATTAACCCAGGAAAGAGGAAGTTCAGAATGAGAGGAAACTGTCCAGTCTGAGGGATCCTCAGGGTTCCTTATGGAGGAGGAACAGGCTCTGTCAGGTTTAAATCGGGTAACAGCCAAATGAGGCATCCTGCTAGCAAAGTCATGCTCCTCAGAAATACCTCAGTCACGGGTGGGTAATTGCCCCCTTTATTTATTTTTATGGTTTTTCGAGGTAGGGTCTCACTCTAGCCCAAGCTGACCTAGAACTCACTATGTAGTCTCAGGGTGGCCTTGAACTCATGGCAATCGTCCTACTGCTGCCTCTCAAGTGCTGTCTGTTATTTTTGAAGCATTTCTGGAACTTTATGAAAAATAGCTTTGAGGGGAGGGAAGGAGGGTATTACCATGGGATATTTTTTATAATCATGGAAAATGTTAATAAAAATTGTGAAAAGAAAAAAATATAAAATTGAAAAAAAAAGAAAAATAGCTTTGGAGGGGAAGGAGATGTACTAAAAGTTATCATTTACTTATTTATTTTACAGAGAGAGAGAGAGAGAATTGGCAGGCCAGGACCTCAGCCACTGCAATCAAACACCAGACACTTGGGCATGTGCAACTTGTAATGGCTTGGTGGGATCTGGAGAGCCAAACATGGCTCCTTAGGCTTCCAAGCAAGTGCCTTAACCACTAAACCATCTCTCCAGCCCTGAAGTTAACATTTTATGCATAAACTGGTTTAAGCCAGGTGTGGTGATGCACACCTTTAATTGCAGTGCTTTGGGAGGCAGAGGTAGGAGGATTGCTGTGAGTTGGAAGTCATCTTGGGCTAGAGAGACCCTATCAAGAAAAAAACAAAAAGCTGTGGCTTAAAGAAGTTAGGGAACATTTAATCCAAACTAATGAGTTTGGTTGGCTCTATTTGCAACAACAACAAAAAGCATATCCAGTGGTATAGCCAAAATATTTCTCACTCTGTATCTTACCCTTTTTTGCTATAGGGGCTCAAGTCAAAACAGCTCAATCTGGGGTCCTCCGTGATGTGTCTGAGGAGCTGAGCCGCCAGTTGGAAGACATTCTGAGTACGTACTGTGTGGACAATCAGGGAGGCCCAGGTGAAAATGGAGCACAGGGTGAACCCGCTGAACCTGAAGATGCAGAGAAGTCCCGGACCTATGCGGCACGGAATGGGGAGCCTGAGCCAGGGATTCCAGTAGTCAATGGTGAAAAGGAGACCTCCAAGGGGGAGCCAGGATCCGAAGAGATCCGAGCAAGTGATGAGGTCAGAGACCGGGACCACCGAAGACCACAAGAAAAGAAGAAAGCCAAGGGTTTGGGTGAGAGAAGGAGCTACTTATAAGACTGGTGAGAGGGAGGGAGTTTGGACTTTTCATCCCATGAGCTAGATTACTTTAGGATTCAGACATAACTACTACTCATGGTAGCAAGCCACCTAGGTTAATCAGAGCTTAGGATAATGAGTCACCACTATACAGATCATTCACTTGTGCACCCTCCTATCCTTGGGAGTAAATAACAAGTAGGGACTGGAATCCAACCTACTCTCATTGAAAGGAAGAGGCCTAGATACAGCCCTGTGGAGCCAGCACCAGTTCTAACTTGCTCTGTGATCCTCGTGTTCATTCCCCTCTGGGTCTTGGTTTCTATGTCATAAGTCACAGAATTGGGCTATATCAAGGTTGAAATTTCAAATGTCTACATAAACTATGTAAGCCACAGGTTTTTTGGGAACCATGAGAGGCCACATTATATAAAGGGTTAGCTTGCCTGATTAGTTCCATGCTCTCAACTGACTAGCTGAATTTTTGACAACTAAAATAGTAGGAACCAGGGCTGGAGAGATGGCTTAGTAGTTAAGGTGTTTGCTGCAAAGCTAAAGAATCCAGGTTCACTTCTCTAGGACCCATGTAAAGCCAGATGCACAAGGTGGCACGTGCATCTAGTGTTTGTTTGCAGTGGCTAGAGACCCTGGCATACCCATTCTCTTCTTTTCTGCCTCTTTCTCTTTCAAATAAATAAAAATAATTTGGTTTTTAGAGATAGAGTCTCATTCCAGCCCAGGCTGACCTGGAATTTACTCTGTAATATCAGAGTGTCCTTGAACTCACAGTGATCCTCCTACCTCTGCCTCCCAAGTACTGGAATTAAAGGCAAGTGCCACCATGCTTGGCTAAAATTTAAAAAAAAAAAATTTTTTTTAACTTTTTGTTTTGTTTTGTTTTTTGAGGTAGGGTCCCAGCTCTAGCCCAGGCTGATCTGGAATTCACCATGGAGTCTCAGGGTGGCCTTGAACTCACAGCAATCCTCCTACTTCTGCCTCCCCAGTGCTGGGATTAAAGGCATTCGCCACCACGCCCGGCTTTAAAAACTTTTTATGTATAAAAATAAGTTTAAAAATTTTCACACATTAATGAAATTTAGGGTCAGGCAGGGTGGCATGCACATACCTGTAATCCACATACTCGAGATGCTATAGTAGAACCATCATTTTGATATAGTCAAGTCTGGACTAAAATATGATTTCAAAACTAGCCTTGAACTCATGATACTCCTCTTACCTCTGCCTCCCGAGTGCTGGGATTAAAGGCATGCGCCATTATGCCCAGTTTAGATAGACAGATAGATTTTTTTTTTTTTTTTTTTTTGGGTAAGGTCTCACTCATGGATACCAGGTCATTTTGTGTCTGGAGGAGCACATTGTAAGGAGTCCTACCCTTCCTTTGGCTCTTACATTCTTTCTGCCACTTCTTCCACAATGGACCCTGAGCCATGGAAGGTGTGATGGAGATATTTCAGTACTGAGCACTTCTCTTGTCACTTCTCAGCTTCTCAGCACCATGGTGCCTTCTGAGTCCTCTCAAGGTCACTGCCAACTGAAAAGAGAAGCTTCTCTAACCCAAAGTGAGAATAGCATTAACATATGAGTATGAACATGAAGAGCAGTGCTTACTGGGCAGTTTGGTGAGCATAGTATATACATTTAGCTTGACAGCAGCAGACATAGGGCTCATGACTACCCCTGTTGTAGGTTATCAGTATCAGGGATGTATTCCCTCCCATGGAACAGGCCTCCAGTCAAATTAGAGGGCTGTTGATTTCCACTATAACAGATGTGCCACTATTGCACCAGTTGGCTCATTTGGCCTGGTTGGCCAAATACAAGGCTTGCAGTGTCCACTGTTGGGTATCTTCACTGGTGATTTCTCTCTCGTCCATTGAACTGCATACAGTGTGGCTTTTTCCAGTTTTCTGTCAGCTGGTCTGCATGGAGGGGGATTTTCAGCTCAGCTCCTACAGGGTTTCTCAGTGACCTTACAGCCCAAGTATATAGAGTCTTCAGCAACAGGATTTTACCATCTATTCCTGGTGGGAAACCAAGAATCTCAGCTATGGCCAGTAATGTTTTGGGGGCGTCAGAGATCTCCCTGGCCAACAACTCACTGGAAGTATCCCATCCCTAGCACTGAAAATTTTCTAGTAACAATCTGTGGCTCCTGTGTGTTCCATTGTCCATAAAAATAGGTTTCCTTATGATTTATTTATATCCTCTTAGATTTTGATTATCCCTCCCTCCACCTTTCCTTTACTCAATGTCTTCCCCTGACCTCACTTAGGCCTTTTCACCCACATCTATCCAACCTTTTGACATAACAGCACATCATCATTATCTAGAAAGGTTACATTTCACAAGTGTACAATTAATTTACAACAATCTTATAATGTCTTAGGTTTATGATTCTGTTTTGTGCCATATATCCTAACTGTCCTCAGCCATATGTGGCTCTATGGACCACAAGTTGGACACCTAATTCCTTTTGGTATTTTACCTTTTCAGAAGCACTCCTGTGCACTGAGACAGTATCCTTGAATTTTCAGATAGATAACCTTTGTCAGTTGATAATATGTTTCAAGTAAATATTCCTTTTACCAGTTGTACCTACCAGAGATATTCCATAGATTCATTCATTTTTTAAAAAATATTTTTATTTATTTATTTGAGAGAGTGATACAGAAATAGGCAAATAGAGAGAGAAAGAGAGAGAGAATGGGCGTACCAGGCCCTCCAGCCACTGCAATTGAACTGCAGATGTGTGCACCCCCTTGTGCATCTGGCTTACGTGGGCCCTGGGTCATCGAACCTGGGTCCTTTGGCTTTGCAGGCAAGTACCTTAACTGCTAAGCCATCTCTACAGCCCCAGATTCATCCATTTAGTAAGCATTTGTTAGTGAGCATGTGCTCTGTGATGGTACTATGGACACTATTAGTGCCTGAGTCGGTCCACACAAGTAGGAAAGGCTTCATCAGCATTACAAGCATAAACCCAGATGTCAAGAGAACCCCCCCCCCAGAAGGGGGTGCATGCCTTTGCTCCCTGTGCTTTACAGGGAAGGAGATCACTTTGCTGATGCAGACCCTGAACACGCTGAGTACCCCAGAGGAGAAACTGGCAGCGTTGTGCAAGAAGTATGCTGAGCTGGTAAGTTCCTACCCTGACTGCCCATGGTACCCTCCCTGGCTTTGGAAAGTTAGCAGGCCACTGGGAATGTAGGTGGGGGTACAAGGACAGGTGGATGACTTAATTCCTGTTTAACTCTTTCTGAACTTTTCCTCTGTCTGTTTAATGGGAGTCCATACCCAGGCAGTTACTTGAATGCTGAGAGTCAGAGGAGAATGGTTCTCTGGTGATAGAGCACTAATTCCTGGCTTGATTCCTAGATGCCATGCCTTATGGGTTTTTTTCTGCGTGTATCACTCAGAATATGGCAGTGCACACTGTCATTACTTAGGAAAACCAGTAAAGTTACTTGGTATTCACTTGCCTTTTATTCCCGAGCAGTTCTTCATATTCCTGCATCTCTCTCCCCCGCCCCCCCATGACATCAACTTCTTGCTGAACCAGATTAGTTTTCCTATTCTAATGCCTTACCTGTGATTTGTTGTCCTGGTGTTAGCACTTGTCCCTGTACTTCCTTAGTTCTAAGTAAAAGAGCTTGATCCAATTCAGATTCAACTTTTGGGACAAGACTGCTTTATGCTCTATCACAGGAAATAACAAGCAGCCATGCATGCCTACACAAACCTTTAATCCCAGCAGAGGTAGAAAGATCACTGAGAGTTCAAGGCCAGTTTGGGACTATAGAGTGAGTTTCAGGGTCAGCCTGGGCTAGAGTGAGACCTTACTTCTAAATAATAATAATAAAACCAGGCATAGTGGTGCACACCTTTGATCTTAGCACTTGGGGAGTAGAGGTAGGAGGATTGCCATGAGTTCAAGAACACCCTAAGACTACATAGTGAATTCCAGGCCTACCTGGACTAGAGTGAGACCCTACATACCTTGAAAAAAAAAAAAAGTAATAATCATAAGCATGAAGGCTGGAGAGATGGTTTAGTGGTTAAGCTCTTGCCTGTAATGCCAAGGGACCCAGGTTCAACTCCTCAGGAACCATGTAAGCCAGATGCACAAGAGGGTACATATATCTGGAGTTTGTTTGCAGCAGCTGGAGGCCCTGATGTGCCCATTCACTCTCTGTCTCTTTGTCTCTCCCTCCCTCTCTTTCTCAAATAAATAAAAATATTTTTAAAAATAATAAGCATGGGCTGGAGGAATGGCTTAGCGGTTAACGTGTTTGCCTGCAAAGCCAAAGGACCCTGGTTCAATTCCCCAGGACCCATGTTAGCCAGCTGTACAAGGGGGTGCATGCTTCTGGAGTTCGCTTACAATGGCTGGAGGCCCTGCTGTGTCCATTTTCTCTTTCTCCCTCTTTCTCTGTCAAATAAATAAAAATATTGAAAAATCTTTTAAAAAATAATAAGCATGAACCAGATGTGGTAGTGTACACTTGTAATCTCAGTGCTCGGGACATGGAGGTAGTAGGACAGGAATTCAAGGCCAGCCTAGGCTACATGAGACTCTCAAATATGAAAAGGGCTAGACATGGTGACACACACCTTTAATCCCAGGCAGAGATGGGAGGATTGCTATGAGTTAGAGGCTGCCCTGAGACTACATAGTGAATTCCAGGTCAGCCTGAGTGAGACCCTACCTTGAAAAGTCAAGAAAAAGAAATGTCAACTGTGGTCTAAATGTTAAGTGGGTTCAGCAAGAGCCAACGAGATCCCTCTTGTCAAACTCCCCATTGGATGTGAATTAACAGATTCATCTGTTGATGGTTATTATCAACATTTCTTTCAAAATTATTTCGTACCATCCACATTTCTTAGCTAATGATTCTGTTAGGAACTTTATTCATCTGGAAAATGAAGGAAATTATGGCTAATGGAATTATTGTAGGAACTAAATAAAGGAAATAGAGGTTCCAGGTCAGCCTAGACTACCTTGAAAAAACAAAGAGAAAGGAATGTGGTGGGGGGAGAAAGCACATTTAGTTTGGAAGGATTCAGCCATAGAAAGAGTGATTCTATAAGAGAAATGGAAGTACGCTGCTGGAGTGATGCTCTCACTGGGGGCGGGGGGGGGGGGCGACCTGAAGCCCAGTGCACAAGGAAGGGCTTCACCAATGAGAGCAAGACCAGGTCTAACTAGAGAAGAGAGGTACGGGCTGCCTGGTGGATAGAAATGTATTGCCACTGCTTCTGTGGTTTCTTCTGCATTCTCAGGAAAGTGAGAAAGATGGTAAGGAAGATTTGAAGGGGAGGCCAAAATAGTAGTCTCGAAAAAGAGTGTGGTTAACAAGAGAAATGTAGTGGGATTTCTGGGCAGGTGAGGATCTTCCTAAAATTGTTGGTTGTGAACTTAAAGTGAGAATTTTTTGTTTGCTTGTTTTTCAAGATATGGTCTTGCTCTAGCCCAGGTTTACCTGGAATTCATAATGTAGTCTTACTTAGGTTGTCCTCTGATTCATGGTGATACTCCTACCTCTGCCTTCCAGTTTCTTGGATTAAAGGCATGTGCCACCACACCTGGCGAAAGAATCTTAAGTAAGGAATTAAGGTACTTTAGCAGAATTGAAAGGAGCCAAGAGAATGGAAGGTGTAAGAAGCCTAAGCTAGTAAGTAAGTAGTTAAAAGAAGTCAAGTAGAAAGAGACGAGAGTGAAAGATAGGTAGGGTCAGTTGATGGAAAGTCTACTGTAGGGTAAGAGTCTTTCTGATGGTCATATAGGTAAGTGATGGGAATGACCTAGAAAGAGGTGGTGGTTGTGGTCCTGAACTGAGGTCCTTGTAATTGAGATAGCAGTTATGGTTCCTGGTAGTGGCAAAGTCTTTTCACTATGCTACCCAAGATAGCAGATGCTAGCAAATTATATGAGTAATCTGAACTTGGATCTGCTGGAATTGTAACACATCAGGTTTCAAAGACTTAAGATGAAAGAGTATGTATGAAGTGTCTTGATTTTTTTTGTTCTTGTTGAATTTTGATTTCATGTTGAAATTATGCTATTTTATTTATTTATTTTGTTTTTTCTGAGTTAGGGTCTCATTCTAGTCCAGGCCACTTTGTAATCCCACACAGCCCTTGAACTCTCAGCAATCCACCTCTCCATGCTGGGATTAAAGGTATGCACCACCATGCCCAGTGACATATCAAGACTCCTCTCTCAAAAAATTAATTTTTGCCTTTTTAATTAAATTTAAGTGTGCCTGCTAGTTTATATTAATATGTGAATTGCATTTTATTTCCACTATCCAAGACTAGATAGAAAGATGAGAGAAGAGCCAACTATGGTGGCACAACGCTGTTAATCCCAGCACTCAGGAGGCAGAAGTAGGAGGATAGCTGTGAGTTCGAGGACATCCTAAGAATATGTAATGAATTCCAGGTCAGCCTGGGCTAGAGCAAGACCCTACCTCAAAAACCAAAAAGAAGAATGATGAGAGAAGAGCTGAGCTGGGGGAAGGAATGGATATGTGGAAGGGGTTAAGGACTCTGAGGTCAGGAGGAGTTAAAAGGATTTGCTTTCAATACTGAAACATCTCTGAATGAACAGGAATTATGGTAGAGAGCAATGTTGAGCCAGAACTAAAGTCTGGAAGGAATTAGGAGCTGATGACGGCAGTCTGAATTGGTTGGCAGTAGAAAAGCATCTTTGATAAGATGTGTATCCAGCATGTTGAGGCCATGGGATTGTGTGAAATGTCTTGAGAACACTGTCTGGAAGTTTTAGAGAGAAGCTGGGTTCTGTGACTTCACTGGTCATTTTTGTATCCTTCAGATACGCCCTGGGTTAGAGCGAACAAATTGTGGGAGAAGTCTGTAAAGCTCCACTAGAGTTGGCTGTGAGTGTCTGCTTCTGCTGGAGTAGAGGGGGGCCCATTAAGCTCAGCTCAGGAATCCCTAGGGTCATATGATAATCCATGTGAGCAACCCCCCCCCCCACCCTCCACAGCAGCCACACACATCAGGCACTCCCCTGCTGTCCACAGTTGGAGGAGCACCGGAACTCTCAGAAGCAGATGAAGCTCTTGCAGAAGAAGCAGAGTCAGCTGGTACAGGAGAAGGACCACCTTCGTGGTGAGCACAGCAAGGCTGTCCTGGCACGTAGCAAGTTGGAAAGCCTGTGCCGTGAGCTGCAGCGGCACAACCGTTCCCTCAAGGTAAGCCAGGCAGGTGGCTTAGGTTTCCTTAGATTTCACTGGTCTTTGGTGGCTTTCTCCTTTAGAAAGTAGCTTGAGCTAAAGAGATGGCTCAGCAGTTTAGGTGCTGGCCTGCAAAGCCTAAGACAAGGGTTCAGTTCTCCAGTACCCACATAAAGCTAGATAGACAGTGGTGTGTGTATCTGGAGTTTATTTGTTGCAGCTGGAGGCCCTGGCATGCCCATTCTCTATGTCTGTATCTCTTCTGTCTCCCTCTCTTTCTCTGTGCTTGCAAGTAAATAACAAATTTTTTGTTAAAAAAAGGGGTCCGAGTCTGAAGAGATGGCTTAGTAATGCAAAGCCAAAGTACCTAGGTTCAATTCCCCAAGATACACGTAAACCACAAAGTGGCACATGCATCTAGAGTTCTTTTGCAGTGGCCAGAGGCCCTGGCTTGCCCATTCTCTGTCTGCCTCTTTCTTTTTCAAATAAATAAAAGTAAATTTTTTAAAAATAAGCCAGAGGCTGGGCAAGATGGCACATTCCCAGCACTTGGGAGGATCACTGTGGGTCAAGGCCAGCCTGAGACTATATGAATTCCAGGTCAGCCTGGGCTAAAGTGAGATCCTACCTTAGAAAAAATAAGGGTTGGAGAGATGGCTTACTGGTTAAGAAGCTTGCCTGCAAAGCCAAAGGACTTAAGTTCAATTCCCGAGGACCCATGTAAGTGAGATGCACAGGTGGCTCATGCATCTGGAGTTCATTTGCAGTGGCTGGAGTCCCTGGCATGCCCATTCTCTCTCTCTTTGCTTCTCTCTCTCCCTCTCTCTCTCTCTCTCAAATAAATAAACAAATAAAAACTAGATGCTGGAGAAATGGATTAGCAGTTAGGCACTTTTCCTGCAAAGCCTAAGGACCCAGATTTGATTCCCCAGTACCCATGTAAGCCAGATGCTCAAGGTGGTACATGCGTCTGGAGTTGACTTGCAGTGGCTGGAGGCCCTAGCACCTCTCTCTGTGTCTGACTCTCTTTTTCCCTCAAATAAATTAAAAATATTCAAAAAATAATAAGCCAGAGACCAGGCATGATTGTGCATGCCTATAGTCCCAGCCCTTGGGAGGCAGAGGTAGGAGGATCACTGAGTTCAAGGCCACCCTGAGAGTAAAGTAGCTTAGGTTTGTAATATAGAAGTACACTTTCCAGGGCTGGGAATATAAGTCAGTAGTCTAAACGTCTGGCTGGGATGGGGGTGTGTTAAGCTAGCATTCAATCCTCAACTCTCTAAAAATAAATAAATAATAGTAACTCAAAAAACACAGTCTCCAGAAATGCCCTGCCTTTGAGAGAACTGCTGTAACCACTTGACATGTATTTGTTTTAGATAAGGGTAAGGTGCTAAAAGTCCCAAAATGCAGGGCTAGAGAGATGGTTACAAGTATTTCCTGTGCAAACGTGATAGCCTGAGGAAGCCTGAGAGGCTATTCAAGTTCAATATCCAAGAGCCACATAAACAGGTGTGTGTGGCCACTCATATCTGTAACCCTTGTCCTAGAGGGGAGCAGAGATCTGAGAGTCACTGGAGCTTGCAAAAAAGGAAAAAAAAAAAAAAAAAAAGGCTGGGTATGGTAGCTCACATCTTTAATCCCAGCACTCAGGAGGCAGAGGTAGGAGGATCACTGTGAGTTCAAAGCCACCCTGAAACTACATAGTGAATTCCAGATCACCTGGGCTAGAGTAAGATCCTGTATCAAAAAAACAAGAATAGCTGGGCATGGTGGTACACACCTCTAATTCCAGCACTCAGGAGGCAGAGGTAGGAGGATCACCCTGAGACTACATAGTGAATTCCAGGTCAGCCTGGGCTAGAGTGAGACCCTACCTCAAAAAAGCCAAGAATAGCCGGACGTGGTGGTGCACACCTTTAATCCCAGCACTTGGGAGGCTGAAGCAGGAGGATCGCAGTGAGTTCAAGGCCAGCCTGAGACTACATAGTGAAATCCAGGTCAGCCTGCACTAGAGTGAGACCCTACCTCAAAAACTAGAGACCCAAGCCATGCATAGTAGTGCACACCTTTAGTTCCAGCATTTGGGAGGCAGAGGTAGGAGGATCGCTGTGAGTTCGAGGCCACCTTGAGTCTTCATAGTGAATTCCAGGTCAGCCTGAGCTAGAGTGAGACCCTACCTTAGAAAACCAAAAAAAAAAAAAAACCAAAACAACAACAAAAAGAATAGAGTAAGAATAAGCAGGTGTGGTGGTGCATGCCTTCAGTCCCATCACCAGGGAGGCAGAGTGAATCTGTACCTCAAAAAAAAAAAAAAAAAAAAACAAACGAATAGTCAGGTGTGGTGATACACATCTTTAATCCCAGCACTCAGGCAGCAGAGGTAGGATTGCCGAGAGTTTGAGGCCACCCTGAGGCTACACAGTGAATTCCAGGTCAGCATGAGCTACAGTGAGACCCTACCTTGAAAAACAAAAATAAATAAATAAAAATAATGAATCTGAAATCTGGAAATTAGACTTTAGGAAATCTAAGCTCCTTCAGATTGGGACTTAACGTGTGTTTACAGTTTTTAGGGAGTGACTGATTGTCACCTGTATTACGAAACCCTACTGCATGATGCCCTGTAGCCTAGCTGCTCCTCATTTTGACAGCATGAAGGACTGCTGGCAGATGGTGTCTGTGGAATAGTTAGGGTTGCCATGTGTAGCTGGCTATGGAGTTGTGAGTTCCAGGGCTGGCTTCTCTCCCCAGGAAGAAGGTGTGCAACGGGCACGGGAGGAAGAGGAGAAGCGCAAAGAGGTGACCTCACACTTCCAGGTGACACTGAATGACATTCAGCTGCAAATGGAACAGCATAACGAGCGTAACTCCAAGCTCCGCCAAGAGAATATGGAGCTGGCTGAGAGGCTTAAGAAGTTGATTGAACAGTATGAGCTACGTGAGGAGGTGAGGTTGTTATGGACTTGGTCAGCAGTTTTTGATGATGCAATGTATGGCAGGGACTGGGACAACAATCTTCCTCCTTGTCCCTTGAAGAGTTAGATAGTCATTCTTCATTGACATGGAACTTGTGTGTAGAGAAGAGACTCACTGTAGCAACATGGTCCCAAATACCTGGGCCAGAAATTTGTTCAATTTAGAAATATCCAAATTTAATCTGGATAGATGGCTTAGTGGTTAAGGCACTTGCCTATGAAGCCTAACTAGCCAGGTTCCATTCTCCAGGTCCCATGTAAGCCAGATGCACATGGTGGCACATGCATCTAGAGTTCATTTGCAGTGGCTAGAGGCCCTGGCACTCCCATTCTTACTTACTCTCTCTGTCCTTCTCTAGTTAAAAAATTAAATCAGAAAAAAAAAAACTAATACATGTAGATATATATATCTCCAAACTTAGAATGGAGGTGTGTACATGTCTCAGCAGCACCTCCAGATCATTTAGTCAGTGAAACTTGTGGATAATTTCCTAGATTTTAAACAGCCTGACTTCCAATGGCGTGTGTGGAGTTTGGCTACCAGCTTAAGACAGTTTCAGTCTTTAGAGTCTTTATTATTTACTTATTTATTTGAGAGAGGGAAAGAGGCAGAGAGAGAGTGAGAGAGCGAATGGGTGCCCCAGGGCTTCCAGCCACTGCAGACAAATTCCAGATGCATGTGCCACCTTGTGCATCTGACTTACATGGGTCCTGGGGAATCAGACTGATGTTCTTTAGCTTTGCAGGCAAGTGCCTTAACCACTAAGCTATCTCTCCAGCCCCTAGAGTCTTAATGTTTGGAATTTCAAGGAAAGAGTTGGTCCTAATGTCAGTGATGAACTCTAGAGATTGTGTTCACTAATTGCTTGCCACTTCTATCACTTGGAAGGGTATGGCATTACAGACATGGCAGGTGTTGGCTGTTTCCTGAGATATTTGAGTCTTTGGTTTTCCCATGCCAGTCATTTGGCTGTTTGTTGGGCTGCTGTCTTATGAAAAGAGAGGCTACAGTTGAGTTTTCTTACAGTCTGGCTGACTTGCTTTGGACCATGTCCTTTCCTAAGGCTAGAATAAGATTAGCAAGATCTACCAGCTGATACAGCAATTGTATGTACAGGGCCTGGAGGGGACTTCCTAGCCCATCCTATCTTGTACTTCATCCTCTGAGAACAGACAACTTATATCATACTTGGTTTGAGATGAGTTGTCTGGTTGCTGTCCCTCAGCACTGAGTCATGGGAGACTTCTTTAGACCACTAAACTGAAGCACCAACTCCACAAATCTGAGGTTCTTCTTTTACTTCCCCTTTGTCCTCAAGGTAGAAAGGACTTGACGCTATTGTAGAGGAGGTTTCTTGGCTTATATATCTCCTCTGTCAGGTTCACATTTTCCTTCTAAGTTCTGAGGCTTACATCACGGACCACAGAACTGTTCCAAACTGGAATTGTCTTCAGAGTGCCTTACTTTCCCATCCTAAAAAGAAGTCAGATTCCCCATATTCCTCCTTTCATTAAGTTCCTGGAATTTTGTCTTTGAAATCGCACTTGAACTTATCACGTTTATTTATCCATCACGTTCTTTCCTTGTTTGCATCCCCAGGGCCTCCTTCAACAACCCTGACAACTATTTCTTGAAATACACATCTTTTATCTTCTGCCATAAATATGGGAAACAGGGCTGGTGATGTAACTTGTTGGTCAAGTGCTTGCCCACCTACATGTGATACCCAGCACTGCAGCAACAAAAACTAGATATGGAAAAATCTGTTGAAGGGCTAGAGAGATGGCTTAGCAGTTAAATCGCTTGCCTGTAAAGCCTAAAAATTCATGTTCAAATTTCCATTTCCCACATAGCCAGATGCAGTGACGCAAGAGCACAGTGTTGCACATGTGCACAAGGGTGTGCATGTGTCTGGAGTTCTTTCATAGTAGCTGAAAGCCCTGGCGCACCCGTATTCTTTCTCTCCCTCTTTCTCTCTCTCAAAAAAAATAAAAAACATTTGGGAGGTAGAGGCAGGAAGATAAGTTCAAGATCAGAGCTCGGAAGAAGGCTTAGTGGTTAATCCACAAAGACTGATGGCCCAAGTTCAATTCCCCAGAACCCATATAAAGCTAGGTGCACAAAGTGGTGCATGCATCTGGAAGGTGTTTGCAACAGTGCACCCATACACACACTGCCTCTGTCTGTCTCTCTGCTCACAGAGCTGGGAGAATTGTTGTAAACCTCACAGGTAGGTTAAACAAGTGTGAAGTGATCAGCCCCAGATTTGATATACAGCTTAAAGACTTAGAAAGATGGCAGAATAATTTGCTTCCATCCAGATTGGTTTCATTGTACTGACAACCTCAGTTGGCATTATGAACCATAAAGAAGGAAGATGAAAACACAGGAGGGAAAGTCCTGGGATTATTTTTCTAGGGGTATAAAGAAAGAGGACTGGAGAGATGGCTTAGCAGTTACGCACTTGCCTGTGAAGCCTAAGGACCCTGGTTCGAGGCTCGATTCCCCAGGACCCACATTAGCCAGATGCACAAGGGGGCACATGCATCTGGAGTTCGTTTGCAGTGGCTGGAGGCCCTGGCGTGCCCATTCTCTCTCTCTCTCTCCCTCTGTCTCGCTCTCTCTCTCTCTCTGCCTCTTTCTCTGTCTGTCACTTTCAAATAAATAAACATAAAACAAAAATAATTTTAAAAAAAGAAAGAAAGAAAGATGGCTTAGCACTTAAGCACTTGCATGTGGAGCCTAAGGACCCCAGTTCAAGGCTCGATTCCCCAGGACCCACATAAGCCAGATGCACAAGGTGGCACATGCATCTAGAGTTTGTTTGCAGTGGCTCGAGTCTTATGTGCCCATTCTCTATCTATCTGCCTCTTTCTCTGTCTGTCTGTCTCTCTCAAATAAAAATTAAAAAAAGAAGAAAAGAAAGCATACATATGAATAAAATGCCTCAGTGGAATCTAGTTTAAAAAAAAAAAAAGATAAAAGGTAAATTAAGCCAGGCATGGTGGTGCATGCCTTTAATCCCAGCCCTCCGGAGAGAGGCAGAGGTAGGAGGATCACTGTAAGTTCGAGGCCACCCTGAGACTACATGGTGAATTCCAGGTCAACCTGAGCTAGAGCAAGACCCTACCTCAAAAAAGAAGTCCAGGGCTGGAGAGATGGCTTAGCAGTTAAGGCGCTTGTTTACAAAGCCAGAGGACTGCTAGGTTCACTTCTCCAGGAATCATGTAAGCCAGATGCACAAGGTACCACATGCATTTGGAGTTCATTTGCAGCAGCTGAAGACCCTGGCACATCCATTCTCTGCCTGCCTGCCTACCTCCCCTCCTCAAATAAATAAATAATATAATATATAAAAAGAAGTAGTTCAAGGGCTAGAGAGATAGCTCAGCAGTTAAAGCGCTTGCCTGCAAAGCCTAGCAACCTGCGTTCAGTTCCCCAGAATCCACATAAAGCCAGATGCACAAGGTGATGCATGCATTTGGAGTTTGTTTTCAGTGGGGCCAGAGGTTTGATCGAATTTATTGCTTGGCTTGGACAGCTTATTCTACCCATGAACTCCTGTGGTACTTGTGGAAGCCCAGTGTGTCAGCTTGAGATGAGATATTAGACAAAGCGCTCTGTTCTCTGTAGATGGGGCTTCTCTGAGAAAGGGAACTCCTGACAAGCATGGTCTTTCCAATACCTTTCTGCAGCATATCGACAAAGTCTTCAAACACAAGGATCTGCAGCAGCAGCTGGTGGATGCTAAGCTCCAGCAGGCCCAGGAGATGCTGAAGGAGGCAGAGGAGCGGCACCAGCGGGAGAAGGACTTTGTGAGGCTCAGGCCCCTGGGCTGGTGGGAGCTACACAGAAGTGGGCTGGGCTCTGACTTAGCTCAGAATCAAGTTCATATGGATGGGAGAGGTTTTGCCTGGCTAGTCCAGTCACTGTCTGCACAGACAATAGTCTGAGAGCAGGTAGCTTCAGTGGGTCCTGTGCTTGTGGCTCAAGAAAGCCAATGCAACCCCCAAGGTTTTCTGACAGAGTGTGGGGTCCTGTCTTGGAAACAGCTCCTGAAAGAGGCAGTGGAGTCCCAGAGGATGTGTGAGCTAATGAAACAGCAGGAGACCCACTTGAAGCAGCAGGTAAGACTGGACCCTGGACCTTGGGCTGAATTATGGAGGGGTAAAGCAGGACCCTCATTCTAAGACTGGCTCTTCTCCAACTCTTGTGTTGACTTCAATTTAGCCTGGGTTTTTTTTTTTGTTTTTTTTTTTTTGAGATAGGGTCTTGCTATGTAGCCCTAGCTGCCACCAAAATCATTTTGTAGTCCAATCTGACCTCTAAAAACTTTTTAAGATCTTCCTGCCTGTTCCTCCTAAGTATTGGGATTACCTAGCCTAGTATTTCTTTTTTTCAAAAGGGTTCAGGGCTGGAGAGATGGCTTAGTGGCTAACATGACCAGGGTTCAGTTCCCCAGTACCTATGTAAAGCCAGATACACGTGAATCTGGAGTTTGTTTGCAGTAGCTGGAGACCCATGCATACCCATTCTGTCTCTTCTTTCTTGTCTAATCTTTCTGCTTGCAAATAAATTGATATTTTTTAAGAGGGTCTAGCTTGGCATGGTGGCACTTGACATTAATCCCAGCTCTCAGGAGGCCAAGGTCGGAGGATCATTGTGAGTTCCAGGCCTCCCTAAGACTACACAGTGAATTCCAGGTCAGCTTGGGCTAGAGTGAGACCCTACCTTAAAAGGAAAAAAACAAAACAAAACAGGGTCTCATACATTATCACCACACCCAAACCTTCTTTTCATGTTCAGCATTTTGGATTATATCTTTCCAGATACTTGGCTGTAGTCTAGTCTAGTACAAATGTTAGGTCAAAAGACCCAGGGAAAGACTAGGTGTGGCCCAGAGGTTGCTTCCTGGATATACTGCTTAACTGCTCTTCACCCATCCTAACCTTCACTGTACTTCCTCCCATAGCTTGCCCTATATACAGAGAAGTTTGAGGAATTTCAGAACACACTTTCCAAAAGCAGCGAGGTGTTCACCACTTTCAAACAGGAAATGGAAAAGGTAACCACTGAGTTCTGGCCATGGGTGGCTGCACAGGCATCAGCCACTTCATTCAAAATTGCTGGCCAAATGCAGTGAGTATTCTCTCCCTTCTTTGGAAACACAGATGTGCCAGCAATCCAACTCTGACCTTTCCTTCCATCTGTCATATAACAGATGACCAAGAAGATCAAGAAGCTTGAGAAAGAAACCACCATGTATCGATCACGCTGGGAAAGCAGCAACAAAGCCCTGCTTGAAATGGCTGAGGAGGTGAGTGGAGGATGACAGGCTAGAGCATGTGGTTATGGTCTGTCAGGACTTTTCCTCTCTCTTTTCCCAGCCAGTGATGCTATGGCATGAAGTGGAGCTGGGATTCGTATGCTTATTTATCCTATTGTAAAGATAGTGACAACTGTCTCTCCATAGGAAAGATAGGCAGTTTTGTGTTAGGTCTAAAATGGAACTTAAGGCAGCAAATGGAAGAAAAGGTTGAAGAAGCAGGAAAAAAAGAAATGGGAGTGCTAATGATTTGTGTAGTTCACATATGGAGCAACCCAGATAATTTGTTACTGTGCCTCGTAATGTAGAAGAAAGGAAATGGCATTGGTGGAGCAACTGCAGGTCAGACATGCCCATATATACATCCATAGATACTCACAGTCATCCTCCTACCTCAGCCTTCCCAGTGTTGAGATTAAAGGTGTGTGCCCTCACCAGCACTCAACTTGGTTTCTGTTGACTTGAGTGAGGTTTGCTTTTTTTTCTGTGTGTGAGAGAGAGAAAAAAAAAAAAAGAACAGGTGCCCCAGTGTCTCTAGCCACTGCAAACAAACTCCAGATGTATGTGCCACCTTGTACATCTGGCTTATGTGGGTACTGGAAAATCAAACCTGGGTCCTTAGGCTTCGCAGACAAGTGTCCCAACCACTAAGCCATCTCTCCAGCCCTTTCTTTTTTGGTTTTCTGAGGTTGAATCTCACTTTAGCCCAGGCTGACCGGAATTCACTATGTAGTCTCAGGGTGGCCTCGAATTCACAGCGAGCCTCCTAGCTCTGCCTCCCGAGTGCTGGGATTAAAGGCGTGTGCCAGAACACCCAGCTGTTTTTTGGTTTTATTTATTTATTTTGGTTTTTCAAGGTGGTGTGTCACCCTAGCCCATGTTGACCTGGAATTCATTATGTAGTTTCAGGATGGCCTCAAACTCACAGTGATCTCCTATCTCTGCCTCCAGAGTGCTGGGATTAAAGGCATGCACCAAGCAGAGATAATTTTTGTTTGTTTGTTTTTGTTTTTCAAGGTAGGGTCTCACTGTAGTCCAGGCTGACCTGAAATTCACTATGTAATCTCAGGGTGGCCTTGAACTCTTCTTCCTCTGAGTGCTGGGATTAAAGGTTAAATGTGTGCACCACCACATCCATCCTAGAGACTTTATTTCCTGCCAAATGTTTCTTGGAAACTTTTGAGATCTGAGGTTGGAATTAGTACTGTTTTCACTTAAAAAAAAATTATTTTTGAGAGAGAATGGGCGCACCAGGGCCTTTCAGCCATTGTGAATGAACTCTTAGACATGTGCGTCCCCTTGTGCGCATGTGCAACACTGCATGCTTGCGTCACATTGGCATCTGGCTACCTGGGACCTGGAGATTCAAACAAGCATTCTTCGGCTTTGCAAGGCAATCGCCTCAACCATTAAGCCATCTCTCCAGCCCTAGTAGTCCTGTTTTACACTAAGATAGGCAGAAAACCAAGTACTTTGCCATGATCTAGTAGATAACTGGAGGAATACTACTTTGACATCCAAGTCATGCCTAAACCAGGACTGTCTATTAGAAGGGGAAAGCTTCTGCCTCTGACCTCTCCTAGTTGTTTTTTTAAATAATTTTTAAAATTTATTTATTTGAATTTTTAAAATTTATTTACTTGAGAGTGACAGAGAGAGAGAGAAGGAATGGGTGGTCCAGGACCTCCAGCCACTGCAAACGAACTCCAGACGCATGCACCCCCTTGTGCATCTGGCTGCTAATGTGGGTCCTGGGGAATCAAGCCTCGAACCGGGATCCTTAGGCTTCACAAGCAAGCGTTTAACCACTAAGCTATCTCTCCAGCCCCCCATATAATCCAGATGTATGTGCCACCTTGTACATCTGGCTTATTTTTTTTTTGAGGTAGGGTCTTACTAGCTCAGTCTGACCTGGAATTTACTATGTAGTCTCAGGGTGACATTGAACTCACAGCAATTCTTCTACCTCTGCCTCCCATGTGCTGAGATTACAGGTGTGTGCCACCATGCTCAGCTTCTCCTGGTACTTTAGAAATAACTGTTTCATTTATGTCATGTTTTTCTCTCCCTAGAAAACACTTCGAGACAAAGAACTTGAAAGCCTGCAGGTGAAAATTCAGCGCCTGGAGAAGCTATGTCGGGCATTGCAGACAGAGCGCAATGACCTGAACAAGCGGGTACAGGACTTGAGTGCTGGTGGCCAGGGCCCTCTTACTGACATTGGCCCTGAGCGGAGGCTGGAGGCTGCCACTGCCTCCAAGGAGCAGGGTGGTGAGGGCCTTGGGGCTCAGACACCCAGCTCTCCAAGGGCCACAGAAACTTCTGGCTGTACAGGAGCATTGAGCACAGAAGGAACAGGTCAAACAGGGCCCCAGGAGCCTACCATTGCCACCGCCTAGAGATGGTGCTTGGAGCATGCTGGGAAGGGAGCAGCAACCCAGCCAGGCCTGGCCCATGTGAGGCTCCCACACTGAGCAGCCCATTCCTAAGGCCTGGGTGTTCTGGCTGGCATCTGACACTTTGCAATTTTGGATTTTGTGGGTCAATCTTACATACATGGATGGGGCACTTGTACAAGGCCTCATACAGCTTACATAGTTACATCTGTAAGTGTACAAGTGGGCTTGCACTAAGGGTGGGGTATACGGATGGAGTTGGTGGTTCCTCCATGAGCTGAAGTCTTAGATGGTGTCTGTAGCTGCCATCGCAGTCGGCTGGTAGGTCAAACATTATCCTGCCTGGTTTGAGGCTCAGACCCCTCTCAGCCCTTTTTAGAGTTTGTCACAAGTGATATACTCAGGCCTGGACTCCATTCTTTCATGAGCAGGACTTGGGCAATTTGAGCTCTTGTAGCTCCCCTGGAGGCTCCATTACTTTTCTTGGCTTGGGCATGATGTCTCTGGTACAGCCTTAGCAGGGCATATATAACTGATGGTTGAGCTGCTTTTCTGCCTAAGAGAAGGCACTTGAGGATAATCCTGTGTGGGATGATGCACTGTTTGTGAGACTTCCTCTGTCCATGAAAGTGCCAGGATCAGGCCAATGTTGCTTCTCAGTAGCCTTATCATTCACAGGTGCCTCTAGCTGCACAAAAGATCACCCAAAGGATTCTTTTTGAAGGCTTTTTGTTTTGCATGTGAGTTTGTATGAAGAAGGAAGAGAGGGGTACTATGGCAGTGGTCCCAGGTACCTGGCCTCCAGTGCCCAACTCTTCACTCCACCTGGGTCCTTTGTCATGTTGGTGCTAAGGCTTTCTGTTTGGGACAATCAGATTATTATTAAGAGAAAAGAAAAAGTTCTAATGGCTTTGCCACAAGCTTGCCTATGGGTTTTCAATCCTGAGAGGCCACCACTGATTCCTGTCACCTCCATCTTCATGCAGCCATTGCTGGGCCCAGCGTTATGGATCTGCTTTTGCTTCCTGCCCACACTCAAACCAAATGAGTAACCATTGAAGATTTTTTTTAATGCCATTTCTTGGCACATTGGCCAAGAAATGAGTCTTTGGGTTTTACTGCTGCTGGTATGGGAGTTCCCAGTTGTCTGGTGGGTAAAGAATGAATTGCAGCTGGGCATGGTGGTGCATGCCTTTAATCCCAACACTCAGGTGGCAGAGGTAGGAGGATCACAATGAGTTCGAGGCTACCCTGAGATACGGAGTGAATTCTAGGTCAGCCTGGGCCAGAGTGAGACCCTACCTCGATAAACCAAAAAAAAAAAAAGGGGGGGGGGAGAATGAATTGCAACAATACACTGAGTGAGTCCAGGAAACAACACTGTAGGGAGTTGTATTCGCTGCCTCTCCCCACATATGTGTCCTGTGTGTGGCAGCTTTGCTAGTGTTCTCTTGCACACCTACAAGGATGTTATCCAGGTTCCAGAAAACAGTTTTCTTGAGCAACAGAAGGAATCTTGGAAGCAGAATTATTGGTCCTCGGCCTCAGTGAGCTAAGGGAGTCACAGGCCAAGATGAGATGAGTGGAGTTTTGCTTCTACCTATATTTGAAGCTCATTGTCTTGTCTTGCACATGCCTTTACTTTTCACAACTGGCCCTTAACTTAAATCCCCCACATAGATTCATGGATTGTGCTGGGTATGGTAACACATGCTATAATGCCATTACTCAGGATTGCGTTCCAGGCTGATCTTGGCTATTAAGTGAGACTGCCAAAAATAGGCAAATGAACATTACATACATCATGTGACTTCCAAGTTAATCTCTCCCTTGGCCGATGGCAGGCACCAAATGCTTTAAATACTTCTTGCTACCCTGGTATATTCATTCAAGATGCCCCAGCACTGGAATGAGTGCTGAGACTTATTTGCAGTTCCTGGCTGAGGTATACTGTCCTGTGGAGTATTTTCTCACCTCTGATGTCTGTGTATGTGACATGGTCCCTGCCTCTTCCTGTCCATCCAGTACAGTCTCTGATCCCTGTGCCAGGTTAGGGAATATGAACTGCCAACCCCATTGGACTTACTAGGCTATGGAGGTGTAAGAACAAGACAAATGTGCCTCCTTGGAGAACGAGGGAAGGTCTGTTGTGGCCCACATACTTGCCTGCCTCACTTCAGCTACCTCTTAAAGCCAATTGGAGGGGTGGGGGTCCTTGGGGCTGTTGAAGCTCAGTGTTAGGAGATTGCAACCTTCAGTGGCCCTAGGACAGGTGAGATCTTGGCTGTCACATCCATCCTTTTAGGCACCCAAGTCAATGAATGGTTGGGACTCTTCCTCTCCATTGACCAAACCTTAGTCACTACAACTGCTGTGCTTTCCAAGGTCAGCCCAGGGAGCCTGGCCCAGCTGCAGGGGAGATAGTCTGCAAGCGAGTCCCGTGTGTTATGACCTCAGTTTTAGGACCAACAGCTGTGTTGGTTTCTTAAATTGTTAGCTTTTCCTCCGGGGGACCACAGTGTGTGGTGGCTCAGAGCCCAGTGCCCTTACTCATGTCCATTTGCTTATCTAGTTGAGAGCTTCATGTACACGTGTCAGCAGCACTTTTTTTCTTGTTTTCCATGAGGTGTTTGGACCATGGGCAGCGCTCAGGCACTTTGTGTAAGAATGTTATTTCTGTAAAAATGGTTATTTAGCCCTCCCCTCCCCCATTGTGGTCATCCTGCTGAGGGTGGCCCGCAGGCTCGGTATGTAGGGGAGCTGAGTGCTGCTGCAGTCTCCTTCCACCGTGCACACAGCCTGGAAGTGGACAGCAGGCGCCCAGTCTGGGGGTGGAGGCTGCCTCTTCCTGTAATTGCTTCCTTTTACTACTCAGCCTGGCCACCAGGACCTATTTGAAGTAACAACAGGTTTTTGTTTTGTTTTGTGTTTTTGTCTCTTTTGGTATTTTACAACAGCCAGGGACTTGATATTGATGTATATTACACCACATTAAATAAAGAGTCTGTTGCCTTACTCCGCCAACCTGTATGATCATGCTTCTGAATCTCTTTGGTTCCCTCCATTGTCATTGATTTGCCTGGATCTGCTGCAAAGATGCCCTCCCTGAGTGTGCCCTGGCAAATTGACTTGAGCTGCCTTTGACTTTTACTAGGTTGGTAAGAGAATTTTTTCTTTTTTTTTTAGTGGGGAGCTGGAAAGATGGCTTAGCAGTTAAGGGTGCTTGCTGGCAAAGCCTAACATCCTGGGTTTGATTGCCACTACCTATGTGAAGCCAGACAAAGTGGCACATGTCTGGGGTTTATTTGCAGAGGCAAGAAAGAGGCTCTGAATTTCACACACACGCACACACACTCTCTCTCCCCCCTTCCCCCAGTACTCACTTGAAAATAGACTAGGTGCAGTAGGGCTAGTCACTGCAAAAGAGCTGCAGACATGACCACCTTATGCATCTGACTTCATGTGGGTACGGGGGAATCAACCCTGGATCATTAAGCTTTGCGGGCAAGAGCCTTAGCCACTGAGCCATCTCTCCAGCCCCTCTTTTGTTTTGCTTTTTGAAGTAGTTTCACTCTAGTCCAGGCTAACCTAGAATTCACTCTGTAGTCTCAGAATAGCTCAAACTCACAGCAATCCTACCTCTGCCTCCCGAGTGCTGAGATTAGAGGTGTGCACCACCATTCCTGGCATTTTTTTGGAAGTTTTTTTTTATTATATGTTCTTCTGTGTGCTTTGTGTATATATCTAACCACATTTATATATTACATTTTCAGTTAAAATCTCCTAGGCCTTTTGGGAGAGAAAAAAATAATCTACCATGACACCTTTGCATTGCCTTATTTAACAGACCAAGTGACAAAGTGTAGATGACGTCAGTGAACACATCCAAGCCTTCCTTGCATTGCCCTCACTGGGCAAAGATGAGGTATTGCTCAGAAGGGTCTGGATAGAGTGATGCCATCCAGAGGCAGGTCGTTCCTTCGTTGAGTGCAATTATCTTGGCTGCAGGAAAACGCAGAGAGAACTTGAGCACACAGCTGGTGTAACCAGCTCACTGTTTGTATGCAGTGTTTTCTGAGTGTCTGAAGAAATACAGGATGGCAAGACATAGAAATAACAGAAGCTGTGTAGAGATCGGTCCAGAAATATTTCATCACATACTTCTGTGGTCTTTTCGTGTGCTGTCTTCCCCTCCCCCAGGCACTGCACCTGGGATCTTGCGCACTCTCAGCTTGCACTGTGCTGGCATGTTTTTTTAAATGCATATTTCAGGGCTGGAGAGATGGCTTAGAGGTTAAGGTTCTTGCCTGTGAAGCCCAAGGACCCATGTTATATCTCTCCACATCCCACATAAGCCAGACACAAAAAGGTGAGGCTAGTGAAGGGTCATGCATGCCCACTAGGTGGCGCAAGCGTCTGGTGTTCAGTTGCCCTGGGTGTGCCAATTCATTCATGTGCACTCTTATCTAAAAAGTGAAATTAGCCAGGCGTGGGGGTGCACACCTTTAATACCAGCACTTGGGAGGCAAAGGTAGGAGGATCGCCATTCAAAGTCAGCCTGGGCTACAATGAGATCCTACCTTAAAAAAAAAAAAAAGACGTATGAATGTGTTTGATTCCCTAAGACCTGTAAGCCAGATGCACAAGGTGGCATATGCACCAGGAGTTCATTTGCAATGCATGGTGTGCCCATTTTCTTACCTGTCTCTTTTTCTCGCAAATAAAGTGAAGATATATATTTCGGGCCAAAGGGATTAGCAGTTAAGGCACTTGCCTACAAAGCCTAAGGACCAGGTTCAATTCTCTAGTACCTATGTGAAGCCAGATGCACAGGGCATGCAAGTGGAGTTTGTTTGCACTGACTAGAGACCTTGGCATGCCCCTTCTCCCTCTCTCATATTAAAAATAAAATTATATACATATAGGTTTTTGCTTGAGAGAGAATGGGTGGGCCAGGGGCTCCAGCCACTGTAAACGAACTCCAGGCACATGTGCCACTTTGTGCAGCTGGGCTCACAAGGATCCTGAAGAATTAAACCTTGGTCCTTTGGCTTTGCAGGCAAGCACCTTAACCTCGGAGCCATCTCTCCAGCCCTAATTTTTTTTTTTTCTTCAATTTTTCAAGGTAGGATCTCACTCTATCCCAGGCTGTCCTAGAATTCACTATGTAGTCTCAGGCTGGCCTCGAACTCACAGCAGTCTTCATACCTCTGCCTCCCATGTGCTGGGATTAAAGGAGTGCACCACCATGCCTGGCTCTTTCAACTTTTTTCCAATTCCTAAAGATATTTTTTTTAATATTTTTTGTCCATTTTTTATTTATTTATTTGAGAGTGACAGACACAGAGTGAAAGACAGATAGAGGGAAAGAGAGAGAATGGGCGCGCCAGGGCTTCCGGCCACTGCAAGCGAACTCCAGACACGTGCGCCCCCTTGTGCATCTGGCTAACGTGGGACCTGGGGAACCGAGCCTCGAACCGGGGTCCTTAGGCTTCACAGGCAAGCGCTTAACCGCTAAGCCATCTCTCCAGCCCCCTAAAAATATTTTTATGAAAAGAAATAAAATATATGTGTCTTTTGCTGGAGAGATGGTTCAGTGGTTAAAGATGTGTGTTTGCAAAACCTAACAGCCTAGAGTTCAATTTCCAGTACCCATATAAAGCCAGATGCACAAACTTGTTCAGGTATCTGGAATTCATTTACAGTGATGACAATTTTAAATGTGCTATTCATATCCTCTCCCCTTGCAAATCAAAAGAATTTGGTTGAGGGCTGGAGTGATGGTTTAGCTGTTAAGATGCTTGCCAGCAAAGCCAAAGTTCCCAAGTGTGATTCCCAGTACCAACATAAAGCCAGATCCACTATGTGCATCTGGAGTTTGCAGTGGCTGGAAGTCCTAGTATGCCCATTTTCATCCCTCCACCTTCAAATAAATAAAACTAATTTTGGCTGGAGAGATGGCTTAGCAGTTAAGGCGCTCGCCTGTGAAGCCATAGGACCTTGGTTCAATTCCCCAGGATCCACGTGAGCCAGCTGCACAAGGTGGTACATGCATCTGGAGTTTATTTGCAGTGGCTGGAAGCCCTGGTGTGCCCATTCTCTCTCCCTATTTCCCTCTCTCAAAAAATAAAATAAAATATTTAAAAAATAATTTTAAGGGCTGGAGAGATGATTTAGTGGTTTAGCGCTTGCCTGTGAAGCCTAAGAAACCCGGTTCGAGGCTCGACTCCCCAGGACCCACATTAGCCAAATGCACAAGGGGGCGCACTCGTCTGGAGTTCGTTTGCAGTGGCTGGAAGCCCTGGTGCGCCCATTCTCTATCTCCATCTGCCTGTCTGTCTCTGTCACTCTCAAATAACTTTTTAAAATTTTTTTGTCTTTTCTTTTGTTTTTATAAATAATTTTTAAAAAATAATTTTAAAAGAAAGTTTGCCAGCATGATGGCTCATGCCTATAATCTCAGTACTCAGGAGGCCAAGGTAGGAGAATCACTGAGTTTGAAGCCAGCCTAGGTAGGACTAAAAAGTGAGTGCCAGGTCAGCCTGGGTTAGAGTGAGACCCTACTTTGAAAAAAAAAATTTTTTTTTTCCACTCAAGAAAATTGGGCCTACCTGGGCGTGGTTGTATATGCCTAGACTAGAATGAGACCCTACCTCAAAAAAAAAAAAAAAAAAAAAAGGAGAGCCTGGCATGGTGGTGCACGCTTTTAATCCCAGCACTTGGGAGGCAGAGGTAGGAAGATCGCCATGAGTTCATGGCCACCCTGAGACTACATAGTGAATTCCAGGTCAGCCTGAGCTACCCTACCTTAACCACTCCCCCCCAAAAAAAGGGGGCTGGAGTGATGAGTCAATGGTTAAGGCTCTTGTTTATAAAGCCTAATGACCCAAATTTGATTCCCCAGTACCGACATAAACCAGATACACAAGGTGGCACATGTGTCTGCAGGTCATTTGCAATGACTATCCTTGATGCACCTATTCTGCCTGCCTGCCTGCCTCTCTGAATAAAATTTAAAAAAATAAAAAGCTGAGCATGGTGACAGACCCCTTTAAAACCAGCACTCAGGAGGCCAAGACAAGAGAATTGCTGTGAGTTTGACGCTAGCCTCAAACGTATAGTCAATTCCACGTCAGCCTGGGCCAGAGTCAGCCCTTACCTTGAGAAACCAAAATAATGGCGGGAGTGGTGGTGAATCCTCCAACCTTTAATCCCAGCACTCAGGAGGCAGAGGAAGGAGGATCGCTGTGAGTTCAAGGCCAGCCTAAGACTACATAGTGAATTCCATGTCAGCCTGAGCTAGAGTAAGACCCTTATTTAAAAAAAAAAAAAAAAAAAAGAGCTGGGCGTGGTGGTGCACGCCTTTAATCCCAGCACTCGGGAGGCAGAGGTAGGAGGATCCCCGTGAGTTCGAGGCCACCCTGAGACTCCATAGTGAATTCCAGGTCAGCCTGGGCTAAAGTGAAACCTTACCTCGAAAAACCAAAAAAAAAAAAAAAAAAAAAAGAGCTGGGCGTGGTGGCACACGCCTTTAATCCCAGCATTTGGGAGGCAGAGGTAGGAGGATCACCGTGAGTTCGAGGCCACCCTGAGACTCCTTAATGAATTCCAGGTCAGCCTGGGCTACAGTGAGACCCTACCTCAAAAAAATAAAAATAAAAATAAAAGAGGGAAGGAAGGAAAAGAAAAAAGACCAAAGTAATTATAATTAGTAGGTTTGCCTGGGGATTGCTCAGGAGAGTAAAGGAGGTGAGGCAGAGTCCCAGAGTTATGAATTCAGGAAATTTAAGCCAATCAAAAGGATAGGAAGGACCCCCTAAAGATAAACCAGCTGAGGCTCTGTAATAATTGTGGACACTTATTACTGTTGCTGGGCATGTGGCATTGGCATCTTTTTGTGGCCCTGGCCTTCCACAGGACATGCAGGACTTCCTAGTTCCTTGATTCACCTGTTTCTTAAGCTTTTTTTTTTTTTTTTTCCCAGAGGTAGGGTCTCACTCTAGCCCAGGCTGACCTAGAACTCACTGTGTAATCTCAGGATGGCCTTGAACTCATGGTTATCCTCCTACGTCTACCTCCCAAGTGCTGGTGCCACCACGCCCGGCTCTTAACCCGTTTCACTTACTGGGAAGTAAACTAATGCTCCTATATGGGAGGTGCCCTACAGGTGGCCTTAACCAGCACCCTGTTCTCTTGGGCTTATTAGGCACAAAGTGCGGTATGGTGGTGTATGCTAAACAATTGTTAGAAGCAACCTAGGTGCCCTTTACTCTGAGCCTTTGCAGGCAGATATATCCACCCACCTGCCAACTGTGACAGCCCTAGCAGAGGCACTGCATTGTCTATCCAGGATGAGATGGTTTGATAATATTCTATTTGGGTGTTAGTTCCAACAGTCTGGTCCAGCTCTGGGGGCTTGCAAGCAAAGAAGCTCTGAGGAGGCTTCTGGCTCTCCAGAGAAGCAGCTGAGGGTGAGGACCGCAGAGGTGCTCCTGCGCCCTTTGTCACTTGGCTGGACGAGCCTTAGCACCCCCATAGTGGTTCTTTCTAGGGAAGACTGGGGAATTATTAGAAATATCTAGAAAGAGTACTATGTGGGTCCCTGCTGAAGCAGCACTTCTCTGTCCCCAACTCAGCCACAGACCCAGCCCAGAGACTTGCTGCTGCCTGTGAGAAGAACGTGGGTAGTATGGCTAGGGCTGTTTAATTTAACCTGCTGGGCAGCCTGGCCAAGGATGCAACTCTCTTGTGGAATCAGATGCTGCTCTGGGGACTGGAGCCAGGAACTTCTGCCAGGTCTTTAAATAGCTGCCCCATGGATCCAGCTTCCGAGCCAGCACCAGCGTGTGGTCAGCCTCCTCCAGGCGGTCAGGTTTCCCTCCTGGGTACCAAAGTCAGGTGCCAGGGAATCCTGTGGTCTTTCCTCTGATCTGGCGCCATAGCTGGTTCCTAATACTGGACAGTAAGAATGGTCTTGCCACTTTATGAACACTTAACACCTAGGAATGTCTTGGTGTGGTGGGAGAATAGTACTGCTCATGAATGGCTAGTTTACTTTCGCTGATATTCAAGAGTCAGGATTGTAAGGATTAAATGCACATCAAATATTTAATAGGTGACCTAAATACACTCTTGCCTTCATTTCATCTGGCTGCTTTTGTTTTTTCCTTTTAATATTTACTTATTTGTGTGTTTGTCTGTGGGCATGCCAGATGCCACTTTTTGGGTCTGGTTTATGTGGGTGGTTTAGGAATTGAACCCAGGAAGGACATCAGGCTTTTCAAGCAAGTGCCTTTAAATACTAAGCGATCTTCCCATCTCCTTGTTCCCCTTTTTTTGTGTGCTTATTTCCCTCCTTCCCTCCCACTCCATTCTCCTTCTCACAAAGCCACCACCATTTTGCAAAGGATTGTACCTTCCAAAAGTGATAGGAAAGGGAAAGTGTTTTACATTCGATGCATTACTACCATAAGCGGGAGGGAAAGTGAGAGAAACAGTTTTGTCGGCCTGGGGATGCTCCTCCCATCGGGACTCCAAAGAGGGCTACTTTCTCTTTAAATGCAAATCACCTTCAGCCAGTTCAGCTCCCACTAGCTTGGGCTCCGCCGTGGAGAGCGCGCAGGGCGGAGGGAGCCTGCGAGGGAGCACTGCTCGGGACCCCAAGGCTCCAGGTCAGTTGGTCCCGGGGTAGCGGGAGCAACGTGTCGCGAGAAGGGAGTGCTTCCTGGGATGCGGCTTTAAAAGGCTGAGCGCTGAGCATGGGAAATGGATGGAGGCTCTCCCTGGCTGGCCACTCCAGCCTCTGCTTTTGTCAGTCCTTTCACTGGGTCATGCTGTGCATGGAGAGAGAAAGTGCGCCTAGATCTATCTCCCTTCCACCACACCCCAGGCCCATTGGTGCCAGCCGACTGCTAAGTGCCAGTTTAAATGCTTTTCCTGCCCTCCCACCCCCAACACTGTGCAGGAGTGTGTGTGGTGACAACAGCTAGGAGGGAAACCCCTAGAAAGGATCCCAGCAGGCCAGAGTCCTAGGCGGAGGGGCTGCATGGTAGGCAGGCTGGCACAGCCATTGTTGGACGCCTGCTGCCTCACCAGCATCTCTGGAGACCACTGGAAAATGTGAAGCCGCTAGAAGCTGTCCCGGGGAACTTCTAAGCATCCCTGGCTTTTGCAGTTGATGCGTGGAATGGGAAAAGGATGCCTGTGTCGAAAGTGGGTGGGACACAATGAGCCCTGCCCTGCTGTCCTGGTAGACACTGGGGCCTCCCCAGGGGACCCACCTCACCTTGGTCATTTCTCATACAAAGTTGATCAGCATCTGTCAAGACAGTTGATAAATAGAGTGGGGCCTAGTTAAGATACCCCTAATCTTCAGCTGGACTCCTGCCAACTCATATCTTTGCACAGCCTACATTTTTTTGTTTGTTTTTCGAGGTACAGTCTTGCTGTAGTCCAGGCTGACCTGGAATTCACTATGTAGTCTCAGGGTGGCCTCAAACTCAGAGTGATCCACCACCCACCTCTGACCCCCGAGTTCTGGGACTAAAGGCATGCACCACCATGCCCGGCAGCCTACATATTTTTAAAATTGAATATTTTATTTATTTATTTATTTATTTATTTATTTATGTATGTATGTATGTATGTATGTATGTATGTATTTATGAGAGACAGATAGATAGAGAATAGATGGGCCAGGGCCTTCAACCACTGCAGACTAACTCCAGATGCATGCACCACTTTGTGCCTCTGGCTTTACGTGGGTTCTGGGGAATTGAACCGGGGTCGTTAGGCTTTGTAGGTAAGCATCTTAACTGCTAACCCATTTGTCCAGACTCCATTCTACATTAAAAAAAATATTTATTTGAAAGGAGAGAGAGATAATAGGTATTCTAAGGCCTTTTGCCACTGCAAAAGAACTCCAGACATATCTGGATACTTGGGAATGGAACCTGGTCTGTCAGGCTTTGCAAGGAAGCACCTTTAACATCTTTCCAGCATGTTCTTCTGCAGCCCAGTCTTCTAGGCAACAGGGTCTGGAAACAAGCAGCACCTGGATATTATGGTCTACACTAGCCCTTTCAGACAGGCCCCATCAGACAGGTTTATGGGCTTTCAGGCAGAAAGAGACTTTGGGTGGCATCTGACCCTGTAGAGACAAGGGTACTAAGCTATGAAAGTTCCACAGCTATTCCTGGCAGTGCTTGGGGGTCGCTGGATGACTTTGCCCTTCATGATCTCAATGGGGTTACTTCCCAGGCCTGAGGCCCAGCAAGCACCCAATGGATGACAAAAAGAAGAAACGGAGTCCTAAGCCCTGCCTATCCCAGCCAGCCCAGGCCCCAGGCACACTACGCAGGGTCCCTGTGCCTACCAGCCACAGTGGTTCCTTGGCCCTGGGACTCCCTCATCTCCCATCACCCAAGCAGAGAGCCAAGTTCAAGAGGTGAGTACCAAAGAGAAGCAGGGCAAAGAGGGATGGCTCCCAACTCTGTGCTGAGTGCTGTGGGAAGCAGGGCAAGAGTCGAGGCTTCAACCTCTAACTACTAAGAACTAATTGATCCCTCTTCCCCCCACCCAGCATTCACTAGATACTTGGACCCAGGGCCTATCTTCAGGTGGGTTCCTGGGATTCCACAGTGTGAGGCTGCACATAGAGGAGAAAATGAGCAAGCTGTTAGGAAGTGAAAGTCAGAGGGGGCTACCTGACACTGAAGACAGAAGGATGTTCCAGGCTGAGAGACTTGCTTGGCATTTATTAGCTAGTTAGTTAGTTTTTCAAGGTAGTCTCATTCTAGCCCAGGCTGACCTGGAATTCACTATGGAGTCCCAGACTGGCTCTAAACTCAAGGCAATCCTCCTACCTCTGTCTCCCAAGTGCTGGGATTAAAGGCATGTGCCACCATGCCCGGCTTGCTTGGCATATAAAAACCTTAAAAAGATACTGCCTAGAAGGCCACAGGAACCAGAGATGATTTGGGGCCTTGGGGTGTGAGGGGAGTAATAAATGGTGAAAGAATACTGGTGCACAATTTCCTTTTTGTTTTTTGAGGTAGGGTCTCAGTCTAGCCCAGGCTGACCTGGAATTCACCATGTAGTCTCAGACTGGCTTTAAACTCGTGGCGATCCTCCCACCTCTGCCTCCCAAGTGCTAAGATTAAAAGTGTGCACCACCACAACTGGTCTGAAAAAAATTTTTTGTTTTTCTTTTATTTATTTACTTATTTATTTATTTGAGAGCGACATAGAGAGAGGCAGAGAAAGAGGGAATGGGCACACCAGAGCCTCCAGCCACTGCAAACAAATTCCAGATGCATGCACCACCTTGTGTATCTAGCTTATGTGGGTACTGAGGAATCAAGACTCCAACCTGAGTCCTTAGGCTTCACAGACAAGTGATTAACCACTAAGCCATCTCTCCAGCCCTTCTTTTTGTTTTTCAAGGTATGGTCTTACTGTAGCTCAGGCTAACCTGGAATTCACTATGCAGTCTCTGGTTGACCTTAAATTCATGGCAGTCCTCCTACCTCTGCCTCATGAGTGCTGGGATTAAAGGCGTGTGCCAACACGCCCGGCTCCCAGCCTGAAAATCTTTATTTTTATTTATTTATTTTTGAAAAAAATTAATAATGAGAATTTGAATGGGCATAGTAGTGCAGCTTTAATCCTAGTACTTGGGAGGTAGAGCCAGGACAATTAAGATCAAGGTGATCCTTGGTTACAGAGAGTTCAGGGCCAGCCTGGACTATATAAGACTTTATCTTAAAAGCTAAAACAACAGGTCTGGGGAAATGGCTCAGTGATTAAAGGTTCTTTTTTCCTTCCTTCCTTCCTTCCTTCCTTCCTTCCTTCCTTCCTTCCTTCCTTCCTTCCTTCCTTCCTTTCTTTCTTTCTTTCTTTCTTTCTTTCCTTCTTTCTTTTTTAGTGGGATCTCACTCTAGCCCAGGCTGACCTGGAATTCACTCTGTAGTCTCAGGGTGGCCTCAAACTGGTGATCCTTCTACCTCTCTGCCTCCCAAGTGCTGGGATTAAAGGCATGTGCCACCACACCTTGCTAAAGGTGCCTTTTTGCAAAACCTGGTGGCCCTGGGTTCAATTGTTCAATACCCACATAAAATCAGATGCACAAAGTAGCATGTGTGTCTGGAGTTCTTTGCAGCAGCAAGAGGTCCTGCATGCCCATAAACACACACACTTTCTCTCTCAGTCTCATAAATAAATAAAAATATTAAAACAGGGCTGGAGAGATGGCTTAGCGGTTAAGCGCTTGCCTGTGAAGCCTAAGGACCCTGGTTCGAGGCTCGGTTCCCCAGGTCCCACGTTAGCCAGATGCACAAGGGGGCGCACGCATCTGGAGTTCGTTTGCAGTGGCTGGAAGCCCTGGCGCGCCCATTCTCTCTCTCTCCCTCTATCTGTCTTTCTCTCTGTGTCTGTCGATCTCAAATAATAAATTAATAAAAAAAGGACAAAAAAATAAAAAAGAAAAAAAATATTAAAACAGGGCTGGAGAGATGGCTTAGCGGTTAAGGTGCTCACCTGCAAAGCCTAAGGATCCAGCTTCGATTCCCCAGGTCCCATGTAAGCCAGATGCACAAGGTGGTGCACGCATTTGGAGTTTGTATGTGGTGGCTAGAGGCCCTGGCATGCCCATTCTCTCTCTCTCTCTCTAATAAATAAGTAAAAATAAATATTTAAAAAATAGATTAATGGGGAGGTAATATGATGGAGAATGGAATTTCAAAGGGGAAAGTGCGGGGGGGGGGGAGGGAGGGTATTACCATGGGATATTTTTTATAATCATGGAAAATGTTAATAAAAATTGTGAAAAGAAAAAAATATATCTTAAAAAACCAAACAAACAAGAAAATAAGCAAAAAAATTTAGATTAAAACAAAACAAATTTTAAAAATAAGGATAAGCATTTAGGGACTTCCCTAGAATGTGTTCCAGTTTGTTTCCACTGAATACAATGTGTTCTTTAATTGTTCCAAATAAAACCAGTGTTCCCTTGTGGCTTTGCAAACACCTGCCTTAGAGGCATGTTCCAGGACTGCCACTGCGGGTGTAGCTGCAGCTTAGGGTTGGGTGAGAATAGTAGGAAATGCATCTACAGAGGAAGGAAGGCCAAAGTGTTTAGCGTTTTCCTGAGGAGATGGAAATTTCAGAAGTTTTTTTTTTTTTTTAGAACAGTTTTTAGAAAAGGAAGATTTTTGGTAAACGGTGCTTTAGTAGCAATAAAGAAGCAAATTAGGGCTGGAGAGATGGCTCAGGAGTTAAAAATACTTCCTTGCAAATCCTGATGGCCCAAGTTTGATTTCCCAGTACCCACATAAAGCCAGATGCACAAGGCACAAGCATCATTTGCAGTGGCAAGAGGCCTGGCATGTCCATTTCCCTTTTTTTTTTTTTCTCTCTCTCTCTCTCTCCACAAATAAATATTTTCATTTTATTTATTTATTTGAGCAAGAGAGAAAGAGGCAGATAGGAAGAGAGAAAATGGGCATGCCAGGGCCTCAGCCACTGCAAAAGATGCCTGCACCACCTTGTTCTCCTGATTTTACTTGGGTACTGGGGAAGGAACCTGGGTCTTTTGGCTTTGCAGGAAAGTGTCTTAACCCCTAAGCCATCTCTCCAGTCCCTAATAATATTTTTTTTTTTTGATTTTTCAAAGTAGTATCTCACTCTAGCTCAGGCTGACATGGCATTCACTATGTTGTCTTAGGGTGGCCTTGAACTTGCGACAATCCTCCTACCTCTGCATCCTGAGTACTGGGATTAAAGGCATGTGCCACCACACCTGGCTTAAAAATAATTTTTTAAAATAAATTTTTTAAAAGAAATATATTAAATGTAGCTTTTTGAAACAGTCCTTGAATTGGAAGTTAACTAATACTTGAACATTTTTGCATATATACTCTTTGTATATAATTTTGTGCAGTAACAATGACAAAAATACGGTGTCATAATAAAATCATGTTTGTTGAACTTTCAGTTATAGGCTCAAATAATTTATCTATAACATGATATTGGAAAATACTGGATGAAAGTAGGAAAAGTGACTGTTAATACTGACTGGTCTTTAAAGTTTCTGGAAGCAGTAGGTTTGTTTTCCCTGGAATTTTTTTTCCTAACACCAATGCTTTTCCTGCATTGTTTTGAAGTTTGGCCCTGAGGAGAAACAAGTTTCTGGAATGGTTTATTTTGAATTTTCAAGTATACACTTTTAGAATGTCATTTCATAAATGGCAGTGTAGAGAATGGAGAGCTTTTGAAAATGAAAAGATCAGTATGATCAATTTTTAAAATTGTGTTGTTAGGTTCCTTATGTTTTATTGTCTTTCCTGAGTTTCCATTTCATTATTTCTTTCCTAGTTTTGGTGACGATGACTTTGTTACTTTTTTTAAATTACATATCTTACAAGGGCTTAAGGTAAATTTTGTCATATTTATGTGTAAGCACATTTTACTGAAATGCTTGGGTTTCTGAATTTAAAATAGATGTTTATTTCAGAATGTAGTAAACAGTATCTTAAAGTGTCCTGTTCACTAGTTGTTAATTTAAATTTTATGATAAATATAAAAAAGTAGTAGCCAGGTGTGGTGGTGCATGCCTTTAATCCCAGCACTGGGGAGGCAGAGGTAGGAGGATTGCCATGAGTTTGAGGCCACCCTCAGACTACATAGTGAATTCCAGGTTAGCCTGAGCTAGAGTGAGCCTCTACCTCGAAAAACAAACAAACAAACAAGAAGCAAAATTACCCCCACTACCCCATAGGGACTGACTGAAGCCTTCACAACCCCACAGTGAATCCCATAGGAAATGGACAGGGGCAAGGGGATAAAAGAGTACAATATTAAAATTTTAAAAGAACTGGATGTGGTGGTGCATGTCTTTAATCCCAGCCCTTGTGAGGCAGAGGTAGGTAGACCACTGTAAATTCAAGGCCACCCTGAGACTACATAGTGAACTCCAGGTCAGCCTGGGCTAGAGTGAAGCACTATCTCAAAAAACAAAACCAAAAATGTAAAAGAAGCAAATTAATTGAAAGACAAGGATAAGTGGCCCATACAGTCACAGGAGACAACTGAGGCACAGTCATTAGTGGAAACAGCCTTCTTTTTGATCTCCTCCCTTCCTCTTCACTCAGTACTTTCCCTCCACCCATCCCAGTGCCCAGGGCAGGACCAGAAGGACAAGCATCTATTTGTGTTAGGGAGTAGCTAAGACAGATGAATTAGTGCATAGAAAGATGGCACAAGAGATCCCAGGGTGCCTGGCTGTCCCTCACCCCCATGACCATGATCATGTCCACTTCACCCAGAGTAGGCAAGGAGAAATGCCGCCCAGTGCTGGCCGGAGGTGGCGGCGGCTCTGCTGGCACCCCGCTGCAACACTCCTTCCTGACGGAGGTGACTGACGTCTATGAGATGGAAGGGGGATTGCTGAACCTGCTCAATGACTTCCACTCCGGCCGGTTGCAGGCCTTTGGTGAGTCCTCGGGTCGGGTGGAAAGGGTCTGTGGGTGGGGCTGATGTTTGGTCTCTGGGGCATGGGTGGCACTAGAGGTCCCAGTATGGCTCCTAGGACTGACAGTGTTGTCTAGGGAAGGAATGCTCCTTCGAACAGTTGGAGCATGTGCGGGAGATGCAGGAGAAGCTGGCTCGACTGCACTTCAGCCTGGATGTGTGTGGGGAGGAGGAGGATGACGAAGAGGAAGAGGATGGGGTCACCGAAGGATTGCCTGAAGAGCAGAAGAAGACCATGGCTGACCGCAACCTGGACCAGCTGCTTAGCAATGTGAGTCATTAAGCTGGGTGCTGAGTCCTGAGGGCACTAGGGCGGGGAGGAGGATGGGCTCCCAAGGCCATTCCTGGCTCCCGATTGGGGTTGCATGAGTCCAAGAGCTGTGAGCCTCTCAACCTCCACCAGAAGACCCCCAGAACATACTGGTTTATTCTGGTCCTCCTCCTGATAGAAACCTTTTCTCTGTTCACAGCTGGAAGACCTTAGCAATTCCATATATCCTTACTAAGAGGCCGGACACAGTGGGTATGTCTTCCAAGTGAGGGATAAGCTAGGCATGGTGGCGCACGGCTTTGATCCCAGGAGGCAGAGGTAGTAGGATTGACATGAGTTCAAGGCTACCCTAAGAAGACTACATAGTGAATTCCAGGTCAGCCTGGGCTAGAGTGAGACCCTAAGGAGTATTCATACTTAAGCAACATTCCAATCCCATACAGGCCTATTGCCTCAGAATTAGCCACAATAGACCTCCCCCTAGATAAAGAATGTAGAATTTCCCATACCAGCCATGGTGATGCATGCCTTTAATCCCAGCTGAAGTAGGAAGATCACTGTGAGTTCAAGGCCAGCATCACAGAGTGAGTTGTAAGTCAGTCTGGGGCAGAGTGAGACCCTACCTCCAAAAAAATCAAAATAAATAAATTATTTTAAAAAAGAGCCAGAGCCAGGCATGGTGGTGCATGCCTTTAATCTCAGTACCTGGGAGGCAGAGGTAGGAGGCTCACTGTGAGTTGGAGGCCACCCTGAGACTACAAAGTGAATTCCAGGTCAGCCTGGACTAGAGTGAGACCCTACCTTGAAAAAAAAAAAAAGAAAGAATGAAAGAAAGAAAGAAAGGAAGGAAGGAAGGAAGGAAGGAAGGAAGAAAGAAGAACGTAGGGACCAGGAGAAAGGGTTTAGTGGTTAAGGCGCTTGCCTGAGAAGCCTAAGGACCCAGGTTTGACTCCCCAAAACACATGTAAGCCAAATGCATATATATGGTAGTGCATACATCTGGAGTTTCTTTCCAGTGGCTGGAGGCCCTGACATACCCATTCTCTCTCTCTTAAATAGATTAAAAAAAAAAAAAAAAAAAAAAAAACAGGGCTGGAGAGATGGTGCAGCAGTTAGGAGATTTGTCTGCAAAGCCAAAGGACTCAGGTTCAATTCTCCAGGACACATGTAAGCCAGGTACACAAGGTGGCACATGAATCTAGAGTTTGCAGTGACCGGAGGCCCTGGTGCACCCATTCTTTTTTTCTCTCTCCTTCTGTATCTGCTTATGTGTCTCAAATAAATAATATTAATTCAAAAGAATAAAAATTTAAAAATTTAAAAAAGCAAAGGCCAGGCGCAGTGGCACATGCCTTTAATCCCAGCACTTGGGAGGCAGAGGTAGGAGGATCAACATGAGTTTGAGGCCACTCTGACACTACATAGTGAATTCCAGGTTAGCCGGGCTAGAGTGAAACCCTACCTGGGGGCGGGGGGGGGGGGGGGGCGGAGGGGAAGTACTGAAAGAAAGGAAGAAAAAGCAAAAAGAAGGTCCCAGATACTAAGAGAGATGCTAATTCACAATTCATAACAAAATTATCTCATACCCTCTCATCATTAAGCATTTTTTTTCTTTTTTGTGTGTTTCATTTTAGTGAGTTCCAGGCCAGGTAGGACTACTTACACCTTGTTGGAAAAATAAAATAAGCCAAGCGTGGTGGTGCACGCCTTTAATCCCAGCACTGGGGAGGCAGAGGTAGGAGGATCGCTGTGAGTTCGAGGCCAGCCTGTGACTACATACTGAATTCCAGGTCAGCCTGGGCTAGAGTGAGACTCTACCGCAAAAAACAAAACAATAAATAAATAAAATAAAATAGACTGTCTTCACCTAGTTCTGTCACAGACAAGGGCTTCCTTTCTTTCATTCTCCCTCCCTTCCTTCTATTTATTTATATAGTCTTTTTTCAAGGTAGGGCCTCACTATAGCCCAGGTTGACCTGAAATTCACTCTGTAGCGATCCTCTTACCTCAGCCTCCTGAGTTCTGAGATTAAAGGCTTGTGCCACCACGCCTGACTGGCTGGCTGGCTGTCTCTCTCTCTCTCACACACACACACCCCATAGTCTGGGACAAAGTGACCTAACAAGCAGGGCAGGCAGGGTGGGGTGGTGGAGCAGCTCAGTGGTAGGCTGCGCGTTTGGCATGTCAGATGCTGGTTTCAATCCCCAGCACCAGGCGCGCACAAGCAAAGGTCAGGTGGGAACTGCAACCTCGGACCACCGAAGGGCCTCTGCCCATCTGGGCAGGGTGGGAAGACAGATGGGGGGGAGCGGGGTCCAAAGCGTCACCCTCCTTGACTGGCACACTCAGAAGCTGCACCTGGCCGAGAACGCGGAGCCCGAGGAGCAGTCAGCCGCGTAGGGCTGGGAGCCAGACGCGGGCTGCTTCCCGTTCCTTCAAACTGTGACTTCCGACACACTCGGGAGAGGAGGGTGTCCCGCTGCCCCCCAGGTGCTATGGAGGTGGGGGGCACTGGATGGAATTAAACAACAACAAAAAGAGACTCCGTGTCCTCCTTCACTCCTGGCGCCTTTCCTCGCAGACTTCCCCGCGCGGTACCGGGCGTTGCTGTGGAGACCAGGGGGCGGGGCCCTGCTCTTGCGCATGCTCAGGGGCGGCGCCTAATGACGCACGGCGCAAGAGCGTAGCAGCCCCGGCGGGCCGTTGTGGTCAGCATGGAGCCCGAGCAGTTACGTCGGAAGGTCTTGACATTACAGGTTAGGGGCGAGCGGTGGGCGCACCTGGTCTCGGGCTAGACCTTCCAGCGAGGTGAAGCTGTCACATTCGGACCTTGATCCCCATGCGCGGGCCAAACTAGAGATGCTGAGCTCCTGCGGGACTGGGGGTAGAGCTGAACGGCCTCAGAGGCACCGTCCTTTTCCCATGACTGTGCCCCCTCATGCGGTCCCCGAGATCATCTCCAGGACGAGATGGGGCCGTACATGGTGATGGCCGACCATGCACGAAACCCTATTTCGGGCCTAGGAGGTAACTCAGTCGCCCAGTGCTTACCTCTCATGTGTAAGGCCTTTGGTTTGATTCTCTAGCTGCTAAAAAGAGAGAGAGAGAGAAAAGATGGCTTAGCGGTTAAGGCGCTTCCCTGTGAAGCCAAGGGACCCAGGTTCGATTCCCCAGTATCCACGTGCCAGATGCACAAGGGGGTGCATGCGTCTGGAATTCCTTTGCAGTGGCTAGAGGCCCTGTCACACTTATTCCTTATCTGTCTCCCCTCTCTCTTTCTCTCTGCTTGCAAATAAATCACTAATTAAAAAAAAAAAACATTGAAAGTCGACTGCCAAGATAATCCCCTTATAGCATTAAGAGCCATTTCCCTTCATTCTCCACCCAGGCTTGTGTCCGGGGTTTCTTGGTCCGACGTCAGTTCCAGAAGCTGCGAGCTGAGTATGAAGCGATTGTCCAAGAGATTGAGGGTGGCCTGGACACACTTCAGTGGACTACGGGCTGGATTCCCAGGCCCCAATTTCTCTCAAAGGTAGAATACACACACACACACACACGTACCTTGGGGCAGGGGCAGAACCTGGCAGGGGAAAGCTACTTTTCCTACTGACAAGCCAGTTACTGGAAGAGGCAGCAGAATGACCTCCTCACACTGCAGTTCTTAATCCTACCTGCCCACTTGCCTACTAATCATAATGCCCAGATACCTGCAGGGGCTTAGCCCTGACACTCCTAAACCCTTCTGATTTTTCAGAAGGCCAAATCTCATCACTCCTGGAAAGCAGGAAAGAAGATCTCAAATCCAGAGCAGGAACTGTGGTGCTACTTCCCGTGTACAGCGTCTGAGAAAGAGGCCACCTGGGAGGAGATGGTGCAGAAGAAATTAAAAGAGAGCTCAGCAAGTCCTTGTGGAGATGACAGCCCCTGGCTTCAGGCTGAGCAGGGAAGGAAAACCAAGAAATCCACCCAAGGGGATTCCAAAGACAACGCCATCTCCAAGATGGAGAATCCAGGTAGCTCTCTGCCTAGATCAGGGCAAGCCGTTGACCTGCTCTGGGCCTTGACCTCCCAGTATGAGAGTGAAAAGTATTACTTCACTTACAACTCTTCTTTCTCTGCCTGGGGGATGTGGACTGGGGGACATGGATGAGCTGTAAGGGGTTGCCAAGGTCTAAGGTTAGACCAGATCCTAGTTGTCTATTCCTTGAGGCATTCTCTTTCCTTTCGTCCTTCAAAGAAACCATAGGTCCAGGACTGTCCGACAGCCAACAGGAGCTTCAGGAACTCCAGTCCCAACGCAGTCACTTGGCCATGGAACTGCTGTGGCTGCAACAGGCCATCAACAGCCGAAAAGAGGTAGGTACTTACTGAGAGCTCTTTCGAAACAGGTCAAGGGTGAGGAGAGGCCCACCTGCCATGCCTGAGATCTGTATAGTACAGAGTATCTGTTTTCTCCCAACAGTACTTAATTCTCAAGCAAACACTGAGATCCCCAGAAGCAGACCACACTGGAGACAAGCCCAGTCTGTGCCCAGACCATGGAGAAAAGGACTATGAGAAGGTTTGGTCACAACCAGACCACCTGCTGCAGGACCAGGTCTGTGTCCACAGGACCACTGGAGAGCCAGACCATGCAGATGACTCCTACCAGAACTGCACATCACAGCCTTATAAACCCCCAGAAAGTTTGGCCACTATAGACAAAACCACTGCTGTGGCTGAGGGCAGGAACCCATTCTGTAGGAGGGCTGGGCCACAGCTGCCTCCAACATCAGACCGCCAGGGTGGAGGGAATAGGTACAACAGAGGGCCCAACCAAGGAAGGCACACCTTCCAAGGAACCTGCGTGCAGCACACGAAACTGCTGGAGGACAAGACACCTGGCAGCCTCAAGCATAGGAGCTCTTGTTCTGGGAAGGCCCGGACATAGCTGTCCACACTCTGTGAAAATCCAAATACTGAGCACAAGTCCCCCAGAAGGCCAAGCCATAAGGAGACTGATGCCAAAGAGTCAGGCCACATGATTTGGGACAGGCTGCTAATGGGACTGCAGCATGGTAGCTTAGATCTTAGAAGGATTAAACCATCCACACGCCAGAAATCCCAGCTGTGGACCCTCCAGTAAACTTAGTTACAAAGGATGGGAACACAGAGGACGGCTGTGGAGGTGAAGCCACCTGAGAACCTGTCTTCTACAGGAGAGAAGTGGTGGAGGGGCAGGTTGTGGTGCTAAGCAGATCACTAGACTTGATGGGGGAGTCACAGAAGGTCTTCAAAGCGAGGTGCTATGAAAAGGCAATGAATGCAGGTCCTCATCCTGCCTCCCTCTTCCCAGCTCCACCTCCTACATTTGCTGTCAGCCATTGACTAGTGGGGCTAAGAAAAACTGCAGCCCATAATAACCAACACTGCCATGGGGAAATTCTTGCCCCATGGGGAACCTGGTTTCCTGATTTGATCTTTGACCTCCATCAACTAGTGGGTGACTCATGGGACTTTGTGGTGAATCAGGAAATTTCTTATTTCTATGTATGCCCTGGGCACTTATGGAAAACAAGAATCAAAGGGGACTGTGGGGGATCTGAAGCCTTCTACTGTGCTGGCTGGCAATGTGTGTCTACTAGAAAGGTATATTGAAACCCACCTACTAAGGAGGACTATGTGTGGCCTTAAGGGAAAAATGTTTTTATATCAACCATGGTTCAGTCATTCCCCATGGTTAACAACTCTGCTATCTGCTTTAGCAGGGCCATTACTTTTATTTTTGTTACCAATCACAATAGGACCTTGTATTATTTATAGATTAGTTACTTTTGTTAAAAAATACATGAATACAATACAGCTTATGGTTTTAAGATCCCAGTATATACCATTAGACTCCATTCACTAACTCAGTTGGGATCCAAGATTGGCTCCTCACGGTACAAAGGGGGGTGGGGGATGAAAGACCCAGAAACTAAGGTGCTGCCCTGGCTGGGCCTAACTTTCAGGTTTTCCGATTAGGCAAAAGGCAACCACCCTGACATTTAGTTAGGGAAGGTGCCCACCCAAAGGCCAGAGTCACCCCTAGCCTAGACATGCCCAGGACATGCCTGAGGCCTGTCCATTCTGCTCTTTCTGCCCCAGCCAGTCACAATGAAGACTATCTCATCTGCCTGGGGTTCCCCTAGCTCCCACCTCCACCCTGCCCCTAACCTTGCCCGCAAATCCCGAGCCAATCAGAAAAATACTGTTTAAATCAACCAATCGTGTACCCATCCCCTTCTATGTTCAAATCCCAATAAACACCCTCCCCTCCCCCTACTCGGGGCCCTTGTATGGAACCACTGCCTTGGTGAAGTCAAGGGACAAAGCTTAAGCCTGAATATTAAAAAAATGCTCCTTGTCCTTGAAAAAAAAAAACAAAACAAAACTGCAGCCCAGAACTGGCAGAAGTACAGGGAGGAAGATGGACATTTCATTCTCTACCTATGACTCAATCCAAAATTTCTGGTGAAGTGCACTGGGAAAAGGCAGGTGGGAGGGAAAAGGCAGAGGAGAATAAACGTTTTTCTTGAGTTCTAAGCGTGGTTGCTTTTTATCTTCTGCCTCTGACTGGGACAGGCTCTTGGGTCCTCCCATTTACCTCCCACTAAAATGGGGTCTCATTCTCAGAGCCAGCTGGCAGCCATGGCCCAGAAGTAGAGCTAGCCATCCTTCTTGGGGACCAGGCCTTAGACTGAACTTTATTGGGCTCAACTGTGCAGAGTGGCCAAAGCTTTAGGAAGGAGCAGAATATGTGTTTAAGTGGGATTTCTTCCACTTCCTCTGAATGAGCCCCAGGTCTTCCTTTATAATGTGATCTTACTGGTCTGGGGCTAAATGGCTCCTGTGGTAGAGTGCTTACCTGGCCTACCTGAGGCACAGGGTTCATCCCAGCACCTCATGAAATAAAGTGACCCAGAAAGCCAAATTCACATGTTCTCTCTCTTATGTGGATCCTAGCTACAAGTGATTGGATTTAAACTGGGCATGGTAGTACAGGCCATTAATCCCAGCAACTCAGGAGGCAGAGATAGGAGGATTGCCAGGAGCTCAAGGCCACCCTAAGACTACATAGTGAATTCTAGGTCAGCCTGGGCTATAGCAAAACCCTACTTTGAAAAACAAAACAAAACAAAAAAGAATGGACTGCTATGTGAGTTGGAATAAAATTTAGTAGCAGATTCCAGTAAGCTAGAAAGGGGATATGAAAGGAATAGAAAGGGAGGGAGGAAGGTGGGGCTGGATAGAGGGCTTAGCGGTTAAGACATTTGCCTGCAAAGCCAAAGGACCTTGGTTTGATTCCCCGGGACCCACATTGGCTGGAAGTCCTGGCACACCCATTCTCTCTCTCCCTCTCTGCCTCTTTCTCTCACTCTCTCACAAATAAATAAAAATAAAGTAAAAAAAAAAAAGGAAAAGAAGGGAGGGGAGACTGAATAGGATGATATTGTATATATGTAAGTAGAAGAATAGATTAATGGGTGTGTAAAGGCCTAAATGAGGTAAGGGGAAGAGATTGAGTAAAGGAAAGGTAGGGGGAGGGCTAATCAAAATCTAAGAGGACATGAATGTCATATGGAAACCTACTTTTTTGGACAATGGAATACTCAGAAGCCATAGGTTGTTACTGAAAATTTTCAGTGCCACGGATGGGATACCATCTAGTGAGTTGTTGGCCAGGGAGTTCCTGATGCCCCCAAAACATTATAGACCATTGCCAAGGCTGTTGGTTTTCCACTAGGAATAGATGGTAAGACCCTATTGCTGAAGACTCCACATACTTGGGCTTTAAGGTCACTGAGAAATCCTGCTAAAGCTGAGCTGAAAACCTCTGTGTAGACAAGTTCATAGAAAGCTGGGGAATAAAAAAGAAAAAGAAAAAAGAAAGAAAGAAAAAGCAAGCAAGCTGAAAAAAGCTACGCTGCATACAGTTCAATGGGAGAGAGAGAAAAATCACCAGTGGAGATACTCAACAGTGGGCATTGCAAGCCTTAAATTTGGCCAGCCAGACCACATGAGCCAACAGATGCAATGGTGGCATGTGTGTTATGGGGGAAACCAACCACTCTCTAATTGGACTGGAGGTCTGTTCCATGCCTAACACTGAAAACCTACAACTGAAGTAGTCATGGGGCATTACATCTGCTGGCTAAATGTATATATGATGCTCACCAAACTGCCCAGTAAGCACTTCTCTTAATGTCTATATATATTTTTTTATTTTATTTTTTGGTTTTTTTGAGATAGGGTCTCACTCTGGTCCAGGCTGACCTGGAATTAACTATGTAGTCTCAGGGTGGCCTCGAACTCTTGATGATCCTCCACCTCTGCCTCCCAAGTGCTGGGATTGAAGGCGTGCACCACCACGCCCGGCTCATAAACATATATTAATGCTACTCTCACTTTTGCTTAGAGAAGGTTCTCTTTCCAGGTGGCAGTGACCTTGGGATGACTCAGAAGGCACCATAATGCTGAGAAGAAATGACAGAGGAGTGCTCAGCACTGAAATATCTCAATCAGAGATGGGGAGGTAATATGATGGAGAATGGAGTTTCAAAGGGGAAAGTGCTGGGGGGGGAGGGTATTACCATGGGATATTTTTTATAATCATGGAAAATGTTAATAAAAATTGTGAAAAGAAAAAGTAAAAAGAAATATCTCAATCATACCTTCCAAAGCTCAGGGTCCATTGCAAAAGAGGTGGCAAAAGAATGTAAGAGCCAAAGGGTAGGATTCCTTACAATGTGATCCTCCAGACACAAAATGGCCTGGATATCCATGACTTCACAGTACCTGACACTACCTATATAAGACCATCATAATAGGAGGAAAAGATGATGACTTCAAAATAAGACAGACTGAAAGGGGGAAGGGGTATGATGGAGAGTGGAGTTGCAAAGGGGAAAGTGGGGGGAGGGAGGGAATTACCATGAGTTATTGTCTATAATTATGGAAATTGTCAATAAAAAATAAATTTAAAAAAAGTAAAGTGATCAGGCTGCAGAAATGGCTTAGCAGTCAAGGTGTTTGCATGCAAAGCCTAATGACCCAGGTTTAATTCCTCAGGGTCCATGAAAGCTAGGTACACTTGGTGGTGCATATATTTGGAGTTTGTTTGCAGTGGCTAGAGGCCTTGGTGCACCCATTCTCTCCCTCCCCCACCCATAATAAATAAATAAAAATATTTTTCAGAGTTAATTATAATTATTATTTTAGTTATTTAATTTTTTGGTTTTTCTAGGTAGGGTCTCACTCTAGCTCAGGCTGACCTGGGGTTCACTATGTAGTCTCAGAGTGGCCTCAAACTCATGGCAAACCTCCTATCTCTGCCTTCTGAGTGCTGGGATTAGAGGCATGCACCACCACGCCTGGCTGAATTAATACCACATCCAGCTATTTAAAAAATATTTATTTGTTTATTTATTTATTTGAGAGAGAGAGGTGGTGCACCAGGGCCTCCAGCCATTGCAAACAAACTCCAGGTACATACACCTCCTTGTGCATCTGACTTATGTGGGTCTTAGGGAATCAAACCGGGTCCTTTGGCTTTGCTGGCAAATGCCTTAACCACTAAGCCATCATCTCCAGCCTGAATTAATTATTTTTGAGAACTTCCATAATTATAGACAATATACCATGATAATTCCCCCAACACTTTCCCTTTCACAACTCTGCTCTATCATATCTCCTCCCCCTCTCAATTTTTTATTTTGATGTCATCATCTTTTCTTTCTATTGTGAGGGTCTTGTGTAGGTAGTGTCAGGCACTGCGAGGTCATGGATATCCAGGCCATTTTGTGTCTGGAAGATTGCATTGTAAGGAGTCTTACCCTTCCTGTGGGTCTTACATTCTTTCCATCACCTCTTCTGCAATGGACCCTGAGCATTGGAAGTTGTAATAGAGATATTGCAGTGTTGAGCACTCCTCTGTCACTTATTCTCAGCACCATGGTGCCTTCTGAGTCATCCCAGAGGTCACCATTATCTGAACAGAGAAGCTTCTCTAAGTAAAAGTGAGAGTAGCATTAATATATGGGTATGAACATTAAGAGAAGTGCTTACTGGGCAGTTTGGTGAGCATAATATATGCGTTTAGAAAGACACCAGCAGGTGTTACACCCACATTGGTCATGACTTTCCCCATCATAGGTTTTCAGTATCAGCCATGTATTCTCTCTGTGGAGGGGACCTCCAGTCCAATTAGAGAGTGATTGGTTTCCACCATAACACACATGCCATTAATGCACCTGCTGGCTCCTTTGGCCTGGCTGGCCCAACTTAAGGCTTGCAGTGTCCACTGTTGTTTATCCCCACTGATGATGTCTCTTCTACGGAACTGCATGCAGCATAGCTTTTCCCAGCTTTCTGTCAGCTGGTCTACAGAGGAGGTTTTCAGCTCCATCTTTATTTCTCAGTGACCTTGAGGCCCAAGTATATGGAGTCTTCAGCAATAGGGTCTTACCATCTATTCCTATTCAGCAATAGCCTGTAATGTTTTTTGGGGGCATCAAGGACCTCCCTGGCCAACAACTCACTGGAAGGTATCCCATCCCTGACACTGAAATTTTTCTAGTAACAATCTATGGCTTTTGGGTGCACCATTCTCCAAAACAAGGTTTCCATATAACTTATAATACCCTCTATATTTTGATTAACCCTCCTCCACCCTTCCTTTACTTAGTCTTTTCCCCTGACCTCACTTAGGCCTTTCCACTCCCAGTAATTTGTTCTTCTACTTACATATATATAATACCATCCCCTTAAGTCCTCCCCTCTCCTTCCTCCATTATAGCCTCTGTCTAGCTTACTGGCCTCTGCTACCAAGTTTTCTTCCAACTCACAAGTCCAAACATTTGTAGCTAGGATCCACATATGAGAGAGAACATGTGGCACTTGGCTTTCTGGGCCTGGGTTACTTCACCAAGTATAATCCTTTCCAGGTCCATCCATATCCCTTCAAATTTCATAATTTCATTTTTCTTTACCACTGAATAGAACTCCATGTATAAAAATGTACCACATCTTCATTATCATCTCATCAGTTGAGGGACATCTAGGCTGTTTCCATTTCCTAGCTATTGTGAATAGAGTGACAATAAAAATGGATGTGCAAGTATCTCTAAGGTAGTGCAACAGTTCCTTAGGATATATGCCTAGGAGTGCTATAGCTAGGTCATCTATTAGTATATCTATTTCTAGCTGTTTCAGGAACCTCCACACTGTTTTCCACAATACCTGAGCCAGATTACATTCCCACCAACAATGTAGCAGTGTAGCAGGTTCCTCATTTCTGCATCCTTGCCAATATTTATTGTCATTTGTTTTCTTGGTAGTAACCAAAATAAAATATTTTTTAAATATTTTCAAAATAATAAAGTGAGCTGTGTGTGGTGGTGCACACCTTTAATCCTAGCACTTGGGAAGCAGAAGTAGAATAATTGCCATGAGTTCGAGGCCACCCTGAGACTACATAGTGAATTCCAGGTAAGTCTGGGCTACAGCGAGACCCTACCTTGTGAAACCAAAAAAATAAAAATAAAAATAAATAAAGTGATTGTAAGGGTCCTACTTTTGTGACGCCCATCAAGGGCACATCCAATGAGACCTTGAATTCACAGAAGTACTTCAACCTGAGGCCCTCCCTGCCTTCCTGAGCAAGAGGGCAGGACTCTACCTTTGGCCTGGTTCCCAGCCCTGCTTTAGTTGCCTGGCAACAGCTTTGTGTCTCTGACTGAGTGTACAGGATGGCAGCTAAGAGGGTAGTGGTGTATCGGAATGGGGACCCTTTCTTCCCAGGGCACCAGCTGGTGGTAACCCAACGCCACTTCCCCACTATGGAGGCCTTCCTTTCTGAAGTGACGTCAGCGGTGCAAGCCCCACTTGCTGTTCGTGCTCTCTACACACCTACTGACGGCCACCCTGTCACTGACCTGGCTGACTTACAGAACGGAGGACACTATGTGGCTGCTGGTTTTGAACGATTCCACAAGCTCCAGTGAGTGGGTTGGGGCTGGCCAAGGAGCCTAGGGGAGGGAGGCACTTATGTGGTTATCAGGCTTTAAATTATTCTCTCACTGAACTTGGGGAGTGGCTGTATCTGCAGGCAGAAGCATAGTGGGAAAGCTTGTCTCAGGCTACATGAACAAATGGAGCTGCAATTCCGATTGAATTGTTACTAAGACATGATCATAAACTTATTTCTGAAAGTTATTCTTTTTTTTCTTTTCATACTTCATTTTTCAATATGTTTTATTTTCATTTCATTTCATTTTTTCTTTTACCTTTTTTGATTTGTTTTAACTTTTATTTTTTTCTCAATTTTTATTAACATTTTCCATGATTATGAAAAATATCCCATGGTAACACCATCCCTCTCCTCACTTTCCCCTTTGAAATTCCATTCTCCATCATATTCCCTCCCCATCTCAATTAGTCTCTCTTTTATTTTGATATCATGTATTTTATTTGCAAGCAGAGAGAGAGAGAGAGAGAGAGAGAGAAAGAAGAGAGAATGGGTGCACTAGGCAGGGTCTCTAGTTAATGCGAACAAACTCCAGATGCATGTGCCACTTTGTGCATGTGGCTTTACTTAGGTACTGGGGAGTTGAACCTGGGTTCTTAGGCTTCACAGGCAAGCATCTTAATTGCTGAACCATCTCTCCAGCCCCTACATATTTATTCTTGATTAGGTCCCATGCCACCATCATCACCAGATGGTAACTCCGTCCATTGCTTCCTCCTTATTGTGTTTAAGGTCATTCTGGGTTACATGAGATCCTATCTCAAAAGATTTTAGAAGGGCTGGAGAGATGGCTTAGTGGTTAAGGCACATGCCTGCAAAGCCCAAGGACCCAGATTTGATTCTTCAGGTCACACTTGAGCCAGATGCACATGGTGGTACATGCATCTGGAGTTTGTTTGCAGTGGCTGGATGCCCTAGTGTTCTCTCTCTCTCTCTCTCTAATAAATACATAAATAAAATTTTTAAAAATTAAAAAATAGATGTTTGGGTCTGGAAAGATAGCTTAGCAGTTAATTAAGGTGCTTGCCTGCAAAGCCAAAGGATCTCAGTTCAATTCCCCAGAACCCACATAAGCCAGATACACAAGGTGGCACATGCATCTGGAGTTCCTTTGCAGTGGGTGGAAGCCCTGGTGTGCCCATTCTCTCTCTCTTTCTCACCCTGCCTCTTTCCATCCCTCAGATAAATAAATAAAAATAAGATATTTAAAAAAAGATGTTGGGGCCAGGCGTGTTGGTGCACGCCTTTAATCCCAGCATTTGGAGGCAGAGGTAGGAGATCACTGAGAGTTCAAGGCCACCTTGAGACTACATAGTGAATTTCAGGTCAGCTTGAGCTAGCATGAGACCCTACTACAGAAAGAAAAAAAAAAAAAAAAAAAAAAGATTTTGGAAGAAAAATTCAACCTGCAGAAGGGTCTCCACAGACTGCTCCTGCCCATGACAGGTTCCTGGCTAAGCTAGGCATAAATCTGGCTGTCCAAGGTTTAGACTTTCCAAGATGACCTGGGACCTATCTGTCCTTTCAGCTATTTACCCCGTACAGAGAAACACCCAGGTGGGAAGAGCAGCAGACAGCACGTGAGTCCTGGGGGAGCTGCCGGCAGTCCCTCTGTCTTCTCAGCCCTCAGCATTGCTTTAATTTAGTGGGGGGAGGAGGGACCTGGAAAGCATTAATATCTGTAGGTTCCATGGGACACTCCAGAGCCCACTGCTACCTCTCCTGGAGCACAGGACTTCAGGACACTATTTTCTGCTCCTGTCGCAGGTTTGTCTCCAGGCCTTGGTCTCCAAAGGAATGAGGAAGTTGTGAAACACACATGGGGTAGAGGGTGGTTATCAAGTATCTTAGGAGACACTGAAGCACCCTTTTGTGAAAGTGTGACCAGGCTTATTCTTCTCGCCCCTCTTATGCCCAAGTTTGGTTCTTGCTTGCTCATGCCATGTGAGCTCCTTGAACCAAGCAAACCCTAACAAAACCCCCAAACTTTCTCCTGATTGGGGACCTGATTTGGGTTTCAGGATCCTCTCATAACTCGTCGTCCATGTGACAGGGCCCTTGGACAGTGGCTGCCTGCAGACACCCCTTGCTACATTCAGTGAGTGTCCACATCAGACAACTGGGGAATAGATTTCTGCTTCAGTGAGACCAAGAAAATGGAAGTGGATTTGTTCCAGAAGTCCCTGGCTACTGCCGGAGACTTAAAAAAAAAAATCAACATGGAGCTGGGGAGATGTCTTAGCAGCTAGACACCTGCCAGCCCAATTCCCCAGTACCCAAATAAAGCAGGATGCAAGAGTGGCACGTCTTCCTTTTCACTGACTCTCTCATCAGTCCAAGATTGATATCAAATTCACAGCAGTCCTTCTACCCCAGCCTCCCTGAGTGCCAGGATTAAAGGTGTATACCACTATGCCCAGCTGAAAATACTTTTTAAGAAAATTTTTTGAGTAGGGTCTAACTCTAGCCCAAGCTGATCTGGAATTCACTGTGTAGTCTCAGGGTGGCCTCGAACTCACAGTGATCCTCCTACCTCTGCCTCCCAAGTGTTGGTATTAAAGGTGTGCACTATCACGCTTGGCTGAAAATATTTATTTATTTATTTATTTTAGTCTTTATTTTTTCGAAGTAGGATTTCACTCTAGCTCAGGCTGACCTGGAATTCACTATGTAGTCTCAGGGTGGCCTCAAACTCATGGTGATTCTCCTACCTCTGCCTCCCGAGTGCTAGGATTAAAGGTATGTACAACCACACCCAGCTTGAAAATACATTTTTGATAAATATATTTTATTTATTTATTTATTTGATACAGAGAAAGAGGCAGAGAGAGAGAAAAAGAGAGGGAGAGAATGGGCACTCCAGGGCCTTCAGCCACTGTAAACGAACTATAGATGCATGTGCCCCCTTGTGCATCTGGTTTACATGGGTCCTGGAGAATCTAACTGGGATCCTTTGGCTTTTCAAACAAATGCTTTAACCGCTAAGTCATCTCTCCAGCCCCTTGAAAATACATTTTAAGAGAAATATTTTATTTATTTATTTGAGGGAGCAAGAAAGAAGCAGATAGAGAATGGGGGCACATGAGAAGCCCAGCCACTGCAAATGAACTCCAAATGTATGCACCATATTGCACATCTGGCTTATATGGGTCCTGGGGAATGGAACCTGGGTCCTTAGGCTTCACAGGCAAGGGCCTTAACTGCTAAGCCATGAGAAGGTAGGGAGAGAGAAAGTATTGACACGCCAAGGCTGCCACTGAAAACAAACTCCAGACGCATGCACCACTCTGCATCTGGCTTTATGTGGGTACTGGGGATTTGAACCTAGGTTTAATGGCTTTTGCCAGCAAATACCTTTAACTGCTGACCTATTTCCCCAGCCCTGAAAATGAATTTTTAAAAAATATTTTTATATTTATTCATTTATTTGAGAAATGGAAAGAGCTACAGAAAGAGAGAGAGAGAGAGAGAGGGCGCAAGCGAGCAAGAATGAGCATGTCAGGGCCTCTAATCACTGCAAACAAACTCCAGATGCATGCACTATCTTGTACATCTGTCTTACATGGGTCCTGAGGACTCAAACCTGGATCCTTATGCTTCGCAGGCAAGCACCTTAACCCCTAAGCCATCTTTCGAGCCTCCTGAAAATGCATTTTTAAATTCAACATGCACCAGTCATGGTAGTGCATGCCTTTAATTCCCACAGAGGTAGGAAGATCACTGTGAGTTTGAAGCCAGTCTGGGACTACAGTGAATGCCAGGTCAACCTGGGCTAAAGGGAAACTACCTCAAAAAAAAAAAAAAAAAAAAAAAAAAGCCAGAGATTGTGGAACATGCCTTTAATCCGAGCACTTGGGAGGAAAAGGTAGGAGGATTGCTATGAGTTTGAGGCCACCCTGAGACTACATAGTGAATTCTAGGTCAGCCTGGGTTAGAGTGAGACCCTGACTCGGACAAAAAAAAAAAAAAAAAAAATCGGGCTGGAGAGATGGCTTAGCGGTTAAGCGCTTGCCTGTGAAGCCTAAGGACCCCGGTTCTAGGCTCGTTTCCCCAGGATCCACGTTAGCCAGATGCACAAGGGGGCGCATGCATCTGGAGTTCATTTGCAGTGGCTAGAGGCCCTGGTGCGCCCATTCTTTCTTTCTCTCAAATTAAAAAAATTTAAAAAAAAATCAAACATAATAGCTGGGTGTGGTAGTGCATGCCTTTGATCCCAGCACTCAGGAGGCAGAGGTAAGGGGATCATATTGAGTTTAAGGCCACCTTGAGACTACATAGTGAATTCTAGGTCAGGCTAGGTTAGAGTGAGACCCTACCTGCAAAAAAACAAACAGGGCTGGTGGGATGCCTTAGTGGTTAAGGCACTTGCCTGCAAAGTCAAAGGACCCAGGTTTGATTCCCCAGGGCCCACATAAGCCAGATGTACAAGGTGACACATGTGTCTAGAATTCGTTTGCAGTGGCCTGATGCCCTGCCTCTTTCTCAAATAAGTAAAAATAAATTTAAAAATCAAACCAACAACAACAACAAAAAGCTATTAGCCCACACCTTTAATCCCAGCACTTGGGAGGCACAGGTCGGTGAATTGCAGTGAGTGAATTCCAGGTCAGCTTGAGCTAGACTGAGACACTTATCTCTAAACACCAAAACAAAACAAAGAAAAAAATCCTACCTGCTTGATGGTTGAAAAATTGGATGAGTGTGGTGGCTCTTGCGTCATCTTCTGGTCTCATGCCCCCTTCTATCTCTGGAATGTAATGAGTCTTAGGACTCTTCCTAACCAGGCTGCTGTTTGTCTCAGTGTGTTCAGAAATGGGGACCTGCTTAGTCCCCCATTTAGTATGAAGCTGTCCCAAGCTGCCATCCAGGACTGGGGAGCCGTGTTGAAGCTGGTGAACAAGAAGGCTAAGTTGCAGAGTGGGGCTGTGCACAAGTGAGTATGGGGCTGAGGGGAAGCCGAAAGGTCCCCAAAGAGAGCCTCGCCATCGGTTTTGGCTGCAAGACCAAAGGAAAGCATGCTGTCTCCACAGCAGGATCCTCTCTGGCCCAGTCCCCAAGCCAGGGCGCAGCCTAGGTAACTTGCATACAGAGGCCAGAGAGAACCCTGGAGGAGCTGCCCCCATCCCTCCCCACCTGCTCAATAGGAAGCAGCTTCTTGTCTGCCAGTCTTTATCCTGCTCACGTCTCCCCTAGACTCTACACCCTGGAGGGGCTCCCACTGTCAGCAGGGGTGGCTCTGGTGAATGGCCATTATTATGTGGCTGTTGGAGAAGATGAGTTCAAGGCCCTCCCCTATCTGGAGCTGCTGGTACCCAACCCCTCCCTGTCCGGGGGCTGTTGGTAAGTATGTGGGAGGTGGAGGGCCACAGGTCACAGAAGAGCGAGCACCCTCTGGTCCATGTGCTGGGACTCTGTCTCCCTTTGCCCGCTACAAATCTTCCCATCTTTCGTTGCAGGTATCCCCCAGGCCTTAAGTATAGGCCCCACAGGCATGGGGTAGGTGATAAATAGACTCAGGGATGGGAAAAGGGGAGTGACTGGCTGAGGACTGACACGATGTCATGTGTCTTCTCAGTTTCCCCATTTCCCAGAGGTGGAAACTGAAGCCCACTGGTGATTTGTTTACTGCCAGTTGTGGGGCTTACACCTTTAATCCCAGCACTGGGGAGGTATAGATGGGAGAATCAGGAGTCCAAGGTCACTTTCAACTACATGTGCCTTTGAGGCCAGCCTGAGCTTCATGAAACCCCATTTCAAAATAAGAAAAAAAAAAAAAAGCTGGGGTGGAAGGCAGAAGTAGGAGCCGTGAGTTTGAGGTCACCCTGAGACTACATAGTGAATTCCAGGTCAGCCTGGACTAGAGTGAAACCCTACCTCAAAAAACAAAAAACAAACAAACAAAAAAATTGTTCAGGATGCCAGCTATTGAATGGCACATGGCACAGGACAGACCAACACTGTGATCTTCAGGAAAAGAGCTTCTCACTAAGTTGGATGCTGGGATGGAGAACTGGCATATTCAGCTTCCCAAACTATTCCACACCTGAGCCCTCTCAGATGAGCCAGTAAACCTTTGGTAAAAAGGAGAAGGCAGTCTTGTTTCAATGGGTGGCTTTGAGTGCCAAATAGCTGCTCTGTCCCTGGATAGACAGCCTGATAGCAACACGGTTTGGGAGGAAGGATGTAGGCTAAGAAGACATACACACTGCCTCTCCCAAGCTCCCACAGCCACCAGGACATTCTGAAGCCTGGACTCGGCTATAGGAAAGATAAGAACAGCCAGCAACCAGAGTACCAATCCAGTGTTCCTTCTATAGGCCCAAGGCCAAAGGATCCAGGCAGCCCAGCCTTCTCCAAAGGAGCCAGAACAAATTAGGTCATCTGCTTTCTATGCCAGACCCCAGCAGTCCATTCAGCCAAGAAGCGAGCTCACAACTCTCTTGTTTCAATCAGGTGAGGGGGCTCTGGGGCCAGGCCCTTCTTAACCACCAGCCTCATGCTGGAAGATTGAACACAAAGCCTTGTGCATGCTGGACAAGAGTTCTACGTCCAAGTGTCACCCACCCTTTGACAGTGACTCAGAATGTCCCTACTGTTGTGGAGAATGTGCAGTTAAGGTGCTAGCCTGCAAAGCCAAAGGGTGCAAGTTCAATTCCCCAGTACCCATGTAAAGCCCGATACACAAGGTGGTGCATAATCTGGAGTTCATTTGCAGTGGATGGAGGCCCTGGTGCACCCATTCTCTGTTATGTCTCTATCTAATAAATTAAATTAAAAAGCCTGGTGTGGTGGTGCACACCTTTAATCCCAGCACTTGGGAGGCAGAGGCAGTAGGATCGCCATGAGTTCAAGGCCACCCTGAGACTGCATAGTGAATTCCAGGTCAGCCTGAGCTAGAGTGAGACCCTACCTTGAAAAAGAGAAACAAAACAGCAACAAAAAACACTTGGAAAGGAGATACTTAATGCAAATGCCTGAGGGTTCAGAGGTGGGAGCCACAGGCCTGCTTCTAAAGTTCCGGACCATGCTCTGAGGTGGTGTGGAATGTGGAACAAGGCTCAGGGGAGGGCAAGGAGATGGTAAACAGGTCAAAGCAAAGAATGTAGAAGGCCCTACAGCCTGGGCATTAGCCAGTGTTGCCTCCTTCATTAGGAGTTAAGGGAGTGTATGGGGCTCCCTACCCAAGGAAGGAGACCCAAGGGGCCCAGGAAGTAGCAGATGACGAATACACCTGCATAGAGGAGCCCTTGGATCAGGTAAGCCAGTGGGTTGGGAAGCATTATTTTGAGATGGGAAGAGCTAAAGAAGGCTGTCCTGGTCGTCTTGGCTGGGCTTGGGGACATTGGGGCTGAGGCTTCAGGCTGGGCATAAGCATGTCTGCGGGTCTCTCCTCCTCCTCCAGAGGGCAGCACAGACGGTGGAAGAGGCTCCCTACCTGCAGCACCCATCCTCAGCCCCAGCACCGCCATCTTAGAACCAGGAGCTCCAGAACTGGGAACCACTACTCCCCACCTTTGGTCCTCAGCACCTCCCCATCCTTTGGCTCCTAAACCCTCAGCCACAGCCCAATCTTCCCTGCTGTAGCAGAGCAGCAGTACTGTGGAGACAGATCTTTCCTCTTGGGACTCACTGTCACAGCAAGGAGTAATAGACTGAGCTTCGAGAGAGGACATGAACATATAATAAAGGAATTTCTGCTAACCTTTGCTGCTAGAGCTTTATTGAAGGCTGCTCCTGGCCAGGTGTTTCACAGGTGCTGCCTGTTTGAGAGGGGCTGGCATCTGAGCATTTCGCCCACAGACATTCAGATGTAACTCCTCCCCATGCATTCTACCCCATGTCAGTTTAGGCACTCTAACAAGTCTGGATGCCTCGTGGTCACATTTCTGGTCCAGAGATTGCAGCTAGCCCTTTCAATGCAGTTGGGGCTCTGCAATCCATGGAACCTGCCACCATGACAGTCCAGAGCAGGCCACGGTAACAGTAGCCTGAGATGACAACAGACAGCAGTGTCTCCAGTGCTAAATCCCAACAGTTGACCACACTTGAAGGCTACAAAACTTGTTCATTGATGTTCTCTTATTGCGATTCACAAGGCCAACATTATCCCCATAGAGATGAGGAAGCTGACATACAGAGAGGCAAGTGCTGATCCATCTGCTCACTGCCTGAACCTCCAGGTCCAGGAGCTTCCTGAACACAGCAGAGCTGGAGGTGGGGGTTGGCTCACTCAAAAGGTAGATGGTTGCCTCTGGGTCTTGGTCACTGAGCTTGTGATGCACAGTGTAATTCCTGTCATGGTGAGCAGCACGCCAGCAACTGCTTCTGGATAAAGAGCAGAAACTGGTGAGTTCAGAGACCAGCCAGGCCAGCAGGAAGGGATTGTACCAGGGCTGGTACAGGGACTCACGTGGAGCCTGGACTCGATTCCTACCCTAGCCTCCATTCCCAGACTTCCCAGGGGAAGGAAACTGATGGCAAAAGGAAGCAAGAGAGTTGAAGAGGAAAAGGTAGGACAAGAAAATACCTCCACGCTCCCACCCATCGGACTTGAACTGTGGGAAAGAACTCACCCGGGTAGCAGCCTGACTTACGTTTACCACCAATATCTTCTCCAAGGACTTTCCCAACAATCAGTGTGAAGATGATGGCCAAAGAGTTACAGATGGGGACAGCTAGAGTCAGGTCTAGGTCAAAATGAGAAGAATTGGGCTGGAGAGATGCCTTAGTGGTTAAGGCATTTGCCTGCAAAGCCAAAGGATCCCGGTTCGACTCTCCAGGACCCACGTAAACCAGATGCACAAGGGGGCCCATGCATCTGGAGTTCCTTTGCAGTGACAGGAGGTGCTGGTGTGCCCTCCCTTTTTTTCTCTCTCTCCTTCTCAAATAAATAAATACATTTTAAAAATTGAGAAGAATCCCTGAGATGCTAATAATGACTTCCTAGGCACAAAACACTTTTCATTTCATGGATCATCATTTCATAACCTTCAAACAGGTATCATCTGCACTGCACTGTCTCCACTTCAGAGACAAGCAGGAGGATTTCCATGAGTCAGGATAAGCCTGAGCTACATGGTAAATTTTACATCAGCCTGTACTAGAGTAAACTGTCTAAAAAGGGGGGGAGGGAGGAGCTGGCAAAATGGCTTAGAGGTTAAGGCACTTGCCTGCAAAGCCTAAGGATCCAAGATTGATTTTCTAGTACCTGCATAAGCCAGATACATAAGGTGGCACATGTGTTTGGAGTCTGTTTATAGTGTCTAAAGGCCCTGGTATGCCCATTCTTTCTTTCTCTCTGCTTTTCTCTAATTAAAAAAAAAAAATTGGGGGGGGGGGTGCTGGAGAGATGGCTTAGTGGTTAAGTGCTTGCCTGTGAAGCCTAATGACCCTGGTTCAAGGCTCAATTCCCCAGGACTCACATTAGCCAGATGCACAAGGGGGCGCATGTGTCTGGAGTTCGTTTGCAGTGGCTGGAAGCCCTGGTGTGTCCATTCTCTCTCTCTTTCTCCCTCTTTCTTTCTCTGTTGCTCTCAAATAAATAAATAAAAATGGACAAAAAAAAAATTTTTTTTAATATCCTGGCATGGTTCTACATGCCTTTAATGCCAGCACTCAGGAAGCAGGTTTAGGTAGGAGTTTGGGGCCAGCCTGACACTACATAGTGAATTCTGTGTCACCCTGAGCTAGAATGATACCCTACTTTGGAAAAAAAAAAAAAGCCAGTGGACCAACCTCAGTACCTGACCACATACTTTTTTTTTTTTTTTTTTTTGGTTTGTTTCGAGGTAGGGTCTCACTCTAGCTCAGGCTGACCCGGAAATCATTATGTAGTCTCAGGTGGCCTTGAACTCATGGAGATCCTCCTACCTCTGCCTCCTGAGTGCTGGGATTAAAGGCATGCACCACCACGCCCGGCTGACCACATGCTCTTAACTAACCCACTGCACTCCTGTGACTCAGAGAAGAGGATACAAAGAGAAACAGATGCTATCCCTGACAACAAGATGTTTCAGGTTCCCTCTAAAAAATGTGGCTTCCATCACAGGGCAGCTTCTAGTCAGAGACCCACCTGTTGATGCCAAAGTGAAGTAGTAGAGAAGGGAGCCACACTGGTTGAGTAGAAAGGGCATCAGGTACTGGGAACAGGAGAAACCTTAGGTCAGTGTGACTGCCTGAGTGAGCAATACTGCCGTCTTTGAGCTGCTCTTGCATGCTTTTTCTTAGAGGAAGGGATGGTCACAGATGCCCAGGAAACACTAAGTCCTCCTCTCAGGACCTTCATTGCAAACAGAGAAACAGACTGAATGCACACTCTTGCCCTAAATGCCCTCTCTCTGCAGCCCACATGACCCTAAGTGCTGATGTCAGCCTCTCCTGGAAGCTTACCCCAAGTTCCCAGCTCCACCCTCCCTCCTCTGAACTCACTCAGCACCTTATCTGTACCTCTGTCCTCCCCCTGATCCCTGAGTGGCAACTGTGTCTATGTCCCTATCTTGCTAGCCTACATTGGCAGCCATGGTGGCCCTCCTTTGCCTTCCACCCGAGGGCAAGTTGAGGAGGCTTCTGGAATGGCTTACAATAGTTACTTTATGTAACTGGAAGGGGGAGGCGGTCACAATAATAAAATGATAGGCATAGACAGCTGAACATGTATGATGTACAACTCTCACAAGGGCCCCATCAGTAGGTAATTATAATCATTTCCATTTTACTGATGACGAGGCAGGCTCACACTGTACAAGCGACTCCTCCAAGAATTGACAGAAGAGGGGAATTCTGGCCACCCCGGATGACTCGAGACCCAACGCTTAGCGGCTTGTCCTCCGTGCCAAAGTGGCAGTTCACAGACGCACCTCAACGTTCAAGAAAAGGGTCTTCATCTCCTGCAGCAGCTGCCGGGCCCACGTCCGCTCGTGGACCTGCTGCAGGCCGGAGGAAGCCCGCTTCAGCAGCGGCTGCGTGCCACCCCACAGAGCGGCCACCAGCACCAGGGCCAGCACCTGCGCTGAAAGCAAGCACGCGGCCGGCGATTCGCGTCGCCCGGGCCCGCACCCGGCCTCGCCCTCCTCCCGCCCGGCCCCAGCTGGCCGCCCGCGCCTCCCTGCGCTCTCCGACGCCCCGCAGGCCGCGCAAGAGCATCCGGGGGACCCGGGGGTGAGGGGGTGCGAGCGGACAGGAGCTTCACCTCTCGAGGGAGGGTCTGTCAGCCCGGGCGGGGAGGGGGAGGCGGGGCCCAGACACCCACCCAGAGACGCCGCCATGGCAACGCCACTCTCTTCTACTTCCGGGAGCGAGGGGGCGGAGTCCCACCATCCGGAAGTGACTTCCAGGCTGTTCCGGTCCTGCTCACGTTGCCGGTGTCCTCGCGTCCGCGCCGCCGGGATGGTGAGTTCCAGAGGGTGGGGGAGCTGCTGCGGCGGCGGGGGGCCGGGGTCTGGGCACCGACGCTCACGTTCTGTCCCCCACAGAAGCCCATCCTGCTGCAGGGCCATGAGCGGTCCATCACGCAGATCAAGTACAACCGCGAAGGAGACCTCCTCTTCACCGTGGCCAAGGACCCTGTGAGCGACGGCGCCGGGCCGGGCGGGGCGGGTGTGCTGGACGGGCACCAGAGGGAAGGTTAAGGACGCCCCATTAGAAAAAGCCGGGAAAGACCATCCCTCTCGGGGTTAAACTCTGAAAGATGTCGCTAGGTAGGAAGGATTAGCCAGGGAGAAGAAAAACAAGAGCCTTGTGGAAGAGGCACAGGGATCGGGACGCAGGTCAGCTTGTTAAGGTTACCAAGAGGATCTTAGGGAAGAACCAAACCATTCTGTCAAGAAGAGAAAGACCAAATTTAATAGGATACAGTTTGATGCATGGTTGGCAAGTTGTGTCATCATGAAACCTGGCAGGGGACTTGGGCTCGTTGCTCACTGATAAGAATATTTAGTATGCTCATGGTCCTGGGTTTGATCCCCAGCAGCAAAAAGGAGAGAAAGGGAAAAAGAAGGAGGAAGATATGAGTGTGTCCCTAGTTTTAGACTAGTCAGTCTCATCTTGCCGCTCAGAAGCAAACTGCCCTGAGGTGCCTTTGGTAGCCTCTGCCTGTGATTAACAACGAGAAGTCTGAAGTCAAACATGTAGTATGAACTCGTTTCTACATCTACAAGGATGGGACTGTGAGCATGACATGTAACCCTTCTAAACTACAAGCGTTCTTTTAAGTGTCTCTCTCAACAAAGTGGTGTCATTCTTGTAAGGAGTTTACCATGGTACCTGGTATGTGTTAGTCATATATAGTTAAGTTTCTTAGCCATCATTTCACTGGAGCGTCATAGCTACCCTTTGAAGAAGGCTTTAAATTTATTATTACTTTATTAATATTTTTTAAAGTTTTTAATTTTTTTTTTGTTTTGTTTTGAGTTTTCAAAGTAGGGTTTCACTCTAGCTCAGGCTGACCTGGAATTCACTATGTAGTCTCAGGGAGGCCTCGTACTCACAGCAATCCTCCTACCTCTGTCTCCCGACTGCTGGGATGTGCCACCACACCTGGCAATAATTTTTTTTTTTAATTTTTGTGTGTTTATTTACTTGCAATCAGAGGGGTAATGAGTGCGCCAGAGCCTCTAGCCACTGCAAATGAACTCCAGATGCATGTGCCACTTTTTGCGTCTGGCTTTACATAGGTACTGGGGAATCAAACCTGGGTTGTTAGGCTTGCAGGCAAGTGCCTTAACTGCTGCACTGTGTCTCCAGTCCCTTTTTGTTGTTGTTATTGTTTTTCGGTGTAGGGTCTCACTCTAGCCCAGGCTGACCTGGAATTCACCCAGGATTCTCAGAGTGGCCTGGAACTCAAAGCAATGCTCCTACCTCTGCCTCTCGAGTGCTGGGATTAAAGGCGTGCACCACCATACCCAGTTTCTCCAGTCCCTATTATTATTTTATTATTTACTCTGTCTTTACACTGGCCTGAAACACTCCATCCTTCTATCTCACCCTCCCAGTGTACAGTGTACTAGGATTATAAATATTTAAAAAATTATCACACCCAGCTTACCCTGGCCTTTTTTTTAATTTTTAATTTTTGGTTTTTTGAGGAAGGGTTTGTTTCACTATCTAGCCCAGGGTGGCCTTGAACTTGGGGTAATTCTCCTAACTCTGCCTTGCAAGTGCTGGAGTTAAAGGCTTGTGGCACCACGTATGGCAACAGATAGGGTGCCATTGCAAGCTTGTCTCTCCTGCTGCCTACCATTAGGGAAGGAGGATCTGAAAGTTAATCTCACCAGCTCACCTAACCAGGAAAGAAACAGGAGGCAGAATTGGCCTGGCTAGGGACTGTGGAAGGTTTCTGGGGGAAAACAGGTGATTGCTGTTCTTGGGTGCCAACTTCTGTTACTTGATTCCTCCAGATTGTCAATGTGTGGTACTCTGTGAATGGCGAGAGGCTGGGCACCTACATGGGTCATACTGGAGCTGTCTGGTGTGTGGATGCTGACTGTATCCTTTTTGTTCTGAGTCTGTGCTCCAGGGTCTACCAGCACTTGACTGGGAAGTTGAGAGTTTGGGGTGCTGTATTGGTACTAGTGAAGAACTCCCAGTGTTCACTGGTTGGTGGAAACAGGACAGTTAGCATGTTCTGAGGTAAAGAGAAGAAGATAGGCTCTTTGGGGCTAACCTGGGGCATGATTCTGCTAACCTCCCCAAAAGACAAGGGCTCAGGTACATTTAGTCGTACTTTTTTTTTTTTCTTTTGCAAGCAAATGCCTTTAACTGTTGAGCCATCTCCCTTGTCCTAGTCATGTTTCTTTTTCCTCCATTCCTCCTTCTGCCTTCCTTCTTTGTTTGTTTGTTTCTTTCTTTCTTTCTCATGGTGATCCTCCTACCTCCCAAATGCTCAGATTAAAGGCATGAGCCACCACACCCAGCTGCTAGTTATGTTTCTTTCTTTCTTTCTGTCTGTCTGTCTTTCCTTCCTTCCTTCCTTCCTTCCTTCCTTCCTTCCTTCCTTCCTTCCTTCCTTCTTTCCTTTCTTTCCTTTCTTTTCTTTCTTTCTTTCTTTCTTTCTCTCTCTCTCTCTCTCTCTCTCTCTCTCTCTCTTTCTTTCTTTCTTTCTTTCTTCTTTTTTTTTTTTTGGTTTTTCGAGGTAGGGTCTCACTCTGGCTCAGGCTGACCTGGAATTCACTATGGAGTCTCAGGGCGGCCTTAAACTCATGGCGATCCTCCTACCTCTGCCTCCCGAGTGCTGGGATTAAAGGCGTGCGCCACCACGCCCAGCTAGTCATGTTTCTTAACAGCCTCTTTAGGGGATACCAAACATGTCCTTACTGGCTCTGCGGACAACAGCTGTCGTCTCTGGGACTGTGAAACAGGTAAGCCATGGTCATTAACCTTTTCAGCAAAACAAAACTGCAGTGTACCTGTCTAAGCAAATATATTCTGGAGCTAGCCCGGCATGGTGGTGCACACCTGTAATCCCAGCACTTGGGAGGCAGGGATAGGAGAATTGACTTGAGTTCGAGGTTAGCCTGAGACTGCATAGTGAATTCCAGCTCAGCCTGAGCTAGAATGGGGTCCTGGTTAAGGAAGCATTAAGAGTACAGGCCTGAGAGGGACAGCTGACTTCATGGAGTGGGAATGGAAGCAGCCCAGGAACATTTCTCAAAGTGTGATAAGAACTGGGACTTAAAAGAAACAAAGCACATCACTTTGGCATAAGCAGGAATTAAACATGGTGAGTGTCATAGACAAGTCAGCTGACCAGGGTAGAGTACTAGCTTCTTGGGATGTAGCAGATGGGATTGGAGAGTGAAGACGAGGCTAGAGAGAAAGGCTATTCCAGAGCAGGTCTTGAATGTCAAAATTAAGGACATAGCTTTGATGTGTAAGACTTGACAAACCAGGGAGTTTGCTAAGTAAGGGAGAGTGGTAGACTGCTCAGTGTCAGCAAGGTCCAGATCCAGGCAGTGGAGGAGCTGGCAGAGAAGATGGGACTCCATGAAACTGCTCTTGTTACTAAATGCTTAACTAGCCAGCCTCCTCCTCTGCTTTTTTTTTTTTTTTTTTTTTTTAGGTAGGGTCTCATTCATTTTAGCTCCCACCAACCTTGAACATACTGTGTAGTCTCGGGCTGGCCTTGAACTCACAGCAATCCTACCTCTGACTCCCAAGTGCTGGGATTAAAGGCATGTGCCACCAGGTCCAGCTAGACATCCATTTCTTTTCTTTCTTTCTTTTTTTTTTTTTTTAATTTCTTTCATTTTTCGAGGTAGGGTCTTGCACTAGCCCAGGCTGACCTTGAATTCACTCTGTAGTGGACATCCATTTGTATGCTGGACACTGGGGGACATTGCAGAGATATCATACCACCCACACCTTGCTATGCAAAGACAAAGCCTAAGGGGGAGACTAGATAGATGCACACCACTATGAACAGATTACCAGGCTGTATGAGGAGGGACTGTGGGAAGACAGAGTATAGAGCCATCCTCCCTGTGGTAACTTAGGACAAGAGTAACCCAGACTCTTCCTGTCTCCAGGGAAGCAGTTGGCTCTACTCAAGACCAACTCAGCCGTCCGGACCTGCGGGTTTGACTTTGGAGGCAACATCATCATGTTCTCCACAGACAAGCAGATGGGTTACCAGTGCTTTGTGAGCTTCTTTGACCTGCGGGATCCAAACCAGATTGGTGAGGGCCAGGGACAGGGCAAGGGTTGAGGTGAAGGATTCAGCTCCGGAGCCCAAGACCTGACCCTGCCACCCCACAGACAGCAATGAGCCCTACATGAAGATCCCCTGCAATGACTCCAAGATCACCAGTGCTGTTTGGGGACCTCTGGGCGAGTGCATCATTGCAGGCCATGAGAGTGGAGAGCTCAACCAGTATAGTGCCAAGGTAATCCAAGGCCACCAGAATGGTCCCTAACAGACAGGAGAGTACAGTGGTAAGAGCAAGGGCTGGATTCAGATGCAGATTTGCCACTGTGGTTGTGTGATCATGGGCAAGTTACAAAAATTTCCTGTGCCTGTTTATCTGTAATGAGATCTCCAGACATATGAGACACATTGCTGGCAGAAATCAGCCAACCAAGAGCAACTTTTGGAAGAAAAGGTTTATTTTGGCTTATAGACTCAAGGGGAAGGTCCATTATGGCAGGGGAAAACAATGGCATAAGCAGAGGGTGGACAGCACCCCCTGGCCAGCATAAGATAGGCAACAGCAACAAGAGAGTGTGCCAGACATTGGCAAGGGGAAACTGGCTGTGACACCGCTAAACCTGCCCCCAACAGTACCCTGCCTTCACAAGGCGCTAATTCCCAAATCTCCGTCAGCTGGGAACCTAGCATTCAGAACACCTAAGTTTATGGGGGCACCTGAATCAAACCACCACAGTGCATCTGGCTTTACTTGGTAACTGGCAAATCAAACCCTGATGATCAGACTTTGCAAACAAGTTCCCTTAACCACTGAGTCATCTCTCCAGCCCAGTAGGGAGACTTTTATTTTTTTTAATTATTATTTTTATTTATTTAGGTTTTTTTTTTTTTTTTTTTTTTTTTTTTGGTTTTACGAGGTAGGGTAATACATTTCTTTTTTTAAAAAAGGGGGTGTGTACCACCATACCCGGCTTTTTTTTTTTTTTTTCCCTGAGGTAGGGTCTCGCTCTAGCGCAGGCTGACCTGGAATTCGCTATATAGTCTCAGGGTGGCCTCAAACTCACATCGATCCTCCTACCTCTACCTCCTGAGTGCTGGGATTAAAGACCCAGCTCAATTTTCTTTTTAATTAAACTAATTATTTATTTATTTTGAGTGAGTGAGAGGGGGTGGGGAAGATAGAGAATGGGTGAGCGAGGACCTCTATCTAGCCACTGCAAAAGAACTCCAGATGGATATACCATCTTGTGCGTCTGGCTTTATTTGGGTACTGGGGAATGGAACCTGGGTCCTTAGGCTTTGCAAACAAGTACCTTAACCATGGAAACATCTCTCCATCTCAGTGAAGAGTCTTTATAAGGGTATATTTTTCCCTTTAGAAGACTTCTACAGGCTACAGCTTGGATAATAGGTCTGAACTAGTCTATAGGTCTGGGGCTGTGAAGTTCTAGGCAGAATAAAGAGATATTTAGGAAAGGTCTAAGGTGGGGTGTATCCCTTGATCCCAGGAATTTGAGGTACATTGTGGGTGGAGTAACAGAAAAGGAAGAAGCCAGGTGTGGTGTTGCACGCCTTTAATCCCAGGCTGAGGTAGGAGGACCACTGGGAGTTCAAGGCCAATCTGATACTATATAGTGAATTCCAGGCCAGCCTGGGCTAGAGTGAGACACTATCTACCAAAAGAAAAAGGGAAGAAGAAAAAGAAAAACAATGTATTTATAGCCATGTCTACATCTAGTTAGGGATGTGTTACAACCAGGTCTGGTTCAGGCCTGTAATCCCTGTATTAAGGAGATTGAAGGATCAAAAGTTCCAAGCCTTCTTGGACTACAAAGTGGGTTAAAGGCCAATCCAGACCATTTCTTTTTCTTTTCAATTTTTTTTATTGACAACTTCCATGATTGTAAACAATATCCCATGGTCATGCCCTCTCCCCCCACTTTCCCCTTTGAAACTCCATTCTCCATCATATCCCCTCCCCCTCTCAAACATCCTTTTTTTTTTTTGCTTTTTTCTAGGTAGGGTCTCACTCTGGTCCAGGCTGACCTAGAACTAACTATGTAGTCTCAGGGTGACCTCTAACTCACAGTGATCCTCCCACCTCTGCCTCCCTAGTACTGGAATTAAAGGTGTGCACCACCATGCCCAGCACAGTCTGTCTTTTATGTTGATGTCATCATCTTTTCCTCCTATCATGATGGTCTTGTGTAGGTAGCATCAGGCACTGTGAGGTCATGGATATGCAGGCCATTTTGTTTCTGGGGGGAGCATGTTGTAAGGAGTCCTACCCTTCCTTTGGCTCTTACATTCTTTCTGCCACCTCTTCTGCAATAGACCCTGAGTCTTGGAAGGTGTGATAGAGGTATTACAGTGTTGAGTACTCTTCTGTCACTTCTTCCCAGCACCATGATGCCTTCGGAGTCATCCCAAGGTCACTGCCATCTGAAAAGAGAAGGTTCTCTATCAAAAGTGAGAGTAGCATTAATATAAGAGTATGAACATTAAGAGAAGTGCTCACTGGGCAGTTTGATAAGCATAGTATATACATTTAGCCAGACAGCAGCAGATGTTATACCCCTAGGGTTCATGACTACCCCTGTTTTTTAACTTTTCAGTATCAGAGATGTGTTCCCTCCCATGGAGCTGGCCTCCAGTCCAATTAGAGGGCAGTTGGTTTCCACTATGACAGACGTGCCACTGTTGTACCCACTGGCTCATTTGGCCTGGCTGGCAAATTTTGACTTGTAATGTCCATTGTCGAGTATCTTCACTGGTGATTTCTCTCTCTCTCCCATTGAACTGCGTGCAGAGTGTTTTTTTCCAGCTTTCTGTCAGCTGGTCTACGTGGAGGAGGTTATCAACTCAGTTCCAGCCAATCCAGACAATTTAGTGAGTACTCACTAAGAATTCACTCACCAGGCTGGACTCTGCTTGACTTTTGTGATCAGACATGCTCAAGTGCATTCAGAGTGATACGGCCGTAGACAGAGACTATCTCAAAATAAAAAAAATAAATAAAATAGGGTCTAGAAAGATGGCTTATTGATTAAGGCACTTGCCTGCAAAGGACTCAGGTTAAATTCCACAGGTTCTACATAAGCCAGATGCTCAAGGTGACTCACACGTCTGGAGTTTGTTTGCAGTGGCTGGATGCCCTGCCACGCCTACTCTTTCTCCCTGCCTCCCTCCCTCTCTCTAAAATAAGTAAAAATAAAATAGGGCTGGAGAGATGGCTTAGCAGTTAAGGCACATGCCTGAAAAGTCAAATGACGGGGGTTCAATTCCCCAGGACCCACATGAGCCAGATGCACAAGGTGGCACATGTGTCTGGAGTTGATTTACAGTGGCAGAAGACCCTGATGCAGTCATTCCCTCTATATATCTGCCTCTCTCTTGCTCTGAAATAAATAAATAAATAAGATGAAAGCAGTTGGGCATGGTGGCTCACACCTTCAATCACAGCACTTGGGAGGCAGAGGTAGGAAGATATCTGTGAGTTCAAGGTTACCCTGAGACTGCATAGTGAATTCTAGGTCAGCCTGGGCTAGAGTGAGACCCTGCCTCAAACCCCAGCACCACCAAAAAAATTAATTTTAAGAAAATTCCGGAGTAGGGCTGGAGAGATGGCTCAGCAGTTAAGACACTTGCCAGCAAAGCCAACGGACTGAAGTTTGATTCTCTAGTACTCATGCAAAACCAGATTCACAAGTTGGTGCATGCATCTGGAGTTTGTTTCCAGTGACTAGAGGCCCTCGTACACCTATTTTCTCTCTCAAATAAATTTAAAAAATATATTTTTAAAAAGAAAATGGGGGTGGGGAGGGAGGGAATTACCATGGGATATATTTTATAATCATGGAAAATGTTAATAAAAATTAAGAAAAAAAATGCCAGAGTAAAACCTGGTGTGGTGGATGCCTTTAATTCCCAGTACTCAGAAGGCTGAGGTAGGTGGATCACTGAGTTTGAGGCCAGACTGAGACTATATAGTGGATTCTGGATCAGCCTGGGGTAGTAAATGAAAAACTGTTCTGGGGAACAGTGGGAGCACTCAGGGATGGAGCTCATCAGTTTCTCTTCCTCCTTCCTCAGTCTGGAGAAGTACTGGTGAATGTTAAGGAACATTCCCGGCAGATCAATGACATCCAGCTATCTAGGGACATGACCATGTTTGTCACCGCATCCAAGGACAACACAGCCAAGGTGAGCTGGGCCAAGGAGCCTGATGGGCTGAAATCACTCCTGCTGTGCACACTCAAGCCTGACTTGCCCAAAGAAGGCTCAGTTACAGATTGCTCCCCTGCTTTCTTTCTCCAGCTCTTTGACTCCACAAACCTTGAACATCAGAAGACTTTCCGAACAGAACGTCCTGTCAACTCAGCTGCCCTCTCTCCCAATTATGATCATGTAAGGGAACCCCATTCAGGTTTCCTGCTGAGCCCTCGGTGTCTAGGGGTCCAGATGTTTGGCCCAGAGATTTCCAGCCCAGTGACAAGGCTGATTGAGTAGGTAGCCCCAGGTGGCTAGTGTGTCTGCACCCCTGTCCTCGGGATCCTGCCATTGCAATGAGGGAGGTGTCAAGACAGCCACTAAGAGGCAGTAAATGAGACCCGGCTGCTGTTGGGCCCACCTGGACTTTCTTTTTTCCTTCAGGTTGTGCTGGGAGGTGGTCAGGAAGCCATGGATGTAACCACCACCTCCACCAGGATTGGCAAGTTTGAGGCCAGGTAAAGGGGAAGGGAGATCTTTCAAACTGAAACCACATGGAAGATGTTTTTCAGAATAAACACAAACTGTATTGGTCACTAGGAAACTCAGGCAGTGTGTCAAGTCCTACTATAGCATTTGAGATCATGAACTCTGAGGTTCTAGATGACATTGTATTTTTCTGTGCCCAAACTTTTTGACTATAATGGGACAGTGATAATGTCCTCATAAAATTGTGTAAATAAAATGAGTTAATATTTATTCAGCTCATCAAGCACTGTCCAACACATAATAAGCACTGTGTTAACTGGCAAAAATGTGGGTTTAGTCTTTGTATGACTCCATCTTATTTTTTCCCCTTATCCTTATTTCCCTTTATTGTGTTTTTTTGTTGTTGTTGTTTGTTTTTATTTTTTGTTTTTTCAGGATAGGGTTTCACTGTAGCTCAGGCTGACCTGGAATTCACTTTGTAGTCTCAGAGTGGCCTCAAACTCACAGCAATTCTCCTACCTCTGCCTCCCAAGTGCTAGGATTAAAGGTGTGCCACACCACATCCAGCTGTATTTGTGTTTTATTTTGCAGTTTGGGAGTTCTGTCTCAAGATTTGTAAGGCGATGATGACTGAATTAACTGCATCTCCCTGTTGTCCAGGTTCTTCCACTTGGCTTTTGAAGAGGAGTTCGGAAGAGTCAAAGGCCATTTTGGGCCTATCAACAGTGTTGCCTTCCATCCTGATGGCAAGAGGTAGGACTCCAAATAAGGGAGTGATCTCAATGGTTGGGTCTGCGTCTCTTTCCCATGCCTGACCACACAGGCTGCACCCTTTCCACAGCAGGCACCTAATTCCCCGACCATCTTTTTCCAGCTATAGCAGTGGTGGTGAAGATGGTTATGTCCGTATCCACTACTTTGACCCGCAGTACTTCGAGTTTGAGTTTGAGGCTTGAGAAGCTAAATCTTCATCCAGAATGGCTGCTCACAAAAAGTTTTAGACTCTTGAGAAATAAATTAGTTTGTTAATAAATGGCTCCTGGTGATTTTGTGGGGGTGGTCTCGTCATTTTCCCCCCTCCCCGACGCCCTAGCATACTCACGCCACTCAGAGGTCACTTTACTTAGGCCTCCCCACACTCAAGACACTCCAGAGCACCTTAGTTTGCTGAGCAAGCATACTTTGCAGGCATTCTCATCCAAGCTCAAGTCCTGAGGGGTCTGGGAACATTTCAAGATATTCAAGGGGCCAGTGCTTAGGGAAGGGGGGGGTTCAGGCAGAAGTTGTGGACCAAGTTTTCCCTTTTTTTAAAATATTTTTTTCTTTTTAAAATTTATTATTTTAGTTATTTGAAAGAGGGAAAAAGGCAGATATAAAGAATGGGCGCACCAGGACCTCCAGCCACTGCAAATGAACTCCAGGTGTATGTGCCATCTTATGCATCTGGCATATGTGGGTCCTGGAGAATTGAACCTGGGTCTTTTAGCTTTGCGGGCAAGGATCTTAATGGATAAGAGATCTCTCTAGACCCTGAGGAGTATTTTAAAAATAAAATCTAGGGTTGGAGAGATGGCTTAGCAGTTAAGGAACTTGCTTGCAAAGCCTAAGAAACTTGGTTCAATTCCCCAGGACCCACATAAACCAGATGTACAAGGTGCTGTATCCATCTGGAGTTCATTTTGAATGGCTTGAAGCCCTCGTGTGCCCTTTCTCTCTCTCTCTCTCTCTGCACCTCTTTCAAATAAATAAAAACAAAATACTAAAAAACAACAACAAACCCTAAACCCTGGTCCTGGAGAGATGGCTTAGTGGTTAAGGCACTTGCCTGCGAAGCCTAAGGATCCAGGTTCAATTCCCCAGAACCTATGTAGTCCATATGTACATCGTGGTGCATGCATCTGGAGTTCATTTGCAGTGGCTTGAGGCCCTATCATGCCAATTCTCCCTCTCTATAAAAGTAAATGAAAATCAAGTGAGGAAGGGAGGGTAGCAGAGGGTGCTCAGTAGTTCACGTGAAAGATGATTGCATGAGGGCAGCAGGAGGCACCTGGCGTGGGAGCCTACCTCCCGGAAAAGAAAGCAAGAAATTTTAGGGATGGGAGTTGCTAATATATAGATATATATAACAAAAAAATTTAGAGGAAAGGCTAAAAATTAAGAAGTTAGGGCTAGGGAGATGGATCAGCAGTTGGACGCTTGCTTGTGAAGCCTGGCATCCTGTGTTCACTTTCCCGGTACCTATATAAAGCCCGATGGACAAAGTGGTACATGCATCTGGAGTTCATTTGCAGTGGTTAGAGGCTCTGACATGTACATACTCTCAAAATTTAGTAATAGATAGCTGGGCATGGTGGTGCATGCCTTTAGTCCCAGAACTCAGGAGGATTGCTGTGACTTCAAGGCTACCCTGAGACTACGTAGAAAATTCCAGGTCAGCCTGGGCTAGAGTGAGACCCTACCTTGAAAAACCAAAAAAAAAAAAAAAAAAAAAAAAATTAGTAGTAAGTGAGGCTCAGCGGTTTAGGTGCTTGCCTGAAAAGCCTAAAGGCCCAAGTTTGATTTCCCACATAAAGCCAGATAGATGCACAAAGTAGAACATGTGTCGAGTTCATTTGCAGTGGCTAGAGTTCCTGTGTACGCGTTATGTCTCTGCTTGTAAATAAATGAATAAACAAAAATATTTACTTGAGAGCGACTGTGAAAGAGGCAGAGAGAGAATGGGCACACAAAGACCTCCAGTCCAATTAGAGGGCAGTTGGGTTCCACCATGACAGACGTGCCACTATTGCACCCGTTGGCTCATTTGGCCTGGCTGGCAAAGTTTAAAACTTGCAGTGTGCACTGTTGAGTATTTTCACTGGTGATTTCTCTCCCATTGAACTGCATGCAGAATGGCTTCTTCCAGCTTTCTGTCAGCTGGTCTACATGGAGGAGGTTATCAGCTCAGTTCCAGTAGGATTTTTCAGTGGCTTTGCAGCCCAAGTATAGGGAGTCTTCAGCAATAGGGTCTTACCATCTATTCCTGGTATGAAACCAAGGGCCTTGGCAATGGCCTATAATGTTTTGGGGGCATTGGTGACCTCCATGGCCAACAACTCACTGGAAGGATCCCATCCCTGGCACTGAAAAATTTCTAACAACAATCTGGCTCCTGTGTGTTCCATTGTCCAAAATGTAGATTTCCATATGATTTATTTATATCCCTTGGATTTTGATTAGTCCTCCCTTCACCTTTCCTTTACTCAGTCTCTTTCCCCTGACCTCACTTGGGCCTTTTCACCCCCATTAATCTATTATTCTACTTATATATATACAATACCATCCTATTAAGTAACCTCCTCCCTTCCTTTCTCTTCCCTTTATATCTTTTTTCTAGCTTACTGGTCTCTGCTACTGAGTTTTCTTCCTACTCACACAGAAGTCCAGTCATCTGTAGCTAGAATCCACATTATGAGAGAGAACATGCGACGTTTGGCTTCCTGGGCCTGGGTTACATCACTTAGTATAATCCTTTACAGATCCATCCATTTTCCTGCAAATTTCATAACTTCGTTTTTCTTTACCGCTAAGTAGAACTCTGTTGTATAAATGTGCCATATCTTTTTTTTTTTTTTGTTTTGTTTTGTTTTTCGAGGTAGGGTCTCACTCTAGCTCAGGCTGACCTGGAATTCACTGTGGAGTCTCAGGGTGGCCTTGAACTCACAGCGATCCTCCTACCTCTGCCTCCCGAGTGCTGGGATTAAAGGCATGCGCCACCACCCCTGGCAAAAATAAATCTTTTAAAAAATATTTTTACCTAGATGTCTCTCAACTGATGAGTGGATAATAAAGATATGGCACATTTAAGCCAGGCGTGGTGGCGCATGCCTTTAATCCCAGCACTCGGGAGGCAGAGGTAGGAGGATCGCTGTGAGTTCGAGGCCACCCTGAGACTCCACAGTGAATTCCAGGTCAGCCTGAGCTAGAGTGAGACCCTACCTTGAAAAACAAAACAAAAAAAAAAGATTTATTTTTATTTATTAGAGGGAGAATGAGAATGTGTGCGCCAGGGCTTCCAGCCACTGCAAACAAACTCCAGACACAGGTGCCACCATGTGCATTGGCTTACATGGGACCTGGAGAATGGAACCTGGATCCTTTGGCTTTGCAGGCATGTCTTAACCACTATGCCACCTATCTCTCTAGCCCAACAAAAAGTATGTATACATTTTTAATTTTAAAAGGGAGCTGGAAAGATGACTTAATGGTTAAGGCACTTGCCTGCAAAGCCGAAGGATCCAGGTTCAGTTCCCTAGGACCCACGTAAGCCAGATGCACAGGGTGGCACATGTGTCTGAAGTTTGTTTGCAGTAACTGGATGCCCTGGTGTGCCCATTCTTTACCTCCTTCTCTCTGCTTCTTCCTCAAATAAATAAAATATTCTTTAAAATTTTAGTAAAAGGCCAGGTATGGTGGCACATGCCTTTAATCCCAGCACTCACTTGGGAGGGAGAGGTAGGTGGATCATCATGAGTTCAAGGCCACCTTGAGACTACAAAAAAAAAAAAAGCTGCGCATGGTAGTGCACGCCTTTAATCCCAGCACTTGGGAGGCAGAGGTAGGATTGCTTTTAGGTTTGAGAGGACATAGTAAATTCCAGGTCAGCCTGACGTAGAGCAAGAGCCTACCTTAAAAAATCAAAAAGAAGGGCTAGGGCTGGAGAGATGGCTTAGCAGTTAAGCATTTGCCTATGAAGCCTAAGGATCCCAGTTTGAGGCTTGATTTTCCAGAACCCATGTTAGCCAGATGCACAAGGGGGCACATGTGGCCGGAGGCCCTGGCGTGCCCATTCTCTCTATCTGCTTCTTTCTCTCTCTGTCTGTTGCTCTCAAATAAATAAAAGTTTAAAAAAAAAAAAAAAAGGGCTGGAGGAATGGCTTACCAGTTAAGGCATTTGCCTGCAAAGCCAAAGGACCCATGTTTGATTCCCCAGGACCCATGTTAGCCAGATGCACAGGGGAGCAGATGCCTCTGGAGTTCTTTTTTTTTTTTTTAATTTAATTTATTAGTTTTCTTTTCAGTAAATACAGGCAGTTTGGTACCATTATTTAGGCTCATCTGTGATCTACCCCCTCCCATTAGACCCTCCTTGTTAATGAAAATGGGTCGTGTATTGTGGAGTTAGCCCCCAGTTATTGGTATGATAAATGTCTCTGCAAATCATGACCCAACATGTGACTCTGACATTCTTTCCGCCCCCTCTTCCGCAAGATTTCCCTGAGCTATGTTGGGTTCATTTTTGGTCTGCTTCAGTGCTGAGGTGTTGGGGGCCGCTGAGGCTCTGGCTCTCTGATTTGGTAGGAGTTGATTTTTCTCTGCGTTGATCTCCTTCCCCTTTGTGCTGGTATCTGGCTCACAGGAAAACATCACCCTTGCATCTGGAGTTCTTTTGCAGTGGCTTGGAGGCCCTAGAGCACCCGTTCTCAATCTCTCCGTCAAATAAATAAATAAATAAATTTTTTTAAAAAATCAAAAAAAAAAAATTGGGGGGGGTTGGAGAGATGGCTCAGTGCTTGCTTGCAAAGCCTAAGGACCTGAGTCTGGAACTCATTTGCAGTGGCTGGAGGCTCTGGTGTGCTCATTCTCCATCTGCCTCTTTCTATTACTCTCAACTAAAATATTTTAAGGAAAGTAAGTCAGGGGCTGGAGAGATGGCTTAGCAGTTAAAGTGCTTGCCTGTGAAGCCTAAGAATTTATGTTCAAACCTCCAGGTCCCACTATGTGTAGCCAGACACACAGTGACACAAGCACACAATGTCACATAGGCGCCCAAAGGGGCACACACGTCTGAAGTTTGTTCACAGCAGGCTGAAGGTCCTGGTGCAGTCATTCTCTCTCTCTCTGCCTTTCTTTCTCTCAAAATAAGAAATAAAAAAAGTAAGTCAGGCTGGGTGTGTTGGTGGCATTTGGGAGGCAGACCTGAGAGATTCGTTGTGAGTTCAAGGCCACCCTGAGACTACATAGTGGAAAGAAAAGAAAGTCAAGCTCTGGCAAGGGGGACCTGGCTATAACACCCTTAAGCCAACCCCAACAACACACCTCTGGCAAGGCTATACCTCCCAAATTGCCATCAGCTGGAGACCATGCATTTGAAACACATGAGCTTATGGGAGACGTCTGATTCAAGCCACTTGTTGCAGTCCGGTTCGCGTTGCTGGTAGAAATCACCCAACCAAGAGCAGCTTCTGGGAAAAAGAGATTTATTTTGGCTTATAGGCTTGAGGGGGAAGCTCCACGATGGCAGGGGAAAACGATGGCATGAGCAGAAGGTGGACATCACCCCCTGGCCAACATAAGATGGACCACAGCAACAGGAGGGTGTGCCAAACACTGGCATGGGGAAACTGGCTATAAAGCCCTTAAGCCCGCCCCCAACAATACGCCCTCCAGGAGGCATTAATTCCCAAATACCTATCAGCTGGGGAGCTAGCATTCAGAACACCTAAGTTTATGGGGGACACCTGAATCAAACCACCACACCACCACAGGAGAATACACCAAGTTTTTTTTTTTTATTTAATACATTGTTGTTTTGTTTTGTTTGTTTATTTTTATTTATTTGAGAGCAACACAGAGAGAGAGAAAGAGGCAGATAGAGAATGGGTGCGCCAAAGCCTCTAGCCACTGCAAACAAACTCCAGATGTATGCGCCCCCTTGTGGGTTATGTGGGTCCTGGGGAATCGAATCTCGAACCAGGGTCCTCAGGTTTCACAGGTAAGCCCTTAACCGCTAAGCCATCTCTCCAGCCCGACACCAAGTTTTAAGAAAAGAGCAGCAGCCCATTGGATGAGAAAGTGGGATGCATCTGAGGAACTGGGGTGCTGATGCAGCAGGGATCTGCCCCTCTTTGTGCCTGCCTTTGCCCCCCTCATCTCTTCACTGTTGGAAGAGGAGGGTGCCAACGTGGGAAGCACAGGTATGCTCAAACAATTCCAACAGCAGTGACAGTGGGAACTGATGGCCCAGCTGCCACTCAACCCAGGAAGAGAAGAAAGGAGGGTACCTCGTGCTTGGGGTGGGTTTGGGAGGAGCTTACAGTACAGCTGGAAGGAGTGGTCAGCCTGGGGAGATGGCAGAGTTGCAGGCACCAGGAAACGGTTTTTGGATGGAGGAGATGGGCTAGGGCCTGGTTGACCACCTACTGGATCTACCAACCCCTGGGACCCAGTCATGACTCAGCCAGAGGAGTCTAGAATGAGTTGAGCCACTGAAGTTATAAGTAGGGGCTGCACCTGTTAGTTTCAGTCCCATGTCCCAGAACCCAGACTCCATCCCTGTGGGCCTAGGGATAGAAACAGTGGACCCAGTTTGAGATTGTATTTGCTTACTGAGTCATGGTTTTTGTGCCAGGGTTGAGTCCTGACAGTCCCACTCATCCTTTCACTCAGGCCTTTTGTCAACCATCCATGTCATTTCTGCAGATGCACTGAGATTACAAAAGCCCACCACAGTTCACAGCTTGTTTTTGAATTATTTATTTATTTGAGAGAGGTGCAGATAGAGGAAGAATGGGTACCCCAGAGCCTCTGGTCACTGCATATAAATTTCAGACACATGTGCCAACTTGTGAACCTGGCTTTATGAGGGTACTGGGGAATTGAATCTGGGTCTTTAGGCTTTGCAGGCAAATGCCTTAACCACTGAGCCATCTCTCTAGCCCTTTATTTTGTTTTTTGGTTTTTTGAGGCAGGATTTTGCTCTAGCCTAGGCTATAGTTACAGGCTGGCCTTGAGCTCAGGGCAATACTCCTATCTCTGCCTCCCCAGTGCTGAGATTAAAGCCGTCCACCACCACATCTGGCAGTGGACAGCTTTTATGTGGGGGTCTAGAGATTTGAACTCAGGTATGGTAAGTGCTTTATCCACTGAGCCATTTCCCTTAACTCTTTTTCACACAGGGTAGCAACCTACTTTCTCCATGCTCTGGGCTGCCAGGCAGGTGGTACTCAGTGACTCCTTCACATGAGCCAGCCAGAAGTGGCCTTCTAAGTCACTAAGCCAGCAGTCCACACTCTGCTCTATGTTCCCCCAAGCTTCCACCAGGCATATGAAGTTCTCTTGGTGGGGTCACCCCCTAGGCAAATGCAAACCTGGTCATCCTCTCTCTAGCCCAAGCTCTTGGAAAGCCCAGCCTGGGAGCAAGTCCTCAGTCTCATTGAGGAGACTGAACCCTCTCAGGAACTTATCTGATGAGAGGAACAGTCTCGTGGAACATGGAACCCACTGACGAGCCTTTATGTAATGGAAATGATTCTGTATCCTTGAGGACTCCCCAATCTGATGAAAGATACCCAAAACCCCCTTGGAGAGAGCTAGTCTGTTGGAAGGGGCCATAGCATTACCTGTGGGGCCCACATTGCCCTCAGTGAATAGGTATTCAGTGCTCTGAAAATCTCCAAATTACTTTTTTTTTATTATTATTTTTTTGGTTTTTCAAGGTAGGGTGTCACTCTAGCCCAGGCTAAACTGGAACTCACTCTGTAGTCTCAGGCTGACCTCAAACTCACAGTGATCCTCCTACCTCTGCTTCTCGAGTGCTGGAATTAAAGGGGTGTTCCACCAAACCCAGCCCCAAATTACCTTTGAAGTACCCCATTCTGCTGGGATTGGGGAGCCTCAGTCTGATAAAAGAAACAATACTCTTTGGATTCTGCATCTGTGCCTATCTCTCAGAAACTACTTTGCTCAGAACCAATGGAGACTTTTCAACCCGTTCAGCACTTTCAGTGGCTCCCCACTGCCTTTAGGATGAAGCCGAAGCCCCAAACGATGTCATTCAAGATCCCCGTGCTCCCATCTTCCCTTCAGCCTCAACACCTCCATTCCCAGTTCATACTCAGTTCTCCTACATAAAGACTTAGGTACATGTAGTCCTCCAAACAGGACAGAGGACCAGTCTGCTTCTTCATCTTCATTGCTACTACCTCCTCCTCTTTACAGGTCTCAGGGAAAGAGAGCATCTGATCCCTGAGACTTCCTGCAGTGACCAGCAAAGGGGGTCTGCTTGGCAGTGGCTTGTTTCCACTGTTTGTTTAGGGACCCTGGAGCTCAGTCATACTGGGCTGGCCAGCACAGCAGCTTCTACGTTCAGTGTTGGATGAATAACTGTAAAATTTTGTATTTTGGATAGGGATAGCAGTCTACTCTCCTCAAAGCACAGACATCCCCTCAAGAGCTTTCCTTGGCATTTCCATCACCTGGAGAGCATGGAAACACTCGGGAGGTAGAGATAGGATAGTTGTGAGTTCGAGGCCAGCCTAGAACTACAGAGTTAATTCCAGGTCAGCCTGGGCTAGAGCAAGACCCAACCCAGGATGGTGGGGGTGAAACATAAGCGTCAAGGAGGTGATGGATGGATTCCATGGAGGAGAGCGCCTACGGAAGGAAGTCAGAGGTTGTAGGAAAGGAAAAGCCCTTCCTGTTCTCAGCTCCCATCACGACACCCTGCACTCCCGCTCCTTTTAGTATGTCTGGGAATAACGCTGGCTACGAAGTCGGTTTGCACACAGTTTTTAAACTCCCTTTTAAACGGGTAGTTTCCGCGCTCGGACTGCGCCCCCTTGTGTACCTGGACGGAACAGGCCGCGTCCCAGCGTCGCTTCCACGCCCTTTCCAGCCACAGCCGGGCAAGGAGAGTGACCCAGTCACCTGCGCACTCTGGGCATGGGCAAACCCAGTCTCGGGGTTCCCTGGAAGGGCAAGACTGCTGTGAAAGAGCCCCCCACAGGAAGGGTTCACGGGCATCTTCTCCCCCTAGTCCCTGCTCTGTTAACGAAACTTCAATTTCATGATCTGCGAAATGGGGTTGAATAGTCTTGATTAAAGGAGCTGCAAAAAGGGCTCAGCGGTTAAGACTCTTGCATTCAAAGCCTGACGGCCTGAGTTGGATTCCCCAGTACTCACGGAAAGCCAGATGCAAAAAGTGGCGCCTGCATCTGGAGTTCCTTTATATCGGCAAGAGGCTCTGGTGCATCCACAGTCTGTCTCTGTCTCTCTTTCTCTTTCCCCTTGCAAATAAAATTATTTAAAAAAAAACTCCTAAACCGGGCGTGGTGACGCACGCCTTTAATCCCAGCACTCCGGAGGCAGAGATAGGAGGATCACCTTGTGTTCGAAGTCTTCCTGAGACAACATAGTTAATTCCAGGTCAGCCTGGACCAGAGTGAGACCCTACCTCGAAAACCCAAGTAAGTGAGTGAGTGAGTGAGTGAGTGAGTGAGTGAATGAGTGAGTAAGTAGGGCTGGAGAGATGGCTTAGCGGTTAAGCGCTTGCCTGTGAAGCCCAAGGACCCTGCTTCGAGGCTCGATTCCCCAGGACCCACGTTAGCCAGATGCACAAGGGGGCGCATGCGTCTGGAGTTCGTTTGCAGTGGCTCGAAGCCCTGGCGCGCCCATTCTATCTTATCTGCCTCTTTCTCTCTCTCTCTGTCACTCTCAAATAAATAAATAAAAATTAACAAAAAAATTTTTTTTAAGTAAGTAAATAAAAAATAAATAATCTTAGCCAGGCATGGTGGCACACACCTTTAATCCGAACTCTGAGACTTCATAGTGAATTCCAGGTCAGCTTGGGCTAGAGTGAAAGCCTACCTGGAAAAACCAACCAAAATAAATAAACCGAGCGTGGTGGTACATGCTTTTAATGCCAGCATTCGGGAGGCAGAGGTAGGAAGATCGCCGTGAGTTCAAAGCCACCCTTGCCCATTCTCTCCCTCTCATTTTCCCTCTCTTTGCCTCTTTCCCTGTATCAAATAAATATAGTTAAATAAAAAGAAAAACCAAAATAAATAAATAAAATAATAAATAAATAAATAGAAAGCTGGGCATGGTGGCACACACCTTTAATTCCAGCACTCGGGAGGCAGAGGTAAGAGGATCACCATAAATTCCAGGCCACCATGAAACTACATAGTTAATTCCAGGTCAGCCTGGGCCAGAGTGAGACCCTACCTTGAAAAACAAAAACAAAAATAAATAGATAGGGCTGGAGAGATGGCTTAGCAGTTAAACGCTTGCCTGTGAAGCCTAAGGACCCCGGTTTGAGACTCGGTTCCCCAGGTCCCACGTTAGCCAGATGCACAAGGGGGCGCACGCATCTGGAGTTCGTTTGCAGAGGCTGGAAGCCCTGGTGTGCCCATTCTCTCTCTCTCCCTCTATCTGTCTTTCTCTCTGTGTCTGTCACTCTCAAATAAATAAATAAATTTTTTTTAAATAAATAGATAGATAGACAAACAGACAGATAGATAATATTGCCAGGTGTGGTGGCATAGGCCTTTAATCCCAGCACTCAGGAGGCTGAGATAGGAGGATTGTGAGTTCAAGGCCAGCCTGAGACTACATAGTGAATTCCAGATCAGCCTGGGCTATAGTGAGACCCTACCTGGAAAAATAAAACCAAATCAAACAAACAGGGCTGAAGAGATGGCTTAGAGATTAAGGTGCTTGCCTGCGAAGACTAAGGACCCATGTTTGACTCTCCAGATCCCATGTAAACCAGAGGCACAAAGGTGTGTGACACAGGCACAAGGTCACACATGCCCACTAGGTGGCGCACATGTCTGGAGTTCTATTTCACTGGCTGAAGCCCTGGCTTGCCAATTCTCTCTTTAAAAAAAAAAAAGTGTCTAAAGCCGGTAAATCTATTTCTGGCTCTCAAGAGACTCTTAAAATTTACACGGGTAGCTGGTGTGGTGGCACATGCCTTTAATCCCAGCATTTGGGAGGTTGAGGTAGGAGAATTGCTGTGAGTTCAAGGACAGCCTAAGACTAATTCCAGGTCATTGTGGGCTAAAACAAGACCCTACCTCAAAAAAAAATAAAAAAATAAAAAAAAGTTTCAAGGGTAAAGAAAGGGAGTGGGGAGATGGAGAAGGATATATTCTGGAGGATGGAATGGAAGTATGTGGGTTTGTAACTGGGAACTGCCTACCCAATACATCTGAAGCTTGAGTGGGGAAAGTTCACCTTAATTGCAAGCAGCTGTATAGCTAGTGCCCTCCGCTCCCAGCTGGAAGTCTTGTCTCTGCCCGCCCTTCTCCATGTCAGGAATCCATTGCCAACACATGAATTGGGCTTATTCAACTGTCCATCCTACTTTCTCGTCTTTCTTTCTTTTTTCCTTCCTTCCTTCCTTCCTTCCTTCCTTCCTTCCTTCCTTCCTTCCTTCCTTCCTTCCTTTCTTTCTTTCTTTTCTTCCCTCCCTCCCTCCCTCCCTCCTTCCCTTCCTTCCTTCCTTCCCTCCCTCCCTCCCTCCCTCCTTCCTTCCCTCCCTCCCTCCTTCCTTCCTTCTTTCCTTCCTTCCTTCCTTCCTTCCTTCCTTCCTTTATTTATTTTGGGTTTTTGAGGTAGGGTCTCACTCTAGCCCAGGCTGACCTGGAACTCACTAAGTAGTCTCAAGGTGGCCTCAAACTCACGGCCATCCTCCTATCTCTGCCTCCCTCCTGAATGCTGGGATTAAAGGCATGCGCCACCATGGCCAGCTCTGGCTGTTTATTTTAATTTGTACTGATACATATGTTAAACTTGCTGGATGAACCAGCAGAGGGCTGCGGATGTGCCTCAGTGATAGAGTGCTTGCCTAGCTTGCAGAAAGCCCTGTGTTACTTGCACCACACAAACTAGGCTTATAAAGTCTTGAAGAACATACACTTATGTATTTCTTTTTAAATATTTTAATTTATCTTATTTATTTGAGAGAGACAGTGAGAAAAAGGCAGACAGAAAGAAAGTGAGTATGTGTGTGCCAGGGCGTCCTGCCACTACAAATGAACTCCAGAAACGTGCCACTTCGTGCATCTGGCTTTGTGTGGGAAGGATTTTTGTTTGTACTTTTTTATTTTTTTTGGCTTTTTGAGGTAAGGTCTTGCTGTAGCCCAGGCTGACCTGGAATTAACTATGTAGTTTCAGGCTGGCCTCAAATTCACCATGATCCTCCTACCTCTGCCTTCCAAGTGCTGAGATTAAAGGCATGTGCCACCTCGCCCAGCTCAACATATCTTTTTTTTTTTTTTTAAGCCCTGTTTTTAAAAGTTATTTAAGGGCTGGAGAGATGGCTTAGTGATTAAGGCACTTGCCTGCAAAGTCAAAGGACCCAGGTTTGATTCCCGAGTACTCACATAAAGCCAGATGCACAAGGTAGCACATGCATCCAGAGTTTGTTTGCAATGGCTAAAGGCCCTGGCATGCCCATTCTTTCTCATCTGCCTCTTTCTCTCTCTCACTCTCAAATAATAAATTAATAAATAATATTATTTAAGGCTAGGCATGGTGGCACACACCTTTAATCCCAGCATTTGGCAGAGGTAGGAGGATCACCATGAGTTGGAGGTGACCCTGAGACTACATGGTGAATTCCAGGTCACTCTTGGCTAGAGTGAGACCCTACCTGGAAAAAAAAAAAAAAGTTATTTAGGGCTGGCAAGATTGCTTAGCAGTTAAGGCACCTGCCTGCAAAGCCAAACGACTAAGGTTCAACTCCCCAGGGCCCACGGAAGCCAGATGTACAAGGTGGCACATGCATCTGGAGTTCATTTACAGCAGTCAGCCTGGGCTGGAGTGGGACCCTACCTTGAACCCCTCCCCCAAAAAAGTTATTTGAGAGAGAAAAAGAGGCAGATAGAGAGAAAATGGGCACTCCAGGGCATCTAGCCACTGCAAACGAACTCCAGAATCTGATTTTACATGGGTACTGGGGAATCAAGTCCTGATCCTTAGGCTTTGTAGGCAAGTATCTTAACTTCTGAGCCATCTTTCCAGCCTCCAAAATGCCTTTTTGAAATTTATTTATTTATTTATTTGAGAGAAAGAGAGATACAGAAAGGCAGCTAGAGAGAGAGAGAATGGGCATGCCAGGGCCTCCAGCCACTGTAAACGAGCTCCAGATGCGTGCACCCCCTTGCACATTTGGCTTATGTGGGTCCTGGGGAGTAGAGCCTGCATCCTTTGGCTTTTCAGGCAAGCGCCTTAACCACTAAACCATGTCTCCAGCCCTGAAAAATGACTTTTTTTTTTCTTTTCACAATTTTTATTAACATTTTCCATGATTATAAAAAATATCCCATGGTAATATCCTCCCTCCCCCCCTGCACTTTCCCCTTTAAAATTCTATTCTCCATCATATTACCTCCCCATCTCAATCATTGTGCTTACATATATACAATACCTATTAAGTACCAATCTCCCTTCCTTTCTCTTCCCTTTATATCTCCTTTTTAACTTACTGGCCTCTGCTACTAAGTATTTTCCTTCTCACACAGAAGCCCAGTCATCTGTAGCTAGGATCCACATATGAGGGAGAACATGTGGCGCCTGGCTTTCTGGGCCTGGGTTACCTCACTTAGTATAATCCTTTCCAGATCCATCCATTCTGAAAAATAACTTTTAAAAATAGAAATATAGGGCTGGAAACATGGCTTAGCGGTTAAGGCACTTGCCTATGAAGCCTAAGTACCCAGGTTTGATTCCCCAGAACCCATGTAAGCTAGATGCACAAGGTGGCACATGTGTCTGGAATTTGTTTACAGTGGCTAGAGGGCCCTGGTGTGCCCATTAAAAAAAGAGAAAAAAATGTGTGTGGGGGGAGAGTTGATGTAGCAGTTAAGGTGCTGGCCTAGAAAGCCTAAAGACCCGGGTTTGATTCCCCAGTACCTACATAAGCCAGATTCACATGGTGGCACATGCCACTGCATGTCCTTTCTCCTTTCTCGCTCTACCTGCCTCTTTCTCTCTCTTTCAAATAAATAAAAATAACAGAGCTGGAGAGACAGCTTAGTGGATAAGGCACTTGCCTGCCAAGCCAAAGGACCCAGGTGGCACATGTGCCTGGAGTTTGTTTGCAGTAGCCGGAGGTCCTGGCATGCCCATTTTCTCCCTCCTTCCTTCTTCTTCTTCCCTCTCTCTCTCCTCTCTGTGTCTCTATCTTTATCTTCCTCTTTCATGTCTACATGAATAAATTTTCTGATTCTCCACTCTATATCTGGTGCCTATTCTGTGAGCCTTAGTTTCCTGTATCAGTATTGATTGTCCCAACTTTCTAGGACCTAGAATCACTTGTGAAATGATTAGGTTAGCTTCTAGACATGCATGGGAGAGGTTTTTTTTTTTTTTGATATTTTATTAATTTTAGAAAGAGAGAGAGGGAATGGGTGTGCCAGGGCCTCCAGCCACTGCAAATGAACTCCAGATGCATGCGTCACCTTGTACATCTGGCTCATGTGGGCACTAGGGAATCAAACCTGGCTCCTTAGCCTTCTCAGGCAAGCACTAAGTCATCTGTCCAGCTGGTAAAAGATTATCTTGATTCTGTTGATTAAGGTTGGAAAACCTACCTTAACTGGAGCTGAGGCCCTGAGCTGTAGAAAAAGGACAGAGCTGAGCTGGGCATGCTGGCACACACTTTTAATCCCAGCCCTTGTGAGACAGAGGTAGGAGGATCACCATGAGTTCAAGGCCACCCTGAGACTACATAGTGAATTCCAGGTCAGCCTGATCAAGAGTGAAACCCTACCCTGAAAAAACAAAACAAAAACAAAAAACAAAAAACAACGGAGAGAGCTGGCTAAGCACCAGCATTTCGTCGCCGTCCTTCCTCAGTGGAGACTGCATGTGCTTAGCTGCCTCAGGCTTCTGCCGTCATGCCATCCTGCCATGGTGGACTGAACTGTGACCTGAACTGTAAGCTGAAATAAACCCCTCCTTTCCTTAAACTGATTTTGTCATATATTTGTCCCAGCAACAAGAAGGTAACTGATTCACAACACAAAGTCTGAAGGGGAGATGCTGAAGTTGAAGCTGAGGGGCAGGAGAGAGAAGGCTAGGGGTCCATGCACAGCTCTGCCTTTCAGCTCTAGGCAGCTCCTTCATCTGTAAATGATTTCCAAGGACATCTGATGCCGGGTGTGGTGGTGCACGCCTTTAATCCCAGCACTGGGAGGCAGAGATAGGAGGATGCCATGAGTTCAAGGCCACCCTGAGACTACACAATAAATTCCAGGTCAGCCTGGGCTAGAGCAAAACCCTACCTTGAAAAAACAAACAGAAAACAAAAACAAGAGCACCTGAGGCTCCTTAGATAAAGCTTGAAATGATTGACTTGTCCCACCAGAGGCTCAGACAAGTCAGTGACTTGCCCAAAGTAACTAGCACTGGAGCCCAGGTCCCCGGAGTCCCAGGCCTCCAGACCTACTCCTTTACGAAGAGCTTTGCCATGAAGGAGGACGGGGCAGCTGTCCCCGCCTCCCCCTCCCATCTCCCTCGACTTGGCTCTTGGGAGGAGGGCCAAGTCTGGGGTGGATGATGCTTTTCCTATCCTGAAAGCGACTTCCTTTCTGGGAACCAGGAGTCTGCTTCTGGGCAAAGACAATAAAATTCAGCCAAAGGGCTCCTCCTGCCCCCACCCGGATGGGCATCACGTGGCCCCCAGTTAGCAGCCCAAGAAAATTCCAGCCCTTGAACACTTAGTCTCACATGCCCATCTGCTCATCCACCCTGACACACTCAGCCTCCCTCATTCCCCTTCAACATTGCCCATCACGTATCTTTGACACACTCTCTTCAGCTGCTGCCACCTCTTCTTGGGCCACATTGCCAGCCTTTTCCCCACTGCCCTATCACTCACCTCAGACCTACCATGTCCCTGGGGCCGCTGAAATTCCAGGCAGTGGGTGAAGAGGACGAGGAAGATGAGAGCTTGGACTCTGTGAAGGCGCTGACGGTCAAGCTGCAGCTGCAGACCCGGCGCCCCTCCTATCTGGAGTGGACTGCCAGGGTCCAGAGCCAGGCCTGGCATAGGGCCCAAGCCAGACCTGGACCAGGGAGACCAGGGGCCATCTGTGGCTTTGACTCCATGGATTCTGCACTTGAGTGGCTCCGCCAGGAGCTGGTGAGTCTGGTGGGGTGGTCGAGCCTTGGACAGTGCCATTAAGCTGTCCTCCCTAGGTCCTAAAAGTCTGTGGTGTGGGGAGGGGATGAGAATGGACCCCTTCCCCCCCAACTGCTCACACCTGTGTCCTAGGGCAAAGGTGCTAGGAATTGCACTTGTCCAGTGTTTTATTCAGAAAGCATTGGTTAATAAGGATTCTGTCCAGTTTATAGGCCTTATGCTCAGGACAGAATACCTGACCACCACTTATAGGTACAGAAAGGCATTGGCTCCCCTATTCTGGGACTACTGTACCCCAGAGATACATAAAAAGGTCCTGTGCATGCTGAAGTGTTGACTATTAGCTGTCAACCCAATTTGTTCAACTTAGAGGCTTTGCATACCTGATCTGGGATGGCACCCAGATACCTATATTAGATGTCTATATTTGAACAGCAATAGATCTTAGCTTGTTTAGAGAACTGCCAGTGTGAAATAAGACCTGAGAGATAGGGGTGGGTGAATCTAGGTGACATGGCCTTGGTGACACAGCTGATGCAAAGGCCCCAAGTGTTCATAGTAAGGGAACAATGGCCAGGGAGGCTGGAGGCGAGCTCACCCGCTCTCTTGGTCACAGCAGGAGATGCAGGCTCAGGACCAGCAGCTAGCTGGGCAGCTGCTAAGGCTGCGGGCCCAGCTGCATCGGCTGAAGGTAGACCAAGCCTGTCACCTGCACCAGGAGCTGCTGGATGAGGCCGAGCTGGAGCTGGAGCTGGAGCCTGGAACTGGACTGGCCCTGGCCCCACCTCTGCGGCACTTGGGCCTCACACGCATGAACATCAGTGCCAGGCGCTTCACCCTCTGCTGAGAGGCATCTGCATGTGCCCTGGGCCACCTGGGAAGAAGAAAGTGAGCGGGTGTTCCAGAGGGTCCGACACCCGTTACAGGGAGGGGGTACACTCAGATCTCTGAGAGCTAAATGCAGACTGCATGAAACTCCAGCTGTGAGGAGGAAAAGAGCAGCTCAGACCACTAAATTCCTCAATAAAAACATTCTACATCCAATCAAAATCTCTGTAGTTCTTTATCCAGTCCCAGTGCTGCTGTCTGTCTGTACAATCTGTGTGTCCTTAGTTACTGGACTAAGGATTCCACCACAGGAACCAAGGCCCTGTTGAGGGTGGAGATGGAGCCCTATCTCCTCCAAGGCTCCACCTGTATTTCTCCACCCTATCGAGGTCTGTGGACATAATAGTTTGCCTAACATGTCCAAGGCCCTGGGTTCCCTAGCTAGCAATGCTTCAAAAAGAAGAAAAATTGGTCTGTAGAGATGGTTTAGCAATTAAGGTGTTGTTTGCCTGCAAAGCCAAAGGACCCAGGTTCGATTCCCCAGGACCCATGTAAGCCAGATGCACAAGGTGGCATATGCGTCTGGAGTTCATTATCAGTGACTGGATGCCCTGGTGTGCACATTCTCTCTCTCTGTCCCTCCCTCACCTCTCTGCCTCTTTCTCTCTCTCTCACTCAAATAAATAAATAAAAATACTAATTTTTATTTTAATTTATTTGGGAGCGACAGAAAGAGAGAGAAAGAGACAGAAAGAAAGAGAGAATGGGCACGTCAGGGCCTCCAGCCACTGCAAACGAACTCCAGACGCGTGCGCCCCCTTGTGCATCTGGCTAATGTGGGACGGGGGAATCGAGGCTCGAACTGGGGTTCTTTAGGCTTCACAGGCAAGCGCTTAACCGCTAAGCCATCTCTCCAGCCCAAATAAAAATACTAAAAGAAGAAAAAGTCACCAGTTTCTAGGAACTTAAAATCTTTAAAATTCTAACTTAAAATCTTCCTCCATGTGAAGTTATTTAGGTAAATGGGGTGCTTAAAGAAGGCAGAATTTAGCCAGGTCTGGTGGCACACACCTTTAATCTGAGCACTCGGGCGGCAGAGGAAAGAGGATGGCTGTGAGTTCAAGGCCACCCTGAGAATACATAGTGAATTGCAGGTTAGTTTGGGCTGAAGTAAGACCCTACCTAAAAAAAAAAAAAAAAAATGCAGAATTTGAGCTGAACACATGGCTTAGGCTTCTCAAATGCCTTAACTGCTAAGGACCCAGGTTCAATACCCCAGTACCCAAGTAAGCCAGATACACAGGGTGGCACACGCATCTGGAGTTCATTTGCAGTGGCTGGAGGGCCTGGAGTGCCCATTCTCTTTTTCTGTCTCTCTCTGTCACATAAAGTATTAAAAAGAATTCAGAATAAAAAAATATTTATTACTTGAGAGACAGAAAGAGAAGCCATAGAGAATGGGCTAACCAGGGCTTCTAGCCACTGCAAATGAACTCCAGACAAATGTGCCACCTTGTGCATCTGGCTTACATGGGTACTGAGGAATTGAACCTGAGTCTTTAGGCTTTGCAGGCAAGTGCCTTAGTCACTAAACAATTGCTCCAGCTCCAAGAATGCAGAAGTTATCTGGATGTGGTGGAGCACTCTTTTAATCCCAGCACTTGGGAGGCAAAGATAGGAGGAATGCCATGAGTTTAAGGCCACCCTGAGACTACATAATGAATTCCAGGTCAGCCTGGACTAGAGAGAGACCCTACCTTGAAAAAACAATAATAGCCAGGAGTGGTGGCGCACTTCTTTAATCCCAGCACTTGGGAGGCAGAAGTAGGAGGGATCACCATGTGTTTGAGGCCACCCAGAGATTACATAGTGAATTCCTGGTCAGTCTGAGCTAGAGTGAGTCCCTACCTCAAAAAAACAAATAAATAAACAAAACATTTTTTAAAAAAACACTAAAAATAAGTAAAATAAGGAGATAGAGAGATAACAGTGACTAAGCACTTGCTTGCAAATCTTAAGGACCCAGCTTCAACTCCCCAGAACCCATGTAAGCCAGATGCACATGGTGGTGCATGTGCCTGGAGTTCGTTTGCAGGGGCTAGAGGCCCTGGCGTGCCCATTCTCACACTCCCTCTCTCCCTCTTTCTGTCTCTAAAAAACAAATAAATCAATAAAAATAAAATCTTTTAAGCTGGGCGTGGTGGCACACGCCTTTAATCCCAGCACTTGGGAAGCAGAGGTAGGAGGATCATCATGAGTTCAAGGCCACCCTGAGACTCCATAGTGAATTCCAGGTCAGCCTGGGCTAGAGTGAGACCCTACCTCAAAAAAAAACAAAAATAAATAAATAAAATAAAATAAAATAAAATCTTAAAAAAAAATGCATTGCTAGCAGGGCATGGTGATGCCCGCCTTTAATCCTAGCACTCGGGAGACAGAGGTAGGGGGATGGCTAAGAGTTTGAGGCCACCTTGAGACTATATAGTGAATTTCAGGTTAGCCAGGACTACAGTGAAAACACCAAAAAAAAAAAAAAAAAAAAAAAAAAAAAAGCATTGTTTATCAGTAGCGAGGCGCCGCGGTGAACTGTGAACCGCTGAGGCCTCCCTGCACCCAGGCCTGGCGCTGCATCTGAGGACTCTGTCACTGAAAGTTTCTTGCTTTGTGTCTCTCAGCCTTTGTTTCGGCGTTACCCTTCTTTGTGTGACTTTCCAACTCGGGCTTCCTCCCCCTCCCCCATTTCCTGTCCCCTTCCCTCCGCAGCTGAGGTGCGCACTGCTCCAGCTTCCACCTCTGTGGGTCCCCTCCTCCGCCTCTGCGCTCCCCGCAGAGACCCTTGCGCTTCCCTCACACGCCCCTCCTGGTGGGCTCCAGCCCGTCCCGGGGGCCCTGACCGTGGCCACGCAGACTTCAACCTGGGCTGCGTCTGCTGCTGTGGCAAGGCTCTCTGGCCTCCTAGAAGACGAGGACATGGGCCCAGGCCCTGCACTCCTGTAGGCGGCGGGCTTGCCTGAATCACCTGGAGGAGAAGTGTTGCCCACTCTGCAGCTGTGAGAGTGGGTGCGGTCCTTCCCCCTGCCTGTAGCGCTGCCCTCTGGAAGACACGGGCTTGTCTTGCTTACCACCCAAAACGAGCTATGTCAGCCTGCCTGTAGGAGAGCCACCCTTGGCCTTCTGTGATTCTCACACCGCTGCTGTTCTGTGACCGGAGATGACGCGGGTCCCATTCTGTCGGTGACTGTAGCAGCTGTTTGACCTCACGTCTTACTGTAGCATGAGTGGTCTTGTTTCAGAGATATAAATGGCCCTTATCTCCAGCTCTGAACCTTTTGCCATCAGACTGAAATACAAGCTTTCAGTTTTCACACAGTGACTGTGGTAGCCTTTGCCTTCTGCTGTGAGCTGAGCATGTTTCTGGGGCTTCTGTTGATAAGGATCAAAGGAGGCCCTTGAATCTTTGTGTACCCTGGAGGGCAAGAGGAAGGGTCCAGCAAATATCCTCCCCTTAATTTTTACTTTTATTGTTTTTTTTTTTTTTTTTTTTTTTTCCAAGATAATGCCTTCCTCTAGTCCAGACAGACCTAGAATTCACTATGTAGTCTCAGGGTGGCCTTGAACATACAGGGATCCTCCTACCTCAGCCTCCTGAGTGCTGGGATTAAAGGTGTGTGCCACCACGTCTGGCTCCTGTTTTTTGTTTTGTTTTTTCGAGGTAGGGTCTTACTTTAGCCAGGCTGACCTAGAATTCACTATGGAGTCTCAGGGTGGCCTCCAACTCATGGTGATCCTCCTACCTCTGCCTCCCGAGTGCTGGCATTAAAGACTTGTGCCACCACACCCGGCCCTCCTCAACTTTCTCTCCTCCAAATGCCATCTGCAGTATGAATAGGGCCTGGCCTAGAGATAGATGTCTGGGACCCTGAAAGGCTGAGGGGTAGGGGTCTATGGTGGCAGGAAACTTGGGGTGTTGGAGGCTTGTGGTTGGGTTTCTGGGGCCTGGTTAGCTGCGGAGCCCTCAGGAGGAGGCAGGAAGTTGGTAGAACGTGGGTGCAGAGAGACAGGTGGTGGCTGGCTACGACCAAGCCAGTTGAAACTGGGTCCAGGCAGCCAAGCCAGGCCAGGAGCACCATGTGAATGGGCCAGAGGCTCTCAAGCTGGGCAGGTAAGGAGTGCTTGCAACAGGGCTCAGAGACTGTGGTGGTAAACCGGAAGCAGAGAGCAACGGCTATGCAGAGAGCCAGGTCCTCAGTAGTAATACAGCTGCCCTTCAAGCTGGGAGACACGAACGCCTTGTTGGAGGTCAGATACGTCGCCCCTTTCCTAAAACGGATAGCTCCTGCCTCTGCTCTGCTGTCTGCCATCATCCCCCATATTTTTTTAAATAAGTTTTTTTAAAATTTATTTTTATTTGAAACAGAAAGGGGGAGAGAGAGAGAGAGAGAGAGAGAAAGAGAATGGGCACGCCAGTGCATATAGCGATTGCAAATGAACTCCAGACACATGTACCACTTTGTGCATCTGGTTTACGTGGGACCTGGAAAATTGAACCTGGGTCCTTAGGCTTCACAGGCAAGCGCCTTAACCGTTAAGCCATCTCTCCAACCCATCTCCCGGCTTAATAGGATCATGCTTTTTGGAGATCTGGTGCATGAATGGCAGGCATTAAAAAAGCCTTTAGATCCCAGTGTGATGGCACACAGCTTTAATCCCAGCACTTGGGAGGCTGAGGTAGGAGGATTACTGTGAGTTTAAGGCCAGCCTGAAGGCTGCATGGTGAATTCCAGGTCAGCCTGGGCTAGAGTGAGACCCTACCTTGGAAAGTAAGAAAGAAAGAGAGAGAGAGAGAGAAAGGAAGGAAGAAAGAAAAAGATAAATCACCAAGTCTAGTCACCTATCTATGAGGCTCCTGAGAGCCAAAGGGGAAAAATGCTCAGCCCATATTCCCTCAGTGGGTCAGTGGCAGAGCAGGTATAGTCTAGGCTGGGGCCCTCCTCTTCCTCCTCCAGCAACAGAACAGAGTGATGGGGTGGATTGAGAACCCAGGAATCAATCCTTCAGGTCCCCGAAGCAGACCTGAGTGAAAAAAAAAAAAAAATCTCCTGAAAGGAGAGAGACAAAACCAGAAACCAGGGTGTCCAGATGGACACAGGGGAACTGGCCAACATCACTTGAGAAAGAGAAGTCAGCTGAAGGGATGATAGATGGGTGATGTTTATCCACTGGGCTAGAATCCCCAGGGCGGACATTTCTTATCTCAAACTGGAAGTTGGAGGTGAATGAGAATGATGGGAGAAGGGAAGAGGAAGGACTATTTTTATCCAAGACCTTGCAGCTGGCCCTGGGCAAGGAACTCCTGAACTTCCATCTGGAAAGCTGCTGTTCCTGCCCTGCCAAGCAGGATGCCCTCCCCTTTCCCCATTCCCTCTTGCCTCCTCCCAGCTGTATGCTTTGGAGACCCAGAAAGACATTGGCCACCTCTTATTCCCTCACATTTTCTTTTCTTTTATTATTATTTCAGTTTTTCGAGATAGTGTCTTGCACGAGACTAGGCTGACCTGGAATTCACTGTGTATTCTCAGGGTGGCCTCTAACTCATGGAGATCCTCTGCCTCCTCAGTGCTGGTATTAAAGACATGCACCACCATGCCTCACAGTTTAAATCTGAACTTTGAAGGGGGTGTAGGGGAGTCCCCACCTCAACCAGACTTTCCAGGTTTCCCCTACCTCACTGGAGATTTTCATGCAAAATATTTTCCACCTAGTCAGCATGTTCCACGCTTTCTCATGTCCAGCACCAAGGCCTGCTGTGGAGGCTGGGAACACACTGACTCTAGTGTTTCATCTGACCCTGTACAGGCAAGAGCAGGCGCTTCTGTCCACCTCTATACCAACCCATAGATGTAGCAGACAGGGTCCTTCACCCTTAGAGCTCCGGAAAGTGGCTTTTCTCAAAGGGAGAGAGGAGCCGGGTGTAGTGGCGCACACCTTTAATCCCAGCACTCTGGAAGGAAGAGGTACATGGGTCACTGTGAGTTCAAGACCAGCCTGGGACTACAGAGTGTCAGGAAAGCCTGGGCTACCGTGAGATCCTACCTTGGGGGGAAAAAAACTCAAAGGGAGAAAAGGCCAAGTGAGCAGGGGTAGAGAATGGGCTTCAATAGGACCTGGAAGCTTCCTAAACAGTCAAGGCGTTTCTGAGCAGGACAAAGGACCACTTCAGTGCCAAGAGCATGAAGCCAAGGTCATTAATCCTAAATTCTGTCCTTTGAAACCATGATCACAGAAACCTCAGGATAAGACCAACAGAATGGGAACGCAGGGGTGCAGTGTAGTGTGATGAGCATTTTTCAGGGTCAAGCAGGCACAGGAACAATCCAGCTCTGCCGTTTGCTTTAGTGAGTGGCTTTATGATTCCAAGCTTCAGTTTACTACTTATCCATAAAGACGCAATAACAGTTCTTGCTTACAGTGCATACAGGAAGTCAACGATGTGCCCTTGGTAGCAGTTGACACATTGTAGGTGCTTAAGGGGGGGGCCAGGTACTTCCTCTCCCTGTCATGAGTGCTGTCCACACCCACAGCCATACCTACTTGGTGCCTTGGCCTTGTCAAGGCAGTAGACCGCCCATTCCCTCACTTGCGGTGTGGACTTGCAAATGAGCTTGTTTCCTGTCTATAGTAGGTGTGAGAACTCAGGCTAGATTCTGAAGTGAGCCAAGGGTCTATCTTAGAATTGACTCCCTCAGCCAGGTGTGGTCTGATTTTGTCTGCAATCCTGGCATTCAGGATGCTAAGGCAGAAGGATAGAATGTTTGAGCCAGGGCTGGAGAGATGGCTTAGTTGTTAAGGTGCTTGCCTGCAAAGCCAAAGGACCCAGGTTTGATTCCCCAGGACCCATGTAAGCGAGATGCACAAGGTGGTGTGTGTATGTGGAGTTTGTTTGCAGCAGGAGGCTCTGGTGCGCCCATTCTTTCTCTCTCTGAGTCTCTTTCTCCCTCTCAAATAAGTAAATAAATAAAATATATTTATTTTAAAAAGCTGGGCATAGTGGCCCATGTCTTTAACCCCAGCACTCAGGAGGCAGAGGTAGGAGGATCCCCATGAGTTTGAGGCCACCATTCCAGGTCAGCCTAGGCTAAAGTGAAACTCTATCTTGAAAAACCAGAAAAAAGGGAATATTTGATCCCAGAAAAAAAAAAAGCATATTTGATCCCAGCTTGAGCTACATTACCAAACGTTATTTCAGGGAAAAATAAATGACACACATAAACCTGCATACTCACACATGCAAAACACCACATCCACCATCATAGGAAAATATAATAATATGTGCAGGTCTGCTCAGAGGCACATCACATAGACATCACAGGCCAAATGATGAATTCTACACACACACACACACACACACACACACACACACACACACTGTTAGTTTCAAGGCCAAGCTCAATTTAGTAAAGCAATCCTGAGGGGAGAGGGTTGGGATTGAGAGTAAAGTAGGTCCAAGATACCATACCAGCTAGGAATGTGGGAAATTTCCTCCTCCTCCCCATCCTCTTTCTTCTTTTCCTTTAAAAAAATATTTACTTAGGGCTGGAGATATGTCTTAGTGGTTAAGGCACTTGTCTGAAAATCTAAAAGAACCCAGGGCTGGAGAGATGGCTTAGCGGTTAAGCGCTTGCCTGTGAAGCCTAAGGACCTCGGTTCGAAGCTCAATCCCCCAGGACCCACATCAGCCAGATGTACAAGGGGGTGCACGCATCTGGAATTTGTGTGCAGTGGCTGGAAGCCCTGGTGCGCCCATTCTCTCTCTCTGCCTCTTTCTCTGTCTGTCACTCTCAAATAAATAAATAAAAATAAAAACAAAAAAAAAATTTAAAAGGACCCAGGTTCAAATCTCCAGGATCTACATAAGCCAGATGCACAAGGTGCATGCACATGGAGTTTGTTTGCAGTGGCTGATGGCCATGGTGTGCCCATTCTCTGTCTACCTCTTTCTCTCTCAAACAAATAAATAAATAAATTAAATTAAATATTTAAAAAATATTTACTTATTTGAGGGCTGGAGAGGTGGCTTAGCTGTTAAGGCACTTGTCTGTGAAACCTAAGGACCCATGTTCAGCTCTCCAGGTTCCATCTAAGCCAGATGCACAAAGCGACACAAGTCATACATGTGCACAAGGTGGCGCATATGTCTGGAGCTCAACTTCAGTAGCTGGAAGCTTTGACAGGCCAATTCTCTCTTTCTCATTAAAAAAAATAATCACTCAAGAAGTATTTACTTATTTTAGAGAGAATGGGTACACCATGTTGTGCATCTGGCTTTATGTGGGTACTGAGGAATTGAACCTAGGCCATCAGACTTTGCAAGCAAGTGCCTTAAACCACAAAACAATGTCCCTAGTCCCCCACACACACTTTTATTATTATTATTATTATTATTATTATTATTATTATTATTATTTTGGTATTTTGAGGTTGGGTTTCACTCCAGCCCAGGCCAACCTGGAACTCATTATGTAGTCTCAAGGTGGCCTTGAACTCACAGCAATCCTCCTACCTCTGCCTCCCAAGTGCTGGGTTTAAAGGTGTGTGCCACCACATCGGCTCCCTTTTTTTCTTTTTTCTTTGTCCCTGAAGTGGGGTCTCACTCTAGCCCAGGCTGACCTGAAGTTCACTATAGAGTCTCAGGGTGTCCTTGAACTCATGGCACTCCTCCGATGCATGTGCCACCATACCAGGCTCCTTTTTTTCTTTAACCCAGGGCCTTTGAATGCTAAATACATACTCTACCAGCAAACTAAGCCCCAGCCCAGTGAATTTTAGAATATCTAGAAGTGCATCTCCAATGTTGTACTGAAGAAACTAGCTCCATGAGCATCTGGAAAAAAAAGGTCCCGGGGCCCAACTAAGTGGCCTGTTGCAGCCTCTATCCCTTAGGAGTTCAACAATCAATGCTAGCTTGTTAAGCCTCTCCCAGTCTCCTCAGTGAAGAAGGTAGGGTCTCACTCTAGCTCAGGCTGACCTGGAATTCACTATGGAGTCTCAGGGTGGCCTTGAACTCACGGCGATCCTCCTACCTCTGCCTCCTGAGTGCTAGGATTAAAGGCGTGTGCTACCATGCACAGCTCCTTGTTTTATTTTTAGGTAAGGTCTCACTCTAGCCCAGGCTGACTTGGAATTCACTATGTGGTCTCATGGTGGCCTCAAATTTATAGCGATCCTCCTACTTCTGCCTCCTGAGTGCTGGGACTAAAGGCATGCACCACCATGCCTACTTAAAAAAATTTTTTTTAAAGTTTTTGTTTATTTTTATTTATTTATTTGACAGCGACAGACAGAGAGAGGAAGAGAGAGAGAGAGAACGAGAGAGAGAATGGGCGCGCCAGGGTCTCCAGCCACTGCAAATGAACTCCAGATGCGTGCGCCCCCTTGTGCATCTGGCTAACATGGGTCCTGGGGAATCAAGCCTCCAGCCAGGGTCCTTAGGCTTCACAGGCAAGTGCTGAACTGCTAAGCCATCTCTCCAGCCCTTAAAAAACATATTTTTTGTTTATTTTTATTTATTTATTTGAGAGTGACAGATACAGAGAGAAAAAGGGAGAGAGAGAGAGAGAGAGAGAATTGGCCCACCAGGGCCTGCAGCCACTGCAAATAAATTCCAGATGCATATGCCCCCTTGAGCATCTGGCTTATGTGGGTCCTGGGGAATCAAGCCTCGAACAGGGGTTCTTAGGCTTCACAGGCAAGTGCTTAACCACTAAGCCATCTCTCCAGCCCTTTTTTAGTTTTTTTGAGGTAGGGTCTCTGACGCTAGCCCAGGCTGACCTGGAACTTACTCTGTAGCCCCAAGCTGGCCTTGAACTCACAGTGATCCTCCTTCTAGTAGAGTTTTTGTATTGGTGGTGTTTCGTAGATATTTTTTGCATGTATTGTATGGTGTGCACATGTTCTTTTGTGTGGGTGCATGTGATATGCTTATGCATGTGTGAGTGGAGGCCAATGAACAACTGTTTTTATTAAATCATCTGTCTCCCCTTTTTAAAAATTTCTTTTTATTTAAAGATCTATTTATTTATTTGTTAGAGACAGAGAAAGGGAGAGAGAGAGAATGGGTGCACCAGGGCCTATAGCCACTGCAAACGAACTCTAGGTGCATGCGCCACCATGTGTATCTGGCTTACATGGGACCTGGAGAATTGAACCTTGGTCGTTAGGCTTCGCAGACATTTACCTTAGCCACTAAGCCATCTCTCCAGCCCCCAATGAACAACTTCTGATGTCATTCTACAGGTATGCCATCCTCCTTTAAAAAAAAAAAAAACTAATAAAATATTTAATTAATTAATTTATTTGAGAGAGAGAGAATGGGCATGCCAGGGCTTCTAGCCACTGCAAACAAACTCAAGATGCATGTGCCACCTTGAGCTTACATGGGTACTGGGGAATCACCTTAACCGGGAAGCACCTTAACCACTAAGCCATCCCTCCAACACAGAGAGAGAGGGAGAAAGAGAAAGGGAGAGATAGAATGGACGTACCAGGGCATCCAGCCACTGCAAAGGAACTCCAGATGCATGTGCATCTGGCTTACATGGGTCCTGGAGAATCTAACTGGGATCCTTTGGCTTTGCAGGTAAATGCCTTAACCACTAAGCCATCTCTCCAACCCCCCAATCATCCTGTCTTTGAGACAAGATTAAACTGGAGCTCATTAATTAGGCTAAACTGGCCAATGAGCCCCAGAATTCACTCGTCTCTGCCTCCCCTAGCACTGGATTACAAGCGCACACCCAGCATTTTAGGTGGGTTCTGGGCAGGGGGCCAAACTCAGATCCTCATGCTTGTGAGGCAAGTGCTTTACCACTGTACTGTCTCACAAGCCTGGTGTGTTTTTCTTTTTCACACTTACAAAATTAGTACTTAGTTGGCTGTTTTTTAAAAAAATGCAAGCTGGGCATGGTGGCACATGCCTTTAATCCCAGCACTTGGGAGGCAGAGGTAGGAGGATCACTGAGAGTTCAAGGCCAGCCTGAGACTACACAGTGAATTCCAGGTCAGCCTGGACTAGAGTGAAAGCCTACCTCGAACTCCCCCCCCCCCAAAAAAATCCACAAACAAACAAACAAACAAAACAGTACAGAAGTTCAGAGACGACTTAAAGAAAATCAGCCTGCCCCAGTCCTGCGTCTGGGGATGTGTTCACTGGGAAAGGATCATGTGTTGTGCATTCTTCCAGACTTGCCCAATGGGTGGCTGCTGAAAGGCAGAGAGGTTAACAGCCTAATCTTGCAGTTCAACTTGAAATTCCCCCACTCATTTGCTTGTTATGAGGCTTCAGGCAAATTGCTTGACTTAGAGTTCCGTTTTTACATCTGTAAAATGGGGATAATAATAGTACTTGCTTCACAGGATTATCTTCAGAATCACTTGAAAAAATTCAAATCATACAAATTGCATAAATTAATGATCAGGGGCTGGAGAGGTGGCTTATCAGTTAAGTCGCTTGCCTGCAAAGCCTAAGGACCTGAATTTGATTCTCCAGGTCCCACATAAATCAGATGCACATGGTGGCACATGCATCTGGAGTTTGTTTGCAGTGGCTAGAGGCTCTGGTGTGCCCATTCTCACACTCTCTCTGTCCTCTCTGTCTCTAATAAATAATAATAATAATAATAATAATCAGCACAGAACCTGGCCTTTAGGTGCATATTTATTTACTTATTTTGTTTTTTCAAGGTAGGGTCTGGCTTCAGCCCAGGCTGACCTTGAATTCATTGTAGTGGTCAGTTCTCATGTTCATCTGGACACCCTGGTTTCTGGTTCTGTCTCTCTCCTTTCAGAAGATTTTGTCACTCAGGTCTGCTTCAGGGACCTGAAGGACTGATTCCTGGGTTCTCAATCCACCCCATCACTGTTCCATTGCAGGAGGAGGAGGAGGAAGGAGGAGGGTCCCAGCCTAGACTATAACATTACCCCAAGATCTTGCTCTGCCACTGACCCACTGAGGGAATATGGGCTGAGCATTTTCCCCTTTGGCTCTCAGGAGCCTCATAGATAGGTGACTAGACTTGGTGATTTTTTTTGTTTGTTTGTTTTGTTTTTTTCAATGTAGGGTCTCACTCTAGCCTAGGCTGACCCGGAATTTACTATGTAGTCTCAGGGTGGCCTTGAACTCATGGCACTCCTCCTATCTCTGTCTCCTAAGTGCTGGGATTAAAAGTGTGTACCACCATGCCTATAATTAAATGCAAATTGGGGTTTGGGAAGATGGTTCAGCTATTAAGGACACTTGCTTGCAAAGCCTGATGGCCTAGGTTCGATTCCCCCAGTGCCCACATAAAGCCACATGCACAAAGTGACATATCTGGAGCTCATTTGCAGTGGCATGAGGTCCTGGTGTACCCATTCTTTCTCTCTCTGTTTCTCTGTCTCTCTGCTTGCAAATAAATGAAATATAGCCAGGCATGGTGGAACATGCCTTTAATCCCAACATTCCAGGAGGCAGAAGTAGGAGGATCACTGTAAGTTGGAGGCTACCCTGAGACTACATAGTGAATTCCAGGTCAGCCTGGGCTAGAGCAAGATTCTACCTCTAAAAAACAAAAATGAAATAAATTTAAAAAAATAAATAAATAAAATATAAATGGAGATTGGTTTGCTAACTATATTCTTTGATTTGCATCTTTTGTCTTGCAGTCTTTGCCTGTGCATACATTGAGCTATAATATTTAATGGCATTAGGCATGTGTTAGCTTGGTAAATGGTAATGCTGGTGGTTTTGAATGCTTCTTCCTGGCAAGGATTGCTGTGTGGCCTTGTTGTTGGGAGTCTGACATTGCTGATCAGCTAGGAGATGACAGGTCTTACAGCTTCAGTTGAAAGTGAAATGACTGGGCTGGAGAGATGGTTTTTTGGTTAAGGCACTTGCCTACAAAGCCCAACAACCGAGGTTCAATTCCCCAGAGTCCCACGCCACAAAATGGCTCATACATCTGGAGTACATTGATAGTGACTGGAGGCCCTGGTGCACCCATTCTCTTTCTCTGCCTGTCTCTCTTCTTTCTATATCTTTCTGCTAGTAAAATTAAAGATAAATAAATAAATAAAAGCCGTGTGTGATGGAACACACCTTTAATCTCAGCACTTGTAAGACAGAGGTAGGAGGATTGCCATGAGTTCCAGGCCACCCTGAGACTACATAGTGAATTTCAGGTCAGCCTGGGCAACAGTGAGACCCTATCTCAATAAACAAGACAAAACAAAACCAAAAATAACTTTACCTCAGGAAAAAAAATGTTGGGGTGCAGGGGGTGGAAAGATAGCTTATTGGTTAAGGTGTTTGCTTACAGAGCATCATTAATGGTCTAGGTTTTATTCCTCAATACCCATGTAAGGCTAGATGCACAAAGTGGCATATACATTTCCAGTTGATTTTTAGGCAATAGGCTCTGAAATGCCCATTCTCTCCCCACCCCATCTCATTGCAAATAAATACATAAAAAACATTTCTAAAAAAAAATTAACTAGCAGAATCAGCTCTATGCTCCAGCCACTCCTGATATGGGAACATAAATCCATCTTGTAGCTGAGGTTATGATTGGGTAGAATACATTCTTAGTACATATGAGAGGCCTTCAGTCTTCAGCACCAAAACACAAAGAACAAAAGAAAAGAAAAAATGCCAGGCCAGCCTTTAATTAATTCCAGCTGCTTGGGAGGCAGAAACAAGGGAATCCCAGGACCCTCAACTTAAGGCTTTTCTGGGCTACAGAGTGAATTCAAGGTCAGCTAGGGTAACTTAGTTGAGTTTACACCCTGTGTCAAAGCAAAAAATAAAATAAAATAAAATAAAATAAAATAAAATAAAATAAAATAAAATAAAATAAAATAAAATAAAAATAGGGGCTTGAGAGATGACTGGTTAAAGGTACTTGTTTGAAAAGCCTGCCAGCCTGAGTTCAATTCCCTAGCCACACATTTGAAGCCAGATGGGCATTTGTTTGCAGCAGCAAGAAACCCTGAGGTATACATGTGCACACACACATGCACTTGTGCAATTAAGTAAATAAATAAAAATTTTAAAATAGGGGCTGCAGAGATGGCTCAGTGGTTAAGGCACTTGCCTGCAATTCCCCAGTACCACATAAAGCTAGATGCACAAAGTAGTTGATGAATTTAGAGTCCATTTGCAGCAGCTAGAACTCTTGGTGTACTCATTCTCTCTTTCTTCTCTCTCTCTGCTTGCAAATAAATAGATGAAAATATTCTGAAAAAATATTTAGAAATAACCAGATGTGGTGGCACAAGCCTTTAATCCCAGCACTCAGAAGGCAGAGGTAGAAAGATTGTCATGAGTTTGAGACCACCGTGAAACTACATAGTGAATTCAAGGTTAGCCTGGGCTAGAGTGAAACCCTACCTCTGAAAAAAAAAAAAAAAAAACTCGGGAGGCAGAGGTAGGAGGATTGCCATGAGTTCGAGGCCACCCTGAGACTACATAGTGAATTCCAGGAACAGCCTGAGCCAGAGTGAGACCCTGCCTCGAAAAACCAAAAAAAAAAAAAAAAAAAAAAAAAGGAGGGGTTGGAAAGAAAGGCTGAGCAGTTAAGGTGCTTACCTACAAAGCCAAAAGGCCCAGGTTCAATTCCCTAGTACCCACATAGAGCCAGATGCACAAGGTGGTACATGTGTCTGGCGCTCATTTGCGGTGTCTAGAGTTCCTGCACACCTGTTCTTTCTCTCTGTATCTGTCTCTCTCTCAAATAAATAAGGTATTTTAATTTTTTTTTTTTGAGGTAGTCCAGACTGACCTGGAGTTCACTATGTAGTCTCAGGGTGGCCTTGAACTCATGGCCATCCTCCTACCTCTGCCTCCTGAGTGCTGGGATTAAAGGCATGTGCTGCCACGTCCGGCTTCTAAATTTATTCCCATTTAAAGCTTTTTAAAATTTTTATTTATTTATTTATTTGAGAGAGCAAGAGAGGAAAAGTGGCAGACAGAGAGAGAGAGAGAGATTGAGAATGTACACACCAGGGCCTCCAGCCACTGTAAAGGAACTCCAGACACGTGCACCACCTTGTGCATCTGGCTTACATGAGTCCTGGGGAATCCAACTGAGGTCCTTTGTCTAAGCCATCTCCCTAGCCCTAATTTCTTTTTTATTTATTTATTTTTATTTTTTAGCTTTTTAGTTGCTTGTTTGTTTGTTTGTTTGTTTTTCAAGGCAGGGTCTCACTCTAATTCAGGCTGACCTGGAATTCGCTGTGTATTCTCAGAATGGCCTTGAACTTGTGGAGAACCTCCTACCTATGCCTCCTGAGTGCTGGGATTAAAGACGTGCTCCACCACACACCGACTCTGTTTTTTGTTTTGTTTTGTTTTGTTTTTAAGTAGGGTCTCACTCTAGTCCAGGGTGACCTGTAATTCACTATGTAGTCTCAGTGTGGCCTCAGACTCACTGAGTTCCTCCTACCTCTGCCTCCCAAGTGCTGGGATTAAAGGTGGGCACCACCATGCCTGGCAAGTTTTTATTTTTTGAGGTAGGGTTCCATTCTAGCCAGGCTGACCTGAAATTCAGTATGTAGTCTCAGGGTGGCCTAAATTTATTTATTTATTATTCATTTATTTTTATTTTTTATTTTTTGGTTTTTTGAGGTAGGGTTTCACTCTGGTCCAGGCTGAATTAACTCTGTCATCTCAGGGTGGCCTTGAACTCATGGCAATCCTCCTACCTCTGCCTCCCGAGTGCTGGGATTAAAGGCATGTACCGCTACACCTGGCTTAAATTTATTTTTTTTTTTATTGACAACTTCCATACTTATAGACAATAACCCATGGTAACTCCCCTCCCTCCCCCCACTTTCCCCTTTACAACTCCACTCTTCATCATATACCTTCCCACTCTCAACCAGTCTCTCTTCTATTTTAATGTCATCTTTTCCTCCTATTAGGATGGTCTTGTGTAGGTAGTATCAGGCACTGCAAGGTCATGGATACCAGGCCATTTTGTGTCTGGAGGAGCACACTGTAAGGAGTCCTACCCTTCCTTGGTTCTTACATTCTTTCCACCACCTCTTTTGCAATGGACCCTGAGCCTTGGAAGGTGTGTTAGAGATATTTCAGTGCTGAGCACTCCTCTGTCACTTCTTCCCAGCACCGTGATGCCTTCTGAGCCATCCCAAGGTCACTGCTATCTGAAAAGAGAAGCTTCTCTAACCAAAAGTGAGAGTAGCATTAATATATGGCATGAACATTAAGAGAAGTGCTTACCGAACAGTTTGGTGAGCATAATATATACATTTAGCCAGACACCAATAGATGTTACACCCCTAGGGCTTGTGACTATTCCTGTTGTAGGTTTTCAGTATCAGGGATGTATTTCCTCCCATGGAGTGGGCCTCCAGTCCAATTAGAGGGCAGTTGGTTTCCCCCATAACAAAAATAGCACTATTGCACCCATTGGCTCATTTGGCCTGGCTGGCCTAACATAAGGATTGCAGTGCCCACTGTTGGGTATCTTCACTGGTGATTTTTCTCTCTCCCATTGAACTGCATGCAGCATGGCCTTTTCCAGCTTTCTTTCAGCTGGACTACATAGAAGAGGTTTTCAGTTCAGTTGAAGCAGGATTTCTCAGTGATGTTGCAGCCCAAGTATGTGGAGTCTTCAGCAACAGGGTCTTACCATCTATTCCTGGTGGGAAACCAAGAGTCTTGGCAATGTCCTGTAAATGTCTTGGGGGCATCAGGGACCTCTCTGGCCAACAACTTACTGGAAGGTATCCCATCCTTGACACTGAAAATTTTCTAGTAAAAATCTATGGCTTCTGGGTGTTCCATTGTCTATAAAAGTAGGTTTCCATATGACCTATTTATATCCTCTTAGATTTTTTTTTAAATTTAATTTATTAGTTTTCTTTTCAGTAAATACAGGCAGTTTGGTACCATTATTTAGGCTCATCTCTGATCTACCCCCTCCCATTAGACCCTCCTTGTTATTGAAAATGGGTCGTGCATTGTGGAGTTAGCCCCCAGTTATTAGTATGATAAATGTCTCTGAAAATCATGACCCAACATGTAACTCTGACATTCTTTCCGCCCCCTCTTCCGCAAGATTTCCCTGAGCCATGTTGGGTTCATTTTTGGTCTGCTTCAGTGCTGAGGTGTTGGGGGCCTCTGAGGCTCTGGCTCTCTGATTTGGTAGGAGTTGATTTTTCTCTGCATTGATCTCCTTCCCCTTTGTGCTGGTATCCGGTTCACAGGAAAACATCACCCTTGCTTATTTCGCCAGTTGTCCTTAGTTTCAGTTGGGCCCCTTCTGAGGTATGTTGGGGCAGCTCTCTTCTTAGGATCTGCATCTATCTTTTTTTCCCTCATTGTTTGTAGTGCAGCTAGGCGGTCGCCATCTTGACCGGAACCTTTTTTTTTTTTCTCCTCTTAGATTTTGATTAGCTCTCCCTTCATCTTTCCTTTACTCAGTCTCTTCCCCTGATCTCACTTAGGCCTTTCAACTCCCATTAATCTGTTCTTGTACTTACATATCTACAATACCATCCTATTAAGTGGCCCCCTCCTTCCCTTCCTATTCCCTTTATATCCTTTTTTCCCCTTTCTAGCCTCTGCTACTGAGTTTTATTCCTACTCTCACAGAAGTCTAATCATTTGTAGGTAGGATCCCCATATGAGGGAGAACATGTGACGTTTGGCTTTCTGGGCCTGAGTTACATCACTAAGTATAATCCTTTCCAGATCCATCCATTTGCCTGCAAATTTCACAGTTTCATTTTTCTTTACTGCTGAGTAGATCTCCATTGTATAAATGTGCCACATCACATAAATAAAATATTTTAAAATAAAAAATTAAATTAAAAAAATATCCACCAGCTAGAGCCGGGTTTAGTGGTGCACTCCTTTAGTCACAGCACTTGGGTGACAGAGGTAGGAGGATCTCTGAGAGTTTGAGGCTGTCCTGAGACTACATAGTAAATTCCAGGACAGCCTGGGCTAGTGTGAACCTTACCTTGAAAAACCAACCTCTTCCCCCACCCCCAAAAACTACAAAAGGGCTGGATAGAGGGCTTAGCTGTTAAGGCACTTGCTTGGGAAGCCTAAGGACCCATGTTCAACTCCTCAGACTCCACATAAGTGAGAGGCACAAGGTGGTGCATATGCAAGATTGCACATGTGCACAAGGTGATGTATGCATCTGAAGTTTGATTATAGTGACTGGAGGCCCTGGCATGCCAATTCTCTCTTTCTCTTATAAAAAAAAAAAAAAAAAAGATCAGCCAGGCATGGTGGTGCATGCCATTAACCCCAGCACTTGGAAGGCAGAGGTAGGAGGATTTTCGTGAGTTCAAGGCTACCCTGAGACTACCCAGTGAATTCCAGGTCAGCCTGGGCTAGAGTGAGAACCTACCTAGAAAAAAAAGTTATTGGGCTAGCCGAGCATGGAGAGACAGACATAGGAGGATCACCATGAGTTCAAGGCCACTTTGAGACTCCATAGTGAATTCCAGGCCAGCCTGGGCTAGAGTAAAACCCTACCTGCAAAAAATAAATAAATAAAAATAAAAATGAAAAAATTATTTTCAGGCACTTGCTTGTGAAGCCTAAGGACCTAGGTTCGACTCCCCAGAACCCAAGTAAGCCAGCTGCACAAGGCGACATATGTGCACTGATGGTGCATGAGTTTGTCTGCAATGGATAAAGCCCTGACACACCAATTCTGTCTCCCTCTTACATAAAAAAGAAAAAAATTACTGGGCTGGAGAGATGGCTTAGCATTTAAGGTACTTGCCTGCGAAGCCTAAGGACTCATGTTTGACTCCCCAATACTCATGTAAGCCAGATGCACATGGTGATGCATGTATCTGGAGTTCATTTGAAGTGACTAGAGGCCTTGGGGTGCCCATTTTCTGTCTGTCTGTCTCTCAAATAAATAAATAAAATATCTAAAAAATTATTTACCGTGCCTGCTGCCTCTCTTGATGAGGTTAATGTGGGCATCTATAGAGAGGCTCTTCATTAAACATATGACTTTGCCAATGTCCAAACCTTGACCAAAGAAAAAGGGCAAGAAAATGTTTTAAGTAGCTTCTGAGAGATTTTGCCACAAAGTTGCCTACTATTTAAGGGTTCACAGTAGAACTCCACATCAAGCAGCTGGCATACATTTTAGGTAAAATGTTCAATAAATCAATAGATATGTAGTTGGAAGAGGATAAGGGCTGTCTTGTACTATATTCATTTATTTATTTGGTTTTTCGAGATAGGGTGTCACTCTAGCCCAGGCTGACCTGGAATTCACTATGAAGTCTCAGGGTGGCCTCCAACTCACAGCAACCCTACCTCTGCCTCCCTAGTGCTGGGATTAAAGGAGTGCGCCACCACGCCCCGCTATTTATTTTTGAGTTAGAGTCTCACTCTAGCCCAGGCTGACCTGGAACTAACTGACTCTGTCGTTGAAGGCTGTCCTGGAACACATGGTGATCCTTCTACCTCTGCTTCCTGAGTGCTGGAATGAAAGGTGTGTGCCACTGCATCTGGCTATTTATTTATTTATTTATTATTATTATTATTTTTTTTTTTTTTTTGAGGTTGGGTCTTGCTCTAGCCCAGGCTGACCTGGAATTCACTCTGTAGTCTCAGGGTGGCCTTGAACTCACAGCAATCCTCTGACCTCTGTTTCCCTAATGCTGAGATTAAAGGCATGTGCCACTACGCCCAGCTATTTATTTATTTTTAATGTTTTACTTATTTATTTGCAAGCAGAGAGATACAGAGACAGAAAGAGTAAGAGAGAGGGAGAGTATGGGCTTGTCAGGGCCTCTAGCTGCTGCAAATGAGCTCCGGACACATGCGCCACTTTGTGCATCTGGCTCAACATGGGTACTGGGGAATCGAATCTCATTCATTAGGCTTTGTAAGCCTTAACCCATGAGATATATTCGAGCCCCTTATTTCATTTTTAATTAATTAATTTATTTGAGAGAGAGAAAAAAAAAAAAAAAGAAAGAGGGAGAGAGAGAAAGAAAAGAAGAGATAACGGGTTCACCAGGGCCTCTGGCCCCTGCAAACAAACTTCAAATGCATGTGCCATTGGCTTACGTGGAGACTGGGGAATCCAACTTGGGTCCTTTGGCTTTGCAGGCAAGTCCTTAACCACTAAGCAATCTTTATAGTCCCTTGTTTTATTTTATTTTAATTTTTCATTTTTTAAATTTCTTCATATTTTTTACAATTTTTCAAGGTAAAGTCTCACTCTACCCCAGGCTGACCTGGAATTCACTACACAATCTTAGGGTAGCCTCAAACTCATGGTGATCCTTCTACCTTTGCCTCACAAGGGCTGGCATTAAATGCATGCACCACCATGCCCAGCCCTTTATTTTATTTCAAAAGGAGACAAAACACATTCTAAGCCTGGCTGAATGAGATAATGTCTGTGAAGCAGACAAAAGTGACCCAGCCTGCAAGAAGTGATTCCTAAACAATTCTGGGGTTGGAAAATCTAGTCCCAGAGCTTTTCCCAACCTGGATTTTGTTCTCAGGAGCTTACTATAGAAGGAGGCAGCCGTGTCTGGCAGGCAGGGTGTGCACTGTGCTGAGGAGAAAGAGAGGACAGAGCTTGACGTGCAGCTCTTGCTCTACCCTTCATGCTGGTGCAGGAAGCAGGCCCAGCGGCTGAGCCGTCCCTCCAGGACTCCTCCACTCCAAGTCTGAGACATAGGCACAAAATGCTCTGTGACCCAAATGCAGCCTTGAGTCTGACCAAAGGCATTACCAGTCAAAGACGATCTGGAATCTGCATCAACTTCTCTATTGTCCAAGGGTTCCTGAGTGGGAGAAGAGAATGTCCTTCATTCCTGCCAGAATCTGTCCTCCTTGCTGGTTCTGGGAACCCTGAAGATTGTATTTGTTTTTCTTTCAGACAATGAGAAGTTTTTATTAGCTTTAATTTTGGCTTTTGTTTTTTTTGAGGTGAGGTCTCACTCTAGCCCAAGCTAACCTGGAACTCGCTATGTAGTCTCAGCGTGGCCTTGAACTCATGACGATTCTCCTACCTCTGCCTCCTGAGTGCTGGGATTAAAGGCATGTGTCACTACACCTGGATTTTGTTTTGTTTTGAGACAAGGTCTTGCCATGTATCTCTGGCTGGCCTTGTGCTTTATGTAGCCCAGGCTGGCCTTCAATTTATGGAAATTATCTTGGCCTCAGCCTCTTGAGAACTAAGATTACAATCATGTGCCACCATGCCTGGGTTGCTTGCTTATTTAGAGACAGGCTGTGTAGTCCAGGATGGCCTCAAACTCATGATCCTCCAGCCTCGCTCTGCCAAGTGCTGGGATTCCAGGCCTACGTCACTATGCCTGGCTCCATTTTTTTTTTCTCTCTCTCAGGTAGAATCTCACTGGAGAACAGGTTGACCTGGAACTCACTGTGTAGCCCCAGGCTGTTCTTGAACTCATAGAGATCCTCTTGCCTCAGTCTTGTGAGTGCTGGAACTAAAGCAGTGAGCTGCCACACCTGGATTCATCTATTATTGTTTGTTTATTTATTTGCACCTGTATATGTATGCTGTATGGGCACACCAGGACCTCTTGCCTCTATAAATGAACATCAGACACTTGCACAAATTTTGGCTTATGTGGGTGCTTGGGAATTGAAATGGGGAAGGCAGGCTTTGCAAGCAAGTGCCTTTATCCACTGAGCCATCTTCCCAGCCCCGCCCCCTCTTCATAACCACAAACTTTTCTGTTGCCTTTTCACAAAGACCTTATTGCCCCAAGTCCACAGATTATCTGATGTTGATATTCTGGGTACAGCATAACCTTTATTTTTCCAAAGCCCATCTGAGTCATAAACAATAGAATACTCACTTTTCTGGGGCATTTTACTGCTAGTCATTCTTAGCTCATAATAACATCAGCTGTCAAGATAGTGTTTGGTGGGCTGGAGAGATGGGCTCAGCAGTTAAGCTGCTTGCCTGTGAAGCCTAAAGACCTCTGTTTGATTCCCTAGTACCCATGGTAGCCATATGCACAAAATGGCTCATACATTTGGAGTTGTTTGCAGGGGCTTGAAACACTGGCACACCCATTCATATTCATTCATTCACATTCTCTCTCTTCCCTGCAAATAAATAAAACATTTTTTAAAAAAAGATGTTTGGGCTGGGTGTGGTGGCACATGCCTTTAATCCCAGCACTGGGGAGGCAGTAGTACAAGGATTGCCATGAGTTCAAGGCCACCTGAGACTACATAGTGAATTCCAGGTCAGCCTGAGCTAGAGTGAAATCCTACCTTGGAAAAAAAAAATTAAAAACCAGGCATGGTGGTGCATGCCTTTAATTCCAGCACTCGGGAGGCAGAGGTAAGAGGATAGCCATGAGTTTGAGGCCACCCTGAGACTCCATAGTGAGTTCCAGGTCAGCCTGGGCTACAGTGAAACCTTACCTCGAAAAGCCAAAAAAAAAAAGAATGTTTGGCTGGGCATGGGGGTGCACATCTTTAATCTCAGCACTCAGGATGCAGAGGTACTAGGATTGCCGTGAGTTTGAGGCCACCCTGAGACTACATAGTGAATTCCGGGCAGAGCAGGATTTCTCAAATGTTTGCCCTCCAAGGATGTCCAATAATGGGGCTGAAGAAAGAATGAATGTTACTTTTCCTGAAAGTCTCTTTGGTCATTATTTATTTATTTATTTAATTTTTTTTTTTTTTTAAGTTTTCTGAGGCAGGGTCTCCTGTGTCCCGGGGTAGTCTTGAACTCAGTATATAGCCAAGGATGGCCTTGAGCTCCTGATCCTCCTGCCTCCACCTACTGAGTACTGGGCTCAAACCCAGGACTCCATGCATACTAAATTAGCACTCTTCCAACTGGGTTTCCCAGTCCCCTGAAAGTCTATTGATTTGGTTTAATGTTTCATAGACCTTATGCATTTTCCTCCCTAACACGCCCACATTGTTTAACTTCTATGCATCAGATCAAGTAACACATTATAGGAAGACACACATTGTGACTTGCGGTCTTTGTGGGAGGCAGGTGAGGAAAGAGGATTGTCGGTCCCATTTTCCCACTCTCCCAAGCAGGAGTGGGTTGAGTTGACTGGACTCTAGTGAAAGTCTTTCTGAGCTCTAAACTAAGGTAATAGTATTGACAGAAGAGGAAAAGTGAAGCTTGAAAAAATGGTTTCAGCAATTTTTTTTTTGCTTGTTTTTCTAATGTAGGGTCTCTCTCTAGCCCAGGCTGACCTGTAATTCACTCTGTAGTCCCAGGCTGGCCCTGAACTCACAGCAATCCTCCTACCTCTGTCCTCCAGAGTGCTGGGACTAAATGTGTGTGCCACAATTTCTGGCACAACATTTTTTTTTTCCAAGGTAGGATCTCACTCTGGCTCAGGCTGACCTGGAATTTACTATGTAGTCTCTGGGTGGCCTTGAACTCACAACAGTTCTACCTCTGCCACCCGGGTGCTGGGATTAAAGTATTATATTTTTTTGGTTAAAAAAAAAAAAAAAAGGAGGGCTGGAAGGATGGCTTAGCCATTAAGGCACTTGTCTGCAAAGCCAAAGGACCTAGGTTCGATTCCCCAGGACCCACATAAGCCAGATGCATATGGCGGTGCATACTTCTAGAGTTCAATTGCTGTGGCTAGAGGCCCTGGGACCCCATTTTCTTTGTCTGTCTGCTTCTCTCTCTCTCTCTGTCAAATAAATAAATAAATATAAGAACAAACAAACAACAACAACAACAAAAACAAAACAGATATAATGGTGCATGCCTATAGCCCCAGCTATTCCAGAAGCTGAGCAGAAGGATCACTTAAGCCCTAGAGTGTGCACTAACCTTCCACATACCTATTGACATGCTTTAAGTAGTGCCATGTGCTGCAAGTTTTCAGGCAGATAACACAAAACGTCTATTATTTTTTCTCCTAGTAGGATTTCACTATAGCCCAGGCTGACCTAGAACTCATGGAAATGCCCCTACCTCAGCCTCCCAAGCACTAGGATTAAATGTGTGTGCCACCATGCCTGGCTATCATACACAACTGAAACTTCTCTCTTTTTTTTTTCTTTCTTTCTTTTTTTTTTTTCTTCTTGAGTGGGGTCTCACTATACCCCAGGCTGACCTGGAATTCACTCTGTATTCTCAGGGTGGCCTCGAACTCATAGCAATCCTCCTACCTCTGCCTCCCGAGTGCTGGGATTAATTTGTGTGCTACTACGCCCGGCTATCATACATGACTTCTGTTCTTGATTGACTCCCATTCATCAAAGGCATAGGAAAGGCAGCAGTACTGACACACAGACCAATTGTCATGACTTTCAGTGCCTGACTTGATGACTGTGGTTTGAGTAAATGTTGTCAGAGCCTGAGGGACAGGGGAGCAAAGAGTACTGAGAGGACATCACTGAGTCAGTGCCATTTGAGCTGAGCCCTGCAGGTGAAGTTGGAGTTCACCAGGTGGCCGAAAGAGCCACAGATATGATGGCATGGCTAAGACAATAGTGTGGGGCTGAGAATATAGCACTTGCCTAGCATGTGTGAGGCCCTGGTTTAATCACTAGTTCTGGAAAAACAAAAAATTGAGGTGTTTGGGAAAGGTACTTAACAACACAAGATGTGTGATTATATAAGTGTGTGTGTGTGTGTGTGTGTGTGTGTGTGTGTGTGTAGCAGAACAAGCTACATTTGTTCCTGAAAATAAAGAGTCTCAAACACATGGTCAACTCTCAGGACCAATGCTCTTCCAAGCAATTCTAAGAAGCTGCCCCAGGGAAAAAGGTGCCACAGGAATTCCAGAGGCTTCAGAGTGAGGCCCCCCACTCTGCCTCTCCAATTTTACCTGCTATATCTACGGGCTTTTTGCTGGATTTCATCTGACCAAAAGTTTCCATTGCTAAAACAGACAAACAAGCAAAAAAAAAAAAAATTGCCAACAGAGCCACTGGGCCACTGAAGGGTTTTCTGGTGGTGAGAAGTAAAATCCTGTTTGAAGCTACCCTCTAAAAAGGGTTCTGTGGGTGTGGATGCTGTGTGTGAGGAGGCCCCAGGCGGGCTTTTGGGGGCAGGAGTCTCTTACTTAGCTTTGGTATTTGGTGATGGGGGGTGCAGAGGATGGAAGACTTGTGATTAGGAACAGGCCGATATGGTAGAGGAGGAGCTAATCAAAATTGAAGTTTCCCTGAGAGCTTGGCAAAGTATGTGTGATCTCTGTGAGGTGGTCCTTCAGTGTAGAAGATTGGAAAGGGGTGAGGAGGCAGGAAGTGGGTAACTACACTGACAAAGATGTCTGTGGCGGTTTGCCCATCCCAGCTGGGAGGGCGGTGCCTAGCGCTGAGCCTTGTATGAACTTGCTTGTGGCCCAAGGGCTCTGAGGGGACACCAGTCAGGCGCTAGAATCCCACATTCTAGGTCTGCTGTGGCTGGTGAATAAGGACCCCTAAGCTGACAATCTCAGATACTTTTGGAAATTCCAGGGCAATGCCCTAGGATGTCTGATGTTGGAGGAAAAGGTTTAAGGGAAGCTCTTCAGCCTCCCTTCTCCATCCCCTCAGGGACCATGGGCTGCTGCTGCAGCTCAAACCCTGAGGATGACTGGATGGAAAACATCGATGTGTGCGAGAACTGCCATTATCCCATAGTTCCGCTGGATGGCAAGACCACGGTAAGAGGAGACATGGGATTGGTGAGGGCACTGGGTGGAGTTTTGCACCAGGAAAAAGAAATGGACCACAGCTAAAGGCTCTTGAAAGAACAGAGCAGCCCTCTGGCCAGAAAAGCAGAAAGAAAGGGAAGCAGAGAGGGGAAGGTCACCCAGCAAATGTATACACGGTTTAGGGGTAAGACTCGGCCTAGAGAAATGGAGAGAGCAAGACAGAGAGAGAAATGAACCAGGGTTTGATCAAGTCCACTTTCTCTGACCTCACATTAATCCCCTAACCCACAGCTGTCCATCCGGAATGGTTCGGAAGTTCGCGACCCACTGGTCACCTATGAGGGCTCCAACCCACCAGCCTCCCCACTTCAAGGTGACTCCATCAAGCAGGGTGTGGAACCTAAGGCCTGTAGATTCTTGGCTGTTGATATCCTTCTCTTCACCTCTTCTCTACCTTGTCCTGTGTTCCAACACTCCATTGTCCCTGTCAGTCCCAGGCCGGTTCTCCTTGACGCCCCCTGTTTTTACAGACAATCTGGTTATCGCTCTGCACAGCTATGAACCTTCCCATGATGGAGACCTGGGCTTCGAGAAGGGTGAACAGCTCCGCATTCTGGAGCAGTGAGTAGATTTTTTGGGGTGGAGAAGGGGAGCTGCAGCCCCTGGTTCGGGTCCTGGACTTGGGGTGGGGCCTCTGTAATAAAATGAGAGGCTCAGGATGCTTGAGTCATAAGGCGCAGTGGCTTGGACCTAAATGGGCATGGGGGGTAGGGAGGGCTGGGGGATGGGATTCTTTTTTTTTTTTTTTTTTTTTTTCGAGGTAGGGTCTCACTCTAGCTCAGGCTGACCTGGAATTCACTATGGGGTCTCAGGGTGGCCTCGAACTCACAGCAATCCTCCTACCTCTGCTGGGATTAAAGGCGTGCGCCACCACGCCCGGCCTAACTGGGGACTCTCAGGGGTGTCCGGCGGCTCCCCGACCGTCTGCTCTCTGCTGTGCAGGAGCGGCGAGTGGTGGAAGGCTCAGTCCCTGACCACGGGACAAGAAGGCTTCATCCCCTTCAACTTCGTGGCCAAAGCCAACAGCCTGGAGCCTGAACCGTGAGCGGTGGTCCGCCGTGGGGTGGGTGGGGAACGGAGAGCAGGGCGTGGACCGGGGGATCGGGGTGAAAGCTGGAGATCGAGCCCGCCAACAGCCGACCGGCTTGGTCCTACACAGCTGGTTCTTCAAGAACCTGAGCCGCAAGGACGCGGAGCGGCAGCTTCTGGCGCCGGGGAACACGCACGGATCCTTCCTGGTGCGGGAAAGCGAGAGCACCGCGGGTGAGCGAGCCCAGGGCCCCGGCCGCGGGGGGCGGGGGGCGGGGCTCGGGCTCGGGGCGGGGCTGCGGGGGGCTGGCACGCCACCCGGGGCTGGGGCTTGGGTGAGCAGTGCCAGGAGACGGAAGGGGTGGGGGGTGGCGGCCTGACTCAGACACCACCACTTTTTCCTCTATTTTGCTTTTTCCTTTTCTTTTCTCCTCCCTCTTTCTTTCCCCCCTCTCCCTTTCTATTCCTCCTTGCCTTCCCATCCTTCCTTCAGGATCCTTTTCTCTGTCTGTCCGGGACTTCGACCAGAACCAAGGCGAAGTGGTAAAACATTACAAGATCCGTAACCTTGACAACGGCGGCTTCTACATCTCCCCTCGAATCACTTTTCTCAACCTGCATGAACTGGTCCGCCATTACACCAGTGAGTCCTGGCCCAAAGTCCTCACCTGTGCGTCCCAGCAGCCCGGGTCCCCAGTCCTTCGGGTTCTCTTTTATTCCCCCGCACGGATAAGGTGTAGTACTCAGCCCTACAGCCCCAGATGTTGGGTGACAAACCCACAAACGCCCTCCCCTCCCACCCGTTCATTTCCCACTTGGAAAGGTGCGGCCCGGAGGCAGCACCCAAGGCCTCCAGTGCTGACCATCTTCCCCCCTCCTTTGTCCTCACAGGTAACGCTGATGGGCTGTGCACGCGGTTGAGCCGTCCTTGCCAGACCCAGAAGCCCCAGAAACCGTGGTGGGAGGACGAATGGGAGGTTCCCAGGGAGACGCTGAAGTTGGTTGAGCGGCTGGGGGCCGGCCAGTTTGGGGAGGTGTGGATGGGTGAGTAGACCTCTGAGAACGGCCAGGAAAGAGGGAGGAGATGCCCATTGGGATCATTAGTGTTCTGCCACAGTGGCCTATTAAGGTCCATTGCTGAGTTCCAGGAGTAAGAGCTCCACAATTCCCCCAATCTTGCCCTCCCCAGGATACTACAACGGACATACGAAGGTGGCAGTGAAAAGCTTGAAGCAAGGCAGCATGTCTCCTGACGCATTTCTGGCCGAGGCCAACCTCATGAAGCAGCTGCAGCACCAGCGGCTGGTCCGGCTCTATGCCGTGGTCACCCAGGAGCCCATCTACATCATTACGGAATACATGGAGAACGGTGGGCACCACTGCTATGTTTGGCCGCTAGAGGACGCAACCGTCATTCCACTTACCTTCTGCACCAGGGTGGGAACGTGCTCTTTCCTCTGATCCAGCACTGGGGGGGTTCTAGCTTTTCTGGGCCTCTACGACACACACCTCCAGGAGAGAGAAGAAAGTGTGTCACCCCAGTCTGGCAGGGGTCTAGCCTAAGGTGCAGGGTGTGGAAGAACATTCACTCTAATCTTCCCTGGCCTGCAGTTCGTTTTGCCTCTTTCCAACACCTACCCGATTTCAGAATGCTTGATCTCAGCAATTATATAGACTATTCATTGAGGGTCCTAGAGTCTAACTGACTGCCTGGTTAGAGTTGTGATGTCACAATTTATGGCTTTGAGTTGATCACATCAGTTCTTAAAAAAAAAAGTTGTGCTGGGCGTGGTGGTGCATGCCTTTAATCCCAGCACTCAGGAGGCAGAGGTAGGAGGATCGTCCTGAGTTTGAGGTCACCCTGAGACTACATAGTGAATTCCAGGTCAGCCAGGGCTAGATAGAGCAAGATCCTAACTCGAAAAACCAAATACATACATATACATATATACATATACATACATATATGTTTTAATTATTTATTTATTTAACAGAGTGAGAGAGAGAGAGAGACAATGGGCGGGCCAGGGCCTCCAGCCACTACAAGTGAACTCCAGACACATGTGCCACCTTGTGCATGTGGCTTATATGGGCCCTGGGAAATAGAACCAGGGTCCTTTGGCTTTGCAGGCAAATGCCTCAATCACTAAGCCATCCCTCCAGCCCCTAGTTATTTATTTATTTATTTAAAAGAAAGAGAGAGGGAGAGAGAAAGAAGCAGATAGAGAATGGGCGCACCAGGGCCTCCAGCTACAGCAAATGAACTCCAGATGTATGCGCCACCTTGTGAATCTGGCTTAAGTGCGTCCTGGGGAGTTGAACCTCAGTCCTTTGGCTTTGCAAGCAAGCACCTTAAGTGCTAAGCCATCTCTTCAGACCCCACATCCTTTCTTTCTGCCCACGTGGTTTCCTTATCTATAAAATGGTGGCTCTAATGTTAAGGGCATCTTCCCCTACACCGTTTCTGTGAACATGGAAGAGAACAGTGAGCATGTTGTTTGGAGTACAAGACTGGCCCATATTTCAGGAGGGGAAATAAGCTGTGTTGGCTAATGAGTTCTGGAAATGGCAAACAGGTTAAATCATGATTGCCAACTTCAAAAGTTTCTTGGAGTGGGGGTTGGGAAGGAGTCTGAAGCTTGCTGAAATTGATGGCAACATCTGCTACTAATCAAGAAATGACAGAGCTGGGTGTGGTGGTGCATGCCTGTAATCCAAACACTTAGAAGGTTGAGATAGAAGAATAGCATATTCAAGGCCAGCCTGAACTATAAAGTGAGACATTGTCTCACAAAAAGAAAAGGGGAGGGTGGGGTGTGGTGGCGCACGCCTTTAATCCCAGCACTCGGGAGGCAGAGGTAGGAGGATTGCTATGAGTTCAAGGCCACCCTGAGACTCCATGGTGAATTCCAGGTCAGCCTGGGCTAGAGTGAGACTCTACCTCAAAAAAAAAAAAAAAAAAAAAAAAAAAAAGAAAAAAGAAAAGAGAAAAGGGGAGGGAGCCTGGAGAGATGCCTTAGCTGTTAAAGTGCTTAAGTGCAAAGCCAGATGCACAAAGTGGCACATGAGTTTGAGGCCACCCTGAGATTATATAGTGAATATCAGGTCAGCCTGGGCTACAGCAAGACCCTACCTCGAAAAACAAACAAACAAACAAAAAAGAATGGATATGTGACCAATATATTTGGTATATCTGGGTGAAGTCTTTCTCTTTGGAGACTAACTAAGCACTTGTAGCGGGGACTGTCTTTTTTTTCTTTTTTTGGAGGTAGGGTCTCACTCTAGCCCAGGCTGACCTGGAATTCACTATGTACTCTCAGCAACCATCCTACCTCTGCCTCCTGAGTGCTGAGGTTAAAGGCATGTACCACCACGCCCAGCTGTCATTCTTTTAAAACTATTTATTTGGAAGCAATGAGAGTGAGAGAGAGGAGAGAGAAAGGCTGAGATTGGCTGCTCCAGGGCCTCTTGCCACTGTAAAAGAATTCTAGCATGGCATAGTGGCCCACGCCTTTAGTCCCAGCACTGGAGAGGCAGAGGCAGGAGGATCACCATAAGTTTGAGGCCACCCTGAGACTACATAGTGAATTGCAGGTCAGCTTGGGCCAGAGTGAGACCCTACCTCAAAAAAGCAAACAAAAAAAGAAAAAAAAAAAAGGAAAGAAAGAACTCCAGACACATGCACCACCTTGTGCATCTGGCTTTACAGGTGTACTGGGAAATTGAACCTGATCTGGCAGGTTTTGCAAGCAAATGACTTCAACTACTGAGTCTCCCAATCTCTCCACTCCCCTCCCCCCTTTCTTTGTTTATATTTATTTATTTCAGAGCGATAGACAGAGAAAGAGGCAGATAGACAGAGAATGGGCGTACCATGACCTCCAGGCACTGCAAACAAACTCCAGATGCATGTGCCTCCTTGTGCATCTGGCTTATGTGAGTCCTCTTATCTCTGCCTCCTGAGTATTGGGATTAAAGGCGTGCACCACCATGCCCAGCTAATAAGTTCGAGGCCACCCTGAGACTCCATAGTGAATTCCAGGTCAGCATGAGCTACAGTGAGACCCTACCTCGAAAAGCCAAAAACAAACAAACAAAAAACCATAAGGAAATTAACCAAATAAAAATAATGTAGTTGGACCATGAAAGAAAAGCAGATGGGGCTGGAAAGATGGCTTGGCATTTGAGGTGCTTGCCTGCAAAGCCTAATTACCCAAGTCTAACTCCTCAGTACCTATGTAAAGCAAGATGCACAGAGTGGTGCATGTGCCTGGAGTTTGTTTGCACTGTCTAGAGCCCTGGCATACCCATTCCTTTCTTTCTGCCTGTTTTGGTGGTGCACACCTTTAATCCAACACTCAGGACGCCAAGGCTGGAGGATCACTGTGAGTTTGAGGCCAGCCTGAGAATACATAGTAAATTCCAGGTCAAGCTGGGTTAGAATGCAAGAATGAGGCCCTACCTCCAAAAACAACAATAACAACAACAACAACAAAAAAAAAACAGGAGGCTGGAGAGATGGCATAGTGGTTAAGGCACTTGCCTGCAAAACCAAAGGACCTCAGTTTGATTTCCTAGTACCCACATCAGTCAAATGCACAAGGTGGCACATGCATCTGGAGTTCTTTTGCAGTGGCTGGAAACCCTGGTGCACCCATTCTCTCTTTCTCTCTCTCTTTCTCCCTCTCCCTCTTTCCCTATCTCAAATAAATAAAATTTTAAAAAACAAAGAAAGAAAGGAAGGAAGGAAGGAAGATTTGGAATTGGTGTGAAGAATCTGAAAAACATCTCGGTGAATGCAGTGAGAGAGGCTGGGTGGGGCAAAGAGAAAAGACACAGAGCAGAGCAGTGGGTGCTGAGGACTCGGGACTATACCTTACTGATGACAAGAAGCCTAGAGATCCCCAACCTACCTCATCCCAGCCCACCAAAAAAGGTCTTCCATATCCTGAGCATCCTCCCCTGAGCAGCTTGAGCCAGCAATTTTTGCCTCTTCCCCAGGGAGCCTAGTGGATTTTCTTAAGACTCCTGTGGGTATCAAGTTGACCACCAACAAACTCTTGGACATGGCAGCCCAGGTAAGGAGACTGGCAAGGGCATGGGTATAGATCAGTGGGGTGAGGACTGACGACGTGTTCTTGGCCTACAGATTGCAGAGGGCATGGCATTTATTGAAGAGCGAAATTACATTCACCGCGACCTTCGGGCTGCCAACATCCTGGTGTCTGACACCCTGAGCTGCAAGATTGCAGACTTCGGGCTAGCACGCCTCATTGAGGACAATGAGTACACGGCCAGGGAGGGTAGGTGGGGCGTTTGGGAAAGGTCTGGGGCCTGTGGTATCTGGCCAAGCAGACCCAGGTGTCCTAACTCTATCTCCCTCCAGGAGCCAAATTTCCCATTAAGTGGACAGCACCAGAAGCCATTAACTATGGGACATTCACCATCAAGTCAGATGTGTGGTCTTTTGGAATCCTGCTGACAGAGATTGTCACCCATGGCCGCATCCCCTACCCAGGTCAGCATCAAGGGAAGGAAATTAAGGGGTCACAGGGAAGGTTAGCAAATTCATGTCTTCCCATTCATGTCTTCCTTGGCTCAGAATCTGAAACTTCTAATGGCTTCCTCTCTATCTTCTTGGTGCTTTGACTCCAATGTTCCCAATTAGACAGCACATCTCCCAGGGCCTCTCGCTGCTGTAAACAAATTCCAGATACACACGCCACTTTGTGCATCTGGCTTTATGTGGGTACTGGGAAATCAAAGCCAGGCATTCAGGCTATGTAAGCAAACATCTTTAACTACTGAGCCAACTCTCCAGTCCTAATATGTATGTATGTATGTGTTTCACTTATTTAATATTTTTCTGGTTTTTCCAGGTAGGGTCTTGCTCTAGCCAAGGCTGACTTGGAATTCACTACGTATTCTCAGGTTGGCCTCAAATTCACAGTGATCCTCCTACTTCTGCCTCCCGAGTGCTGGTATTAAAGGTGTGTGCCACCATGCTGGACCTAAAATTTATTTATTTATTTATTTTAATATTTTCTTTCTTTATTTATTTGAGAAAGAAAGAGGAAGAGGCAGGGAGAAAGAGAGAATGGGCATGCCAGGGCCTCCAGCCACTGCAAATAAACTCCAGACGCATGCAGCCCCTTGTGCATCTGGTTTATGTGGGTCTCAGGGAATCGAACCAGGGTCCTTAGGCTTCGCAGGCAAATGCCTTAGCCACTAAGCCATTTCCCCAGCCCTATTTATTTATTTTTTCAATCTATTTTGGTTTTTCGGGGTAGGGTCTCACCCTAGCTCAGGCTGAACTGGAATTCACTATGTAGTCTCAGGGTGGCTTCAAACTCACAGTGAGCACCTACCTTTGCCTCCCTCCCGAGTGCTGGGATTAAAGGCACATGCTACCATGCCCAGCTTTATTTATTTATTTGACAGAGAGAAAGAAAGAAGCATAGAGTGAGCAAGTGAAAGAGAGAATTGGTATACCAGAACCTCCAGCCACTGTTATTGAACTTCAGAGATGTGTACCACCTTATGCATCTGGGTTATGTGGGATCTGAAGAGTGTAACATGACTCGCCAGGCTTCATAGGCAAGTGCCTTAACTGCTAAACCATCTCTACAGCCCTGAAATTTATTTATATTTATTTATTTTTGTTTTGTTTTAGGTAGGGTCTCATTCTAGCTCAGGATGACCTGGAATTCACTATGAAGTTTCAGGGTGAACTTGAACTCACAGTGATCCACCTACCTCTGCCTCCCAAGTGCTAGAGTTAAAGGCAGGGGCCACCATACCTGGCCCCTAAAATTTATTTATTTGTTTATTTTGTTTTTTTGAGGTAGGGTTTCACTCTAGCCCAGGCTGACCTGGAATCCACTATGTAGTCTCAGAGTGGCCTCGAACTCATAGCCATCCTCCTATCTCTGACTCTCAAATGCTGGGATTAAAGGCGTGGACCACCACGCCTCGCTAAAATTTATTTTTAACTAACTAATGAACATTACGTTTTGTCACACCAAGGAGCAAACCCAGGGCCGGATGCATTATGCAAGTGTATTACCACTGTGCTTGAAGCTCCAGGGGTAAAATTTTCTGAAAGGAACTTGCTAGAAACCTCTGGGGAAAGGAAATTGTATAGAAAGCAGTAGGGAGGGTTTTTGGTTTTACGAGGTAAGGTCTCCCTCTAGCCCAGGCTGACCTGGAATTCACTATGTAGCCCTTGCAAGTGCTGGGATTCAAAGGCACGTATCGCTATGCCTGACTGTGAACAGAACTTTGATTTTTGGTTTTTGTTTTTCAAGGTAGGGTCTCACTCTAGCCCAGGCTGTCCTGGAATTCACTATGTCATCTCAGGGTGTCCTCGAACTCATAGCAATCTCCTACCTCTGCCTCCTGAGTGCTGGAATTAAAGGTGTGCGCCACCTTGCCCGGCAGAACTTTGATTTTTGGAAGATAAAGGCACCCTGGAATTTGGTAGATGCTGAAGGATTTTCCAGATCTGGGCTTGGTCCACACACAGTTCAGTAACAGCGCTGGAGCTAGACACACTCCAGGGTCCTTACTGCTCCTCCAGGGCCCACAGAGGCAACCTTGCTGAGAAGTCCTCCTGAGAGGAACGCATGTGTGAAGGGATGACAACTAAGGAAAACCCACCCATGATGCCAAGACCAGGGACACAGCAGGGCGGAACAGGGACTTTGGTAAACCTCCCCCTAGAGTAAATGGTCACACAAAGGCACGAGGGTTCAAATACACAGATCTTGCTGGGTGTGGTGGTGCTTGCCTTTAATTCCAGCATCCAAGAGGCAGAGGTAAGAGAATGTCTGTGAGTTCAAGGCCAGTTTGGGACTAAAGAGTGATTGCCAGTTCATCCTGGGCTACAGCAAGACCCTACTTGAAAAAAAAAAAAACCAAAACACCGTGGGCTGGAGAGGTGGCTTAGTTGTTAAGGTGCTTGCATGTGAACCCACATAAGAACTTGCGTGGTGGCACACGCATCTGGAGTTCATTTGCAGTGGCTGGAGGCCCTACTGCTCCCATTCTCTCTCTCTCTCTGTCTCTCTAGCTCACTCACTGTCAAATAAATGAATAATAATAAAATATTAAAAGAGAAAAAGAAACCTTAAAAAAAAGAATGCAGCTGAGCATGGTGGCGCACGCCTTTAACCCCAGCACTCGGGAGGTTGAGGTAGGAGGATCACTGTGAGTTCAAGGCCACCCTGAGACTACATAGTGAATTCCAGGTCAGCCTGGGCTAAAGTGAGATCCTACCTAGAAATTAAAAAAAAAAAAAAAAAAGAATGCACAAATACATAACTCACTGTGGGGCTCCAGGCTGGCCTTGAACTCATGGAGATCCTATCTCAGCCTCCCATGAGTGCCACCAAGCTCATAAAGACTAGGCTGCTCTCGATCTCTCCATGTATAGCTGAGGAAGGTCTTGAACTCCTGATCCTCCTACCTCTACCTCCAGAGTGCTGGATTACAGAAGTTCAATATGTTCAATACACACTTGGCTGTTCTCCGGGCGTGGTGGCACACACCTTTAATCCAAGCATTTGGGAGGCAGAGGTAGGAGGATGGCCATGAGTTTGAGGCCACCCTGAGACTACATAGTGAGTTCTAGGTCAGCCTGGCCTAGAGCAAGACCCTACCTCCAAAAACCAAAAACCAAAAAAAAAAAAAAACCCCCAAAAAACCAAACTAGTCAGGTCTCATGGTGCACACCTTTAATCCTAGCACTCGGGAGGCCGAGGTAGAAGGATCGCTAAGAGTTTGAGGTGACCCTGAGACTACATAGTGAATTCCAGGTTAGCCTGGGATAGAGTGAGACCTTACCTCGGAACCCCTTGCCCCCAGAAAATCCTTTAAAAAAAGTTAAATGTAAAACTTTTTAAGAGAGAAGCCAAAAGTTGACATTTTAGGAAGCTTTTCTTGCTTCCAAATATAGGTAATCACTTCTAATTTTCTTAAAAACACCATATGGGCCAATCTAAAGTGAGTCTGTAGGCTATATTTAGACTAGGTTTGGCCTATGAGTTCCCACCCTAGACTCAAACCACAGATGTTTGATTCCATGGCCTACATATTCCAAGGTCTTGAGTGTTTTTTTTTTTTTTCCCCAAGGTAGGGTCTCACTCTAGCTCAGGCTGACCAGGAATTCACTATGTGGTCTCAGGGTGGCCTCAAACACATGGTGATCCTCCTACCTCTGCCTCCCAAATGCTGGGATTAAAGTTGTGCGCCACCACACCTGGCAGGTCTGAGTTTTAAATGTGAAGGATCTATAGATGGCAGCCTGTGCTCCAAGATTTTTTTTTTTTGGTTTTTGGAGGTAGGGTCTCACTCTAGCTCAGGCTGACCTGGAATTCACTATGGAGTCTCAGGGTGGCTTCAAACTCCAGCAATCCTCCTACCCCTGCCTCCCAAATGCTGGGATTAAAGGTGTGATCAACCACAGCAGGACTGTCTTGTTTTTTGAGATAGGGTCTCACTCTAGCCCATGCTGACTAGAATTCACTATGTAGTCTCAGGGTGGCCTCAAACTCACAGTGATCCTCCTACTTCTGCCTCCCAAATGCTGGGATTAAAGACGTGTATGCTACCACACCCACCTGGTTTTGAGTCACCAAGTGTTGGGATTAAAGGCATGTGTCACCAAACCAGGCTGTTGGCTCCAAGCTTTGAGGGAGCAAAAGTGTTTTTGCCAAGACCCTGTGGTCTTAGTCCATGGAGATTGCTTGTCACAGTCTTCTCTCAGTAGATTGAGGAGAAATCAGAGACTGCATGGGTAATTTGGAAAGGGAATTTAGTTATTTCGGTGACCTTAGAGCTCCCAGCACCACTTTGCTTTCTAGAAATTCTGCCATAGGGACCATGAACTAGCATAAAGAAAAGGTACCAGCCCAAAGACTGATTTTTCTGGGTCACAGGCTGCTGGTGACCCTCCTCAGGCCCAGGGAGGGTCAGCTTTGCTGGGTCCTAGGTTCCATCTGGTGTCTTGATGAAACATCTAACATGCCTTGTCTCAAAGTCAGAGGTACCTCCCCACTGCCCTGGCTGTGGGTTCCCACCCTATCCTGAGTCCTTACTCCTTCATCATTTCCAGGGCACAATCACAATCACAGGTACCCTTTATACTTCATGCTTTGTCTACACTGTCTAATGCAGTCCTTCAACAACTCAGTGCAGGGGGAGAAGCTGTTTACTTTGTACTCTAGCTGAGGAATGTGACCTTCAAAAAGGTGATTCAAAGATGGGAGGGTGTGGTGGCCCAGTGGTCTTTAATCTCAGCACTTGGGAGGCAGAGATAAAAAGATCACTTTAAATTCAAGGCCAGCCTGAGATTGCATAGTGAATTTCAGGTCAGCCTGAGCTAGAGTGAGACCCTAACTCGAAAAACAAAACAAAACAACAACAACAAAAAAGGTGACTCAGTCAAGGTCCTCCAACTAATTTATGTGTCATTGAGTGTGGAAACTTCTGTAGTGCATGCCTTTAATTCCAGCACTCTGGGAGGCAGAGATAGGAGAATCACTGTGAGATCAAGGCCAGCCTAGGACTACCGAGTGAGTTCAAGGTCAGCCTGGGCTAGAGTGAGAATCTACCTTGAAAAAAAAAAAAAGATACGTGAGGGCTGGAGATGGCTTGGTAGGTAAAGTGCTTGATGCACTGCAGGAAGATCTGAGTTCAAATTTCCAGAACCCATGTAAAATCTGAGCATAGTGTCACGTACCTGTAGTCCAGTACTGAGGAAACAGACACAGGAGGATCCACAGGACTTGCTGGCTAGTAGCCTAATGAGTGAATTCTAGGTTCTGTGAGAGACCTTGTCTCAAAAAATATAATGAAGACTGGTGAGATAGCTTAGCAGTTAAGGCGCCTGCCAGCAAAGCCAAAGGTCCCAAGTTCAACTCCCCAGGAACCATGTAGAGCCAGATACACAGAGCGGTGCATGCATCTAGGGTTCATTTGCAGTGGCTGAAGGCCTTGGTGCTCCCAACCTCTCCCTCTTTCTGTCTTCCTCTCTGTCTCTCTCAAATAAATAAATAAACTTTTTCTTTTTATTTATGATCAATTGTTTAATATTTTAAAATATTTTATTTCACAGAGGGAGAGTGAGAAAGAGGCAGATAGAATGGGCATGCCAGAGCCTCCAGCCACTACAAACTAACTCCAGACACATGCTCTGCCTTGTGCATCTGGCTTATGTGGGTGCTAAGTAATAGAACCCAGGTCCTTAGGCTTTGCAGGCAAGCGCCTTCACTGCTAAACCATCTCTCCAGCCCTCAATAAAATATGTTAAAAGAACAGCTTACCAAAAACAGAAAAAAATCATTACAGTTATATCTGAGTATTATTTAGATACTTAAGGAAATAAACTTCTGGTTTCATTCGTGGATTTTTTTCTTTTCAAATTTCTACTAACAACTTCCATGATTATAAAAAATATCCCATGGTAATACCCTTCCCCCCACTTTCCACTTTGAAACTCCATTCTCTATCATGTCCCCTCCCCATCTCAATAAGTCTCTCTTTTATTTTGATGTCATGATCTTTTCCTCCTATTATGATGATCTTCTGTAGGTAGTGTCGGGCACTGTGAGGTCAGGTTCGATTCCCCAGCACCCATGTAAAGCTAGATGTACAAGGTGGCTCATGCATCTGAAGTTTATTTGCAGCGGCTAGAAGCCCTGCATCAGGAGCTGGCACACCCACTCTATCTGCTCCCCTCCTCTCAAATTAATAGATGAAAATAATTTTTTTAAAGTAATTTACAAAGGTGAGGGCTGGAGGGATGGCTTAGTAGTTAAGGCATTTGCCTGCAAAGCCAAAGGACTCAGGTTCAATTGCCCAGGACCCACATTAGCCAGTTGCACAAGGGGGCGCACATGTCTGGAGTTTGTTTGCAGTGGCTGGAGGCCCTGGTGTACCCATTCTTTCTCTCTCTCCCTCTTTTTTTTAGGGGGGAGGTTATTTTTATTTATTTATTTGAGAGTGACAGTAGAGAAAGAAGCAGAGAGAGAGAGAGAATGGGCACACCAGGGCCTCCAGCCACTGCAAACGAACTCCAGACGCATGCGCCCCCTTGGGCATCTGGCTAACATGGGTCCTGGGGAATCGAGCCTCAAACCAGGGTCCTTAGGCTTCACAGGCAAGTGCTTAACCGCTAAACCATCCCTCCAATCCTCTTTCTCTCCCTCTTTTGCTGTTAAGTAAATAAATAAATAAAATAAAATAAGATAAACTGGGCATAGTGCACACACCTTTAATCCACATTTGGGGAGACAGGGGTAGGAGGATTGTTGTGAGTTCTAGGTCACTCTGAGACTACATAGTGAATTCCAGGTCAGCCTGGGCTAGAGTGAGACCCTATGTCAAAAAGCAAGACAGGCCTGCTGTGGTTGATTACACCTTTAATCCCAGCATTTGGGAGGCAGGGGTAGGAGGATTGCTGGAGTTTGAGGCCACCCTGAGACTACATAGTGAATTCCAGGTCAGTCTGTACTAGAGTGAGACCCTACCTCCAAAAACCAAAAAAATAAAAAATAAAAAAAAAGACAGGGTTGGAGAGATAGAGGTTAGGGTACTTGCTTGTGAAGCCTAAGGATCCAGGCTTTATTCCCCAGTACCCACATAAGCCAGGCCAGCTGGGTAAGGTGGCACATGCGTCAGGAGTTTGTTTGCAGTGGCTGGAGACTCTGGTGTGCCCATCCTCTCTATCTCTCTCTCATAAAGCAATAAATAAATTAATTAAATGTACTTAAAGCAAAAAAAGGTGAGCCAGTCATGGCGGCACACACATTTAATCCCAGCACTCTGCAGGCTGAAGCAGAAGGATTTCTATGTGTTCAAGGCCAGCCTGGGCTGCAGAGTGAGTTCCAGGTCAGTTTGGGCTAAAGTGAGACCCTACTTAGAAAAACAAACAAAAAAAAAAAAAAAAAAAGAAGAAGAAGAAGAAGCAGTGGAACAAACAAGCAGGAAAGATTTAGTTTGGTTTGCGGCTTCAGGGATTCCACTCCATGATCAGTTGGCCCTGCTTTGGAGGTGCCTGTAGTGAGGCAGCATAACATGGTGAGAAGCATGCAGTGCAGCCAGCTGCTCACCTAATGGCAGCCAAGAAGTGAAGAGAAGTGGAGGACTGTGATCTCAACAGTCCTTTCAAGGGCACGTCTACAGTGACCTAACTTCCTCCCACTAGAGCCTCCTAAAAGTTCTGCCATCTCCCACTAGCCATGGGCTGGGACCAGGCCTTCAACACATGCGGTTTGTTTTGGGGAGATACTCAAGTCCAAGTAATAAGATGGGGCTGTAGCTTAATGGCAGAGTGCTTGCGTGACATAAGGCCCTAGGATCAACTCCAACAACTGTAGAGAAAAGAAAGAAAGGGACTGGAGAGATGGCTCAGCAGTTAAAGTGTTTGCTTGCAAAACCTGATGGCTTGAGTTCGATTCCCAAGTACCCATGTAAAGCCAGATGCACAGGTGGTGCATGTACGTGGAATTTTGTTTTTAATATACTCCATATATTTATTTATCAGAGAGGGAGGGAGAAGGAGAGAACGGGTGCATCAGGGTCTCTAGCCATTGCAAATGAACTTCAGATGCATGCACCACCATGTGCATTTGGCTTACGTGGGTTCTGGGGAGTTGAACCTGTGTTCTTAGGCTTTTCAGGCAAGCACCTTAACTGCTAAGCCATATCACCCACCTTCCCAACTTTTTTTGGGTAGAGATTCACTCTAGCCCGGGCTAACTGGAATTCCGTCTGTAGTCTCAGGCTGGCTTCAAACTCACAGCTATCCTCCTACTTCTGCCTCCCAAGGGCTGGGGCTAAAGGCGTGCACCACTGGCTGTTATGCTGTTAGGCTGCCTCACTACAGGCACCTCTTTTTTTTTTTTTTTTTTTGTTAAGCATCTAGAGTTTGTAGTAACAGGATGCCCTGGTGCATCTATTCTCTCTCTCTCTCTCTTTCTCTGTCTCTCTCTCTCTCTTTTCAAGGTAAGGTCTCGCTCTAACACAGACTGACCTAGAATTCACTATGTAGTCTCAGGGCGGCCTCAAAATCACGGTGATCCTCCTACCATAGCCTCCCAAGTGTGGGATTAAGGCGGGTGCCACTTCCCCCCACTTCTCTCTCTCTCTCTCTCAAATAAATAAAAATCTCTTTTAAAAGAGAGAGAGAAGGAGAGGAAGGGAGGGAAGAAAAAGGAATGAAAATGAGGGAAGTAGGCAAGGAAAGAATAAGAGAGAAATGAAGAAAGAGGGAAGGAGGAAAGAGAAAGAGATCCAAACTACATGATCAGTCTTGTCTGTGGGTTTCTGAAGTCTGGAAACTTGATATTCTTTCTTCCATCATCCTGCAGGGATGACCAATCCAGAGGTGATTCAAAATCTAGAGCGCGGCTACCGCATGGTACGACCTGACAACTGCCCGGAAGAACTGTACCACCTCATGATGCTCTGCTGGAAGGACCGCCCAGAGGACCGGCCCACCTTTGACTACCTGCGCAGCGTTCTGGAGGATTTCTTCACGGCCACAGAGGGCCAGTACCAGCCCCAGCCTTGACAGGCCCAGCTGGCCCAAGGCCCTCTCTCATCTTAGTGGTTTGTGGAGATGGAGTTCTTGTGCCTTACCCATGTGGCCTATACCCACATGGACTCTGCACATGAATCTTGCCCATGTGCAACACATGTGCATTTGGTACCCTGTACACAAGTCCTGTAGTAGTGTCTTGTACAGTGGGGCCTGTGCACGTATGTCTTGGGCACCAACCAAGCTGTCTCTTTCTGAACACTCTTGTTTCCTGAGGCCTCAGAGAGGGGAGAAGTCCTGAGACTGAACCGTGCTGTCCCCACTTTTCTCTCCTCAGGTCACCCAGGATCTCCTTGTGGACTAGCATGCAACCTAGTACCCCTGTGTGTTCTGCCTTGGTGCCTGGCATGCGTGAGGAGTTCAATAAATGTCTGTTAATGAAGGCTATAGATTTCTCTGCTGCATGATCAATTTCCTTTTCCTTATGGGAGATGACGGGGGTTCAGAAGATGGGAACTGGGTCACCTTGAATTGGGATAAGAGATGGGTTTTGCTGGGCATGGTGGCACATGCCTTTAATCCCAGCCCTTGGGAAGCAGGGTAGGAGGATCACCATGAGTTCAAGGCCACCCTGACACTCCATAGTGAATTCCAGGTCAGCCTGGGCTAGAGTGAGACCCTACCTCGAAAAGATGGGATGGGTGGATGTCTGAAGATTTCCTAGCGGGGCTGGTGCTGTAGAACAAAGGAGGACTGCATGACTCCGCCCTCTGGGCTCCAGGACCCCTTTCAAATGGGACAGTGCTGCTTTCCATTCCTCCTCAAGGCATTCTGAGCACTTACTTGGAAAGTCCTAGGGAGTGAGTCACAGGACCTTCCTCTCCTTTACATTAGGTCAAAAGCATCTGTAAGTTTTATTTATTATTTTTGTTTTTTCAAAGTAGGGTCTCACTCTAGCCCAGGTGGACCTGGAATTCACTATGTAGTCTTAGGCTAGCCTTGAACTCATAGTGATCCTCCTACTTCTGCCTCCCCTCCCAAGTGCTGGGATTAAAGGCTTGTGCTACTAAACACAGTTTATTTTATTTTACTTTATTTATTTACACATGTATGGGGGGGGCATGCCAGGGTCTGCTCTCGCAAACAAACATCCACCTGGTTTTTTCTTTTGTTTTACGTGGTAGGGTCTCAGTATCTCAGGCTGACCTGGAGTCACTAGTCTTAAGGGTGGCTTCAAATTCATGGTGATCCTCCCCTGCCTCACAAGTGCTGGGATTAAAGGCATACACCACCGTTCCTGGCTCCACCTGGTTCTGTGTGGGTTGGGGAACATAATCCAGTCCAGCAGGCTTTGCAAGCAAGTGCCTTTAACCACAGAACCACCTTTCTAGGCCCCCCTTTTTTTCATAGCTACTGATTTAAAGGGCTAGCTTCAAGCTAATGTGGTGACTCAAGCCTTATAATCCCAGGCCCTCAGGAGTCTGAGTCAAGAGGGCCACCCATCATGGTTTCAAGACCAGACTGAGCTACATAGTGAGTCCTTGGCCATTTTGGGCTATAGATTGAGACTGCCTCCCAAACAAAAACAAAGCAAGGGCTGGCAAGACGGCTCAGCAGTTAAGGCACTTGCCTGTAAAACCTAACAACCTGGGTTCAGCTCCCCAGTACCCATGTAAAGACAGATGCAGGGACTGGAGGAATGACTTAGTGGTTAAGGCACTAGCCTGCAAAGCTAAAGAACCCAGGTTCGATTCCCCAGGACCCACATAAATCAGATGCACAGGTGGCACATGCTTCTGGAGTTTGTTTGTGACAGCTGAAGGACCTGGTGTGCCCATTGTTGTTATGCCCAGTTCTGGGCACCCCCAGTAAACACCAAGGAGACCCAAACACGTAAGCAAGGGCAAGGAACTTTATTTCTGGCTTCAGCTCGGTCTCTTGACTTCACCAAGGCAGTGCATTGCATCCGAACAAAACAAGAGCCCGGAGTAGTGGGAGGGAAGGGTTTTCATAGGGAGTTGAACGTAGAAGAAGAGGATGTACATGATTGGTTGATTTAAACAGTAACTGCATTCTTCTGGTTGGCTTAGGATTTTGGCGGGCTAGGGCTAGGAGAATTGAATTTATCTATGACTATAGGAATGTATGGTGTAATCAGTTTCCAGTTACTGTTAAACCCACCCTTACCAAAAAATAAAAACTTAGACCTTGCTGGGAAACAGAAACTTAGGCCTACTGAAGACTGAAGATGGTGTCTATCTGGTTCCTGAGTCCTTCAGTTTCTCTCTATGTATCTGCCTCTTTCTGTGTCAAATATAAGTAAAAATAAAATATCAAAAAATTTAAAGACAGATGCACAATGGTGCATGCATATGGAGTTCCTTTGCAGCAGCAACTGCACCTATACTCTCTTTCTGTCTCTCTTCACAGTCTTTGTTTGCAAATAAATAAAAGTATTTTTAAAAAAAGACTTGACCTCATGCCTGGAATTCACTATGTAGTCTCAGGATGGCCTTGAACTCATGGTGATCCACCTACCTTTGCCTCCCACGTGCTGGGATTAAAGGCGTGCGCCACAACTCCCGGCTTGTTCTGAGTCGTCTTTGGGATGTTTATTTATTTACTTTAGCCAGTGGCAGGTTTTTTTTTTTTTTTTTTTTTTTGTTCGATTTGTACTGGGGCCTGAAGCTGGAGCAGGACCTAGAGCTGCAGTGAAATGATTAATATTATTATTTTTATTTGTTTTGTTTTGAGTAAGGTCTCACTCTAGCTCAGGCTGGCCTGAAACTCACTCTGTAGTCTCAGGGTGGCCTCAAATTTACAGCGATCCTCCCACCTCTGCACCACGCCTGGCTTGCTTTTTTTTTCAAACTTCTTTGCACGCTGAGGCAGACACTGCAGAGTCCCGGGGTCAGGAATTCAGCTCCCGGCGGTCTGCGCAGCCGTTGGGCGGGGCGCGTCCTAGCGTGCCGCCCGGCCCGCGCCGCGGGAGCTCTGCCGCGCGTGGATGCGGGTCGCCAGCCTGGAGCTTTCTGCAGAGTGGCTGGTGGAGGAGCCGCGTCCGCGCCCGCTCGTCTTCGCTCGGGAGCCGTCGCCGAGGGGCCTCGGGTTCGGCTGCGCGCCTGGCGGGAGAGGCGGAAGGGAAGCAGCCTGGCCCCGGCGCCGCGCGAGGCCCTGGGTTGATGCAGCCGGGTGGCGGCGCACGCCTTTAATCCCAGCGCCCGGGAGGCAGAGGTAGGAGGTTTGCCCCGAGTTCCAGGCCACCCTGAGACTACCTAGTGAGTTCCAGGTCAGCCTGGCCTACAGTGAGACCCTACCTCGGAAAACCCCCTCAAGGAAAAAAAAACAAAAAACAAAAACAAACCCAATAACTGGAATCCATTTGCTTTTAGAAACTGGACCAGCACAAAGACAGTATATTGGGATGGCTAGCAATCAAGCAAAGTCACTTCACAAACAAGAAAAACTCTTGTGTTATAATGGGGAAATCCTTGTTTTTCACCTGGAGGGAGATTTTGCGGATCACAGGCCTGCAGATGGATCCATATTACATGTCAGAAGAATGGTGTTTGAAAGCCGAACGAGTACGTTTATTCTGAAATCCACTGGCTTTTTTAACATGAAGGAGAGTTATTCTCAATTAAAAATTCTAACTTGTAACTCTGTGTCAGATTTCAGAACTGGAATCAATCTCCCTTGCATTTTGATACAAAACACAGACTATAATGATGTTTTCAATTATTATCTACTACTACTTCACAGAACCAACAAATTTGAAAGGTGTTTGAGTTTCAAACTAAGCTATGAGTTGAAGGATGACTTGTGGGTCCTTAATGGCCCTCTAGTTTTTTGGCAACATCTCAAAACATTCTTTTGTGTCTCTTGCCAAAGTGGGAAAGTTACTAATGTGTCAGTAAACTTTTCCTCTATTAAGTGGATAGGTGAGATTGAAAATCGAGGTATGGTTTTATTAGGACTAACAGAACATTTTTCATTTGAGATAGGATCTACTCCAAAGCATTCAAAATCAGATTATGCAGTTTGTAATACCAAATTTTGTGCTTATGCTCTTGAAAGTCAAGAAATACTAAGTGATAGATACATTGTTCCTCCAATTTATAGTCATGTGGTGACCTGTGTGCATGTCTGCACAACTGAGATGGTGGACAATCAGTTAAGAATGTCTCTGGTCGTCCTTACTCAAAAGAATCAACTCATTTTATTTAGAAATGGCAGTCCTAAAAGTGAGTGTCACCTTCCATTTCCTGACCCTTGTGCAGTTCAAGTCCTAGATTCAGGTAAAGGAAAGCTCTTTTTCATTGTGTCATTTAGATCCAATGATGCTTGTGCTATTTCGGAGAAGACGTTCCAGGTTGTTGCTAAGTGGGAAAAACTTACCTCAGTGCTGGTAGATGACTTCATTGGAGCTGGAACTGAGCAGGTGCTACTCGTTTGGGCAGACGGTCCGAGCTCAGCTCCACTGACATCATTTAAAGTAACAGATCTTATAAACTACTCAAGTGACCCACTGGATTACCAGGGAGATTCCTTAATGGAAGGCCAACATAAGAATTGTCACTTGGTGGTTTCACCTTTGGAAGTAAAATGCAAAGCTGATTTTACTTTCATTCGAGGGTTAAAGCAGCATCTCTTGCTTCAGGAAAATATTATTGCAAAATCTTGGCAAGTCTTGATAAACTTAATTCAAGGAAAAGATAGTAGTACATCAAATGAAGAGGAGGAATCTCTCGTTCCCTTTTTTGATGAAGAAGAAAATTGTGTGTATCATACTGCTGATGAAAACTTGCCAGACAATTTTCAAGATCCAGAACTTGTAGTGGAGAAGACGTGGTGCCATGTACTGGATGATAGCTTAGTTGTGGGAGTGAAAATCAAATCTCTGAAACTATCTTCGAATGATATGACTTTATCGCTGTTAATAGATCAAAGCTGTGGCTCCAACTTTCAGCTTATTAAGTGTCAAAGTAGGGTGATTAATATGGATTGTTTCCCAGAGCCATACTTGACACCACGTGAAGTAGAACCAGAGGTAAAAAGGATCAAGTTGACTGCTGATAGCAAAGAAGATGAAAGCCATTCTTGTGGACAGCCATCGAAGAAAGGATCTGTATACATCATCACTGCTGTCACGTCTCTGCCACCTCTGTTAGCATTCAGTAAATTTTATTGCACTGTGCTGCTACATTTGAGTGAGAGAGAGGGTGATGGATGTGCCGAATCTCATTGTATTCCATGTGGCAGACTTCTTCTGAGGCTGGAAGATCTTTCGCATAGGAAATACCTATTGACATTTCCAAAGAAGAATTCAGTTGAGAACATGGAAGATCTTTTTTCACTTCTTGCAGTATTGCACAAATCGTGTTTTTATGTGACATCACCACACTATACCTTGAATTTAATGAAGACGTGGCTTTCGGAATACATGAAATGTGAAGTTATTAAAGAATTTCCAGAAATATACTTGCATAAAAAGCTTGAAAATTGTTATGAGATCCTCTTACACTGGAAACAAAGAACAGCATTTGAAGGAATCTTAGTACTATACTGCAGGAGTCAAAGAGTTTTGCTGCAGTGCCTTCATGATCTCATCCTAGCTCTCCCTGTAAAGTGTAATTTCAGATATCTGAAATTCAGAAGTGAGGATTTCCTAATTGATCATTTGGCATTGGCTTTGGAAAGAGAACTTGTTACCCTGAGTTCTCTTTCTACATTGGCCTCAGATAATGTTAGAAACAAATTGGTGCAGGAGTGTGAAGCAAGCCCACAACAGCATAGTGCTCTGTCTCCTCCATCAGCCAGCAAGGACTTGATCCATCTGCACAGAACAGAAGTTCACAAAGAAAGGTCTATGATGGGCCCCAATCTTAAAGTGAGTGGTACTGCTTTTACAGAGATTACTTTGAAATTAGCTGAGGTTGAGCTGAAATCAGACCTTATTGCAAAGAAACTAGCCTATTTATAATTGTAGTTTATGTTTTAAGATGTTTCCACTGCCATAAAGTTTCTGGTTCTACTTGTTAACGTGCCTCCTTTGTTAATTACTATAATCATTAAAGGTTATTGTAATCCAAAAAAAAAAAAAAAAGAAAAGAAATCAAGTTCAAGCCCACCCAAATAAGGGTTTTTTTTTATTTATTTTTTATTGATTTATTTGAGAGTGACAGACACAGAGAGAAAGACAGATAGAGGGAGAGAGAGGGAATGGGTGCGCCAGGGCTTCCAGCCTCTGCAAACAAACTCCAGACGCGGGTGCCCCCTTGTGCATCTGGCTAACGTGGGACCTGGGGAACCGAGCCTCGAACCGGGGTCCTTAGGCTTCACAGGCAAGCGCCTAACCGCTAAGCCATCTCTCCAGCCCAAATAAGGGTTTTAAAAGGAGAGTCTTTATTCCACTGAGAAGAGCTGCCCCATCTTAACTTAATCAGGGAGTTTATAAAGGTAAAAAAGCATTCTTTAACAATAGTCAGGAAAGTCCCCAGCACCCCCCCCCCCACAATTCTATTTTGCAATGCAAGCAAATGTGGTTACCAAAAATAATAATAAATAAATAAACAAGGAAAAATTTTTTGCAATTAGCACAGGGTGTGGAACAGATACCAGATACCTTAACTGAGACTCCATCCCCATTCTTATTTGTATGGCTCTATGTTGAACTTTAACCTAGGTGAGGCCTTTTATTTATGAAAATGGCTTTCCTTTGGTTAAGCTATCAGGGTGTTTCATTCCTCACTGTCTTTTTTTTCTTTTCTTTTTTTTTTTGAGGTAGGGTTTCCCTCTAGCCCAGGCTGACCTGGAATTCACTATGTAGTCTCAGGGTGGCCTCGAACTCAAGGTGATCCTCCTACCTGTGCCTCCCAAGTGCTGGGATTAAAGGCATGCACCAGCACGCCCGGCTCTCTTTTTTCTTTCTTTCTTTTTTTTTTTTTTTTTTTGAAGTAGGATTTCCTTCTAGCCAAGGCTGGCCTGAAATTCACTATGTAGTCTTAGGATGGCCTTGAACTCAGGGCAATCCTCCTACCTATGCCTCCCAAGTGAGTGCTAGGATTAAAGGCATGCGCTACCATGCTTGGCAAGGACCATTAATTTTTTCTTTTTTTCCAAGGTAGGGTCTCACTCTAGCCCAGGCAGACCTGGAATTCACTACGTAGTCTTAGGGTGGTCTCAAACTCATGGTGATCCTCCTACCTCTACCTCCTGAGTTCTGGGTGCCACATTGTCCAGCTAAGGACCATTCATTTGACTGAGGAAATTCTCTGTTGAACAAACTTGATCAGGGCATTTAAAATACTGGGACCTATAGTTAATCCCAGGAACAATAAGATTAGTGGCCCTGAATTGGCAGTAATCAAAATGGTGAGCCTGAATGACCAAGAAAACAAATTCTCATACCAATTACCTGAGTTTTATAGAATGCCTCTCTATCTTTGAAATGTATTCTAACTATGGACATGCTCTCTTGGATCACTCCAGAGTAGTTTATATAGAAATAACAGGTCCCCTACGGCCATACAAAGTCCTCCTTGTTTTTTTTTTTTGGTTTTTCAAGGTAGGGTTTCACTCTGGCCCAGGCTGACCTGGAATTCACTGTGTAGTCTCAGGGTGGCCTCGAAATCACGGCGATCCTCCTACCTCTGCCTCCCCAGTGCTGGGATTAAAGGTGTGTGCCACCATACCCAGCTAAGGTTTAAATTTTTTTTTAATTTTTAATTTTATGTTTATTTGAAAGCTACAGACAGAGAAAGAGGCAGAGAGGAGAGGAGAATGGGCGCACCAGGGCTTCCAGCCACTGCAAACGCACTCCAGATGCATGTGCCCCCTTGTGCATCTGGCTTATGTGGGTCCAGGGGAATCGAGCCTCGAACCAGGGTCCTTAGGCTTCACAGGCAAGCACTTAACCACTAAGCCATCTCTCCAGCCCCCAATTTTTTTTTTTAATCTCCAACTAAAGCAGAGGTTCCTATGGCTGCTGACCCTGCTATTCCTAAACCTATTAGTTGAGGGTACCAAAATGGGGCCTCCTCTCTTCTGCCTATAATTAAGGGAGGGAGAAAGACTCCTCAGATGTTCTCTGCCTGCATCTCCAGCATATAAATAAACCTGAGGGACTATGTGGACTAATACACAGAAATCCTTCCATCCTTTTCCAATAAAGAGGTGGGAGTTAAGGCAGGGGGTGGTTCCTGAAACACATACAAACCAAGAGGCAGGGGTACCAGGAAATAGCCTTGGTGATCTTCCACATCCTCTTTGAGTGAAATCATATCAGCACATGAGTTCTAGTAGGGGGACTTAATGTTATAGTTGTCAGCTAAAACCAAGGAAGCTAAGCACAAGAACATTAACTTATGCATGGTGGTGGAAAGAATGTAAGAGCCAAAGGAGGGGTAGGACTCCTTACAACGTGTCCCCCAGACACAAAATAGCCTGGATATTCATGACCTCACAGTGCCTGACACTACCTACACAAGACCATTATACTGGGAGGAAAAGATGACATCAAAATAAAAGACAGACTGAAATGAGGAGGGGATACGATGAAGAATGGAGTTTCAAAAGGGAAATTGGGGAGAGGGAGGATATTGCCATGGGATATTTTTATAATCATGGAAGTTGTTAATAAAGACACAAAAGGCAGTATTTCATTTATGCAGTACACATAACAATCTTTTTTTTTTTTTTTTTTCTCTTGAGGTAGGGTCTCTGTCTGGTCCAGGCTGACCTGGAATTCACTATGCAGTCTCAGGGTGGCCTTGAACTCACTCATGGTGATCATCCTACCTCTGCCTCCCCAAGTGCTGGGATTAAAGGCATGTGCCACCACACCTGGCTAACAATCTTTTTAAAAAAATATTTTTTTAATTTTTATTTATTTGTTAGAGACAGAGGGAGAGAGAAAATGGGCACGCCAGAGCCTCTAGCCACTGCAAACGAACTCCAGATGCATGCGCCAACTTGTGCATCTGGCTTATGTGGGACCTGGAGAATTGAACCTGGGTCCTTAGGCTTTGCAGGCAAGTGCCTTAACCACTAAGCCATCTCTCCAACCCAGCACACATAGTAATCTTAAAAGGATTGTAAAATCTAAGAGTATGAATGAGTCATATGAAAACCTGACTTTTTTGGATAATGGCACATTCAAAAGCATAGATAGTTACTAGAAAATTTTCTGTGCCAGGGATGGGATACCTTCCAGTGAGTTGTTGGCCAGGGAGGTCCCTGATGCTCCCCAAAACATTAAGGCAATTGCCAAGGCTCTTGGTTTCCCACCAGGAATAGATGGTAAGACCCTATTGCTGAAGATTCCACATGCTTGGACTGCAGGGTCACTGAGAAATCCTGCTAGAACTGAATTGAAAACCTCCTCCATGTAGATTGGCTGACAGAAAGCTGGAAAAAACTGCTGACCCAGGTGTGGTGGTGCACACCTTTAATCCCACCACTTGGGAGGTAGAGGTAGGAGGATCACTGTGAGTTCAAGGCCACCCTGAGATTCCATAGTGAATTCCAGGTCAGCCTGGGCTAATGTAAAACTCTACCTAAAAAAACAAAAACAAACTGTGCCACATGCAGCTTCATGGGAGAGAGTGAATTCACCAGTGGACATAAACAATAGTGGACACTGCAAGCCTTAAATTTGGCCAACCAGGCCAAATGAGGCAACAGGTTCAATAGTGGCATGTCTGTTATGGGGGAAACTAACCGCTCTAATTGGACTGGAGGCCCGCTCCATGGGAGGGAATACATCCCTGATACTGAAAACCTATGATAGGGGTAGGCATGAGCCCTGAGGATGTAATATCTGCTGTGGCTACCTGAGTGTACATATGATGCTCGCCAAACTGCCCAGTAAGTGCTTCTTGTAATGTTCATGTCCCTATATTAATGCTATTCTCACTTTTGTTTAGAGTATTGTCTCTTTTCAGATGGCAGAACCTTGGAATGACTCAGAAGGCACCATAGTGGTGAGAAGTGACACAAGAGTGACACAGTCCTAAAACAGCTCTATCACACCTTCCAAGGCTCAGGGTCCATTGCGGAAGAGGTGGCGGAAAGAATGTAAGAGCCAAAGGAAATGTAGGACTGCTTACAATGCACTCTTCCAGACATAAAATGGCCTGAATATCCATGACCTTGAAGTGCCTGACACTACTTACACAAGGTGATCATAATAGGAGGAAAAGATGATGACATCAAAAATAAAAGAGACTGATTGAGAGGGGGAGGAGTTGTGAAGGTTCTGTATGTGTGTGTGTGTGGGGGGAATTACTATGGAAGTTGTCAATAAAAAATTTTTTTTAAAGAGGGTCTTGGGCTGGAGAGATGGCTTAGTGGTTCAGGCATTTGCCTGCAAAGCCAAAGGATCCTGGTTCAACTCTCCAAGACCCATGTAAGCCAGGTGCACAAGGGGGCACATGCATCTGGAGTTCATCTGCAGTGTTTGGAGGCCCTGGCATGCCCATTCTATCTCTCCCTGCCTCTTTCTCTCAAATAAATAAATAAATTATATTTTTTTAAAAAAGGATCTTGGTGGCCCTCGGGTTTGTGGTTGGTCCAGGGGTCTTTTGGGTTCCTGAGTATGTTGAAGGGTACTTGCCAATGAAGCTCAAGGCTACCAGGACCATACCTCTTCACCCAGACCAGGTCTCCAGGCTCAAAAGAAGATAGCAGTTCTAAGGTCCCTTATGGGCCTCCTGGACCAGAGGATGAATCCGCTGGAGAGCCTGAAGGGACTGGAGAAGGTCATGATTAGTAATTTCTGACAGATGTTCTTCCCCCAGCTTAGGGAATATAGGAAGAGGTCTATCATAGAGAATTTCAAAGGGAATAAATCCCTTCTTAAAAGGAGTGCATTTACCCTAAAGAGGGCAGCAGGAAGAAGACTCACCCAATCCCTGCTGGCTTCTAAAATCAGTTTGGTTAATATTTATTTAAAGAGTTCTTTTCATTCAGCCAGGTATGGTGGTGCATGCCTTCAATCCCAGCACTCCGGGAGGCAGAGATAGGAGGATCACCATGAGCTCAAGGCTACCCTGAAACTACATAGTGAATTCCAGGTCAGCCTGGACTAGAGTGGAACCCTACCTTGAAAAAAACAAACAAACAAAAAGTTCTATTCACCCTCTCCACTTGCCCTGAGCTCTGTGACCTATGGCACAATGAAGGTGCCATTTCATTCCGAAGGCTTTTCCTATTAACTGAGTGACATGGACTGTGACAACCCAGCCAGTTTTGGACCCCAAAGCCATGACAAGGCCAAATCTGGTTACTATTTCCTGTAGCAGCTTCTTCATGGTTATCTGAGAAGTCTCAGTCTTTGTAGCAAATGCTTTTGTCCACCCTGAGAAAGTATTCACCATTACCAGTAGATACTTATATCCATAAAGACCAAGCTTACCTTCAGTAAAATCAGTTTTCCAATACTCACCTGGGAAGGTTCTTCTGAATCTTACCCAGGTCTCGTCAGTGGGGGTTCGGTTAGTGTTGGTTCACTTGTTGACAGTTGACACATCTGGTAACTAGAATTTTAGTTACCAGGTCAGGAAGTGTTGTCTAAGGAATTTGTTCAATTTTGTGGGGCCCAAATGAGTACCCTCATGAAGATTCTTGGGCAGTGTGTGGTGGTTTGATTCAGGTGTCCCCCATAAACTCAGGTGTTTTGAATGCTAGGTTCCCAGCTGATGATTTGGGAATTAATGCTTCCTGGAGGCAGTGTGTTGTTGGGGGTGGGCTTATGGGTGTTATATCCAGTTTCCTCTAGTCAGTGTTCGGCACACTCTCCTGTTGCTATTGTCCACCTTATGTTGGCCAGGGGCTGATGCCCACCCTTTGCTCATGCCATCGTTTTCTCTGCCATTGTGGAGCTTCTTCTCAAGCCTGTAAGCCAAAATAAAGCTTTTTCCTACAAGCTGCTCCTGGTTGGGTGATTTCTACCAGCCATGCGGACCTGACTGCAACACAGTGTATGTCCCAATGCCCATAGGAGGAAGGTCCTTCCATCCAGCAACTTGTTCCACCCAGGTGGCATTCTCCACCTGGAGGGTGTCCCCCAGTTTTATGTCTCCTTCTGTGCAGTCAGGTTGATTGGGCAGCTCAGGAAGAGGGGACACCACTAGAACCTCAAGGGGCCCCACTGGTTTTAGGAGGAACTTCTCTGGCCTCTTAGACTGCTGCCTGATTCCCCAGTGCTTTTGGGTGACTTCCTCTTTGGTGGCTCTGGCAATAGATAACAGCCACTACTCATTTAGAGAGCCAAATGGCCTCAGCAGGGCCAATATCTCTTGAATATTTTTAATTTGTTTCCCTTCAAATGTAAGCAGTCCCCATTCTTGATGGAGGAATCCACGTGAGTGGGGGTATAGTTAGGGTGATTGGACCCCTAAAGGGGTAAAAAGGCTGGAAAGTTTGCACTAGCTAGAAATCAAAGATGATCTGATTTCTTATCTCTTGCCTAGATCCCTAGAACTGTTTTTCCACTGCCAGGACCCCTCCTGGAAGGGAGTTCTTTCACAGGAATTAAACATTGTAGTTGGTCAAGTTCAGCCCCTGGAACTTGGTGCCCAAGCTAACCTCTTCCTGAGACAGCCCCTACCCCTAACCAACCAGCTGGCCCTTTGGTTCACCTGAGTCAGAAGACAGTCCACTACCCTAAGGTTATAAATACCTTTGCAAGAGGAGGGCAGACTCACTAACTCTCTCTTTCTTTTATCACTTGGGAACTTCCAGATGTGTGTTTTTCCCTAGGCTGGGCCTAGGCTGGCTGGGCTTGGGCTCCCTAGCCCTTACTCTCTGCATGGGTTCTTTACCCCCTCACCCTCCCCACATGGCAAGAACTCCTTGAACTTTCTTTTCTCTTTTCTTTCCACACTTTTTAACCCATTCCCTCCACATGAGATCTCTAGACACATGGGTGCTTTTTCTTGGCTCTACTTCCTGCAATAGATATAATAATTGAATAATTATCCTTCTCAGTTTTCTCTTTCTATTCAATCCTTTAACTAAAATAGAAACAAAACTCAGGGCTGGGCATGGTGGTGCACGCTTTTAGTCCCAGCACTTGGGAGGCAGAGGTAGGAGGATTAACATGAGTTCAAGGCCACCCTGAGACTACATAGTGAATCCCAGGTCAGCCTGGGCTAGAGTGAGATCCTATCTCAAAAAAAACAAAAGAAACAAATCCAGGGTTTGGGGTTCAAAGACTTTCCTGGACCCTTAGCTCCTCATTACACATGTACATGCACCATTGCAAAGGCATAACAGTTGTTGATGTACACATTTATGACCTTGTCTTTTCCATATCTCAAAGCCTGAATCAATGTTATCAGTTCAGCCTTGTAAGCAGAGGTCCCATGCCCAAGGGCTTGAGCCCATACTGTCCTTTCCAATGTTACCACTATCACCCTTGCATACCTAACTCCATTGGAAACAAAGCTAGAACAGTCAGTGAATAATACCTCATTGGGGTTGTCTCATGGGATGTCTGTGAGGACAGGCTGGAAGCCCTGGATGGATTCAAGGCTTTCAAGGCAGTCATAAATCAGTTCCTCAGGATTATTTTCAGTAGGAGGCTGGGTTGAGAGCAGTCATCTTTGAGAATCTGATCCTTGGTTGGTGTAAAATCAGGGCTTGACGACTGGTTTGCGTGACCATGGGCTCCAGAGGAGCTGAGGTAAGGAGTTCTAGCCTGTCAGTCCTGATCATTCAACTGTAAAACCTTAGGGACTCTCTCTCCTGCCACTTTAGGCACTCGTTCCTCCAGTGTCCCTTTTCTTTACAGTAAGCGTACTGACCTTTATCTAATTGTAGTCTTTTTGCCTGGCAGGGCCCGCCTCTGAATTGGTGCTTTTTGGACACTTGGTGGTCTATAGGACGATTTCTGAAGAGCCATCACCATGATCCTCATTATTTTAGCCTGCTTATCCTCAGGCTTGGCTCTGTTATTAAAGTCCTGAATAGAGCTGGGCGTGGTGGCACATGCCTTTAATCCCAGCACTCGGGAGGCAGAGGTAGGAGGATAGCCGTGAGTTCAAGGCCACCCTGAGACTCCATAGTGAATTCCAGGCCAGCCTGGGCTAGAGTGAGACCCTACCTCGAAAAACCAAAAAAATAAAATAATAATAATTAAAAAAAAAGTCCTGAATAGCTGAGCTGGGCGTGGTGGCACATGCCTTTACTTGGGAGGCAGAGGTAGGAGGATTGTTGTGAGTTCGAGGCCACCCTGAGAATACAGAGTGAAATCCAGGTCAGCCTGTGCTAGAGGGAGACCCTACCTCGAAAAAAAACAAAACAAAACAAAACAAAACAAAACAAAACAAAACAAAACAAAACAAAACACCAGCATAGCTATCTCCAGTAATTCTGACAATAAGTTTCCCTCAAATCCTTCCTGCTTTTGCAATTTCTTCCTAATGTCTGGAGCCAACTGAGAGACAAAAGCAATATTCAGAGCTCTCCTTTTCTCAGGAGCTTCAGGGTCTATAGTGTGAATGTCCTATAGGCCTCCAAAAGGCCTCCTAGAAATGCTGCAGGGGAGTCATCAGGTCCCTTCATAACTCACCTTAGACAAATCTGTAGGTTTCTGAGCAGCAGCAAGGACTCCCACCAGCACAAGCCAGTGGTAATTGTCAAGAGCCTCCTTACCTGGATCTGAATTGTGGTCCCAAGTTAGGGGAAGGCCCTTTCCAGACAGACTGGGTCCTCAGTGGGGGTCCTGTCTGGTCCCATGGCAGGTTTTAGAGCTCCTCTCCAGACTCAGTCCCACTCTTCTGCCTTGAAGCGAGCCTGCAAAAGCTGCTGACAATCATCCCAAGTGGGCTGGTGGGTATAAAAGATAGTCTCAAGGAAAAAAATAAAACCTTGAGGTTTCTCAGAGAAGGAAGGCTTCTGCTGTTTCCAATGACAGTGATCGCTGGCGGAAAAGGGGACATAGGTCATGAAGGGGGCTCTGGCCCCAGAAGCCTGACGGGGTGAGGGGAGGAGGGCGGCTGAAGGTGTCTCAGGAGATTTGTACGGGGACCTGCTTGTAGTGTGAGGTGGGCTCAGGAGTACATCAGAGTGGGAAGGGGGATGTTCCAGGTAAGGAGGGGATAAAGAGAGGTTCCCTGGGGCTGGAGAGATGGCTTAGCGGTTAAGCGCTTGCCTGTGAAGCCTAAGGACCCCGGTTCGAGGCTCGGTTCCCCAGGTCCCACGTTAGCCAGATGCACAAGGGGGTGCACGCGTCTGGAGTTCGTTTGCAGAGGCTGGAAGCCCTGGCGTGCCCATTCTCTCTCTCTCCCTCTATCTGTCTTTCTCTCTGTGTCTGTCGCTCTCAAATAAATAAATAAATAATTAAAAAAAAAAAAAAGAGAGGTTCCTTGTCAGAGGAGTCCTCCTGTAGGACTGGCTTAGGGGGCTCCAGTGAGGGAGGGAGTTTTCTGCTTCTTAGGTTTGATAAAGAGCAATATTTTAGAGCTAGCTTAGGGTGTTTTTTAGCACGTTTCTGAAAACAAGTGGACTTTTCAGTAGCAATCTCAATCCAGGTCAAAATATAAATTACCTGATCAGGATATCCAGGTCACCCAAGGATGACTTGTTCAACCCCATATGCAGTTGGGAGGTCAAACCTTCCTTCTGGTGGCCACCCTACATTGAAGGAAGGCCAATCTAATTCACAGAATTTCCTGAGGGAGAAGGTGTCACAGGTGGTGCCCAAGTCAGAGTCTCTCTGTTGGAAAAACGAGAAGTTAGTTAAGAAACACTGGAAAGGACTGGACTTGGAATTTGTCTGTCCTATGGTGAAGTTGTCAGTTTCTATAGGTGGCCTCCTGGGAAAATCCAAAAATAGATAGAGTGACAAAACAAACACTGAACAAGAAGACAAAGACACTCTGCTGAAGGACTCAGGAACCAGAGGGCTGCCATGACAGGCTTCAGAGTCACCAGTAGGCCTAAGTTTCAGTTTCCCAGCAAGGTTTAAGTAAGAGTTTAACAGTTACTGAAAAAACCATAAACTGCTTATGCCATGCATTCCTATGATCATAAGATAAATTGCTTAAAGTGTCACTTAAGTTCCTCAAACCCACACAGCCAATCACAATAAAGGAACCTGGCATTCCCATAGCCCCTGCCCACCAATTTTGCCCGCCATTATCCTAAGCCAATCAGAAGAATACAAGCACAGTTACTGTTTAAAACAACCAATCAGGTAACCATCCCCTACTTTTATGTTCAAATTCCTATAAAAGCTCTGTTCTCCTGACATTCGGGGCTCTTGTACGGATCCACTGCATTGGTGAAGTCAAGAGTCCGAGCTTAAGCCTGAAATAAAGCTCCTTTGCCTTTGCATACATGTTTGGTTCTCCTTGGTGGTCACCGGGGCTGCCGAGAACTGGGCATAACACAGCCACACTGAACTGAAGCAGATAGACTGGCATCGGGGTGATGTCTTGTCACCACCCGGGATTGGGGAAGTAATGTTGTGTCCAACCTTTCACTGAATCCCCCTTACCTCTGGCAGCTTTCAAACCAAATGACTCTGCTCATGGTGTTGATATCTCCTGCCTACCACTCCTTCCTGTCAGGACCTGGAGAATGTCCCTGGGCTGCCCCCTAGGGTCTCCACCTTGTAGTCTGAGTAGAGTCCCAAGAAATCAAGACTCTGTGAGACCGGATTTGGGAGTCATTTTAACAAGGAGAATATAATGTCTTGCTGGGGCCTCCAAAATGCGAGTCCCAGATCAGAAAGTAAATTCAAGACCACCTGGATAAGGATTTTAAAAGGACAGTCTTTATATCGCAGGCTGGTGACTGTAGCTGCTGAGGAGGAGAGCAGCCCCGTCTTAATTTATCAGTGAGTTTATAAAGGAAAAAAATGGGCTGGAGAGATGGCTTAGCAGTTAAGTGCTTGCCTGTGAAGCCTAAGGACCCCGGTTCGAGGCTTGATTCCCCAGGATCCATGTTAGCCAGATGCATAAGGGGCACACACATCTGGAGTTCCTTTGCAGTGGCTGGAGGCCCTGGTGCACCCATCCTGTCTTTCTCTCTATATCTGCCTCTTTGTCTGTCACTCTCAAATAAATAAATAAAAAGAAACAAAAAATAAATAAATAAAGGGGAAAAAAAAAACATTGTTTTACAATGGTTTGGAAAGTCCCCAGCATCCACCCCTAGGCAACCTAGGTAACCTAGATAAGGCCTTCTTTTTTTTGTTTGTTTGTTTTTTTTTGAGGTAGGGTCTCACTCTAGCCCAGGCTGACCTGGAATTCACTATGGAGTCTCAGGGTGGCCTCGAACTCACGGCAATTCTCCTACCTCTGCCTCCTGAGTGCTGGGATTAAAGGCATGTGCCACCACGCCCAGCTTTTTTTTTTTTTTTTTTTTTTTTTTGAGGTAGGGTCTTACTCTAGCTCAGGCTGACCTAGAATTCACTGTAGTCTCTGGGTGGCCTTGAACTCATGGCAATCCTCCTACCTCTGCCTCTACCTGAGTGTTAGGATTAAAGGCGTGCACCACCACACCTGGCAGAGGCTGTCTTTTATTATGAAAATGGCTGGTGGATCTTAAACTGTCTTTCCTTAGGTTAAACTATCTGGGTGTTTCAACACAGAGAAAGAGCCAGAGATAATGGATCTCTAGCCACTGCAAGCAGACTCCAGGTGCATGTGCCACTTTGTGCATCTGGTTTTATGTGGGTACTGGGCAAGCCAACCCCAGTCATTAGGTTTTGCAGTCAGATGCTTTAACCACTGAGTTATCTCTCCGTTTTCCTTATTTGTGCTTTTTGAGACAAGGTCTGCTGTATTGCAGGCTGGTTGTTAATTTGCTATGTCACTGAGGGTGACCTTGAACTCCTTATCCTCCTGCATCTACCTCATGAGTACTGGGATTACAAGCATGTAATCTGCCACACTCAGTTCTATACAGCCCTGGGGATTGAACGCAGGGCTTTGTGTGTGGTAGGTAAGCATCCTATCAAGTGAGTTGCATTTCAAGTTCCAGAATGTTTAATTCATGTATTTTAAATATTTATTTATTTGTGAGGAGAGAGGGAGGGAGGGAAGAAGAGACAGACAGACAGTGGGTGTGCCAGGGCTTCTTGCCATTGCAAAGGAACTCCAGATGCATGTGCCACTTTGTCCGTCTTTCCATGGGTACTGGGGAATTGAACCCCGGGCTGGCAAACTTTGTAAACAAATGTCTTTAATTGATGAGCCATCTCCCCAGCCCATCCAGCATGTCTTAAAATACTGAATTAATTCACTCATTTGACAAATATTTAGTGAATATCTACTGTGTGCTAGGCACTGTCTAGGGCTCATATACTATATGGTCGATAAACACAATCTGCTCTTGTGGAGTTTACATTCTACTAAGGAAAGCTACACAAATATCATAAAGAAATAAAATCTTATAGTATGCCACAGAGGGTGAGTGCTAGAGGAAAAACAGAACAGGATAAATGGTTAACAGTGTCTTGTTGGCTGGGCATGATGGCAACCACCTTTAATCTAGCATTCAGTAGGGGAATTCTAGAGGCCGAGGTAGGCTGATTCCATTGAGTTTGAGGCCACGTAGAGAGGGAGTTCCAGGTTTAGTCTGGGCTAGAGTGAGATCCTGCCTTGATTAAAAAAAAAAAAAAAAAAAAAAAGGCCAGGCATGGTGGTGGTGGTGGTAGCACACATCTTTAATCCCAGCACTAGGGAAGTAGGTTTGCCATGAGTTCAAGGCCACCCTGAGACTACATAGTGAATTACAAATCAGCCTGGGATACAGTAAGACCCTACCTGGGGAGGCAGTGGGAGAAAGAAATAAAGAGAGAGAGAGCGGGAGAGAGAGAGAGGGAGAGAAAGAAAGAAAGAAAGAAAGAAAGAAAGAAAGAAAGAAAGGAAGGAAGGAAGGAAGGAAGGAAGGAAGGAAGGAAGGAAGAAAGAAAGAAGAAAGAAAGAAAAGAGGCTGGGCATGGTGGTGCACACCTTTAATTCCAGCACTTGGGAGGCAGAGGTAGGAGGATCTCCATGAGTTCGGGGCCAACCTGAGGCTACATATTGAATTCCAGTTTAGTCTGGGCCAGAGTGAGACCTACCTCAAAAAACCAAAAATAATTAATTAATTAATTTTTAAAAAGAATGAAAGAAAAGAGGGCTGGTAAGATGGTTTAAGTGATTAAGCCTCTTGCCTTAAAAGCCTAAGGAACCAGATTCAATTTCCCAGGACCCACGTAAGCCCAATGTACAAGGTGGCACATGCATCTGGAGTTCATTTGTAGTAGCTGGAGGCCCTGGGGTGCCCTTTCTCTCTCTGTATCTGCCTTTCTCTCTCTCTCTCTTCCTCCCTCCTTCTCTCAAATAAATAAGTAAATAAAAAGAAAAGGGAAGGGGCTGGAGGGATGGCTTAGTGGTTAAGGCATTTGCCTGCAAAGCCAAAGAACCCAGGTTCAATTCCCCAGGACCCACATTAGCCAGATGCACAAGGGAGCACACGTGTCTGGAGTTTGTTTACAGTGGCTGGAGGTCCTGGTGCACACATTCTCTCTCTCTCTCTCTCTTTTCCTCTTTCTCTGTCAAATAAATAAATCAAATAAATAAATAAAAGGAAAAGGAAGAAAAGAAAGAAGAATGTCTTGATGTCTTATGTGGAAGATAATGCAATTTATTATTTATTTTATTTTTATTATTATTTTTGTTTTTTCGATGTAAGGTCTCCCTCTAGCTCAGGCTGACCTGGAATTCACTATGGAGTCTCAGGGTGGCCATGAACTCATGGTGATCCTCCTACCTTTGCCTCTCCAGTGCTGGGATTAAAGGCGTGGGCCACTGTGTCATGCTAGAATTCTTTTACAGTGGCAAGAGGCCCTGGATGGAGCAGCCAATCTCAGCCTTTCTCTCTCCCTCTCTCATTGCTTCCAAATAAATAGTTTTAAAAAGAATGACAGCTGGGCGTGGTGGTACATGCCTTTAATCCCAGCACTCGGAAGGCAGAGGTAGGATGCTTGCTGAGACTACATAGTGAATTCCAGGTCAGCCTGGGCTAGAGTGAGACCCTACCTCAAAAAACAAAAAAAAAAAAAAACAAAAAACAACAACAGCAACAAAAAAAAAGGTGTGAGCCACCATGCCCAGCAGCAATTTTGTAATATTAAGTTTTATTTTATATTAGTTATAACAGGTATTCTCTTTTATCCCTGCCCCCAGCTCCTGTTACCCTGGAGATCATCTTTGGTGGGGTTATGATATTCACTGAAGGGTCATGAAGGTCTCAGACAGTCCCTATGGAGTACTGGGAATGTGCCTCAGGATCTTCCTACTCACTCTGTGGCTCTTAAAATATTTCTGCCCCCTCTTCTGCAATGTTCCCTAAGCCATAGCAGGCCTGTTGGCCATGTGATTTTTATTTATTTGCAAACAGAAAGAGATAAAGGAGAGACAGAGAGATAGGAATGGGCATACCAGAGCCTCCAGCCACTCCAAACTAAGTCCAGATGCTTGTACCACTGCACATCTGGCTTTACGTGGGTACTGGGGAATAGAACTCATGTTGTTAGGCTTTGCAGGCAAGTGCCTTAGCCACTGAACCATCTCTCCAGCCCATAGTGTTGTGTTCTTTGTAGCTTCTAGATTTCTGTTTTTATACATTTTTTAAAAAATATTTATTTATTTATTTGAGAGCGTCAGACACAGAGAGAAAGACAGAGGGAGAGAGAGAGAATGGGTGCGCCAGGGCCTCTAGCCTCTGCAAACGAACTCCAGACGCGTGCGCCTCCTTGTGCATCTGGCTAACGTGGGACCTGGGGAACCAAGCCTCGATCCGGGGTCCTTAGGCTTCACAGGCAAGCGCTTAACCGCTAAGCCATCTTTCCAGCCCTACATTTTTGTTGTTGTTGTTGTTTTGTTTTGTTTTTTCAAGGTAGGGTCTTGCTCTAGCCCAGGATGACATGGAATTCACTATGTAGTCTCAGAGTGGCCTTGATAGGTTTTGAATAATCATCCTGTTTGTTACATCAACCTCTCTGGCATCTGTAAAATAAGGCAGATTCTCCAAATAAGAGTGAGAGCAGCTTGAGTTAAAGGGGCCATGTAAATTGAGAGGGTTTTTATTTGTTGTTGTTGTTTTCTTTTGGTTTTTCAAGTAGGGTTTTGCTGTAGCTCAGGCTGACCTGGAATTCACAATGTAGTCTCAGGGTGGCTTTGAACTGAGGGCAATCTTCCTATCTCTGACTCGAGACACCATACCTGGCTTTTTTTTTTTGTGTGTGTGTGTGTGTGTGTGTGTGTGTGTAAGCCCACTCTTCTTTTCCAGAGAGCAGTTGGGGCTTTACTCTAGAGTCTGTGAGTTTCTAGACAAAGAGATTCTGCTTTGCTTTCCAGTACCAGATATGAGTTCTCCCCCACTGATGATCAGGCCTCATGTCCACTCAGTGAACAGTTGGTTCACAAAGGTATGCCACTATTGCACAAGTGTGTACTTCTTTTTAAAAAATATTTTATTTTTATTTATTTGACAGAGGGAGAGAGACAGAATGGGCATGCCAGGGCCTCCAGCCACTGCAGACAAACTTGCCCCTTGTGCATCTGGCTATAACGTGGGTCCTGGGAAATTGAACCTGGGTCCTTTGGCTTTGCAGGCAAATGCCTTAACTGATAAGCCATCTCTCCAGCCCACAAGTGTGTACTTCTTGACCCGATGGTTGATTTTGTAGTCTATAGGGTCCGCTGTTCGTTCATGCTGTTGGAGATATTTTCCTCCAGCAGCTCCCACAAGGTTCTCTGGCACTATGAGGGCTAGCCAGGGGGTAGCTAGTTTCACTTTCAGTTGCAGCATGGTATTCCAACGGTGTCTTCAGCCAGTGATGTCTTCAGTAATAGAGTCCTACCTTTTAGCTCTAGCAGGCAACCAAGTGTTTTGGCAATGGCCTGCACTGTTTGGGGGCCTCATGAGTATCCCTAAGCCAACAGCTCACTGTGGGGAACAACCCAATTCTGGGCCTGGGGAGTTATTGGCCAGAGTCCATGGTTTTAAAGTTAAGCTTGGGCTGAAGAGATGGCTTAGCAGTTAAAGTGCCAAACGACCTACGTTCAATTTCTCAGGACCCATGTAAGCCAGATGCACAAGGTTTCACATGCAACTGGAGTTCATTTGCAGTGTCTGGAGGCCCTAGAACACCCATTCTTTTTCTTTCTACCTGCCCCTTTCTCTCTCAAATAAATAAATAAATATTATATATATATATATATATATATATATATTTTTTTTTTTTTTTTTTTTGAGGGGTTTTGAGGTAGGGTTTTATTCTAGCTCAGGTAGACCTGGAATTCACTATGTGGTCTCAGGGTGGCCTTGAACTCATGGTGATCCACCTACCTCTGCCTTCCAAGTGCTGGCATTAAAGGCATGTGCCACCACATCTGGCTTAAATAAAATATTTTAAAGTTTAGCTTTGTCCATCTTCTGTTCAGGCTGTCCCCTCTCTGCCTTTATTGGTGATTCTATCTTGTAGAATGCTAGCCAGATTGAAGGTTTCTATGGATGTAAAACTCCATGTTTTTAAATATATAAAGAACATTTGAGTCATAATAATATAAACTCATTCATTTATATTACCTTCCTGACCTCTGTAGGCACCTAAGTTTATGAGCCTTGTTCTGCAGTTTTCAACCTCATTGGATTCCCTCCTCTTTTGGATCCTGCGTGAGCCATGGGGCTGGTGATCTTTGCTCTCTTTTCCTTGCCTTCTTGCCAAGAGCAAAACCAAGGCTTGGAAAGGTCAGGGAGACCCACCTAAGGCTGGCTGTGAACAGCAACACCAACTGGGAACAGGGTTTGTTCCCTGGTTCTTTGCTATTTCTAAATAGAACCATATAGTCTTAGCTTTTCGGTTGCCTTTTATTAAAGGCTCAGATGCAGTTCCCAGTTGAGTGACCCAAGTCCCTAAGTACTGTATAAAGAAGTGTAAGTCTGGGTGGGCTGGTGAGATGGCTCAGCAGTTAAAAACACTTGCTTGTGGGGCCTGTCATTCAATTCCCCCATAAAGCCAGATGCACAAAGGGGCATATGCATCTGGAGTTCATTTGCAGTGGCAGGAGGCTCTGGTGTGCCCATTCTCTCTCCCTTCTTCTTCTTTCTTAAGAGGAGGGGGTCTATATGGACAGGGCATGGTGGCACATGTCTTTACCCCCAGCACTTGGGAAGCAGTGGAGGATTACTGTGTATTTGAGGCCATTTTGGGACTACAGAGTGGGTTCCAGATCAGTTTGAGCTAGAGGGAAACGCTACCTGAAAAAAAACAAAAGAAAACAAAAAAGTCCAAAGGGAAAAAAATGTCTAGGTGTGGTGCCTCAAGCCTGTAGTCCTAGCACTTTGGAAGCAGAGACAGGAGGATCCCTTGAGCTCAGGAGGTTGAGACCAAACTGGTGAACATGGTAAGACCCTGACTTAAAACAACAACAAAAAATGTGACCATGTACTTTAAAATTTTTTTTTGTTCTTAAGCCGGGCGTGGTGGCGCACGCCTTTAATCCCAGCACTCGGGAGGCAGAGGTAGTAGGATCACCGTGAGTTCAAGGCCACCCTGAGACTACAGAGTTTATTCCAGGTCAGCCTGGACCACAGTGAGACCCTACCTCAAAAAACCAAAAAAAATAAAAATAAAAATTTTTTCTGTTCTTTTAATTTTTTTCTTTTCAAATTTTTTATTAACAACTTCCATGATTATAAAAAATATTAAATTTTTGTTTATTTACTTGAGAGTGATAGACAGAGAGATAAAGAGAGAGAGAGAATGGGTACCCCAAGGCCTCCAGCCACTGGAAACGAGCTCTAGATGCATGCACCACCTTGTACATCTGGCTTACATAGGTCCTGGGGAATTGAGCCTCAAGCCAGGGTCCTTAGGCTTCACAGGCGAGTGCTTAACTGCTAAGCCATCTCTCCAGCCCTGAACATGTATTTTATTAGTTAACTGTAGGACCATAGGTCAGGTTTTTTTTTTTTTTCAATGCCAGGAACTAAACTCTGGGCCTTGCACATGCAAAACAAGTGCTCTACCACTGAGCTATTACCCTGGCCCCTTGGGACCACAGGTAAGTAACTAACATACCACTATATTTAGCCCATGCTATTTTAATAGCCCAGCATAGTGTTGTATTTATTTATTTATTTCCCGTCTTTCAACAATGACTAATCGGTGACTGATGGGCCTAGGATCTAGGGCAGTACTTCTCAAGAGGAGAGTGGGAAATGAGTTTATTCCCCATCTAGATTTCCCACCCTCAGACATTTATGTCTGGATAAAATTTTGATTGTCCTATGTGAATGTGCATGCATGGAGGGATAAGACTGGCATCTAATTGGTAGAGTGTAAGCATGCTGATGAATATGCACAATGCACAGAACAGCCTGTGCAACAAAGAATTATGCAGCCCAGGGGCTGGAGAGAGATGGCTTAGCAGTTATGGCACTTGCTGGCAAAGCCAAAGGACCCAGGTTTGATTTCCCAGTACCCACATAAAGCCACTTCTGGAGTTCATTTGCAGTGGGTAGAGGCCCTGGTGCACCCATTCTCTCTCTCTCTCTCTCTCTCTCTCTCTCTCTCTCTCTTTATTTTTTGTTTTGGTTTTTCCAGATAAGGTCTCACTCTAGCTCAGGTTGACCTGGAGTTCACTATGTAGTCTCAGGGTGACCTCGAACTCATAGCAATCCTTCTACCTTTGCCTCCCAAGTGCTGGGATTAAAGGAGTGTAACACCATGCCTGGCTATCTCTCTTTAAATACATAAATAAAATATTTAAAAATATAATTATGGGGCTGGAGAGATGGCTTAGCAGTTAAGTGCTTGCCTATGAAGCCTAAAGACCCCTGTTTGATGGTTGATTCCCTAGGATCCACTTTAGCCAGAAGTACAAAGGGGCACACACGTCTGGAGTTCATTTGCAGTGGCCGGAGGCCCTGGTGCGACCATTCTCTCTCTCTTTCTCTCTCTCTCTCTCTCTGCCTCTTGCTCTGCCTGTCTCTCTCAAATAAATAAATAAAAATAAAAAATTTAAAAATATAATTATGCTGCCCACTGTGTCAATATGTCCAGGCTGCTGAGAAACTTTGCCCTCCTAATGATGAGACCCTCTTTCCTTCTATCTAGACTCCTCAGTCATCTGGATGAATGTATGGGGTGAGGTAGACTTTGGGCAGAGTTCTGGTGCTTTGTTATATACAATGCCTCTGGTACTTAAGATAAAAAATAGCCAAAAAAAAAAAAATACATCCATACAACTGGGCGTAGTAGCACAAACCTTTAATCCCAGCACTCAGAAGGCAGAAGCAGGAGGATCACCATGAATTCAATAACAGTTTGGGACTACAGAGTCAGTTACAGGTCAACCTGGGCTGGATGGGACACGCCTTTAATCCCAGCACTAGTGAGGCAGAGGTAGGAGGAGGATTGCCATGAGTTGAGACCAGCCTGAGACTAGTGAATTCCAGGTCAGTTTGGGCTACAGAGAGACCCTCCCTCGAAAAACCAAAAAAAGAAAGAAAAAAATAAAAGGGAAAAAAGCTAAAGTGACAGTCCTTATCGAACTAATGGCGCTCCTCCTACCTCTGCCTCCCGAGTGCTGGGAGAAAAGGCATGCGCCACCACGCCCAGCTCTTTTATTTTATTTAAGAGAGAACGAGGCAGAGAGAGAGAGATAGAGAGAGAGGGAATGAATGGACACACCAGTGTCTTCAGCCGCTGGAAAGGAACTCCAAGTGGTTTACATGGGTCCTGGGGAATCGAACCTGAGTCCTTCGGCTTTGTAGGCAAACGCCTTAACCACTAAGCCATCTCTCCCCCCCACCAGAGTCTTAAAGCAGATTCAGTGTATACGCATTTAGCTGAATGACCTTGTGCAAGTCACTTTTCTCCTGATAGCCTGGGTTTACTCTCTGTAAAATGAGAAAGTTGTCCTCTTCTCATCCCCGAGCACGCTTCCAGCCCCGACGTGGGGCTGTGAAGTTTCCAGAGCGGTTTTCCTCCCCCGGGGGCTGACGGATGGTACGGTCCCCGGGCAGCTCCCCCACCCCTGCCGCCGCAGACCTTGGTACAGGCCCAGGGCGCCCGCGGCGGCCTCTCCGGGCTGCCCTTGCCCCCCGCCGAGTTCCGGGCCCGTCCCCGCGCGCGCTGATTGGCTGGAGCGGTGCCCGGGCTGCGCGGCTATAGGTGAGCGGGGAGGGGACGGGCGGGGCGGCCGGGAGCGCCCCTCCCCCCGGGCTCGGACGCCGTGCGGCTCGGAGCGAGCGGCGGGAGGGAAGGAGGGAGCGAGGGAGCGAAGGAGGGAGGGCGGACGGACAGACTGACGGGGAGGGCCGGCGGGCGAGCAAGATGGCGCAGACTCAGGGCACCAAAAGGAAAGTCTGTTACTACTACGACGGTGAGCCCCGTCCTGGCTTGCGGGGGTTTGGGGCGGGGAGATCCCCCAGCGGGGGCAGGGCGTCGGGAAAACGCTGAGGTCCGGAGGGGGAGTCTTGGGGGGGGGCGGTGGGCTGAAAGCCTGGGGGAATCCTGGGGGAGGGGGAGGGATTCTCGGGGAGTCCGATGTGGAGTTTGCTTGGGACTCCTGGAGGGGAGGCTGAGTCTGGGCGGGGAGGCTGAACGCGATGGAGATGGTTGCTAGGGCATCTTTTCTTGCTGAGAATACAAAGATCTTTCACTGTCCCCTTCTTTCCTTGACCTTTTATTCATTAATTAATTTATTTTTTGGTTGAGACTTGGGCAGGACTGGTCATCCTCTTCCCCTCCCCCAGTCGGTAAGCTGGGCCTGCAGTTGCTGTTGGGAAATGGGGCCCCAGGAATGAAGGGGGGGGAAGATGCAACCTGTTAAAAGAGTTTTCATTGAACCTCAGTCTTCGGGGCACCTTACTTTGTTCTAGGTGGTGCTTCCGTGCTGTGGCCGAGGGTCTCATCAAGTCCCACTTCCTTCCTGGCTTCAGCTCACGTCTAAAGCGGGAGCTAGACAGTGTTAACAGATCAATTGGTATCCGTGCTGGGATCCAGGAGCGCCCAAAGTGGCTGAGTACAAAGAAGCCCCCAGCTCTTCCTGAGTGGTCAGGGGATAGGTGTCAGTGCTCTTAGGACCTGAAGAACAGGAATTATTAGCCCGGCCCACTGAAGGCCAGGTAACAGCAAGGTGAAGGATCAGCGAGAACCTAGCACCTTTGTAAAATAGTAGTAATTTGGGCAGTAATGGCTGAAGCTTAGATATGGGGCCTAGTGTGGAGTGTGGTGAGCAGGACAGGGGAAGTAAGTGATAAGACTTCAGAAGTAGCGGGGCGTGGTGGCGCACGCCTTTAATCCCAGCACAGAGAGGTAGGAGGATCACCTTGAGTTTGAGGCCACCCTGAGACTACATAGTGAATTCCAGGTCAGCCTGGGCCAGAGTGAGACCCTACTTCGAAAAACAAAAAAAATGAAAAGAAAAAGACTTCAGAAATAAATAGGGTCTGATAATGGAGGGCTGGGCATGCTATCCTCAGGGTATCTGGGAAGCACTGTGGTAGGGAGGTTGTTTTGCTTGTGAGTCAGAGTCTCACTCTGGCCCAGGCTGACCCTGAACTCACTCTGTATCCCTGACTGGCCTGGAACTCACAGTGATCCTCCTACCTCAGTATCCTGAGTACTGGGATTAAAGGATTGTGCCATCATCACATCTGGCTTTATTAGAGTTTTATGCAGTTTGGTTTTGTCAACAGAAATTAATTCTAGGTCAAAAACTAAGTCAGTGAAGATGGGGTAAGGAAGAAGGCTTGGATTTCCAAGTTTCTGTTTGAGCAGTTTGTTATGATTATTCCTTTGAAGAATGCCGGCTGGTTTTGTTTCATTAATTAATTAATATACTTTTTTTTTTTTTCGAGGTAGGGTTTCAATCTAGCCCAGGCTGGCCTGGAATTCACTATGTAGACTCAGGGTGGCCTTGAACTCATGGTGATCCTCTTACCTCTGCCTCCCAAGTGCTGGGATTAAAGGTGTGCTATTGCGTTAATTTAGGGACAGGGTGTCTGACTATGGTAGTCCAATCTGGCTTCGAATCCAATTTTCTTTTTTTTCTTTCTTAATTTTTTCATTAGTTATTGAGAGAGAGAGAGAGATAGATAGAACGAGAGGGCTTCCAGCCACTGCAAACGAACTCCAGATGCATGTGCCACCTAGTACATCTGGCTTATGTGGGTCCTGGGGAATTGAACCTGGGTTGTTTGGCCCTGCAGGCAAGCATCTCAACCACTAAGCCATCTCTCCAGCCCCTTGAACCTAGTTTTCTTAACTCCGCCTCTTTTGTGGTAGGATTATAGTCATGTGTCACCATTCCTGACTTTAATTTTTGGTTTAGAAATAACTATTGAGGGGCTGGAGAGATGGCTCAGCAGTTAAGCCTGCAAAGCCTAACGACCCAAATTCAATTCCTCAGTACCCATGGAAAGCCAGATGCAGAGAGGCAAATGGGGCTGGAGTTAGTTTATAACAGCTAGAGGCCCTAGTGCATGCCCATTCTCTCTGTCTCTGCCTGTGTGGTGCCATATACCTTTAATCCTACCACTTGGGAGGCTGAGGTAGGAGGATTGCCATTAGTTTGAGGTCAGCCTGGGCTAGAGTGAGACCCTACTTTGGGAAAAAGAAAAAAAATATATATGGAGAGAGATGTTTAGGAGAGATCTAACTAGATCTATCAAGTCTGCAATTGACTGTTTTAGGTCTACAATTTAGAAGACAGATGAGATATTTTTGGCAATTGTCAGTAGAAAATATTGCAGATAGTAATTTTAGTTATTTTATTTACCTTTTTTTTTTTTGAGGTAGGGTCTTGCTCTAGTCCAGGCTGATCTGGAATTCACTATGTAGTCTCAGGGTGGCCTTCAACTCCAAGTTAATCGTCCTATCTTTGCCTCCAGAGTGTTGTGATTAAAGGCATACACCACCATGCCCAGCAATGAATTTCTTAATTTATTTTGGTTTTTCAAGGTAGGGTCTTGCTCTAGCCCAGGCTGATCTGGAATTCATTATGTAGTCTCAGGGTAGCCTCGAAGTCACAGCAGTTCTCCTACCTCTTCCTCCTGAGTGCTGGGATTAAAGGCGTGTACCACCATGCCCAGCTCTGAATTTATTTTTTAATGTTTTGTTTGAGGAAGAGAGGTAGATACAGAGAAAGAAAATGGGCATGCCAGGGCCTCTGCCCACAGCAAATGAACTCCAGATGTATGTGCCATCTTGTGCATTTGGTTTATGTGGGTACTGGGAAATTGAACCTGGGTACTTAGGCTTCCCAGGCAAACACCTTAACTGCTAAGCTATCTCTCCAGCCCAGTTTTAATTTAGAAGAGGTTGTAGCCAGTTGTGGTGGTGCATGCCTCAGCACTTGGGAGGCTGAGGTAGGAGGACTGCTGAGTCTGAGGCCAGCCTGGGGTTAGAGTGAATTCTAAGACCTTGCCTTGAAAAAGCAACAAAAGCTGGGCATGGTGGCGTACACCTTTAATCCCAGCATTTGGGAGGCAGAGGTAGGAGGATTGCCAAGAGTTTGAGGCTACCCTGAGACTACATAGTGAATTCCAGGTCCGCTACCTCAAAAAACAAACAAAAAAAAGGGGATGATTATTCAAGAAGTTGTATAGGGTGAGATCCTAAGGTGGACTGAGGAAAATTTGAGTGGCCCTCATACTCCAGTCCTAGGCTGGCTTTAAACTCTATGTAATACTGCCTCAGCCTTCCCAGTGCTAGGGTTACAGGATTTAGCCACCATGCCTGGCTTGGACATGTTTCTTACAGATAGTAAGCTCTTTGGGGAAAAATCTACTTCTGTATCCCCAGCCCCTCAAATGTTCCCTGCTCATAGTGGACATTCAGTAAAATAATTGTTGATTCAATGAATGGAGGACACATTCAGGGGCAGTGGCCCGGGAAGTTAGAATCAGAATGTGCCAGGTTTTATACAAGACCCTCAGGAGGAAAAGATGATGACATCGAAATAAAAGAGGCTGATTGAAATGGGGAGGGGATATGATGGAGAGTGGATCTGTCAAGAAGGAAGGTGGTATTATGGTTTATTGCATATAATTATGGAAGCTAACAATGAATGCCTTTAATCTTAGCAAAGATAGGATCAAGTGAGTTCTAGGTTACCCTGAGACTACATAGTGACTTCCTGGTCAGCCCAGGCTAGTGCAAGACCCTACCTCCAAAAAACAAAACAAAACAAGTCTGTCTATATAAATGTACCAGGTTATAACAGCCAGCAGTAGGGTTGGGGAGATATGGCTCAGTAGGTAAAAGTACTTGCCTTGCAAACATGAGAATAGAAGCTACGATCCCCAGAACCCATGTAAAATGTGAGGTGAGGCTGGACCCAGAGGCTCACTGACTAGCTAGTCCTAACTGAGTCAATGAGCTCTAGGTTCATTGAGAGACCCTGTCTCAAAGAATAAAAAGAGTGATGAAATGTCAACCTGGAGCCACTTGCTTATAAAGCCTGATGGCATGGGTTTGATTCCCCAGTACCCACATAAAGCTAGGTGGACAAAGCGACACATGCATCTGGTTGCAATAGCAGGAGGCCTTGCCACACCCAGTAGTTTTTCTTTCTCTCAAATAAATGAAAATACAAATAGTCAACCTGCTCTCAACACATCTACATATGTGTATGTTCATCTACTCATATAAACATGTATGGCTACACACATAGCTGAGGGCCTGGAGGGACGGCTTAGTGGTTAAGGTGTTTGCCTTCAAAGCCAAAGGACTCAGGTTCGATTCCCCAGGACTCACGTTAGGCAGATGCACAAGGGGTCAAATGGTCTGGAGTTCCTTTGCAGTGGCTGGAGGTCCTTTCATGCCTATTCATTCTCTCTGTGTCTATCAAATAATAAATAAATAAAAATAAAATATTTAAAAGAAATAGCTGAGGCCTTGAGGGATGGCTTAATGGTTAAGGTGCTTGTCTGAAAAGCCAAAGGACCCATGTTCCTCTCCATAAGACCCACGTAAGCCAGATGCAAATGGTGGTGCATGTGTCTGGAATTCATTTTCAGCAGCTGGAGGCCCTGGCATGCCTATTCTCTATCTGCCTCTCTCTCAATTAAATAAAGATAAACTAAAAAAGAAATAGCCGAGGACAGGAATGAGAAACTATTGACAGGAGTTGGGGCAGAAGCTATATTGCTGTAAATTGAGAAACAAAGTGGTGAGGACACGTTAGGTTAAATTAATTAATTAATTTATTTATTTATTTTTGGTTTTTCGAGGTAGCATCTCACTCTAGTCCAGGCTGACCTGGAATTCATTATGTAGTCTCAGGGTGGCCTCGAATTCATGGTGATCATCTTACCTCTGCCTCCCGAGTGCTGGGATTAAAGGTGTGAGCCACCATGCCCGGCTTAAATATATTTTTTTTGACCAGGACATTTTCTTATTTCACTTTTTAATTTTTTAACAATTTGCTTTTTAGAGACAGAGAGAGAGGGAGGGCAGGGAGAAAGAGAGAGAGAGAATGGGCGCGCCATGGCCTCTAGCCACTGCTAACAAACTCCAGATTCATGCACCACTTTGTGCACCTTGGCTTAACTTGGGACCTGGAAAATCAAATCTGGGTCCTTAGGCTTTGCAGGCAAATTGCCTTAACTGCTAAGCCATCTCTTAGCCCTGTTTTATTTTTTTAAATAAATAATGCTTTATTTATCAGAGATAATCAAAGAAACTCCAAAATGTTTAATCTTCATTCTCAGGGCTTATTCATTCACAGTAGGCCACTATGTCATATCTTAAACCCAAGGTCTGTCTTGCACTCTTTATGGGCTAAGTGAGATGTCCACAGTGTTCTTTCTCAGTGATGCACTCATTGTGAGCCTTGTTAGTCTCCAGGCAGGCAGAGTAGGGCTTCCAGCAGCTTCTCCCAGGCTTCTCGGGGTGGGACTCATGGCTACCAGACCTGGCATCCTTCCCGCCAAGAGCAGCTCCAAGTTAGGAAAAGACAAAGGTTAATTTTTAAAATTTTCTTGTTGCTTTTCTTTTTTTAAATATATTTTTTATCTTATGTATTTGAGACAGAATGAGAATGGTGCACCAGCCACTGCAAACAAACTCCAGTTGTATACATTACCTTGAGCATATAACTTATATGGGTCCTGGGGAATTGAACCTGAGTCCTTTGGCTTTGCAAGCAAGCACTTTCACCTCTAAGCCATCTATCCAGCCCATCCTCTCACCTTTGAGACAGGGTATCTCTTGTGTGCTGGGAAGGAAGGTCAGGGTGGCCCAGGAACTTTGAGGTTCTTCTGCCCCCATATCCTACTCCTTTGCTATAGGTGCCTTAGAATTACACATTTGCCTCAGTGTCTGGGGTCTGAACTCTGGTTGGCAGAATTGCAGAGCACACACCTTTATCTGATGAACTCTCTGTAGCCCCATCATTATTATTTATTTACTTACCTAGTTTTGGTTTTTCGAGGTAGGGTCTTACTCTAGCCCAGGCTGACCTACAAATCACTCTGTAGTCTCAGGGTGGCCTTGATCATGGTGATCCTCCTACCTCTGCCTCCTGAGTGCTGGGATGAAAGGTGTGCACCATGCCCCCCCCCTTTTTTTGGAGGTAGGGTCAAACTGTAGCTCAGGCTGACTTGGAATTCACTATGTAGTCTCAGAATGGCCTTGAATTCATGGCGATTCTCCAACTCTACCTCCTGAGTGCGCCACCACACCCCACTCAGGTAGGATCTTAAGTCCAGGCTTGACTTAAACTCGCCTTGATCCTCCTGAAAGCTCTGTCAAAGCTGTGCATCCCTGTGTTGCCTCAGCCTCCTGAGTGCTAGGTTCACAAGTGGATCACCATGCTGGTATATTTCATGCTTTATTCGCCATATAGGTCGATCCCTGTGGCAGCTGCTTCACTGCTCAGCTCTGCTGTTGCAGTATGAGAACAGCCATGAATGAAACATGAACTCACCAGCATGGCTGTTTGAACAAAATTTACTTAGATAAACAGGCAGCCAGGGTAATGGTAGGTAGCAGATGAAGCTGGCATGGCAGAGTAAGGAAGTCCTTGACTTCCATCCTCTTGTAGGTCTTCTTAACTTAGCCTTAGGGCATGGGCTACCATTAAAGACTTTTTCAGCAAGAGGGTGAGGTCATTAGAACTGTGGCAACAGTGTAGTGTGGCAGACAGTTTGAAGTTTGAATTGATGTTAAGAGGACCTATTAGAAGGTTATTCCCCTGGTGAAGCAAGTGGTTATAAAACAAGAATAATAGCTCTTGTCCTACCTAGTGTTATTGTGAGGACCCAGAAAAAAAAAAAAAATGAGCGAACATGCACTGGCACCATGAAGTATTACAGTATCTGAGAAGTCCTTATACACTGTTAAGGGAAAGGTAAGGCAAGCCACCACACTGCCTGCTGTTTCCCAGTAGACTTGGAATGATTCCTCATTCTGTCTAGTGTCTATGTGTTTAGGACTACACTCATTATTTTTTTAAATTAATTCATTTTTATTGACAACTTCCATGATTGTAAACAATCCCATTGTAATTCCCTCCCTCTCCCCACTTTCCCCTTGAATATCCACTCGTCATCATATCCCCTCCCCCTCTCAGTCTCTCTTTTATTTTATTGTCATGATTTTTTCTTCCTATTATGATGGTCTTGTGTAGGCAGTGTCAGGCACTGTGAGGTCATGGATATCCAGGCCATTTTGTGCCGGGAGGAGCACGTTGTAAGGAGTCCTACCCTTCCTTTGGCTCTTACATACTTTCTGCCATCTCTTCTGCAATGGACCCTGTGCCATGGAAGGTGTGATTGAGATATTTCAGTGCTGAGCACTCCTCTGTCACTTCCTCTCAGCACCATGGTGCCTTTTGAATCATCCCAACATCACTGCCATCTGAAAAGAGAAGCTTCTCTAACCAAAATTGAGGGTAGTATTAATGTATGGGTTTGAACATTAAGAGAAGTGCTTACTGGGCAGTTTGGTGAGTATAGTATATACATTTAGCCAGATAGCAGCAGACGTTACACCCCTAGGGCTCATGACTACCCCAGTTGTAAGTTTTCAGTATCAGGAATATATTCCCTCCCACGGAGCGGACCTCCAGTCTAATTACAGGGCTCTTGGTTTCTCCCATAACAGATGCGCCACTATTGCACCCGTTGGTTCATTTGACCTGGCTGACCAAATATAAGGCTTGCAATGTCCACTATTGAGTATCTTCACAGGAGATTTCTCTCTCTCCCACTGAACTGCATGTAGTGTGGGTTTTTCTAGCTTTCTGTCAGCTGGTCTACATGACTGAGGTTTTCAGCTCAGCGCCAGCTTAGTGTTCTTGTAGCCCAAGTATGTGGAGTCTTCAGCAATAGGGTCTTACCATCTATTCCTGGTGGGAAGCCAAGGGCCTCAGCAATGGCCTGTAATGTTTTGGGGGCATCAGGGGCCTCCTTGGCCAACTCACTAGAAGGTATCCCATTCCTGGCACTGAAAAATTTATGGTAATCTGTGGCCCCTATGTGTTCCATTGTTCGAAAAATAGGTTTCCATATGACTTATTTATATCCTTTTAGATTTTGATTAGACCTCCTTCCACCTTTCCTTTACTCAATCTCTTCCCCTGACCTCACTTAGGCCTTTTCACCCCAGTTAATATGTTCTTCTACTTACATATCTACAATACCATCCTATTAAGTCCCTTTTTGGTTTTTCAAAGTAGGGTCTCACTCTAGCTCAGGCTGACCTGGAATTCACTATGTAGTCGCAGGGTGGCCTCAAACTCATGGAGATCTTTTTACCTCTTCCTCCTGGGATTAAAGGCTTTTGCCACCATATCCAGCTCATTCTTAAGTACTGACCTCAGCAGGGTCCCCTGCTATTTTCTTTCCCGTTTCAGAATTACTTTTAATAAAATTATTTCATTTATTTGTAAAAGAGAGAAAGGGAATGGGCACACCAGGACCTCTTGCCACTGCAAATGAACTCCAGACACCAGTGCCAATTTATGCATCTGGCTTAACATGGGTATTAGAGAATTGAACCCCAGGTGTGCATGCTTTGCAAGCAAGCAACTTGAACTGCTTAGTCATCTCTCCAGCCCTAGAATTTCTTCTTCTTTTTCTTCCTCCTCCTCCCTCCCTTCTCCCTCTTCTTCCTTTCCTGCTTCCCCCTCCTCCCTCCTCTTCCTTCTTCTTCCTTCCCCCCTCCTCCTTCCCTCTTCTTCCTTCTCCTTCCTTCCTTTTTCCTTTTCTTCTTTTTGTTATTTGAGGTAGACTTTCACTCTAGCCCAGGCTGACCTGGAATTCACTGTGTAGTCTAAAGGTGGCTTTAAACTCACTGCAAACCTTTTACCTCTGCCTCCCGATTGCTGAGATTCAAGGCGTGCATCACCATGCCTGCTTGGAATTACTCTTCTTCTTTTTTTTTGGTTTTTCGAGGTAGGGTCTCACTCTGGTCCAGGCTGACCTGGAATTAACTCTGTAGTCTCAGGGTGGCCTTGAACTCACGGCGATCCTCCTACCTCTGCCTCCCGAGTGCTGGGATTAAAGGCGTGCGCCACCACACCCGGCTTTGGAATTACTCTTCTTGAAGAGTGCCTTGAAAACTAGAAATGATCCCCAGAATTCCCCTGGAGTTTGCTGGTTCTCTGTCCTTGGGAGTGTGTGTTTAACTGTCACTGAAACCTCTACTTTTCTTTAGGTGATGTTGGAAATTACTATTATGGACAAGGCCACCCAATGAAGCCTCACCGAATCCGCATGACTCATAATTTGCTGCTCAACTATGGTCTGTACCGAAAAATGGAAATCTATGTGAGTGACTGGGAGTGTGCCCTCCCATCAGCTCTGCTTCCTTGCATGCATTCTTTATTTCACTTCCTCAATTACACTCACCCATTCATCAAATGTGCATGTGGTAGGGTCTGTGCACGATGCTATATTTTTGAAGAGCTCAATGCTAAGATCCCACATGTAATTGTAATGAAATAAACTGTATATATATAGTATATATAGTTTATATATGTGTGTATATACATAGAGAGATAGAGAGGTAGAGAGATGGAGGAATGAACAAAGAGGGAGCTGTAGAATGTTGTTAGAACTAGAATTTAAAAGATCAAGAACCTGCTCTGCATGGAGACAGAAGTAGGAGGATCACTGTGATTTTGAGGCCACCCTGAAACTACATAGTGAATTCCAGGTCAACCTGGACTAGAGTGAAACCCTACCTTGAGAAAAAAAAAAAAAAAGGCCAAGCATGGTGATGTAAGTCTGTAATCCAGCACTTGAGAGGAGGCTACAGGAGGATCAAGAGTTCAGGGTTAGCTTGGTGTGATGGCACATGTCTTTAATTCCATCCCTCAGGGGACAGAGGTAGGAGATCACCTAGAATTCAGGGTTTCCCTGAGACTACATAGTGAATTCCATGTCAGCCTGGGCTAAAGTTAGAGCCTACCTCGAAAAAATAAAATAAAATAAAATAAAACAATAAGCAAAAAAAGAGTTCAGGGCTGGAGAGATGGCTTAGCAGTTAAGGGTCCTGCCTGAGAAGCCTAAGGACCCAGTACCCACATAAACCAGATGCACAAGGTGGAGCATGCATCTGGAGTTTGTTTGCAGTGGCTAGAGACCCAGGCATGCCTATTCTGTCTCTCTGTCTATCCTTCTCTAGCTCTCAAATAAATAATTTTTTTTTAAAAAGCACTCAAGGCCAGCCTCCGTAATGTATTGAGTTGATGGTTGGCCTGGGCGATGTGAGATCCTGCTTCAAAATAAATTGAATAGGAATTAGTCTTGAGTTCTGGAAGGAACTGATATTCCAGGTCAAGGGGTGAATATGAGCAGAAAGGCAGAAGTAAGATTGGCATGGTTTGAAGAGAAAACTAAGTAATACATTGAGCAAGTGCATAACAAACCGAATGTGGGGGTACGTACTTGTAACCGGCACTTGAGGCCCTGAGGTAGGGGAATTTGTGGTGAGGTTAAGGCCAACCTGGGCTATAGTAAGATCCTGTTTCATGAAACTGAACATGTTTGGGGCAAGGTCTCACTGACTATAACGTAGTCTGAAATTCTCTTTATTATCCATGCTGGCCTCAAACTCATGGCAATCGTACTTCTGCCTCCAAGTGCCTGGCTATTTTCTTTCTCTTTCTTGCTTTTTTTTTTTTTTTTTTTTTTTTGCGGGGCGGGGGGGGGGGGGGGATTTCAATTCAGGGTCTCACTGTAGCCCTGGCTGACCTGGAACTCACTTGGTAGCTCCAGGCTGTCTTTTTAAACTCACAGTGATTTCCTATCTTTGCCTCCCAAGTGTTGGGAAAAGGCATACACACTTGACATTTTTTGTTTGTTTGTTTTTTGGTTTTTTGAGGTAGGGTCTCACTCTAGTTCAGGTTGACCTGGCATTCACTATGTAGTCTCAGGGTGGCTTCAAATTTACAGCGATCCTCCTACCTCTGCCTCCCCAATGCTGGGATTAAAGGCGTTTGACACCATGTCTGGCTTCTTTTTATTTTTATTTTTTTATTTTTTTTTTGGTTTTTCGAGGCAGGGTCTCACTCTGGCTCAGGCTTACCTGGAATTCACTATGTAGTCTCAGGGTGGCCTCGAACTCACGGCGATCCTCCTACCTCTGCCTCCCGAGTGCTGGGATTAAAGGCGTGCGCCACCACGCCCGGCTGGCTTCTTCTTTTTAATATTTATTCATTTATTTATGTGAGAGGCAGAGGGAGAAAGTGGGTATACCAGTGCCTCTGCCACTGCAGATGAACTCCGTATGCATGTGCCACCTTGTGCATCTGGCCTACGTGGGTCTTGTTGAATTGAACTTCAGTCCTTTGGCTTTTCAGGCAAGCACCTTAGCTGCTAAGCCATCTCTGCAGCCCCCCCCCTTTTTATTTGAGAGAGAAAGAATTGGCAAGCCAGGGCCTTTAGCCACTGCAGTTGAACTCCAGACATGTGTGCCATCTTGTGCACCTGTGCCATCTTGTGCATCTGGTTTATGTGGGTTCTTGGGAGTTGAACCTGGTTCCTTGGGCTTCACAGGCAATCGCCTTAACTGCTAAGCCATCAATCACTTCAGCCCTTTTTTTTTTTAAATGTGTGTGTGCAAACATGTCTACACAGTCTACCCCTTTTGAAACAGGGTCTCTCATTGGCCTAAAGCTAATCACTAGGTTAAACTGGCTGGCCAGTGAGCCCCAGGAATACTCCTGTTTCTGCGTCCCCAGTGCTGGGATTTTTGCATCCCCAGTGCTGGGATTTCAGGTGTATATCAATCCCTATGACTGTCCTTTTACATGGGCTCTGGGGATTCAACTCACCCAGACTAACCTTGAAATCATGTCAATCTTTTTTTTTTTTTGGTTTTTGGTTTCTGGAGGCAGGGTCTCATCACTCTAGCTCAGGCTGACCTGAACTGAAATTCAGTATGCATTCTCAGAGTGGCCTTGAACTCATGGTGATCCTCCTGGGTTCTGGGATTAAAGGTGTGCGCCACCACGCCTGAGAGAGAGGGAGGGAGTAATGGGCGCACCAGGGCCTCCAGCCACTGTGAACAAACGCCAGACACATGTGCCACCCTGCATCTGGCTTACATGAGTCTTGGGGAATCAAACTCAGGTCATTAGGCTTTTTATTTTATTTTATTTTATTTTATTTTTTTGGTTTTTCAAGGTAGGGTCTCACTCTGGCCCAGACTGACCTGGAATTCACTATGGAGTCTCAGGGTGGCCTTGAACTCATGGCGATCCTCCTACCTCTGCCTCCCGAGTGCTGGGATTAAAGGCGTGCGCCACCACACCTGGCTTGTTTTTATTTTATTATTTTAAAATTTTATGTTCATTTATTCCTTTTGTTTTAAAAAAAATACTTATTTACTTGAGAAAGTGAGAGAAAGAATGGGCATGCCAGGGCCTCCAGCCACTGCAAATGAACTCCAGATGTAGGCACCACCTTGTACATCTGGTTTATGTGGGTCCTAAGGAGTCAAACCCAGGTCCTTTGGCTTTGCAGGCAAATGCCTTAACTGCTAAGCCATCTCTCCAGTGCCACTTATTCCTTCTTCAGCACTTTTTTCTTTTTGTTTCTATTTATTTGCAAGCAGAGAGAGACAAAAATGGGTGCATCAGGGCCTCTAGCCATTGCAAATGAACTCCAGATGCATGCACCTCTTTGTGCATTGGACTTTACAATTATTTTATAAATTTTTTATTTTTAGCACATATGAAAAAAAACTATATCTGGACTAAATGTGGTCCAATATTTTCTGATTTATTCTCTTCTGGAGGTGGTAAGGAACTAGTGAAGAGTGTTTCTCTCCTCCCTCCTCTTTTTGTTGTTTTATTTCTTAAAAAATATTTTATTTTTATTTATTTATTTGACAGAAAGAGGAAGGGTGGGAGGGAGAGAGAGAGAATGGGTGCACCAGGGCCTTCATCCACTGCAAGTGAATTCCAGATGCCTGTGCTACCTTTTTGCATCTGGCTAACAGGGGTCCTGCGGAATTGAGCTTGGATCCTTTGACTTTGCAGGCAAAAGCCTTAACTGCTAAACCATCCCTCCAGCGTCCCCTCCCTTTCACTTTTGAGGTAGGGGCTCACTGTAGCCCAGGCTATCCTGGTACTCTAATCCCAGACTAGTCTGGAGCTCATGTGGATCCTCTTACCTCTTCATTCCAAGTGCTAGGGATTAAAGGCAGTGCCATCATGCTTGGCCTTCTTTTTCTTTGACTTTATATATTTTTTTCTTTTCTTTTTTTTTTTAACTTTTATTTTTTGGTTTTTCAAGGTAGGGTTTCACTCTGGCCCAGGCTGACCTGGAATTAACTATGTAGTCTCAGGGTGGCCTTGAACTCATGCGATCCTACCTCTGCCTCCCCAGTGCTGGGATCACCACGCCCAGCGGCTTTTTTTGTTTTTTTTTTTTTTTTTTTTTGAGGTAGGGTTTCACTGTAGTCCAGGCTGACCTGGAATTAACACAGAGAGAATGGGTGCTCCTGGGCCTCTAGCCACTGCAAACAAGCTCCAGATGCATGTACCACTTTGTGCATCTGTCTTTATGTAGGTACTGCGCAATTGTTAGGCTTTGCAGACAGGTTAACTGCTGAGTATCTCTCCATCCCCGTGGCTTGCCAGCCTGCTCCCTCAGGGTTTTGCTCTAGCCCAGGCTGACCTGGAACTCACTTTGTACTCTTAGGTTGGCTTCGAACTCACAGTGATCCTTCTACCTCTGCCTCCCAAGTGCTGGGGTTAAAGCCAGGTGCCATCATGCCCAGCTATTTATTTATTTGAGAATGGATGTGTCAGGGCCTCTAGCCACTACAAACTCCAGATGCATATGCATCTGCCTTATGTGGATTATGAGGACTTGAACTTGGGTCCTTCAGCTTCACAGGCAAGCAAGCATTTTAACTACTAAGCCATCTCTTAAGCCCAGGCTTTTTTCCTTTTTTTTCTTTTTCTGTCTTTTTTTTTTGAGGTAGAGTTTTTCTCTAACCCAGGCTGACCTGGAGTTTACTACATAGTCAGTCTCAGGCTGGCCTCAAACTCAAGGTGATCCTCTTACCTCTGCCAGGTGCTGGGATTAAAGGTGGGCGCCACCACACCCTGCCCTCCAGGCTTTTTTCTTTTCTCAATTTTTATTAACATTTTCCATGATTATAAAAAGTATCCCATCATAATACCCTCCCTCCCCACCTTCTTTTCTTTTAAGTGAACACCTTTTTAAAAATTTTTTTTTGTTTATTTATTTATTTGAGAGTGACAGAGAAAGAGGCTGATGGGGGCGGGGGAGAGAATGGGCACGCCAGGGCCTCCAGCCAGTGCAAATGAACTCCAGATGTGGGCGTCCACTTGTGCATCTGGCTAACGGGGTCCTTAAGCTTCACAGGCAAGCGCTTAACCGCTAAGCCTTCGCCTTCTCTTCAGCCCTGAATACCTTTTTTTTTGATTTTTGATTTTTCAAGGTAGGGTCTCACTCTAGTCCAGACTGCCTTGGAATTCACTGTGGAGTCTCAGGGTGGCCTTGAACTCACAATAATCCTCCTACCTCTGCCTCACAGGTGCTGGGATTAAGGGGGGGGGCATCACGCCCAGCATTGTTTTGTTTTGTTTTGTTTTGTTTTGTTTTGTTTTGTTTTGTTTTGTTTTGAGGTAGAGTCTTGCTGTAGGGCAGGTTGACCTTGAATTCACTATATAGACTCAAGCTGGCCCTGAACTCATTGTAATCCTCCTACCTCTGCCTCCAAGTGCTGGAGATAAAGGCGTGTACCACTATGCCCAGTAAGTGAAGAACTTTAAATGAAAGAAAGACAGAAATGGGTGTGCATTGTATCTTACTTATTTACTTTTATGTGGTACTAAAAATTAAATCCAGGCACTTGAGCATGCTAGACTAAATGCTCTACTATTGATTTATATCCCTGGGCTTTTAGGCATGTATTTTAGAAAAAGCATGACCAGATAGGCTATTGTAAGAGTCCAAATAAGAAAATAAAAAGGGGCTGGGGACCTGTGTTGCTTTGTGGCATAAAAGTGTTAAAGTCTGTGTTGCAGCATGAGTAACCTAGCAACAGTAGCATCCTTTTCGCCATTCCAGAGACTGAAAGAAGATGAGTCTTGTGTCTCAAATGGCCTTGTCATGTCTGCAGAGCCATTGGAGACATGAAGACACCTGGGGAAGCCAAGAGGGATATTGACAGAGGATCAGACAGACCTAGAGAACCCAGAGCTGCTTTTAGGTGTCAAGGGCAACTGGGAATAAAAATCAAAAGATTTTTAGGGAATTCTGTGCTTTTTTTTTTTTTTTTTTTTTTGAGGCGATCCTCCTACCTCTGCCTCCCAAGAACTGGGATTAAAGGCGTGCGCTACCAAGTCTGGCTGTTTCTTTTATGAGAAAGAAAAAGAATTGGCATTCCAGGGCCTCCAGCCACTGCAATCAAACTCCTGACGCATGCACCCACTCGTGTGCATGTGTGACCTTATGCACTTGCATCATCTGGTGCATCTGGCTTATATGTGATCTGGGTCTTTAGGCTTTGCAGGCAAGCACCTTAATTGCTAAGCCATCTCTCCAGCTCTGGTGTGATAAATTTTAAGGCATTTCCCATCTTCATCTCATCAATTGTCATTAGATAACCTTTCTTCTTGAACTCTTGGTGACATATAATGATATATCATTAGATATTGTTGTATCTAAAAAGAAAAGGTAATTTATTTATTTATTGGTTTTTCATGGTAGGGTCTCACTCTGGCCCTGGCTGACCTGAAACTCACTATGTAATCTTATGGTAGCCTCGAACTCATAGCAATCCTCCTGCCTCTGCCTCCCGAGTGCTGGGATTAAAGGCATATGCTATCATGCCCAGCTGTTATGTGTTTGTTTTTTGAGGTAGGATCTTACTTTAGGCCAGGCTGACCTGGAATTCACTACGTATTATCAGGGTGGCCTCAAACTGACAGCAACCCTCCTACCTCTGCCTCCGGAGTGCTGGGATTAAAGGCGTGCGCCACCACGCCTGGCTTAAGAAAAAGTAATGTATGGAAGTACTTTGTTTACAAAGAGATTTAACAGTTTTACTCAATTCTTATGACTTCCCTATGAGGTAGTTGGTGTCCCTCTTTAGTAAATAAGGAAATTGTTAGATGAGCGATCCTGGTATGCTTGCTCAGCAGAGCTTGAGGGGCAGTCTAGGTCTTCTGAGTACCCAACTCTTTTGCTAGCCTTGTTTTTCTAACTTGACGGTACATTTCTCGAATCTCATAGTTACTTTTTTTTTGGTGCTGGCCAGAGCTCGATTGAAATGGTCAAGAATAACTTGCTCTTTCTCTCTGCCCTCTAGCGCCCTCACAAGGCCAATGCTGAGGAGATGACCAAGTACCACAGTGATGACTACATTAAATTCTTGCGCTCTATTCGTCCAGATAACATGTCTGAGTACAGCAAGCAAATGCAGAGATGTAAGTCTGTTCTGTTCCTGCCCCACTCGAAAGCCCCTACTTGGCTTTGTCTTTCCATTTGGGAGGCCTACCCTGCCTTTCTTGGGACTCCAATTCAGTTCACAGCTGACTTCTCTTGATCCCCAAAGGTGCCAAAGTACTTTTCTCAAGTGTGGTTACCTCCTGTTTGCTGATTGTAAATAACAGAGTTTGGATGTCGTCCAGTTAGGTTTGTAACAGTGACCTGAGTGTATGGTGGTTGTAATGGGAAAAGCACTGGCCTGAAAAGTGGACAGTAGATAAAGTAACGTCCTAAGTTAATGTCCCTCAGATTTCTTATTTGTCACTTGTTATGGGCCATGTAACTTCTGATTTGCGGCCAAATGCAACTGCTGTGACTTTGTATTAAGAATTTACAGGCCTGGGCAGGAAAGATTGCTTAGCTGCTAAGCGCTTGCCTGTGAAGCCTAAGGACACCAGTTCAAGGCTCGATTCCCCAGGACCCATGTTGCCAGATGCACAAGGGGGCGCACACATCTGGAGTTCATTTGCAGTGTCTGGAGGCCCTGGTGTGCCCATTCTCTCTCTCTCTCTCTGTCGCTCTCAAATAAATAAATAAATAAATAAAATAACCCCCCCCCAAAAAAAAAGAATTCACAGACCTCTGAGGACAGACTCTAGATGATGTAATCTCTGAGATGAGGTGATTCTGTCCCTAACCTCAGAGACCTATGTTGTAGTTTTTTGTTTTGAAATAGTTTTATATATCCCAGGCTGGCTTCAAACTCAGTTTGTAGTTCAGGTTGACCTTGAACTGATCCTCCTGTCTCTACTGGAATTACAGGTGTCCACCACTCCAGTGAATATGGTGCTAGGGATCAAACCCAGGGCTTCATTCATGCAAGGCCAAGCACTCTACCTGAGCCCAGAATCAAGCTTCAGGGTTGACCTGGGATATAGTAAGACTTTTACAAAAAGCATTTGTGCCGAGTACACATACACACGCACACAAACACACACACGTTACTTATTTGAGAGAAAGAAGGAGTCACACAAAGAGAGAATGGGCACACCAAGGCCTCTAGCCACTGCCGATGAACTACAGATGCATGTGTTATAAGTCTAGAGGGCTGGAAAGATGGCTCAGCAGTTAAACTCAAGGTTGTTTAGTCATTAAGGCACTTGCCTGTGAAGCCTAAGGACCCAGGTTTGATTCCCCAGTACCTACATAAGCCAGATGCACAAGGTGGCAAATAAAATATTTAAAAAAAAAATAGCCAGGCATGGTAGTGCACGCCTTTAATCCCAAACCTTAGGAGACAGAGATAGGAGGATCACTGTGAGATGAGGCCACCCAGAGACTAATTCCAGGTCAACTATATCGAGACTGTACTTCAAAAATCCAATGATAGGGCTAGAGAGATGGCTTAGTGATTAAAGCTCTTGCCTGCAAAGCCAAAAGACCCAGGTTCGATTCCCCAGGACCCACATAAGCCAGATGCACAAGGTGGCGCACATGTCTGGAGTTCATTTGCAGTGGCTGGATGCCCTGGTGTGCCCATTCTTTCTCTGTCTTTCTCTCCCTACCTTCCTCTCTTTCCCCCTCTCGTAAGTAAATAAATAAAAATAAAGAGTATTTTTAAAAACACCAGTAATAATTGGCATGGTGTCATTCATCTAAAGCTCCCATCCTTGAGAGGCTAAGGCTGGAGGATCACTTGAGAATGTACTGGTGTATATGAGAAAGATAATGAATGGGTGTGCCAGAGCTCTGTGGTTTCAGGCTGGCCTTGAACTCACAGTGATTCTCCTATCTCTTCTGAGTGCTAGGATTAGTGGCATGTACCACCACACCTGGCATTATAGTTAAGATACACAAATGTATAAAAAGCTAGAGCTGAGTACAGTGACTCACATCCAAGATCCTAGTACTCAGGATGTTGAGGCAGGAGGATGGTCTCCAGTTCAAGGCCAGCCTGTATAGCATAGTGAGTTCTGGGCCAGCCTGGGCTATAGCATAAGACCCTATCTCAAGATGAAAAATAAAGCTGGGGCTGGAGAGATGGCTTAGTGGTTAAGTGCTTGCCTGTGAAGCCTAAGGACCCCGGTTCGAGGCTCGGTTCCCCAGGTCCCACGTTAGCCAGATGCCCAAGGGGGCACACGCGTCTGGAGTTCGTTTGCAGTGGCTGGAAGCCCTGGCGCGCCCATCCTCTCTCCCCCTCTATCTGGCTTTCTCTCTGTGTCTGTTGCTCACAAATAAATAAAAAAAAAATTAAAAAAAAATCATTTTAAGAAAAATAAAGCTGGGTGTGAGGGCACACACCTTTAATCCCAGCTCTCTGGAGGCAGAGGTAGGAGGTTCACTGTGAGTTTGAGGCCAGTCTGGGAGTGAGTTCCATGTCAGCCTGAGCTGTATGAAACCTAGAAAAAAGAAAGAAAGAAAGAAAAGATGAATATCTATGTGCTCACGAAGCCTAGGATGGGGGCTGGAAAGGTGGCTTAGTGGTTAAAGGTGCTTGTCTGTAAAAACCTGCCTGTCTGATTTCAATTTCCCACATTAAAAAAAAAATGGTGTATGGTGTATGGTGTTCATTTCCAGTGGCACAAGACTCTGGTGTCCCTTCTTCCAGTGCAAATTAACATGTACAAAAACAAACAACACAATCAGTATTACAGTTGAAGATCCTTGTGTATGGCTTTGCTCCTTGATTTTTTTTTTTTCCCCCCTTTCCTGTTTTGGTTTTTCCAGGTAGGTTCTCACTCTAGCTCAGGTTGACCTGGAATTCACTATGTAGTCTACCTCTGCCTCCCAAATGCTGGGATTAAAGGCTTGTGCCTCCATTCTTTTGACTCTCATTGTTGACCTGGAAGTCATTATGTAATCTCAGGGTGGCCTCGAACTCACAGCTATCCTCCTACCTCTGCCTTTGGAGTGCTGGGAATTAAGGTGTGCGCCACTTGCCATCAAACACCAGATGTTTGCGCCTCCTAGTGGGCATGTGCAACCTTGTGCTTGCCTTACCTTTGTGCATCTGGTTTATGTGGGATTTGGAGAGTTGACCATGAGTCCTTAGGCTTCACTGGCAAGCACCTTAACTGCTAAACCATCTCTCCAGCCCCACGGCTTTTTTTTTTTTTTTCCTTCTTTTTTGAGGTAGGGTTTCACTTTAGTTCAGCACCATCAGCCTGGCTCATAGCTTTAAATATATATATATATATATATATATATATATATATATATATATATATGTTTGTTGTTTTTTTTGTTTTTGTTTTTTCAAGGTAGGGTCTTGCTTTAGCCTAAGCTGACCTATGTAGTCTCAGGGTGGCCTTGAACTCATGGCAGTCCTCCTACGTGCTGGGATTAGAGGCATGTGCCACCACGCCTGGCTTTAAATATATTTTACTTATTTATTTTTGAGAGAGAGAGAACATGGGTGTGTCGGGGCCTCTGCCCACTGCAAACAAGCTCCAAATGCAAGCCCCACCTTGTGCATTTGGCATGTGTGGGTACTGGGGGACTGAACCTGGGTCCTTAGGCTTCTCAGGCAAGCGCCTTAACCAAAATAATAATAATAATTAAGTAAAACACCCATTTATTCCCATGGGAACTTCACACTTATGGGAGGTTGTTTCTATAGCTTTTTACTTGAGATCTCTTGACATAGTATAAATCAAACTTCAGAAACCCAGGTACCCATACCTACTACCAAAGGAAGTCACCAGAGGAGAAAATCGTTTGCCAGTGGATAATTAATGTGGTCCCAGGGACCAATGATCCTGTTGATATGTCCTCACACAGAGTGAGGACAAGCCACTCACTGCTCACTTCCCTGTGTGGCCATACTTCCTCAGCACCAGTTGCAGTGGTTCCTTCCAGACTCCTATTCCCAGGGCTGTTCCTTCTTGCTCACCTTTGGGAACCCTTGTTGATGACAGACAGCATTTATAGTGAAAAGACTTGGATAGGAGAATCTGGATCTAGCCCCACTCCTATTGCTACGTTGTGTATGCCATTGCTATTTTAGCACTTTCCTCTTATGTAATAGGAAAGAGCCTTGAGGTTTCTCTAGCTTTGCAAGACTGCAGTGTCCAGGTGTGCTTTCCTTCCTGTCTGTTTTGCTTCATTTGCATTAGTATTTGCATATGTTTCCACATTATGCACTACTTTGTACTCTTGCCCCAAGGCCTGAAATAACTTTACTCCAGTTGTCACTTGGGGGTGTAGTAGCAAGAGCACTGGACTGTGGGAGTCATGACACCTAGATTCTGAGGTGATGAGCTTTGTATAACATGGGGCAAGCCACTTCTCTCCATCTTTGTTTCTGTTTACAGTAGCATTAGCATTTGTCTTGTCCACTAAATGGGTTATTGAGTGGATCAGGTGAGACTGAACGGGAAAGCATTGGGGGAAAGCCATAAGGTATTTTAGGCCTTCACGACAGAAGCTTGAGTATTTTCTCTGCTATTTACAAGCAGTTCACTTCTCTGTTCCTACTTCTCCATTTATAAGATGGGACCATATTCTACCTCACAAGTTATATAAAGATAAATCCATCAGGTATTTAAAGTAATCAGCAGTGTTGTTTGTTTTAAGCAAAAGATAATTATGTAGGTCTCTTTTCATTTCTTTGTTGATCGGCTGGTGTGAGATCCAGAAACAAACTCCAGCTGGAAGAAGAAAAATTTTCCTCCCTCAAGGAATGAACCAGCAGTTTTTATTTTTTTCATCTTTTTTTTTAAGATTTATTTTTATTTATTTATTTATTAGAGACAGAGAGGGGTGGGAGGGAGAGAGAGAATGGGCGCACCAGGGCCTCTAGCCACTCCACTGCAAACGAACTCCAGACGTATGTGCCACCATGTGCATCTGGCTTAAGTGGGACCTGGACAATCGAACCTGAGTCCTTAGGCTTTGCGGAAAGCACCTTACCCGCTAAGCCATGTCTCCAGCCCTGAACCAGCATTTTTTAAAGTTGTTTTTTTCTTTTTTCTTTTTATATTTTTTAAAGTTTTTATTTGCAAGTAGAGAGAAAGATGAGAGAAACAGACAGAATGGTTGGGCCAGGGCCTCCAGCCACTGCAAACACTGCAAACTCCAGATGCATGCGTGACTGTGCATCTGGCTCTGTATGGCCACTGGGGAGCTCAGGTTGTTAGGCTTTGTAGCCAAGTGCCCTAACTGCTAACCTATCCAGCCCCTGAACCAGCATTTCTAAAGTTGTTAACTACTTCTCCTTGTAAGGTTACTGATGCTGAACACAGTCTTAATTACTCACAAGACCAAGGCAAAAAGATGGCTTGAGCCCAGGAGTTCAAGACAAGCTTGGGCATCAGAGTGAGGCTGTCTCTCCAGAAAGAAAAACAAAGGAACATTTCTGTTAATTTTCTCAATTACTAGGTGAGATGGATATTATTGTGTATTATAGTAACACACTCAAGCTCCAAGAAGTTAAACAGTTTGGGCTAATTACACGGCCAGTAAGTAACAGGGCCTCTATAGAGTCCCCACCTTCCAAATCCAGATTCTTTGCCTCTTCCCCTAAACAATAACTGAAGGAAATTATTGAAACTAACTTTTTGCTTATTTCTTTCAAGTCAATGTTGGTGAGGACTGTCCAGTATTTGATGGCCTGTTTGAGTTCTGTCAGCTGTCTACTGGAGGCTCTGTGGGTAAGGAAACTCAATCCCCTCTCCAACTCTAGTTGGACTCTAGTGAGGGCTCACTTTAGGCTAAATGCTGGTAATGGTGACACCAAGCCCAGGGACCTGTGGCTTTTTTATTTTACTAACAGGTGTCCTTAACTGTCCTCTCCTACCAAGAACTCTTAAGTGAAGGAATTCATGAAAACAGTTTGTGAACCTCAGAGGGCTGTAAAATAGAAGTATCATTATCTTTGTCTTATGAAAAAGTATGGAAATTGCCAGGCGGGGTGGTGCATGCCTTTAATCCCAGCACTTGGGAGGCAGAGGTAGGAGGATCACTGAGAGTTAGAGGCCACCCTAAGACTACATAATGAATTCTAAGTCAGCCTGGGCTAGAGAGAAACCTTATCTCAAAATAATAATTTTTTTTTTCAGCTCCTTGATAATCTTAGAACAGTGCAGCATATGTGGTCTGTTAATGAAAGTGTTATATTGTTCCTCACTCAGTATAATTTTGGAAAACAAAGGCACATGGAAAAACCAAAACCACCCACATTCACACTATTTGGTATTGAGAGAGGGGAAGAGAGGATGGGTACACCAGGGCTTCTAGCCACTGTAAACGAACTCTAGACGCATGTGCCACCTTGTTCATCTGGCTTACATGGGTCCTGGGGAATTGAACCAAGGTCCTTTTAGCTTTGCAGGCAAGTGCCTTAACCGCTTAGCTTATCTCTCCAGCACATGCCTATATACTTTTAAAGCTACTTTAACGTTTATTTAACTTATTTGCACATGCATACGTGTTTGTATAGGCATGCCAGGGTCTCTTGCCCCTTCAAAGACATGTGTCACTGTGTGTCCAGTTTTGCATGGGTGCTGAGGAACTTAATCTGGGTTTGCATGCACCTTTAACCACTGAGCAATATACCAGCCTCCTTGTGCCTGTATTTTTAAAATCACTTTTCTTTTTTTATTAGAGAGAGAGAGAGAATATGGGCACACCAGGGCCTCCAGCCTCTGTAAATGAATTCCAAATGAGTGCACCCCTTTGTGCATCTGGCTTATGTGGGTCCTTAGTAAAAGAACTTGGGTACTTTCGCTTTGCAGGCAAGTCCCTTAATTGCTAAACCATCTCTCCAGCCCTGTGCTTGTATTTTTTACTTGGTAAATCTTTAAATTTTCTTACCTTTGAAAAATATTATTTATGAGAGAGAGAACAGGCATGCCAGGGCCTCTAGCCATTGGAAACAAACTCCAGAAGCATGCAGTTGTGCATCTGGGTTATGTGGTGGGGAGTTGGACCTGGGTCCTTAGGCTTCCTAGGCAAGCTATCTCTTCAGCACTTTTTCTTTTCTTTCTTTTTTTTTTTTTTTTTTTGAGACAGTTGACCTAGAACTCACTATTTGACCGAGGTTGGCCTCTATTAGCTTTCAGCAACCCTTCTGTCTCAGCCTCCCAAGTTCTGGGACACTCATAGTATATAAGAAATATTTTTACAGATGTGTTCCAAGGGTACATGAGTGTATGCAGGTACACACTAACACTCATTCATTCTGATGCCAAAGTCTTCACAAAAGGACAGTCACCCTTACTGTTCCCCTGAGGTTCTTATTTTATTCTACTTCATTTAAAAATAAATATGATCCACTAAATCAGTTGTAAGCCTTGCTAATGTCATCCTTGGTTGGAAAACTAGTCTAAGAATAGTCAATATCATGTTTACTCCCTGTTGGAATAGGCAGGGTTGAAAAGGGATGGATATACAGCTACAGTACAGCTGTTGAATAGGCAGGTCCTGTAGTTCTTTGGGTTTCTTGGGGAACAAAAAAAAGGGAGTGTGGTTTAGTCACAAGCTTATATTCTCTTTTCTCTTTCCATACCAGCAAGTGCTGTGAAACTTAATAAGCAGCAGACGGACATTGCAGTGAATTGGGCTGGGGGCCTGCATCATGCAAAGAAGTCTGAGGCATCTGGCTTCTGTTACGTCAATGATATCGTCTTGGCCATCCTGGAACTGCTAAAGTATGCCTGCTGGGCCTTGTCTCTTGGAGGAGCACCTTAGGCCAGGTTTCCCACTTTCCTTTCCCCATGGGCTTGCCTCCCTAGTTTACTTTTCCTATGGTGTGCTGGCTAGGATGTGTTCCAAGAGTGTCTCTAGCCAGTCTCTTCTTGACGGGGTCTTGGTTTGATCTGAGCCCACGGCAAGATCAAGGGCAGGTGCTGCTCAGATCCTGCCTCCAGTGTCCCTGTGTGGCTGGAGTTGACCCTGGCTATAGAGTAGGAAGATTGGACTTGATCGGCTTGGTCAGGCCTCTGGAGACACTCGGCCGCTCTTCCACCTTCCTTCAGCCAGTTTCCACGTCTCTGGTGCTTAGAGATACCTGAGGGAGGCAGCTAGTCCGGTAAGCTGGGACCTGGCGCCCTTGGCGCGTCCCATCCCCCAAAAGCCCCCAGGTCCCTGACCCCCTTCTGATCCTAGGTACCATCAGAGAGTGCTGTATATTGACATTGATATTCATCACGGCGATGGCGTGGAAGAGGCCTTTTATACCACAGACCGTGTCATGACTGTGTCCTTTCATAAATACGGAGAGTACTTCCCAGGAACTGGGGACCTACGGGTGAGAACTCCCTTTAGGGGCCAACCAACTCGACTCTCCTGTCCTGTGCCACTAAAGACTACTTTCTGGGCTGGAGGGATGGTTTAGGGGTTAAGGTGTTTGCCTGCAAAGCCAAAGGACCCAGGTTCAATTCCCTAGGACCCGTGTTAGCCAGATGCATAAAGGGGCGCACGCACTGGAGTTCGTTTGCAGTGGCTGGAGGCCCTGGCATGCCCATTCTCTCTCTCTCCCTCCTTTCCTCCCTTTTTCTCTCTGCCAAATAAATATATTAAAATAAAATATTTTTAAAAACTACTTTCTGCTGCTTCTGCCATTCAGAACACCACACCATGGTCTGGGGCACCTGCCATGATCTCTTTTTCACTTCTTTATTCTCCAAGAGGAGAATGTTGAGACCTGGGGGTCAGAGAAGGATTGGGGTCTCCTGAGTCACTTTACTTCCCTCCTGGTTATAGCTGGGTTGCATGGTCCATTATGTCCCATAAGGCTTGAATTTGGGGCAATGAATTAGGACTCCTATGGATCATCTCAAGGGTTCTGCATATTTTTAGGCCACTTTTCCTTTTAGCAGTATGATAGAAAGTGATAGTCTGAGCCGGGCGTGGTGGCCCATGCCTTTAATTCCAGTACTTGGGAGGATCACCCTGAGTTTGAGGCCATCCTGAAACTACATAGTGAATTCCAGGTCAGCCTGGGCCAGAGTGAGACCCTACTTCGAAAAACCAAAACAAAAGAAAACAGAAGTGATAGTCTGTCTCCCAAAATATGCATGAAATTTGGGATCATAATACCGAGCTGCTAATGGACACGGCCTTAATGAAGCTGCACCACTTCTTCATTTCGCATGAGTACAGTGAAATGCGCCAGCCTGCCATGCCTTTCACTGTGGACGGAAAGGGGCACTACCTCAGTTGTTTGATATTGTAGGCATTAGGATGAGTGATGTTGTTGTTGTTTACTATTTTGTAGTTGATTGAAAGAACTTTTCTTCCCTTTACTTCCAACCCTATCCTTGAACTCCCATCTAGTTTTGTCTTTCAATTTTATTTTATTTTTTAAAAAATTATTTATTTACTTATTTGAGAGAGAGGAAGAGAGAAGGGAAAATGGGTGCACCAGGGCCTCCAGCCACTGAAAAGGAACTCCAGATGAATGCACCCCTTTTGTGCATCTGGCCTACGTGGATCCTGGAGAATTGAACCAGGATCCTTGGGCTCTGCAGGCCTTAACCGCTAAGCCATTTCCCCAGCCCTCAATTTTATTGTAATCTCTCTCTTGATTAGGATATTGGGGCTGGCAAAGGGAAGTACTATGCTGTTAACTACCCGCTCCGAGATGGGATTGATGACGAGTCCTATGAGGCCATTTTCAAGCCGGTAAGTGACTTGATTCGCCCCTTAGGCTAAGAGTAGTATTGGTGTAGAGGAAAGGCAACAAAACACCTCAGAGGTCTTTCCTCAGTATGGCTAATTTGGGAAAGAAGTGTGCTACCTATGGGATGTTGGGTCAGTTAGGGGAAACAAAAACCATCTCTGTATCTCTTGATGCCTTCAGTGAGTCTGGCCCCCTGCTTGATACAAGATCAATAAAGACGATATTGGGGCTTGAGAAAGGGTTTAGTTACTAAGGCACTTGCCTGCAAAGCCAAAGGACCAAGGCTTGATTCCCCAAGACCCATGTAAGCCAGATGCACAAGGGGGCACACATCTGGAGTTCATTTGCAAGGGCTGGAGGCTGTGATGCATCTATTCTCTCTCTCTCTCTCTCTCAAATAAAGAAAAAAAAACAATAATAATAAACAAAGACTTAGGTGGGTGTGGGGGCACACACCTGTAATCCCAGCACTTTGGAGGCAGAGGTAGGAAGATCCCGGTGAGTTTGAGGCCAAATTGAGATGACATAGTGAATTCCAGGGCAATCTGGGCCAGCGTGAGACCCTGCCTGGGGGGGGGGGGCGCGCGCGGAAGACTTGATCTTGGAGGAGAGGGGCAGATACATACTGAACTGCATGCTGTTTTTGTTGCTGTTTGTTCATTTTTATGAAGCTTTCCCCCCCAAGGTACCCTACATTTATTGTTATAGTGTCAAGGAATAGCAAAATTCCCATTTCGAAGGGGAAAGAATGAAAGGAAGAATAAGTAGGAAGACTGAGAAGGAAAAGATATCAGAAGGGACGCAAGCAGGGAGGGAGAAAATAATAGAGAATAGGTGCACCAGGACCTCCAGCCCCTGCACATGAACTCCAGATGTATGCACCACTCTGCATCTGGCTTTACGTGGGTACTGGGGAATTGAACCTCAGTTGTTAAAACTTTGCAGGCTATGCCTTAACCGCCGAGCCATCTCTCCCGCCCTGTTCGTTTAAAGGGGTCAGATAGAGAATGGGCATGCCAGGGCCTTCTTCAGCTGCTGCCAACAAATTCCAAAGGCATGTACCACCTTGTGCATCCAGCCTACATGGCTCCAAGGGAATTGAACCTGGGTCCTTTGGCTTTGTAGGCAAGCACCTTAGCTGCTGAGCCATCTATCTAGGTTTTTTTTTTTTTTTTTAAACAGTTTAAGCAGATTTTATTTAGCAAAATACACTCCAAGGAAAGACTGGAGCAGGCTGACCTGAAGAGTGGAGGAAGCAGCCCTCAGTGCTGCTGTATATATCCATTTTTCTAGTTTTTCCTGTTTCTTGCTGCTATATACTGATAAGTAGGGTCTTCTTGTTCCAGTCTTTGCAGACTGGCTTTTCCTGCAGATAACCTTGCTAGTCAGCCTAGCCAAAGACTCGGGAAAGGCTGTGTCACAGGTTCTGTGGACAGGCTTGTTACAAGAGTCCTGGATCAGGTTGGCCCAGGCACTGTGCTTTGTGGATGAACAGAGAATTGAGAGAAAGCCCTGACAGGCTGAGGAGAGAGTAGTTAAGGATGAGGTCACAGAGGTGGTGACATTTGAGCTGAATTTTTGAGCAGTAAGGAGGCACCGATGTGAAGGAGGTGGATGCTGTGAGGGAGGGGTAGCATTGGACAACGGGAGTAACGGTGGAAGCGCATGGCATGATGTGCAGGGGAGGGGTTAAAAAAGGGTAGGAAAACGGATGTTGGAATCTACATTTCTTTTTTTTTTTTTGCAATTATTATTAATGCATGTATTGTCTATATTTCAAAGGGAGCCTTGACTCTGCTAAGGAATTCAGTCTTATAAGCCATGACAAATTGCTAATAAAGTAAGTCAGTCAGTCATTCAGCAACCAAGTGCCTACTTACTATATGCCAACTAGTAAAGGTGACCGAGAAGCCCAAGTTACATACAGTTTCTCCGTGACATTAAATACTAATTGTGAGAATAAAATAAGAATAAAGTACCTGCTTTTAGTATAAGACTCAGAGCCTGTAGGACCAAGTGAGTAGAGTTGATGCAGCTAGAAGTTGGAAAGTTTCCTAAAGAAAGTGGAATGAGAGTTTGACTGTAAAAGAAGGAAAGATTAGGAAGTTAGGGAGGCCATTCAATGCTCAGTTATTTGAGTGAAAGTTGTTGATTTCAGACTGTCTACCACACGGCTTGAGGAAGAATGGGAAGGGAGCAGTGGACGATATGAAAATGTTCTACTTGCCTTTTGTTTTTAAATTAAGGTAGGGTCTCTAGTCTAGGCTAACCTGGAATTCACTATGGAGTCTCAGGGTGACCTTGAACTCACGGCAATCCTCCTCCTACTTCTGCCTCCCGAGTGCTGGGATTAAAGGCATGCGCCACCACGCCTGGCTCTACTCACCTTTTTACCCTGCATCTCACATGGCTTTTCTTGAGATTGCTGATGAACAGGAGATATATTTATTTATAGGTAGATAGATATCAATATGTATTTATATAAATATATATAAAATAAATAAATATATCAATATATATGTAATTTTCTTTGTTTTTAGGTCATGTCCAAAGTAATGGAAATGTTCCAGCCAAGTGCAGTGGTCTTGCAGTGTGGCTCAGACTCCCTGTCTGGGGATCGGTTAGGTTGCTTCAATCTGACCATCAAAGGTGAGGCCAGGTAGTCCAAACATGGGTTGGTGTTGTCTGCTGGGTGCCCCTTTAAACCAGCATCTCTTCTCTCCAAAGGGCATGCCAAGTGTGTGGAATTTGTCAAGAGCTTCAACCTGCCTATGCTGATGCTGGGAGGTGGTGGTTATACCATTCGTAATGTTGCCCGGTGCTGGACATACGAGACAGCTGTGGCTCTGGACACTGAGATTCCTAATGGTATTACTTTGGGGCCAGTTTGGGTTGGGGGCATGGGAATTGGAGTTCACTAATCCTTGAGTTTATAGACCCTTTTCCTGTACAGTTGTAACCTCTCTGGTGCAGTCATTATGTCTCCTGCCTATCTTGTGATTAACAGACAATAGACATCAGTTTTTCTGTAGTCTCCTGTGACTCTGTCCTCTCTCCCTGCTGGTTCAGATATTACCAGTGGTTACTTGCTGGAGAAGTGGCTTAGAAGTTAATGTGCTTGCCTGAGAAGCCTTAGGACCCAGGTTTGATTTCCCAAAACCCATGTAAGCCAGATGCAAATAGTAGCTCAAGCATCTGGAGTTCTGTTTGCAGTGGCTAGAGACACTGGTGTGTCCATATCTTTCCCAATCTCTTAAACTGGGTGTGGTGGCACACACCTTTAATTCCAGCACTTGGGAGGCTGAGGTAGAAGGATCACTATGAGTTCAAGGCCATGCTGAGACTAGTGAATTATAGCTCAGGCTGGCTAGACAAGACTCTACCTTGAAAAACAAAAACAGAAACAAAAATAAAATAAGTAACAATTTAAAAGATTTAAAATTCTGATCAGGGGCTGGAGACATGGCTTATCCATTAAGGTGCTTGCAGGCAATGCCAAAGGATCTAGGTTTGATTTCCCAATCCACATGCAAAGCCAGATGCACAAGGTGGTGCATGTATCTAGAGTTTGCTGTGGCTAGAGGCTCTGGCACATCCATTCTCTCTCATTCTATTTCTCTTTCTCTCTCTTTTTTGAAGTATTTATTATTATTTATTTATTTGAGAGAAAGAGGCGGAGAGAAAGAGAATGGGTGCACCAGGTCCTCCAGCCAGTGCAAACAAACTCCAGATGCGTGTGCCCCCTTGTGTATCTGGCTAACGTGGGTCCTGGAGAATCGAACTGGGATCTTTTGGCTTTGCAGGCAAACGCCTTAACCGCTAAGCCTCTCCCCCCACCCTTAAATAAATAAAATGATATTCTGATGTGGTGGGCTCGAAGCCAGCCTGATGTGAGTTCTAGTTGAGCCTGAGTTAGGGTGAGACCTTGTGTTAATCAAATAAAACAAAAAATTAAAATTCTGGAGGAAGTCTCACCTTATCTTGGAGGCATTCTTCTCTCTTACAGGCAGGTAAAGAGATCCAGAAAAACCTGTAAGTCTTTTCCTAAGGTTCCATGGTGGCCAGATTTCTTGATTCTCCTGTTCCCTACCCCAATCAGAGCTGCCGTACAATGACTACTTTGAATACTTTGGACCAGATTTCAAACTTCACATCAGTCCTTCTAATATGACCAACCAGAACACTAACGAATACCTGGAAAAGATCAAGTGAGTATATTGCTAGCCTCCCCTCAGTTGAACTTTCCATGCTCTGCTGTGTCTCTTAATGGGAGCTCAGACATCCTTTCTCTGGTCATCTATAGACAGAGGCTCTTTGAGAACTTGAGAATGCTGCCCCATGCACCTGGGGTCCAAATGCAGGCAATTCCTGAGGATGCCATCCCAGAAGAGAGTGGAGATGAGGATGAAGATGACCCTGACAAACGCATCTCAAGTAAGACCCAGGGACCTACACCTTTCCACTGAAGTAGACAGCTCATTGTCCCTCCATGTTCCTAGTTCTTCCTGTTGAGATACTAGTGTGGTGTTTTTTAAGGTAAGGTCTCACTCTAGCCCAGACTGACCTGGAATTAAAGGCCCAGTGAAAAGCTAGTTTTTAAGTTTTATTTTATTTGAGAAAGAGACAGGGGGAGAGAGAATAGGCACACCAGGGCCTCCAGCCACTGCAAACAAACTCCAGAGGCATGTGCCCTCTTGTGCATCTGGCTTACGTGGATCCTGGGGAATTGAACTGAAGTCCTTTGGCCCTTAACTAAGCCATCTCTCCAGCCCAAGAAGCTAATTTTGAGTTGTCCCTCTCCCCTCCAGTCTTGTTTCCTTGCCTTTTTTTCCCCCACCCCTTTTCTTTTTCTCCCTCTAATGCTGAGGATTGAACCCAGGGCCTTTACTACTGAGTTCTACCTCCAGCCCCAATGGACTCTCTTGAAGGACCCACAGGAAAGTACTGGGCATAGAACCTGAGTTAAATGGCATTCTGCTTTTTATTCAATACTTTTTGTCCATTGCCCCCAGTCTGTTCCTCTGACAAACGAATTGCCTGTGAGGAAGAATTCTCTGATTCCGATGAGGAGGGAGAAGGTGGTCGAAAGAACTCTTCCAATTTCAAAAAAGCGAAGAGAGTCAAAACAGAAGATGACAAAGAAAAAGACCTAGAAGAAAAGAAAGGTGTGTTTGGGTTGGGCCAAGACTAGGGTCTAAAGCCCTGTGCTCTAGAGGATGCATCTATGTAGGGCACTGGGAGAAAGCTGACTCAAGCCCTGCCTGCTCCTGTGTGCCTCCAACTTAGCTCCTTGGGCCTTTTCAGTGGTTCCCAGAAGTCGCAGGGCCCACAAAACAATGACACTCTTGGTCATTTCCACTGCCCGATTGAGCTCTCACTATCCAAGCCCTTTTCCTCACACTTCACCTGAGTTTCCCAGGGGGCTGCCTCCACCTACTAGGTTCTGGCTGTAGCAGGCTGGGAAACCGGTTGAACCTGTTTGTTTTCAACAAGTCTCTTTAGGAAGACCTGGGATAGGCTTTTTCTCTTTCCGTGGTCAGTGAGCTGTAGTGTTGAAGGAGTAAAGCCCCAGTGTCCTTTTCAAATGGGCTGCCCTCAGCCATCTCTGCCCTCTTGTATTCTAGAAGTCACAGAAGAGGAGAAAACCAAGGAGGAGAAGCCAGAAGTCAAAGGGTGAGGAAGTTGTGGGCATCTTCCTGGCACTGGAGCATCACCCCCTTGTCCCACCACCAAGGGGGCAGGCACAGGGACAGCTGGTCCAGCTTACAAAAGCCTCTTTCAGGGATGATCTCTGTGTCCCTGCAGTTCTAGGCAGAGCTAGGAAGCTTAGCCCCCAGCAGTCACCTGGGTGATTAGGGTCCTGTGGGTGCCATTGTATTCACCCCTTGTGCCTCAAGGCCTCTAATGTCCATTATCTTATGCCAGTCTCTGTTCTCTCTACAGGGTCAAAGAGGAGACCAAGCTGGCCTGAGCAGACTTCTCTAGCTCTGGCTTCTTGCCAGATCCCCCCATCCCTCAAATTTTATATTTTCTATTCCTCTATTTATAAAAATATATATATTAAATATAAATGTCCCCAGGGACCAGAACCCAGGGCAACAGTACTGGGTGAGCTCTTCCAGCAGCTGCCTTGGCCACCCCTACCCCAAGTCTTAATTCTAAACCATGACGGGTCTAGGTCTAGGTGGAAGGGATACAACCTGAAGGCAAAATCCTGAAAACACCAAGTGCCTGTTTAGGAGCTTTGGGAAGATTCCCTTATTAAGCTTTCTAGAAGGGGTGGCTGGTTCTTCTGGGATTCCTGTTCTTTTCAGGCAAGGTAAACAGCTATTTTTAGATTGGTTCTGCTCTTGTATCTTCTCGGGTGAGACAAACTCACACTGCCCTCTTTCCCCAATTCTGCAGGTGGAGGGTGGTAGTCTAGCTTACTTTTTGAGATAGTTTCATTTTGTGATGCTCTTTATAATAAAATACATTTCAATATCTTCCTGAGCTTGTTTCCTTGTAGGGTCCCTGGGTTGATCACTTCCCTGTCCTTTCTGTGTCCCTTTTGAGACCCCCTTCAGCTTACCTGGCTTAACACCTTTGGATTTTCACCAGTATTTTTGCCCTATCCCAGAAGACAACTCATTAAAACACCACTAAAGGGACAACATTTATTCCTTTCCCAAATGTTACAGTAAAACCAGGTGGAAGAGAATGGTTTTAGAAATTAGAAAAAAAAAAAGGTACAAATCTGGGGTTTGGCCATTAAAAGTTATTTACAACAATGGGGGAAAAAAAAGACAACAAGTCGTTGTTTCACATTACAGACCTCCCTCCCACCCCAAAGCCTAATACTTGCTTACCAGGTCAAAAAAGACAGTTGATTCACAAGCTGGAGGTTTGAACTTGAGTAAGACATTTATAAAAACCTAGGCGGGGGCAATGTCCTCCCCAACCCAGGTGCCACTAGGCACAGCACAAGAGACTAAAAACTCAACAGTGGGGAAGGCTGGACACTCGGGGCTTGGGAGTTTAAGCACCCCACTTCTGGCTCAGGGATTTGGGGGGTAGGATAAACAAAACCTACTTGGAAAAAAATTCGGGGAGGAAACCAACAATTGCCTTCTGCTGGGGTGGGGACTGGGAAGGCGGGTAGGGCCAAGGGATAGGATCATTTCACATCACTAAACTAACTTGGGAAACTGTAAGGGATCATCTTCAACTGGCCTTTAGAGGTAGACCAGATGGCTGATGGGAGAATCCACAGGAGGAAGAGGAAAGGGAAATGTGGCTGGGGGTAGAGGGGTAACAAACCCCTTTCTGGGCACAGGAAGGCAGCCAGGGCACCAGGTCCAGGCAGTGACCTCAGAAGGACAGCACAGTTTTTGCAGCTTAGAGGTCACCCACCTGCCCCCACCCAGCTACTCATTCTGCTCAGCGCTGGCCGGTGTAGGGCCACTCTCGGGCCCCGAGGGAGGAGTGGATGGCTCTGCAGCCTGGGGCCCTGCCTCCTCTTCTGTGTCTCCTTCCTTGGAGGCAGCACCAGCCTCTGCCCCCTTGGCTTGAGGCTCCTGGCTTTCAGGGGTGGCAACAGCCTTCCCTTCCTGGGCAGTGCCCTCGTCGCTGCAGGCGCTGATCTCCCCCTGCTCCTGCTCCTCCTCGGTGGGCGAGGAGGCCGAAGAATCGCCCCCGCCCTCCTTCCGATTTCTCTTGAAGGACAGGCCGCTCAATTTGAAAGGCTTCTTGAAAGAGAATTTCTTCTTCTTCTTGGGGGTCTCCTTGGGAGGGGCTTCCCCCTTGGCCTCGGCGCCCTGGCTAGGGGGTGCAGGCTCGATGGCATCGCCGGTAGCCCCAGCTGCCTCATCTGTTCCGTTCACGGGTGGCGACTCCCCTTCCCCCTTGGGGGATAAGTCTCCATTGCTTTTCACGTGGCCGTTCTCCTGCAGGGCAGAGGAGACAGCCGTGAGGCCCGGGGCTCTTCTCCCCCCTCCTCCCGCAGTCCCAGGCCACTTCTGGCCCCTTCCAGGCCACGGAACCAGACACCTGGGTCCGCTGCAGGCTGAGTCGGCCTTCAGCCTCGCCCCGCTCCGGGGACCCCGTCAAACATCACCCCTACCCCTCACGGGCGGGCTGGGCCGGCGGCGGCCGGCAGGAGGCGCTGGGGTCCGCGCCCCCAGCCCCTTCCCCCGGGGCGCGCTCTCTGCTCCGCGCCGAGGCGCTCCGGCCCGACCCATCGCGGGCGGGCGGGCGAGCCGAGCCGGGCGATGTTGGGCGGGAAGCTCCCGGGGCGCCGCCTGGCTGCACCTGGACGGCCTATTTTCCCAGACTCCCGCTTTGTGTAAACGGCCCCCACGCACCCCAGGGTCTTCCCACGTCCTCGGCCTCTCCCGCCGCAACCCCTTCGAAAAACAGCGCGGGCTCCCGAGGTCGGGTGTGCGGATGGAGTGCCCTCCGCGCCCAGCACCCGCCCCGCGGCCCCCGGGCGCCCCCTTGGCGCGGCCCAGCAGCGCCTTTGTTCCCCCGCGCGGCACTCGGGGCGGGCGGGCGGCCGGGGGGCAGCGCCCCGGGGCCCGGACCGCGAACAAAGAAGGCGGCGGGGCCCGGCCGGCGCCCCCTTCCCCGCCCCTCCCCTCGCTTCGCTTCGCCCGCGGGGGCTGCGGCTCCGAGAACAAAGGGACCGGGCGGGGGAGGGGGCGCCGCGTGTCCCGGGCCGGACAAAGCGCGCGGCCCCGGCCCGGGGCCCTGGAGGGGGTGCGGCGCGAGCGGAGGGGGCCGAGCCGAGCGCACCCACCTGTCCGTTTGCCTTGGCCGGGGAAGCGCCGGCTGCGTCCTCGGCGGTCACGTCGCCCCGGGGAGCCTTGGAGCTCTGGCTGCCCATGGTGGGGGTCTGCTGGGGGGCGCTCGGAGCCGCCCCGGGCTCGCGCCGCAGGGGATAGTTTGGCGGGGGGTCGGCCCGGCGGGCCGAGGGGTGGGGCTGGCGCCTGAGGGGGAGGGGTGTCGGGGGAAACCGAGCTGCACCCCCGCTCCGCGGCCGACCCGCTAGCTGCGCCCGCCGCCGCCGCGCTCCGCGCCAGAATGCCGCCCGCCGCCCGCCGAGGGCCTATATATATGCGCAGGGGGCTCGGGGCGGGGCCGGACATTTAAATGAGCGCCCAATCGGGGGGCGGAGGCGGGGTCGGGTCGCGGGGCCCACTTGCGCAGTGGTGGACGCTAGCCTTATGGTCCTCCCCCCACCCCCATATCTCATGCCACTAGCAGAGGCAGGTCGTGTCCGGTGTGGGAAGGAGAGGCGCCCGTCCTTCCAGGAGCTGGACTGAGATGAGAGAGGTGGTCGTCGAGGAACGAGGAGCGCGCAGTCGTTCTCTCTGCGCCCATGTGCCCACTCAGGGTGGGTGCGCCCGCACGGTGGACAGACTCCCATCGCCCCCTCCCTCCCCCCCCCCCAGCTTGAACTCTTGGAAGGGCTCACATGCGCAGACGACTGGTGGTGCTGTTATACTCCAGAAAATGTGGCCGGAGCAAGCCACACGGCCCCGTGCTGAGTTCTGCGCCCCCTCAGGCCAGAGGTCCCACCTACATCCTGCCTGTTAGGACCAGCCTGAGGCCCGACCTAACACTCTGGTCATACTGGTGAGGCCTGTCCATCATCTCACTTCTCAGCAAGGTGGCCAATCATCCCTAGCTGGGCCAGAAATTCGCCGCCAGCTGGGGAGGAACGTCATCCCTCTTTGAAAGCCTAGGTGCCTAAGGCTTAAAGATGTTGGCATAACTTGACTTGTGTGCTTTTATTTGTTTGTTTGTTTTGCTTTTTCGAGGTAGAGTCTTCTCTACCTCAGGCTGACCTGGAATTCACTGTGTAGTCTCAGGTTGGCCCGGAACTCACCGTGATGCTCCTACCTCTGCCTCCCAGGTGCTGGGATTAAAGGTGCATGTCCTCCTGACCACACACACACACACACACACACACACACACACACACACACAGGCCTGCAAAGCCAAAAGACCCAGGTTCAATTCCCCAGGACTCACGTAAGCCAGACGCACAAGGGGCACATGCATCTGGAGTTTGTTTGCAGTGGCTGGAGGCCCTGGTGTGCCCATTCTCTCTTTGTCTGTCTCTCTATCTCTCTCTGCTTGCAAATAAATAAATAAATAAATGTGAGGAACTGAATCTAGGCCTGCAGGCTTTGCAAACAAGTTTCTTTAACCACTGAGCCATCTTCCCAGCCCTTTGACTAGAGTTTGGTGTCCCTCCTCCCAGATCTATGTCCCTTGCAACTTAGAGTTCCCCCACATAGGCAACAGAACCCCAGGGGAGAGTCAACTAATCTCAAACACCCCAGTTTCTGAAGTTGAGGGTCGATAAAACACTAAGACTGCCTCCATACTTGGAACACCCCAAGGCTGTCCACACCATCATTCCACCCTACTTGAGAGTGAGGGGCTAGAGACAGATGTGAGGGGTCTTTGCTTTGACTGGATAAGCCAGTGGGAACCCCAATCTTGGCTGGCTCCAGATGTGAGTATCCGACCACATACAGCTGCCTGCCCTCAGCCTCAGGGAGGAGGAAAGGGATGGGGGCTGGAGGAAGCCAAGTTGTGCAAAAGCAAAGCTGTGTCCTGAACAGCTCAGCATATCACTCCCTTCTATGGGTAAGGCCTCCTGAGAGAGAGGCTATGGGCTGTGAGGTGTGGAGACATACCAAGACCTGAGAAATTGGGAACTTCCCACTGCTCTGGCCACATAGGGGCAGGGAGGGCTGAGGTGGCGTCTCTGTATTCTGCATTTATTCCTTCATCTCCACCGGCACTCCGAGATGACAGAACCATCCTCCCTGTTTTACACCAGATTCAGAATGGGAAAGTAACATGCCCATGAGCACACAGTAGCTCCGAGTAGCTAAGGATGAGAAAGGGTTTGGAGAGATTGGGGGTGGAAGTTATTAAGATATCCCTAGATGAATTTCATTTGCGATCTGGGGCTGTCTGGTGAGAGCCAGAGGAATTATTTTTGAGACAGGGAAGGGCACCATGCCCCTGCTGCATCTCATTGACAGTACAGTGACTCCACCCATTACCACTAAGGAGTGGACATCGTGACCTGCTCTCTGTCTCAGCCACAATAGAAAACCCACAATGCTGCCAGGCACTGCTTGCACTGGCTGGCAGGGCTCAGCTGGAGGGTGTGAGAGTCCCAGAAGGGTTGAGATCAAAGGTTAAGAGTAGATCTCATGGCTCCTGATCTCCAGGCCCTTCCTGGTAGGGGTAGAGGCAATTCTCTGGGAGGATGCGAGGTGGAAAGAAGAGCATGAGGGGCTAAAAAACAAACAAAAACAACGACAAAAAAAAAAAAAAATCCTTGAGTGGCTCAGAGTCCCAAAGGGAGTTTAGTCCACAGGGGAGATTTTGCACCCTCACCAGACATCCCAAGATGCTGGGGGAGAGGGAGCCAGTCCGGGTCCCAGCAGAATCTGACTTCTGAAAGAGGGGAGAGGAGGCTTAGGAGGCCTGGGCTGTGGCAACAGTGTACAGCACTCCTCATGGCCTCCTCCGTCCACACTGTGGCTCCTTCCTCCCCAGCTGCTGCCAACCCAGACAATGCTTCCATTGTTCTGGGTCTCTGGGAGTCCTTGTGCAACTGTGAGTCTGTTTCTCTGTATGTGACTGTGTATTGCTTTGTGTCTGTCTGCATGCAAGACTTTGTGGCTCTGTGTGTATATGTGTGACCAGGTGTGTTCATTTGTGATTGTGTGAGTCTGCATCTTTGTTTGGCTCTGTGTATTCAAGAGTTAGAGAGCCTTCGTGATTCCCGGTGACTTTTCTGAGTATGTACATTTCCTTCCTTGAGACTGTGTTGGTGTGTTGGTGTTTGATTGAGTGTAAGTGGCTGGGTGAGAGTGTAGGAATGAACGAGTGGCTGCTTTTGAGTGTTCTGTGCCTTGGTGGACCACCAAGACTGTGGTGGTCAGAACCCTTGAGAAGCCTTTGACAGGACTGAGTGACAGGGAAAGAAGGAATGGAAGGGCAGAATGACTGGGATGGATGGGGGAAGGAAAACCCTGGGACCTGAAGCCAGGCATGGTAGTGCACACCTATAATCCCAGCACTTGGGAGGCAGTGGTAGGAGGATCACCATGAGTTCAAAGCTGCCCTGAGACTGAATTCCAAGTCAGCCAGGGCTAGAGCAAGACCCTAGCTCAAAAAAAAAAAAAAAAAAAGGAGGGGGGACTTAGAGAGATGACTTAGTGATTAAGGCACATGCCTACAAAGCCTAAGGACCCGGGTTCGATTTCTCAGTACCCACATAAACCAGATGCAGAAGGTGGTGCATGCATCTGGAGTTTGTTTGCAGTGGCTGGAGGCCCTAATGCACCCATTCTCTCTTCCTCTCTCTCTCTCCTTCCCTCTGTCTTTCTCAAATAAATAGAATATTTTTTAATAAAGAAGGAAATAAAAGAAACCTGGGACGTGTGCACACTCAGAGGCCTGAGGCCTGGCAGTGACAGGGAGACAGAGGATAGTGTTATCTGTAATGAGGCTTACATTAGATGCCAGGTGATATGTGCGTGGGCAGTATCTAGCAGGGGGGGATGGGCTTCCTAGTGCAGGGGCTGACATATGTGAAGGTCTTGGGATGGGAGAAGACTACACAGCAGAGATTGGTTAGGCTGGAGGCCCTAGGGAATGGCACTTGGCATAGCCTGGTTTCCAGCTCCAGGGTGAGCCTCTAGTTCATAGTCACAAAGACTTACTGGAGTTCCTTGTGCTCACACTAGAGAGGGGCAGGTGGTAAGTCACACCAGCTCTCTAAACTCAGGGGAAAAACGGTTGGGGAATGGCCGACTTTTGCGTTGCTGAGTTTGACAGTTCCAGGGAATATTCATGAAGATATTAGGAGGCACCCAGAAGTTGATATTCTTCAGTGTACAGATACACACATTTCCTGAGCCAAAGACCAGCACCTAGAGTCTGGCTAATGGACTTAGAAGGACAACAGAGGGTTTTTATTGTTGTTGTTTTGTTTTGATCATCAAGATAGGGTCTCACTCTAGCAGAGGCTGACCTGGAATTCACTATGTAGTTACAGGATGACCTCAAACTCACAGCGATCCTCCTACCTCTGCCTCCCAAGTGTTGGGATTAAAGGAAGGCATGTGCCACCATGACTAGCTTTAAACAGAGGGGTTTTTTTTTTCCTGTTTTTAAATTTTTATTTATTTATTTATTTATTTGCAAGCAGAGAGAGATAGAGAGACAGACAAAGAGAGAATGGGTACACCAGGGCCTCCAGCCACTGCAAACAAACTCCAGATGCATGTGCCCCTTGTGCATCTGGCTTACGTGAGTCCTGGGGAATTGAACCTGGGTCTTTTGGCTTTACAGGCAAATGCCGTACCTGCTAAGCCATTTCTCCAGCCCTAGACAGAGGTTTTAAGGCAGGACCAGCCTCAGAAAATCTGGGCTTCTGGTCTCTGTCACGCATGAGGTCACCCAAGAAGTACCTGGGCAGAGGCAACACTGGCTGGATGGAGCAGGGACCAGGGAAAGACCCAGGAAGAAGCCAGCAGCAGGGGAAGACCCAGGAGGAAGCCACCAATGGGGACAGGAAGGACCACAGAGTACAGAGTTACAGAGACCCCTGAACTCAGGGAAGCTTGTAGAAAGGCAGGAAGGACACATAGTGATAATGCTGGAGGAGGAGGGAGAGAGCTCTGGGACTCTTACACTTACTTACTGTATGCCAAGCTCTGTGCCCACTGCTTTCCATGCATCAGCTCAGAACCCATGAGGCGGGGCCGCTATTTCTCCTATTGGCAGAGGAGGAAACCCCAAGCCCAGTGAGGGAGCGTGGACAGGAGCAGATTGACAGAGGTCAGCACCAGCAGCAGGCACTGTCAGGAGCTCAGAGGGCAGAGGCATCGTGGCTGGGCCCAGCTGGGGGCACCCAGAAAGTCACTTCAGGCTGAGAGGAGTGGTCAGGGGCTTGCCAAGGAGAGGGACCAGGCAGGGATAGGGCTCAGACTCCCAGGATTTGACTTCCAGAACCAGGACTGACCCTCACGGGCCTGGACTCACTGGGTTCTGGCCAGATTATCAAGCAGCAGGACCCAGTTGTACCCTGTCGATTACAGGGCCTTGAACTCCATATTCTGGGCCACCACAGCATCCAGCCACCAAATCACAAAGGCAGGAATTCTGAAAATTCCCTTTCAGAAGTTGAGGCCACCCTGAAACAACTTTTGTTTTTCCCTTCTTCCCCTTCCTCTGCAGTGGGTGGCAGGGCGAGTGGGGCGGGGGCGGGGTGGCTGCATGAACTGGCTAGGGCACAGTCACTGCCCAACAGGGCGCTGTGGGGCTTGGTTTCCCCAGTAGCAGAGGCCTGTGCTCCTGGCTCACCTCCCCAGGCTTGATGAGGTCACTGGAAATGCAACCCAGTTATCTGGGCTGCTCTGAGCCTGTCCTGGTCCCTCTCCTGCCACTTCCCGACTTTTAGTTTCTTTTCAGCTCCTGGGTGCCTTTGGGGAAGGGATGGCTGCACAGTAGAATGTGGATTGCTTACAACTTTCCAGCCAAAAATTCCCCCACTCAAAAGGGAAGTCCCTCCAAAATGGAAACTGAAACTCCCTCCCAGGCCATCCCCAATCACACCCCTTCCTCTAGACTGCCACACCCTCATTTAGCCTCTTCCCCCAAGTGATCTGGGCCATGCTACCTTCCAGCTTTAGGACCCTGGCTGGATACCCATCCTTTCACCCCAGAGGTATGCTGTGCCGCCGGGGTGCAGTGAGGTATGGAGCTGAGGTGATGGTGGTGGTGAAGAGCCAGCCATATCATCATGTGGCTTTAGGGCATCTCTGAGTCTGTGCATCCCCATCTATGAAACGGGAATGGTGGACTGGAGAAATGGCTTAGCGATAAAGGCACTTGCCTGTGAAACCTAAGGACCCAGGTTCAATCTCCAGGACCTGTGTAAGCCAGATGCACAAGGTGGTGCATGCATCTGGAGTTCATTTGCAGTGGCTAGAGGCCTTGGCGCTCCCATTTTCTCTCTCCTTCTCATAAATAAATAAAATATAAAATGGGAATGGTCACAGTACCCACTCTGTAGAACTATTTGTGAGGTAAACGAGCTAGTGCCACCAAGGAAAGAAAGCCCTCAAGCCCAGCACCTCAGTGCAGAGTGCTTGGGTCATGTTCCTGGGTGCTGTTCTGAGATGCTCTGGGCAAGGACTCCACAGAGGAGCCGCTCAGCAGAGTGCCATTCCCTTTTCTCCTCCCTGCCTGCCCCAGGGGAGCAGGGCCTGAGACTCCCCTGCAGCCCCTCTGTCCCCTGTTCTTCAGGCTGGGTGGTGGCACTGTTCTACCTCTGCCCAATGCCAACTGGGTGTGGGGGTGGTGTGTGGCTTTAATCCCAGCACTCAGGAATCTGAGGTAAGAGGATCGATGTGAGTTCAAGGCCACCCTGGAACACAGAGTGAATTCCAGGCCAGCTTGAGCTAGAGTGAGACCCTACCTCTAAAAACCAAAATATAAAAGAAGGGCTGGAGAGATGGCTTAGCGGTTAAGCTCTTGCCTGTGAAGCCTAAGGACCCCGGTTCGAGGCTCGGTTCCCCAGGTCCCACGTTAGCCAGATGCACAAGGGGGCGCACGCATCTGGAGTTCATTTGCAGAAGCTGGAAGCCCTGGCGTGCCCATTCTCTCTCTCTCCTTCTATCTGTCTTTCTCTCTGTGTCTGTCGCTCTCAAATAAATAAATAAATAAATAATTTTAAAAAATATTATCAAAATATGCCGGGCGTGGTGGCGCACGCCTTTAATCCCAGCACTCGGGAGGCAGAGGTAGGAGGATCGCCGAGAGTTCAAGGCCACCCTGAGACTAATTCCAGGTCAGCCTGAGCCAGAGTGAGACCCTACCTCGAAAAAAAAAAAAAAAAACCAAAAAAAAAAAATATTATCAAAATATAAAAGAAAAGAAAAAGGGCTGGAATGGTTAAGGCACTTGCCTGGGAAGCCTAAGGACTCAGGTTTTATTTCCCCAGGACCCATGTAAGCCAGATGCACAAAGTGGCACAAGCGTCTGGGGTTTGTTTGCAGTGGCTGGCTGCCCTGGCATGTCCATTCTCTCTCTGCCTCTTTCTCTCTCTCAAGTAATTTTTTTTTCAAGGTAGGGTCTCGCCCTAGCCCAGGCTGACCTGGAATTCACTATGGTCAAGTAAATTTTTAAAAACTGAGGACTCATTGCGGGCTGGGTAGGCATAGCGTGAGGGGCGGTTTGTGGTGCTGCGCGTCACTGGAGGTCGTGGGGAGCGCAGCCCGGCCGCCGCGGCCCTCGCTGGGGTCACAGCGTAGTTGTTGGGTCCCCCCTGCCCCGGCCAGCGGCCGGAAGAGTTGAAGAAAGGGGCCGCCGCACATCATCCGCCTGGTGTACAAGGAGGTGTCCACACTCACCGCCGACCCACCCGATGGGCATCAAGGTCTTCCCCAACGAGGAGGACCTCACCACCTGCAGGTCACCATCGAGGGCCCCGAAGGGACCCTCTATGCCGCAGGTTTATTCAGCATGAAACTTTTACTGGGCAAGGACTTCCCTGCCTCGCCACCTAAGTAAGGGCTACTTCCTTACTAAGATCTTCCACCGAAATGTGGGAGCCAATGGTGAGATCTGGGTCAATGTTCTCAAGAGGGACTGGACAGCTGAGCTGGGCATCCGACATGTGCTGCTGACCATCCAGTGCCTGCTGATCCACCCTAACCCAGAGTCAGCGCTCAATGAGGAAGCAGGCCGTCTGCTCTTAGAGAACTACGGGGAATATGCTGCCCGTGCCCGTTTGCTCACAGAGATCCATGGGGGTGCAGGCCCCAGTGCGGGAGAGCTGAGGCTGGTCGGGCCCAGCCCAGTGGTGCAGCAGCTTCCTCTACTGACCCCACGGCCCCCGGAGGTCTTGCAGGAGCTGAGGGTCCCATGGCCAAGAAGCATGCAGACGAGCGTGGCAAGAAGCTGGCCACCAAGAAAAAGACGGGTAAGAAGAGAGCTCTGAGGCGGCTGTAGTGAGCTCTTCTTCCTCCCTCCTTCCCTTCCCTTCTCTCACGCTGTCTCTAAGTTATTTAAATTGTGGCTGGGGTGGGGGAGGATGTTGGGGGGCAATGGGGCCTGGATTTGATTTTCTAAATAAAGTTGGAAAAGCAAAAAAAAAAAAAAGATAAAGCATTTTTAAAAATGTAATATAACCAGACTTGGTGGTGCATACCTTTAATCCCAGCAGTCAGCCTGGAGTAGAGTGAAACCTAACCTCAAAAAACAGCAACAACAAAGTTATTTGTGTGTGTGTGTGTGGGGGGGGGTGTCATGGTGTACAAGTGTAGGACAACTTCAGGGTGTCTGTACCCCACGTTTTCTTCCCTCTCTGCAAATGAATGTTGGACTAGCTGCCCTACAAGAGATTCTTCTGGCTCCCACTGTGGTAGGAGCTTTGGGATCAACATGTAACAGTAGAGCCATCTCCCCAGCCCTGTTTTTTTCTTTTTCAAGGTAGAGTTTCTCTATGTAGTCTCAGGGTGGCCTTGAACTCACCGTGATCCTTCTACCTCTCCCCCACACCCCATCCTCGAGCTGGACTTAAAGGCATACGACACCATGCTCAGCTCAGGGTCACTTTTCAATAGAGGGTTGTGGTAGTTTGAATGTATGGCTCAATAAACTCAAGTATTTTTTTGTTTGTTTGTTTTTTTGAGTTAGGGTCTCACTGTAGCCCAGGCTGACCTGGAATTCACTATGGAGTCTCAGGGTGGCCTCGAACTCATGGCAATCCTCCCACCTCTGCCTCCCGAGTGCTGGGTTTAAGGCGTGAGCCACCACACCCGGCTAATTGTTTTGTTTATTTTTATGTATTTATTTGAGAGTGACAGACAGTGAGAAAATGGGTGTGCTAGGGCCTCCAGCCACTACAAACGAACTCCAGATGCACGTGCCACCTTGTGCATCTGGCTTACATGGGTCCTGGAGAATTGAGCCTCAAACCAGGGTCCTTGGGTTTCACAGGTAAGTGCTTAACCGCTAAGCCATCTCTTCAGCCCCTAGATTCCTGTGTTTTATTAAAATTGAAGCTTCAGCCTTTAGCAGGCGGACTCCTGCTACAGGGGAGTGTCACTGGGGGCGGATCTGAATTCCAGCCCACAGGTATGCAGAGGTCTGAACTCTGGTGGATACATGCTTTCTGCTTTTGGGTGTTTGCTGGCCAGTGGAGGTTTCTCTCTGAATGGATCTGTGAAAGGGAGCCAACTTCTTCTGCCATTGATGGAATTTTCCTGGATCTGTAAGCTTGAAATAAATAAATCTCTTCCTCTCCTAAAATGTGTCTACTTGGATGATCATCCCAGCATTGCGAGGCTGACTACAGCAAGGGTATTCAATAATGTTTGTTTGTGCACTGGGGATTGAAACAAGGCCTTATAGATGCTAGGCAAACGCTCTACCACTGAGCTAGACCAGCTCCTCAATAATTTTTGTTTTGTTTTTCGAGGTAGGATCTCACTGTAGCTCAGGCTGTCCTGGAATTCACTATGTAGTCTCAGGCTGGCCTGGAACTCTCAGATATCCTCCTACCTCTGCCTCCCAAGTGCTGGGATTAAAGGTGTGCACTACCACACCCAGCTCTGGAACTCATTTTTAAAAAAATATTTATTTAGGGGATGGAGAGATGGCCCAGCAGTTAAGGCACTTGCCTGCAAACCTAAGGACCAGGGCTTGGTTCCTCAGTATCCATGTAAAGCCAGATGCAGTAGGTAGCACATGTGTCTGGAGTACATTTGCAGATACATATATATCACTCTCAAATAAAAGAATTTTGTTTTTTTGAGGTAGAATCTAGCTCTAGCCCAGGCTGACCTGAAATTCACTATGTAGTCTCAGAGTGGCCTTGAACTCATGGCAATCTTCCTACCTCTGTGCCTCCCGAGTGCTGGACATAAAGGCGTGCCAATGACCAGCTAAATAAAATTATCTCAGCACTAGGGAGGCAGAAGTAGGAGGATCGAGGATCACTGTGAGGTGTGACATGCATCTGGAGTTCATTTGCAGTGGCTAGAAACCTGGCATGCCCATTCTCTCCCTCTCTTTCAACCTCTCTCTCTCTCTCTCTCTCTCTCTCTTTCTCTCTGTCTAATAAATAAATAAAATTTTAAAAAAAAGTTAGCCAGATGGTGGTGGCACATACCTTTAATCCCAGCATTCGGGAGGCAGAGGTAGGATGATTGCCAAGAGTGCAAGGCCACCCTGAGACTACATAGTGAATTCCAGGTCGCCTGGGCTAGAGTGAGACTTTACCTTGGAAAAAACAAACTAAAATCTTTATTTAGGGTGACACCTCCTCCAGCCAGGTAGCTGGAGATCCAAGTTACAAGTTTCATTTTAACACCTGAGTCAATGGGGGACATACATTCAAACTACCACAGCTGGAGAGATGGCTCAGTGAGTCAAATGCTTGCCAGCCAAGTATGAGGACCTGAGTTCAGATGTCTAAAGTTCTTGGAAAAGCCAAGAGTGGGGGCATATGCCTGTAACGCCAATACTAGAGAGGTGGAGACACATGGATCCCTAGGGCTCACTGGTAGCTAGTCTAGCTGAACCAATGAGCTTCATGTTGAGTAAAAGAGTCTGTCTCAAAAAGTAAGGTTGAAAGCCAGGTGTGGTGGCGCACACCTTTAATCCCAGCACTTGGGAGGCAGAGGTAGGAGGATCGCCATGAGTTCAAGGCCACCCTGAGAATACATAGTGAGCTCCAGGTCAGCCTGGGCTAGAGTGAGACATTACCTGGAAGAAACTTAGACAAACAAACAAAAAAAAAAGTAAGGTTGAGCTGGGCATGGTGGCACTTGCAGGAGGACTGCCAAGAGTTCGAAGCCAGCCTGAGACTACATAGTGACTTCCAGGTTGGCCTGGGCTAGAGTGAGATACTATCTAGAAAAACTTAAAAACTTGGGCTGGAGTGATGGCTTAGTAGTTAAGGTGGTTGCCTGCAAAGCCAAAGGACCCAGGTTTGATTCCCCAGGACCCATGTAAGCCAGATGCCCAGATGCCCATTCTCTCTCTCTCCCTTGCTCTATTCTCTCTTCTCTGCTAGCAAATAAATAAACTTAAAAAATATTGTATATTTTTGGGCTGGAGAGATGGCTTAGCAGTTAAGTGCTTGCCTGTGAAGCCTGAGGACCCCAGTTTGAGGTTCAATTCCCCAGGACCCATGTTAGCACAAGGAAGCGCATGTGTCTATAGTTCGTTTGCAGTGGCTGGAGGCCCTAGCGCGCCCATTCTCTCTCTCTCTCTCTCTCTCTGCCTCTTTCTCTCTCTGTCTGTTGCTCTCAAATAAATAAATGAAAATAAACAAAAAATTAAAAAAATGTATTTTATTTTTGAGCCAGGCATGGTGGCGCATGCCTTTAATTCCAGCACTCGGAAGGCAGAGGTAGGAGGATCATCATGAGTTCAAGGCCACTCTGAGACTAAATAGTGAATTCCAGATCAGCCTGGAGTAAAAGTGAAACCCTACCTCAACAAAACAAAACAAAAAATATTTTTATTTATTTATTTGAGAGAGAGGGAGAGAATGAGTGAATGTGCATATCAGGGCTCCCTGCCACTGCAAATCAATGCCTGATACATGCACCACTTTGTGCATTTGACTTTATGTGGGTTCGGGGGAATCAAACACAGGTGGAAAAAAAAAAAAAGCACCTTTAACCTCTGAGCCATCTTCCCAGCCTGGAACTCAGTTTTATTTTTTAACTTTATTTTTATTTATTTGAGAGAGAGAAAGAGGCAGAGAGAGGGAGAGCATAAGTGCTCCAGGGCCTCCAGTCACTGCAAACAACTCCAGATGCATGTGCCCCCTTGCACATCTGGCTTTCGTGAGTCCTGGGGAATTGAACTGAGGTCCTTTTGTTTTGCAGGCAAACACCTTAACTGCTAAGCCATCTCTCCAGCCCTAGGTTTGGTTTTCATGTGGTAGGGTCTGGCTCTAGCTCAGGCTGACCTGGAATTTACTATGTAGTCTCAGAGTGGCTGTTGCAGTCAGGTTCGCATTGCTGGCAGGAATCACCTGACCAAGTGGAAAAAGGGGGTTATTTTGGCTTACAGACTTGAGGGGAAGCTCCATAATGGCAGGGGGAAATGATGGCATGATCAGAGTGTGGACGTCACCTCCTTGCCAACATCAGGTGGACAATAGCAACAGAAGAGTGTGCCAAACACTGGCAAGGGGAAACTGGCTATAATGGCCATAAGCTGCCCCCCAACAATACATCCCCTCCAGGAGGCATTAATTCCCAAATCTTCATCAGCTGGGAACCTAGCATTCAGAACACCTAAGTTTATGGAGGTCACCTGAATCAAACCACCACATTTTGCCCCTGGCCCCCATAAACTGATAACCATCCATGATGTAAAATGCAATGCACTAGTGGGGTCTGGACTTCTCAAGGTAACAGCTAGAGGTGATCCCACACTTGACGCCTGTGGAATGCAGCAGTTCCCACTAGAGACAGTGGTTGTGGCTCTAGAAGATAGATCCAGCACCCTTCCAAGCTTGGGATTCTGGAAGGGAGCAGGCAAGGCAACTTGGTGGTGGCCAGTGAGGAGGAAGTGAACTTGGAGCAGGGGTGTCTTCAAGGCTAAGGGAAGAAAAGGTTTCTAGAAGGAATGAGTGATCCTACTTGTCAGTTGCTGCTGAAAGGTAGAAGAAGGTAAGGAGAGAACCAAGGCAGCACTGACAGGACACGGGGAAGGACAAAGAATGTTGGGAGTGAGGGAGACAAGAGGCTGAGGATGGCGCTGAGGGCGGGTTTGGACCAGTGGGTAAGAGGACTGTGGAAATGGGACGGTTTGATGGAGGTTGACTTGAGGTGAGATGCCTGTGGGATGTCACTAGGACCTGTGTCTGGGGGCCTGGAGAGATGGCTCAGTGTTTAAAGGAATATGCTTACAAAGCCTAGTGACCTGGATTCAATTCCCCAGTACCCATGCAAAGCCAGATGCACAAAGTTGTGCATGTGTCTGAAGTTCATTTACAGAATGGTCCTGGCTTGTCAATTCTCTCTGTCTCTTTCTTTCAAATAATTTTTTTTTTTTTTACTCTAGCCCAGGCTAACCTGGAATTCACAAGGTATTCTCAGAGTGGCCTCCAACTCACAGTGATCTTTCTACCTCTGCTTCCTAAGCACTGGGATTAAAGGCATGCATCATCACACTGGCCATGTGTATGGTGTGTGTGTGTGTGTGTGTGTGTGTGTGTGTGTATGTGTGTATATATATATATATGTAAATCTTGGGACCTGGCATGGTGTATGTATGTATCTTTGAGACTATGATGATGACCAAGTTCTATACCTCCAGTCCAGACAATTTCACCTGCCCTTAGACGTCACTCTGAATGCACCACTGGGACCTATAGGACACAGATAAACAGGTCCAGATGAACACAGATTGAAGGAATGATTCGAGGCAAGAAACTCAGGGAAGAGTCTATTGGACTGGTCTGAACAAAGGCAGTGGTGGGTTGGCTCCACTTCGGTGAGGCAGTGGGTGAGAGAGGAGGCAATGAGGTCAGGCAGGCAGGTCCTGGGCTCTGGGTAGAGGGAGATGGCTGGGTGTTTGTGGTTTCCAGGAGCTGGGTGTGGGGCAGCCTCACAGTTACCTGTTCTTGTGACTCAGAGTTCCACTGAGGGCAGAGGATGGGTTGGAAGTGGCTCTTGTGGAGTTGGGCAGGGCGCTGCTTTTGGCTGAGTGGCTGTGTTAGGATGGTAGGTGTGGTGGTTTGATTCAGGTGTCCCCCACAAACTTAGGTGTTCTGAATACTAGGTTCCCAGCTGATGGAGATTTGGGAATTAACGCCTCCTGGAGGGAGTGTATTGTTGGGGGCGGGCTTATGGGCTTTATAGCCAGTTTCCCCATGCCAGTGTTTGACACACTCTCCTGTTGCTATGGTCCACCTTATATTGACCAGGGGGTTATGTCCACCCTCTGCTCATGCCATCATTTTCCCCTGCCATCGTGGAGCTTCCCTTCGAGCCTGTAAGCCAAAATAAATCTCTTTTTCCCAGAAGCTGCTCTTGGTTGGGTGATTTCTAACAGCAATGCGAACCGGACTGCAACAGTAGGTAACCCAAAGATCCTTCTAGTCATGGGTGCTTTTTGTTGTTGCTGCATGTGTATGTGGTATGCATGCATGTGTGTTCACGTGCGTGTTGAGGTACACATGCACATGTGTGTGTGCATGCATGTGGATGCCAGAAGTCAATGTTGGTAAAGTGTCTTCCTCAATTGCTCTCCATCTTCTCTTCTAGTGCAGGAGAGCGAAAGAGAGGGAGAAAGAGGGAGAGAGGAGATTGGTGTGCCCGGGCCTCCAGCTGCTGTAATTGAACTCCAGATGAGTGTGCCCTCTTGTGCACATGTGTGACCTTGTGTGCTTGTGTCACACGGTGCATCTGGCTTATGTGGGATCTGAGGAGTCAAACATGGGTCCTTAGGCTTCACAGGCAAGCGCCTTAACCACTAAGCCATCTCTCCAGGCCTCCATCTTCTGAATCTAGAGCTCACCCATTTGACTACACTAGTTTGCCAAAGAACCCCAAGGATTTCCTGTCACCGTCTTCCAAGTGCTGGGTTTACTGGTGCTCAAGACCAAGCCTGGCATTTCTGCAAGTGCTGGGAATGTGCACTCAGGTCCTCACATTGAATGACAAGTGCTTTCCCACTGAGCCACCTCCCCAGCCTGCCATGGGCACTTTTCTCAACCTTTATGTGGAGGCGAACGCCTGGGTTGGACAATTGCTAGTCTCAGTTCAAGACAGAATCTAGGTGAGTGTGGAATGGAAAGCACAGAGACAGGTGCTGAGAAGACAGGGACAAGGGCCAGAGATCACTCTTGGGGCCACAGCCTTCCCCTACTTTAAAACTCTGCATGGCTCCCAGTTTCCTCCTACACAGTGTCCATCCCCTGGTTCTGGCCTTGAAGGTCTCCTAAATAATGCCCCACTCTTTGTTGTGGCCCCAGTGAAGCTTAGGGAGGGAAGGCGTACCTGACTTCAGGTCTTGTGCTCCCTTCACTGAGGTGACCCTCTCTGTCTGCAATAAGCCAAGCCTCCCTCTGCCTTGCTCTTCTGCCTGGAGTGCTGCTCTCTGGACACACCCACTCAGGGCCTGCCCCCTGTCAAGATCCAGCTCAAGGAATTCTAGAATATTCAGATATCTATATCTATCTATCTATCTATCTATCTATCTATCTGTATATATAGATATATATATAATTTTACTTTATTTATTTATTTGACAGAGGAAGAGGGAGAGAGAGAGAATGGGCGTGCCAGGACTCTAGCCACTGTAAACAAACTCCATATGCTTCCCTTGTGCATCTGGCTAATGTGGTTCCTGGGGAATCAAACCTGGGTCCTTTGGCTTTGCAGGCAAATGCCTTAGCCACTAAGCAATCCCTCCAGTCCTTATTTTATTTTATTTTATTTTTTTTCCTCCAGCCCTTAAATAAATAAATAAATATTATTTACAACTTCTATACTTACAGACAACAAACCATGATATTTTCCTCCCCTCCCCCACCTTCCCCTTCATAACTCTGCTCTCCATCATATCCCCTCCCTCTCTCCATTAGTCTCTCTTTTAATTTGATCTCATCATCTTTTTCTCCTATTATGAGGGTCTAGAATATTCTTGGCCCCTCACAGGACCCACTATGCCCCCCACAAGCTATGTCACCCTGCTGAGAGCTTTCGTTCAGCTGCTGTATATCTGTGCCCTTCTTTCTGTGTTGGGTAGGGACAGCGGTCCACAGAGCAGGAAGTGGTTTTGTTCAGCCTGCCTCCCCTGCTGGGGTTCATGGATGGGACAGGTGTGGGAGTAACTCAAACACAAGCATGTGTCAATGGGAAGAGCTGAGACCCTTCTCTCCCTCCAAAAAAAGAGTGGAGACAGCCTGAGGGAAGCAGATGCCATTTTACTTGGGGTTTGAAGGGCAGAAATTCAGAGATGCCAGGAGGGAGAGAAAATGTGAATAACTATCACCCACAGAGAGAGGACACTGCATTGTCTGGCCTCTGACACCATCTTCTGCTCATTGTCAGCTTGACACAAGTCTACCTTGGGATCACCATGCAAAGAGCCTGAAGCCTGTATCTGGAATCCCTGGAAAGCAGGTACCTGTGATGCTCCTCAGGAACCCCAGGGCACAGCAGTCTCACTGAGCACGCTACGTTGGATGGCCTGAGTTCAATCCAGCCTGCCATGATCTAGCTGATGTCTTTTTTATTTTTATTTGAGACACAGAGAGTGAAATGGAGAGAGACAGACAGAGACAGAATGGGCACACTAGGGCTTGTAGCCACTGCAAACAAACTCCAGACACATGTGCCACTTTGAGCATCTGGCTTATGTGGGACCTGGAGAATTGAATCTGGGTCCTTAGGCTTTGCAGGCAAGTGCCTTAACCACTAAGCCATCTCTCCAGCCCCTGATGTCTTTTTTTTTTTTTTTTTTTTTGAGGTAGGGTTTCACTCTAGCTTAGGCTGACCTGGAATTCATTATGTAGTCTCAGTGTGGCCTCAAACTCATAACATCTCTGCCTCCCGAGTGCTGGGATTAAAGGCATGCGCCACCAAGCCTGGTTGATGTCTTTTAGAGAGAAACATGCCAGGGCCTCCTGCCCCTGCAAACAAACTCTAGATGCATGTGCTGCCTAGTACATGGGTACTAGGGAATCAAACCCAGACCTTTAGGCTTTGTAAGCAAGTACCTTAACTGCTGAATCATCTCTCTAGCCTTTTTTTTTTTTTTTTAAGATTTTTTGAGGTAGGGTCTCACTCTAGCTCAGGCTGACCTGGAATTCACTATGTATTCTCAGGGTGGCCTTGAACTCACAGCGATCCTTCTACCTCTGCCTCCCAAGTGCTGGGATTAAAGGCATGCACCACCATTCCCAGCTTGTTTTCTTTTTTATACTTAAAAAAAAAATTTATTTATTTGAGAGAGAGAGAATGGGCATGCCAGGGGCCTCTAGCCACTGCAAATGACCTCCAGATGCATGTGCCCCCTTGTGCATCTGGCTTCCGTGGGTCCTGGAGAGTCCAACCAGGATCCTTTGGCTTTGCAGGCAAATGCCTTAATTGCTAAGCCATCTCTCCAGCCCTCTTTTTTATACTTTTATTTATTTGTGAGAAAGAGTGTGTGTGTGTAAGTGTGTGTCAGGGCCTCTTGCCACTGCAAATGAACTCCAGTTGAGTGTGTGCCACATTGTGCATCTGGCTTCATGTGGGAACTAGGGTATTGAACCAAGGCCAGCAGGCACTGCAAGCAAGTGCCTTAACCGCTGAGAAATCTCCCTAGTCCTGCCCCCCCCCCTCTTTTTTTGAGGTAGGTTCTTACTCTAGCTCAGGTTGACCTGGCACTCACTCTGTAGTCCTTGGCTGGCCTCAAACTCACAGTGATTCTCCCATGCTGGGATTAAAAGCGTGTGCCACTGTACCCAGCTTAGCCGTTGTCTCTGGATGAGTCATTTTATGGCTATGGCTTCACTCTCCTCATCTGAGGATGCATACTTCCCATCTCGCAGGGTAATAAAGAGGCTTAGGGATGACGACACATGCAAAGCCATAGCACAGACTTGGCAGACGACAAATATGCAGTAAATACTAGTTGTTATTGCTGTGTTATCAAGACACCTGCATCCTGGTCCCAGTTCTGTCACTGTTTTCCTCTGCACCATCCATTCATAAAGTGGGCCTTTGAGGGACTAAATGGGACAATGGATACAATAGAAGCTTCTAATAGAAGTGACTATCTCTGTGCTGGAGAGATGGCTTAGCGGTTAAGGCACTTGCCTGTGAAGCCTAAGGACCCAGTTTCCATTCTCTAGGTCCCATGTAAGCCAGATGGCGCATGTGTCCAGAGTTCGTTTGCAGTGGCTAGAGGCCCTAGAAGCCCTATCTCTAATAAATAAGAAAAAAAAAAACAAAACTGACTATCTCTGTCCTACGAGAATGGAAGGGGTTGGCACTCCCTGGTCTGTCAGGTCTTTACTGAACTTTCTGTGCAGGAAGGTTCTGCTGCGGCAGGGCTAGTCCATCTCCTCTGCTACAGGACAGCCCCTCTGCCCACAAGGCAGCATGAGAGGAAAGGGCTGCGGCTGCCTCAGCAGGGACTGTGGTCAGACAGGATGAAGGACTTCCTTCCGGGCTGCAGGATGCTACCCTGGGACTGATGTTCCTGGGGAGGCCTGCTTCCAAGGAATGGCTAGTTGTGGCTGACTATGCTAGAGTTGGCTATTGGAGTGAATCTAGACAGTTAGCTGGGATAACCTCTGAGCCCTGTCTGAGCCTAGCCCTGGTCTCCCAAGATCACAGCGACAACCAGCAGGTACAGAGCAGCAGCAACAAAATTCTCCAAGAGAGAGCCAGAGGCAAGGCGACCAACCAGACATACACAGTTCCCTCCAACAAGCAGATGGTTTGGCTGTTAAGGCATTTGTCTGCAAAGCCTGGGGACCCAGGTTTGATTCCCCAGTACCCACATAAACTAGATGCACAGGGTGGTGCATGCATCTCTCTCTCAAATAAATATTTAAAAACAAAAACAAAACAACAACAAAAAAGCCATGGTGGTGCATGCCCTTAAACCCAGCACTAGCTAGGCAGATAGGAGGATCACTGTGAATACAAGGTCACAGTGAGATTACATAGTGAATTCCAGGTCAGCCTGGGCTAGAGTGAGACCCGACTTCGCAAAACAAAACAATAACAGCAACAACAAATAGTCCAAATGGCTCAAAAGGGGAAAAGAATACCTCCAGATCCCTCAGCCTTCCAGCAGAGAGGCCTCCCTGACCAACCCATGTACCACTCCCTCAGCATTTCTGATTCCATTATGTGCCAAGCACTAGATAGTCCTGTAAGCAAAAGAGTCCTTGTCCATCCTGTGTGAAGTTCTCAAACACCGCACGGTCTCTGACCCCTGCTTATGGCCTGTCTCCCATGACTGTGAGCTCCAGGAAGGCAGCGGCCTTAATTGTTTCACCAGTATGATGCTAGTGGTTGATTCAGTGCCCCAGCCTGGCAGATCACCAAAATAGGACCTTGATAAGTATTTTTTGGATAAATAAATGGGCACAGAGATCAAACAGACACATGTAGGCAGATCACCTATGCAAGTGCCCTTCAAGCCAACCATGAGCTGTCCTTTTTGGGAGTTAAGCTTGGCCACTAGACCCTGGGCTAAAGTCACTCTTTTTTTTTTTTAAAGGTAAGGTCTCGCTCTAACTCAGGCTGACCTGGAGTTCACTATGTAGTCTCAGGGTGGCCTTGAACTCTTGGCAATCCTCCTACCTCTGTCTCCTGAATGCTGGGATTAAAGGCGTGTGCCATCAGTGCCTGGATCTGAAGTCACTCTTGCAGTGAGAACGACCCGGTTGCTATCCAAAGATGTGATCTATTTTGGTTCCCAAACTCTTTATGATGGGCACAGAGCTGGCATTATGTTTGCAACCCTTACAATTTTTTTTTTTTTTTTTTTTTTTTTTGGTTTTTGGAGGTAGGGTCTCACTTTAGCTCAGGCTGACCTGGAATTCACTATATAACCTCAGAGTGGCCTCAACCTCACAGTGATCCTCCAACCTCTGCCTCCCAAGTACTGGAATTAAAGGTGTGCGCCACCACTCCCGGCAACCCTTACTATTTTTGATGAATAGAAATTTCAATGTAGTCATATCTATCAATAGTTTTAAAATACTTTATTTTTATTTATTTATTTAAAAGAGAGAGAGAGGCAGATAGTGAGAGAGAGAGAGGGATAATGGGTGACTCTAGCCACTGCAAACGAATTCCAGACACACATACTACCTTGTACATCTGGCTGTATGTGGGTGAACCAGGGTCTATGGCTTTGTAGGCAAATGCCTTAACTGCTAAGCCATCTCTCCAGCCCCTCTGTTAATCTTTTAAAAAACTGTTCTTGGGGGCTGGAATGATGGCTCAGCAGTTAAAACCTGACGATCCTGGTTCAAGACCCCACTACCTAGAATAACGGGGTGGCACATGCATCTGCAGTTTGTTTGTAGTTGCAGGAGGCCCTATTTGCCTCTTTCTCTCTGTCAAATACATCAATAAGCCGGGTGTGGTGGTGCACACCTTTAATCCCAGCACTCAAGAGGCAGAGGTAGGAGGATCGCTATGAGTTGAAGGCCACCCTGAGACTACATGATGTATTCCAGGTCAGGGGCTACAGCAAGCCCCTACATTGAAAAACCAAAACCAACCAACCAAACAACAACAACAAAATAATCAAAAAGCAAATACATAAAAAAGCTGGGCATGGTGGCACATGCCTTTAATCCCAGCACTTGAGAGGCAAAGGGAGGATTGCCATGAGTTCATGGCCACCCTGAGACTACATAGTGAATTCCAGGTCAGCCTGAGCTAGAGTGAGACCCTACCTCAAAAAAAAAGCAAACAAACAAAATTACAAAAAATTTGAGAAAGAGAAGGGTGGGTGCGGGGAATGGGCACGCCAGGGCCTCTATCCACTGCAAACTAATTCCAGACACATGTGCCACCGTGTGCGACTAGCATACTGTCAGAGGGTCGGAGAATCGCTGAAGAAAGACCCCAGACCCAGTATGTAAAAACAGTGTTTATTCTGCAGAATCAGCCAGCATGCGGGTGTCAACCATTCAAACAAAATGGTGACTCCCAGAGGAGCCCGCAGGCCCATTTTAAGCACAACGAAGGGAATTTTAGGCGGGTTAGGTAATCTTTTAACATGATTGGCTAAGCAAGCTGTAGTTAACAGTTGTGCACCTCTGATTGGCTGGGGAGAAGGCCGGGTTGCCAAAGGGACATATCTGTCTCTAGAAACCCACTCAGCCCCCAGAGCCTACTATGTTGGGCATGCCCTTTGTTTGCAGTTTTTCCCAGAAGTCTTGCCTGCCTCTCCAGGAAACTGAAATTTAGGCGTAGATATAAACGAGCAAATTTGATCCTCTCACTTACATGGATACTGGGGAATCGAACCTGGGTCCTCAGCCTTCATAGGCAAGCACCTTAATGCTAAACCATCTCTCCAGCCCCAGAAAGAAAGGAAGAAAAAAAAAAAAAAACAATTAAAAGGTCAGGCGTGGTGGCGCACGCCTTTAATCCCAGCACTCGGGAAGCAGAGGTAGGAGGATCACCATGAGTTCAAGGCCATCCTGAGACTGTGAATTCCAGGTCAGCCTGAGCTAGAGTGAGGCCTTACCTCGGAAATCCAAAAATAAAATAACAATAATAAATAAATAAAAGTATTCGTGCCTGCGTAAGCAGGGCAGACCTGCAGGGCGTCTCCCCACTGCAATTCTATCCCTTCGGATCCTTGAGCCTAGAAAGCCCGAAGCAGCTCTGGCAGGACGAGGAGCTCAGTCTGGCCTTTCAGCACCCAACCGGGCCTCGGCCAACCCCTGCTGGCCTCGCCCCGCGCGGGCTCTCGGGGATGCCCGGGACCCAGGGGTCTCGTGGCGCCGCGCAGACGGAGCCCCTTGCCGCCCCGGGAGCCGCGAGGCCCCGCGAGCCACCCAGAGGCAGAGCCCGCGGCCGTGGGCGCGTCGGTCAGGCCGGTGCCCTCGGGCCAGGGCCGGGGGCTGGCAGGGGCGCCGCGGGCTCATCCTGGGGTCGCTCGGGCCAGGGCGGGTCCTAAAAACGCAGGTCCCGGGCCAGGCGGAGCGGGGGCGCCTGCGGGGAGCGGGTGTGGGGGGGGGGGGGCGTCGCCTCAGAGCGTGGGCCCACGTAGGGGCTCTCTGACCTGGAATTCGCCATGTATTCTCAGGGTGGCCTCGAACTCACGGCGTTCCTTTTACCTCTGCCTCCCAGTGCTGGGATTAAGGCGTGCACCACCGGCTTCCACTGTATTTGGTTTACAGGGACGGGGACTGGGAGAGGGACTGGAGGCCCTAGCATCCTCCCCCATCACCCTCCTTCCCAAGGACATGGGTGCCTCTCCACACCCCCTAGAGTGCTTCCAGGCCAGAGCTGATCCTTCCTGCCAGTGCTGCCCTCGGGCCTCTCGCTGGGACAGAAGAAAACGCCCCACGAAGCAGGCAGCGGCGGTGAAGAGCATGGTGTCCGCCGTGGGGCCCAGTTTTGGCCTCTTTAAACCTGCCTGGACCCACGTGGAGGTGTGAAAGCTCCAAGTCGCCTCCACTCCCCGCCTGTTTTTAGTAGGAGGTGTCAGCTGGTAGAAGGGGACAGGGGCACATCCTTTAGCACCTAGTCTGGGATATGCTCCTCACCACCATCTTCAATGAGACAGGACTGGTCACCAGATCTTCAAGGTCCCCAAAGATACATCTCAGGGCCGGAACAGACGGGCAGGGACAGGCACAGTCAGTAAAAGGGGAGGGTTGGGAGGGTACCTGAGGCCAGAAAGGTCATCTACCCTGGGACAAATTCACTCACCCTCCTAGGGCCCTCGGGCCTCCTCTCTCAAAGCCCTGATACTGTGCTCACAGGAAACCCCAACCTCAGAGGCCCCCTCCTTATCTACAGAGTTCCAAACACAAGTGTCTGGAAAGAATAGGAAAGGTCCCTTCTGCCAGGCGTGGTCGTGCTTGCCTTTAATCCCAGCACTGGGGAGTCTGAGGTAGGAGGATGGCTGTGAGTTCAGTGCCAGCCTGAGACTTAATTCCAGGTCAACCTGGGCTAGTGCAAGATGCTACCTTGGCAAACCAAAAATAAATAAACATAGAAGAAAGGAAAAAAAGAAAAGGTACCTTTCTCACTTCATCCCCCAAATTTAAAAATCCCGCATCTGATCTAATTCAGTTTTGGTTTCCATAGGAGCAGTGAAAAAAAAAAAAAAAAAAAACAAAGGTAAACGGGTAGTGGTGGTGCACACCTTTAATCCCAGCACTCAGGAGGCAGAGGTAGGAGGATCGCCACAGGTTTGAGGCCACCCTGAGACTACATAGTGAACTCCAGGTCACCCTGGGCTACAGTGAGACCTTACCTCGAAAATACAAAAAAAAAAAAAAAAAAAAAAAAATTAAAAGGTGAGCCAGTTTTGTACGTCCAGGAGGGATTCTAAGGAAAGACCTGGCCTAGCTCCTTTTCCCACACTGCCACTTTGGGCTATTTAACCCTAGTGACTCATACAGGCAGAGTGGGTAGCTCTTTTGAGCCCCCGGAGTACAGTACAGGCCCTGACTTGCCCCCCCACCAACATACAGCCATATATGGGGATCTAATCTCTTTTCCTTACTTGGGGAGTCTCCCTCCTCCAGTCCCTTCTTTTCCTGTCTTCAGTCTCTCTACCCCACAGCTTTCCCATCACCAGACAGGCTCTGGTCTTTCCAATCTGTGAAAGCACTTTTAAGGCGTTCTTTGAGCCTGTGCCCTTCTCCAGCTTCCCTTCACGCCAGTATTCTTCAGTGAGAGGTGGACACCATGCTTGCCACTTCCTGGCTCTACCCGGCTGCATGCAATCTGGCGTCCTCCCCCACCATTCCAAAGAAACAGCTCAAGGTCACCACTGACCTCCTTGTTGCTAATTTCAAGGGATGCTTGGAGTCTTTATCTGACTTGACCTCTAACAGTGGCTGACTCTGACTGTCAGAACCTCCCTCCTGTTTGAGTTACTTTGTTTTTGGGACACTGAGCCCTCAATTTTCTTGCTGTCTAATCAGCTGCTGCAGCATGGCTAGTTTCTTACCCTCTGCACACAGCCCCATTGTGACTGTTCTTGGGCTCTCTACAGCCCATGTCTGGGGGGTCTCCAAGGGTCCCCTGCCTTCAGCATGTGTCAAAGACACTGCTGCAGGGGTGTAGAGATGGCTTAGCAGTTAAAGGTGCTTGTTTGCAAAGCACGATGACCTGGGTTCAACTCCCCAGTAACTTCGTGAAGCCAGATGCGCAGTGGCACATGCATCTGCAGTTCATTTGCCCTGGGCGGCAGGAGGCCCTGGTGTGCCCATACTCATTCCCTCACTCTGCCGCTTTCTCTCTCCCTCTCTCAAAAAAGTAAATGGAAAAAATATTTTTAATTTTTAATTTTTTAAAATTTTTATTTATTTATTTGAGAGTGACAAAGCGAGAAAGAGGCAGATAGATAGAGAATAGGCACACCAGGGCCTCCAGCCACTGCAAATGAACTCCAGATGCTTGTGCCCCCTTGTGTATCTGGCTTACATGGGACCTGGGAAATCGAGCCTCAAACTGGGGTCCTTAGTTTTCACAAGCAAGCACTTAACCACTAAGCCATCTCTCCAGCCCAATAAATGAAAATTTTTATAAAGAGGGGCTGGGGCCGGGTGTGATGGCACATGCCTTTAATCCCAGCACTTGGCAGGCAGAGGTAGGAGGATAGCCATGAGTTCGAGGCCACCCTGAGATTACATAGTGGATTCCAGGTCAGGCTGAGCTAGAGTGATACCCTACTTTGGAGAAACAAAAGCAAAAACAGAAAAAAAAAAAAGGGGGGGTGCTGGAGAGATGGCTCAGCAGTTAATATACTTGCCTTCAAAACCTAAAGTCTTAGCTTCCATTACCCAGGTAAAGTCAGATGCACAAAGTAGCACATGTGTCTGGAATTTGTTTGCAGTAACTAGAGGCCCTGGGACACCCATTCATTCTCTCTTTAAATAAATAAATAAAATTTAGATAAATAAATAAAATGTTTTAAATTTGAGAGAAAGAGGCACAGAGAGAATGATTGCATCAGGGACTCTTGCCGCTGCAAACCCATGCAAACCTTGTGCATCTGGCTTATGTGGGTCCTAGGGAATTGAACCCAGGTCCTTTGGCTTTGCAGGCAAGTGCCTTAACTGCTAAGCCATCTCTCCAGCAGGTAGGGTCTTGCTTAGCCCAGGTTGATCTAGAATTCACTATGTAGTCTCAGCTGGCCTCAGACTCATCTGAGTGATCCTCCTACCTCTGCGTGAATTTGAGCAGGTGCATGCCTTTAATCCCACTGCTGGGATTAAAGGCATGCACCACCACATCCAGCATGGTGCATGCCTTTTTAACCCCAGCACTCAGGAAACTGAGGTACCAGGATCGCCAAGAATTCCAGGCCTTCCTGAGACTACAGAGTAAATTCTAGATCAGCCTGGGCTAGAGTGAGACTTGGCCTTGAAACAAAACAAAACATGAATACATTGTATATTCCTTTACCCCCACATAATCTTTTCAGTAGCAAGTTCACACACAATCCAGAGACATTTCTCATGACTTGCTTGTCCAAGTGTCATTTCCTCAGAGTATTCCTGATCCCCAGCCAAGTCATTAACTGGACTTACAAGCAATCATTCACTAGCCAGTCTAATGTGCGGCCTGCCCACTCCAGGTCTCAGGCATGTCAGCTCCAGGCTTTGGCTATCAAAGACAGGCAACTGGTGCATACTGGGGGAATGAATGGGATTCTGAGAGACATTCCAAGCAGATGGTACCTGTAACTTAAAGTGGGAAGAATGCTTTATGAGAAACTGACTGGTGTCCAGTATGTGGCTGGACAGGTGACATAATACCATTGATGAGATTTTTTTTGGGGGGGGGGGATTTCAAGGTAGGATCTCACTCTAGCCCAGGCTGACCTGGAATTCACTATGGAGTCTCAGGGTGGCCTCAAACTCATGGCGATTCTCCTACCTGTGCCTCTCAAGTGTTGGGATTAAAGGCGTGTCCCATCATGCCCAGTACCATTGATGAGATTGTTGGGGGGTTTTCAAGGTAGGGTTTCACTCTAGCCCAGGCTGACCTGGAATTCACTATATGGTCTGTGGGTGATTCTCTTACCTCTGCCTTCTGAGTGCTGAGATTAAAGGCTGGACTAGAGGATCAAGTGAGGAAGGAAGCTGGGAGTCCAGTTAAGGGGCTGCTGGAAGAATCCCCACTGCTATGATGGGGTCTCGCTCAGAATGGTGGCAACAGAAATGGGGTAGGCTGAACCACTTTTGCCTGGGCTAGGGGGTGGGGAAGAAGGAGGGAAGGAGAATGCCTCTGTCTTCAGACCTCAGTTGTGGGGTGGGGAGAGGGCAGTCGGCATGGGTGTCCCACATCTATTCTTCTTAGAGGAGCAGAGGGAGGCTTCACAAGGTCGGAAGCTGCTGACAAGACCTAATAGAAGGCAGGGGTGGGAGGAGAAAGAGGAAGTTGGGTCAGAGCCCGGATGCATGGGAGCTCAGGGAAAGTGGCACTGGGGCTTCCTCAGAATGTGGAAATTCCACTGTCTTTGGCTCTGCTTCATGACGCCACATCCTGAGGTGCTCACACCCTGAGGCCCAGACCATGGAAGTCCTGGAGCCTTCTCTAGCTGAGTCTGTATAGCTGAAGGGCCACAGCTCCTTGAAATGTTGCAAGGTGGTCCCCTAACATCACTATGTACTTCCTGTGGGCTGGTCCCGATGCCGTGACCTGCATGATCCCATAGCCCTCAGAGACTGGCATGAAGGGGTTAAGGAGCCTGCTCAAATTCACGCAGCTAGAATAAGGCAGAACAAGGATTTGAACTGAGGTTTGACTGACATCAAAGTCTGTGCTCTTACCCCCTCTGCTATATTAAGCCTGTCCACCCTTTGCTTGATTGGTTCAGCAAGGGGAGGAGGCTTTGTGGGGGATTTGCTTGTGGTTGGGGTGGCTGCCCCCCTTCATATCAAACCATGGGAAATAGTGCTGACGTCAATTGTTGCCATAGCAATATAGCAACCCTTTCCCTGCCATCGCCATGGAAACCGGGGGGGGGGTCCATCTGTACTTCGCCCCCTCCTTCTAAAAAGGGGGTCCCTTAGGGAGGGGCCAGCTAATAAGGTGTTTGAGAGAGAAGGCAGTGAAACATTCTCTCCCCCCCACACCCTTCTCTGAATACATCTTCATTGCTAGATCCAGGCTGGAGTCCTGGAGGTCCAACATTAGAGTCTGGGGTCAGCTTTACCCTAGACTATGAAGGAGCCTACCTAGGGATTCTTCTGGAAATGTCACTCCCCCAAGCTTTCAGGCTCCAGAGAAGATTTGCTGGGAAGTTGGCTCAGTAAGGTTGAGGGAGTTTCTCCAGCCCTCTGCTGACCGGATGTCACCCTGCCTGCCTGTGGGAACAATGTTCTAGGCTGTTTAGCTCTCTGCTGCCCCTTAAAGTCACAGGTCAGAGTAGCAGCAATTTCAGTCTGGTATTCAAGGGCTGGCTGACCCTCGGCATCCTGTCTGGTACTAAACAGACATAACCTTGTAGAAGGTGACATTAGCCCCATGTTCTGGATTTAGAGATGGAGCTCAGAGAAATTTAAAAATTAGTCCAAGGATATACAGTTAGTAAACGGGCATAAGTTGTACTTGAACTCAGGAATAGAGTTTAGGCCAGTTTTTTTTTTTTTTTTAATTTCAGATAGAGATAGAGGAAGAGAGAGAGAGAGAGAATGGGTCTTCAGCCACTGCAGATTCGTGTACCATCCTGTGCATCTGGGCTTACGTGGGTCCTGGGGAATTGAACCTAGGTCCTTTGGCTTCCCATAGGCCAGTATCTTTTCCAAAAGAAAAGCTAGGAAAGACACAGAACAGAAGACATAGGAAAACAGAGCCTTTCACCATCGTTGTTGCCTGCAGAACTAAATTCCAACTCCTCAGCTTGGTACCCAGGCTTCCTTGACTCAGCCTTTCTTCTGGTAACCGTTCCCTGAACCCTCTGCTTTAGGCATGGACTCTCAACAGACAACATGGTCTTGATGCATGTTGTGAAAACTGAATTTCCTCAACTATCCCTCCACCTTGCCACTTTGGAGCCTTTGCCTACAATGTCCCCTCCACCTGCAGTGCCCTGATCCTGGCTCATGGGCATGCTCATGAGCCACAGGGTCTGGCCCGTTTGCAAGGTCTGTGCTTGGAATCTGCATCCCTCACAAACCAAGCATGTAGGAAGTGGCAGTAATTTAAATTTTTTATTTGCAGCACTCGGGAAGCAGAGGTAGGAAGATAACTGTAAATTTGAAGACAGCCTGGGACTGCAGAGTAAGTTACAGGTCAGCCTGGGCTAGAGTAAAACCCTACCTTGAAAAAGGCAAAAAGCAAAAAATAAAAATTTTGAGCTGGAGAGATGGCTTAGTAATTAAGGCCTGCACAGCCTATCGATCCAGGTTTGATTCCCCAGGACCCATGTAAGCCAGATGCACAAGGTGGCACACGTGTCTGGAGTTCGTTTGCAGTGACTGGAGGCCCTGGAGCACTATTCATTCTTTCTCTCTTTTTAAGAAGTCATTCCATTTTGCCAGAGGTCAGAAATGTCAGAAGGGTCTGGCCTTTTTAAATATATATATATATATATATATGTATATATATATATATATATATACATATATATATATATATATATATATTTTTTTTTTTTTGGTTTTTCGAGATAGGGTTTCAATCTAGCTCAGGCTGACCAATTCACTATGTAGTCTCAGGGTGGCCTCGAACTCAAGGTGATCCTCTTACCTCTGCCTCCCAAGTGCTGGGATTAAAGGTGTGCGCCACCAAACCCAGCTAAAAATATTTTATTTTTATTTATTTATTTGAGAGAGAGAGAGATGCAAACTCCAGATATGTGCGCCCCCTTGTGTATCTGGCTTACATGGGTCCCAGGGAGTTGAACCTGGGTTCTTTGGCTTTGTAGGCAAGTGCCTTAACCACTAAGCCATCTCTCCAGCCCTCATTCTTTTTCTGTCTGTCTCTTTTTTAATCTCTCTCCAATAAATAAATATATTTTTTTAAATAAAAATTTTGAGCCGGGCATGGTGGTTCATGTCTTTAATCCCAGCACTTAGGAGGCAGAAGCAGGAGGGTCACCTTGAGTTCAAGGCCATCCTGAGACTACGTAGTGAATTCCAGGCCGGCTTGGACTAGAACAAGACCCTATCTCAAAATACAAAACACAGGACTGGAGAGATGGCTTAGCAACTAAGGTGATTGCCTATGAAGCCTGAGGACCCATATTCAATTCCCCAGGACCAATGTAAACCAGATGCACAAGGTGGCATATGTATCTGAAGTTTATCAGCAGTGGCAGGAGGCCTTGGTGCATCCATTCTCTTTTTTTAAATATATTTTTAAACATTATTTATTTATTTATTTGAAAGTGACAGACAGAGAAAGAGGCAGAGAGAGAGAGAGAGAGAGAGAGAATGGGCACACCAGGGCCTTCAGCTACTGCAAACGAGCTCCAGACACATGCGCCCCCTTGTGCATCTGACTAGTGTGGGTCCTGGGGAATCGAGCCTCAAACCAGGGTCCTTAGGCTTCATAGGCAAGTGCTTAACCGCTAAGCCATCTCTCCAGCCTTCCATTCTCTTTTTAATTTTTTTTTTTTTTGAGGTAGGGTCTCACTCTAGCCCAGGCTGACCTGGAATTCACTCTGTAGTCTCAGGGTGGCCTCAAAATCACAGTGATCCTCCTACCTCTGCCTCCTGCATGCTGGTATTAAAGGCGTGCACCACCATGGCCAGCAAAATAAAATATTAAAAAAAAATTAAAAAAGACTTTAATCCCAGCACTCAGGAGGCAGAGGTAGGTGGCTCGCCGTGAGTTTGAGGCTACCTTGAGACTACAGAGTGAATTCTAGGTCAGCCTGGACTACAATGAAACCCTATCTTAAAAAAAATTACTTTTATTTATTAGGGAGAAAGAGACAGAGAAAAAATAAAGAATGGGCACGCCAGGGCCTCCAGCCACTGCAAAGGAACTGCAGATGTATACACTACTTTGTGCATCTGGCTTATGTGAGTCCTGGGGAATCAAACTGTGGTCCTTTGGCTTTGCAGGCAAGCACTTTAACCACTAAGCCATTTCTCCAGCTCCATTCTCTCTTTCTATCTACCTCTTCCTCTCTCTTTCAAATAAAATAAATTATTTTTATTTTTATTTCTTGGCTTTTCGAGGCAGGGTCTCACTCTTGCTCAAGCTGACCTGGAATTCACTATGTGGTCTCAGGGTGACCTCGAACTTATGGCGATCCTCCTACTTCTGCCTCCCGAGTGCTGGGATTAAAGGGTGGGCAACCACACCTGGCAAATAAAATATTTTGAGAAACATGTTTGTTTTTATTTATTTGTGAGAGAGAGACAGAGACAGAGAGAAATAGGCAGGTAGAGACAGAGAGAGAATGCTAATGAACTTCATATGCATGCACCCCCTTATCATCTGGCTTACGTGGGTCTTGGGGAATTGAACTTAGGTCCTTTGGCTTTAACCACTAAGCTGTCCTCTCTAGCCCAAATAAAATATTTTAAAAGATTTAAATTTTTTTATTTATTTGAGAGCCAGAGAGAGAGGGAGGGAGGGAGGGAGGGAGGGAGAGAGAATGGGCTTGTGAGGGCATGCAGTCACTGCAGACGAACTCCAGTTGCATGCACCACCTTGTGCATCTGGATTATGTGGGTCCTAGGGAATTGAACCTGGGTCCTTTGGCTTTGCAGGCAAGCACTTTAACCTCTAAGCCATTTCTCCAGCCCTAAAATATTTTTTAAATATTATTTTTTTGAGGTTGGGTCTCACTCTAGGTCCAGGCTGATCTGGAATTCACTATGTAGTCTCAGGGTGGCCTCCAACTCATGGCGATCCTCCTACCTCTGCCTCCCAAGTGCTTGGATTAAAGGTGTGTGTCACCACACTCAGCAAGACTGGCCTTTTTATAAATATGTGACAGAGAGAGAGGGAGGGAGAGAGAGAGAGAATTAGTGCACCAGGGCCTCCAGCTCTTAAACTTCATATGCATGCACCACCTAGTATACTTGTGCAATCTTGCACACTTGCATCACCTTGTGCATCTGGTTTATGGGTCCTAGAGAGTAGAACATGAGCCTGACAGGTAAGGCTTGACAGGTAAGCACCTTAACTGTTAAGTCATCTTTCCAGCCTACTTGGCTTTTATTTGTATTTTTAAAATTATATTTTAAAAATTAAATTTTTATGTATTTGAGAAAGAGTCAAAGAGAGAGAGAGGAGAATGGGCATACCAGGATCTCCAGTTGTTGCAAACAAACTCCAGATGCATGCACTGCCATATGCATCTGGCTTATGTGGGTCCTGGGGATTTGAACTTGGATCCTTTGGATTTGTAGGCAAGCACCTTAACTGCTAAGACATGTCTCCAGCCCTTATTTTTATTTTTTGGTTTTTCAAGATAGGGTCTCGCTCTAGCCCAAGCTGACCTGGAACTCACTACGCAGACTCAGGGAGGCCTCCAAGTCATGGCAATCTTCTCACCTCTGCCTCCTGAGTGCTGGGATTAAAGGCGTGTGCTACCACGCCCAGCCCTTATTTGTATTTTTTAAAATTTTTATATATTTATTTAAGAGTGACAGACAGAGGCAGAGACAGAGAGAGAGAGAGAGAGGGAGAGAATGGGTGTGTCAGGGCCTCCAGCCACCTCAGAGGAACTCCAGATGCGCACAACACCTTGTGCATCTGGCTAACGTGGGTCCTGGGGAGTTGAGCCTCGAACCGGGGTCCTTAGGTCCACAGGCAATCGTTTAACTGCTAAGCCATCCCTCCAGCCCCCTTATTTGTATTTTTAAGGGAGAGGATGGTTGTGAAAAGGAGGGTATGTGAGGGAATATCAGAAGACAAAATTTCAGAGTGGGAAGCATTCAACATTGGGAGATGGGTTACAGGGTCTACAGAGAGCAGGATTTTGGGACTGCCTGGGAGACCATTTTATGTGAAAAAGAAAGATGTCTGAGCCAGGCATGATGGTACACACCTTTAATCCCAGCACTTGGGAGGAAGAGGCAGGAGGATCACCATGAGTACGAGGCCACCCTGAGACTACAAAGTGAATTCTAGATTCATCTGGGCTAGAGTAATCCCAGCATTCTGAAGGCAAAGGCATAAGAAATTCATGTTCCTGGTCAGCCTGTATTACACAGTGAGAACCTGCTTCCTTTTTTTTTTTTTTTTTTCCTTTCCCAAGGCAGGGTCTCACTGTAGCCTGGGCTAACTTGGAACTTACTCTGTAGCCCAAGGCTGGTTTTGAACTTCTGATGATCCGCCTACCTCTGCCTCTCCAGTGCTGGGATTAAAGGCGTAGGCTACCATGCCTGGCCTGTCTCCTCCTCCTCCTCCTCCTCCTCCTCCTCCTCCTCCTCCTCCTCCTCCTCCTCCTCCTTCTTCTTCTTCTTCTTCTTCTTTTTTTTTGAAAGAGAGAGAGATAACTATGGGCACATGAAGGCCTGTTGCCATTGCAAACGAACTCCAGACACATGCACCACTTTGTGCTTCTGGTTTATGTGGGTACTGAGGAATTGAACCTGGGCTGCAGGCTTTGCAAGCAAGTGCCTTTAACTGTTGAGCCATCTCCCCAGTACAGAACCTGCCCCTTTTCTTTTGTTTCTTCCCCTTTTAAAATATTTTATTTGTTTTCAAGCAGACACACACACACACACACACACACACACACACACACACACACACAGGAGAGACAGAGAGAGAGAGAAAGAGAGAGAATGGTGCACTCGGATCTCCAGCTACTGCAAACAGACTCCAGATGCATATGTCATTTTGTGCATTTGGCTTTATGTGGGTACTGGGGAATTAAACCAGTTCATCAGGCTTCATAGGCAAGTGACTTAACCACTGAGACATCTCTCCAGCCCTTTTTGCTGTTGTTTTGGAGGTAGGGTCTCACTCTGTATTCCCAGTCTGGCCTAGAACTCAGTAATCCTCCTGCCTCTGTCTCCAGAGTGCTGGGATTAAAGGTGTGCACCACCACATCTGACTTTCTTTCCTCCCCTTTTCTTTTCTTTCTTTCTTTCTTTCTTTCTTTCTTTCCTTGAGACAGAGTCTCACACTGATCCTGGAACTCTCTGTTTTTGTTTTTTTTTTTTTTTCAGTTAGTCTGGCTGACAGGGAGCTGCAATGATCCTCCTGCTTCTACACACCTCAGTGCTGAACCTACAGGCATTTGTGGCCATGCCTTTTTACATGGGTGCTAGGGATTGAACTCAAGTCTTCATGCTTTGTGAGCCATCTCCCCAGCTTCAGACCCTATCTCAAAAATAAGAAATAAATAAATGAACAAATAAATGTGCCAGCCAGGCATGGTGGCACATGCTTTTAATCCCAGCACTTGGAAGGCAGAGGTAAGAGGATTGCCATGAGTTTGAGGCCAGCCTGAGACTACAGAGTAAATTCCAAGTCAGTGTGGGCTAGAATGAGACCCTACCTTGCAAAACAACACCACCACCAACAAAGTGTCCTTTTCAGTTGCCTGTATGTCCTGAAAGCATCCCATGAGGGGCTTGGACTTCCATGTGGGTGAGGGGAGGGATAGTGAGTCACATGTTCTTAAGTCTCAGGGGACAGGAGATGGAACCTGATCCTTGGGTTCCAAAATTAAAGATAAGACTAGACAGATGGCTTGACAGTTAAAGAAACTTACTTGCAAAGTCTCTAGCCCAGGTCTGATTCCCCAAGACCCATGTAAAGCCAGAGGTACAAAGTGGTGCATATGTCTGGAGTTCATTTTCAGTGGTAGGAGGCCCTAGTGCACCCATTATCTTCCCCTCTCAAATAAATAAATAAATATTTATTTTATTTTTAGAGAGAGAGGGAGAGAGAGAATTGGAGTGCCAGGGCCTCAGCCACTGTAATCAAACTCTAGACGCTTACATCACCCAGTAGGCATGTGCAACCTTGCACTTACCACACCTTTGGGCATCTGGTTTACATGGGATCTGAAGAGTTGAACATGGGTCCTTAGGCTTTGTAGGGAAGAGACTACATAATGAGTTCCAGGTCAGCTTGGACTAGAACAAGACCCAAAAAAAGGATAATACAAAAAAAAACCCCCTACAATTCCTATGTGTGCATGTATGTATATATTCCTTTCCTTGCCAGCCGTCATGGCACACACCTGTAATCCAGCATCTGGGGGTTTAGGCTGTAGGACTTGAGGCAAAAGGGTCATAAATAGAGGTGGTCTGGTCTAGAGAGAGCCCCTACCTCAAAATAATTTTCATATAAACTGGTCGTGGTGGCACATGCCTTTAATCCCAGCACTCGGGAGGCAGAGGTAGGAGGATTGCAATGAGTTTGAGGCAATCCTGAGACTACATAGTGAGTTTCCAGGTCAGCCTGAGCTAGAGTGAGACCCTATCTCAGAAAACCAAAAAATAAAAAAATAAAAAAAATTCATGTTAGAATTGGAGTTTGACCCAGTGCCCATATAAAAAGTTGAATGTGCCAGGTATGGTGGCGCACGCCTTTAATCCCAGCACTCAGGAGGCAGAGGTAGGAGGACTGCCGTGAGTTCAAGGCCACCTTGATATTACATAGTGAATTCCAGATCTGCCCGGTTACAGCAAGACCCTACCTTAGGAAACAAAAAAAAAAAAGGCTGGAGAGATGGCTTAATGGTTAAGGCTCTCACCTGTAAAGTATAAAGACTCAGATTTGATTCACTAGTACCCATGTAGGCCAGATGCACAAGGTGGTGCACACAAGTGGAGTTTACTTGCAGTGAGTGGAGGCCCTAGCATACCCACGTTTTTCACTAGTCAGCAGGTCTGAGTGAAAAATACAAAAACCCAAAACCAGCTGCTACAGTTTTGGTGAGAAACACCATCTCAGGGAAATAAAGTGAAAGAACAATAGAGGAGGACACCTGACATTCTCCTATGTCCTATACGTGCATGGGCTCAGGGGATGCACTCATGTACACAGCATGTACACAAAATTTTAAAAGATAACTCCTTTTTTTTTCTGGGCTGGGGAGATTGCACAGCAGTTAAAGGCACTTGCTTGCAAAGCCTGGTGGCCTAGGGTTCAATTCTCCAGCATCCACATAAAGCCAGCTAGGCATTGTTTGTTGTGGCAACAGACTCTGGTGCGTGGGTTTGCATGCACACATACACATGTGCAAATTAATAAATAACTCTCGAGCTGAGCGTAGTGGTGCATCCTTTAGTGCCAGCACTTGGGAGGGAGGCAGAAGTAGAAGGATCACTGTGAGTTCGAACCACCCTGAGACTACATAGTGAATTCCAGGTCAGCCTGGGTTAGAGTGAGATCCTATTCCGAAAAACCAACAAAAGAAAAACTAATAATAATTCTCAGGACAGGAATCATGGTACACACCTTTTATCCTAGCATTCAGAAGGCTGAGGTAGGAGGATCGCTGTGAGTTGAAGTCCATCCTGGTCTACAGAGTGAGTTCCAGGTGAGGCTGACTTTGCAAAAAACAGAAATAAAAAAATTTCAACCCTTGGGCTGGAGAGATGGCTTAGCAGTTAAGCGCTTGTCTGTGAAGCCTAAGGAGCCCGGTTCGAGGCTCGATTCTCCAGGACCCACGTTAGCCAGATGCACCAGGGGGTGCACGCGTCTGGAGTTCGTTTGCAGTGGCTGGAGGCCCTGGCCCGCCCATTCTCTCTCTCGTTCTCGCTCTCAAATAAATAAATAAAAATGAACAAAAAAGTTCAACCCCTTACTCAATTTTCCAGTGATCCTGCAAGTCCTAGGAGAAACTGAGGTAGCCCCTAACCCCTACAACAAACCAGAGGGACCCAAAAAAATAGCAAGGAGAGAGCCAGCTTGGGAAAATTAGATGGGTCTGGTGTAGCCATCTCTTTTTCTTTTTTAAATTTCATTTTTATTTATTTACTTGAGAGCAACAGACAGAGGGAGAAAGAGGCAGAGAGAGAATGGGCGCGCCAGGGCCTCCAGCCACTGCAAACGAACGCCAGACGCATGCGCCCCCTTGTACATCTGGCTAATGTGGGTCCTGGGGAATTGAACCTCGAACCAGGGTCCTTAGGCTTCACAGGCAAGCACTTAACCGCTAAGCCATCTCTCCAGCCCTTTCTTTCTTTTTGGTTTTTCGAGGTAGGGTCTCACTCTAGCTCAGGCTGACATGGAATTCACTATGTAGTTTCAGGGTGGCCTTGAACTCATGGCGATCCTCCTACCTCTGCTTCCCGAGTGCTGGGATTAACGGCGTGGGCCGCCACGCCCGGCCCCAACCCTCTTTTCCCATAACGTCTATTTATGTAATCTTTCCCTCTCCTTGCCCCAGTCCAAGGTCTTGTAAGCAGCCGGTGTCCCGCACAGTAATGGGAATTTCACAGAGGAATGGAGGACAGTCTTAGGGAGTGGGTCACAGGGACTGGCTCCTGACCAGCAAAACATGTTGGGAGGAGGAGGGCAACCCGCAACTAGGAAGCGGAGGCGGGCCTGGACTGGGTCCCTGCGAGTAGGCAGTCCAAGCTTCCCGGAAGGGAAGGTGATCGCGGACGCAGCTGGACCGCTGGCGGGCCCGAGACGAAGGATAGACACACACGGCCAGCCCTGAGTGGAAAGAACAGTTTATGCTGTGCTTTATTAAAATGTGCATCATTCTTTTATTTTAAAATGTGCATCACTGTCTCGTGCTCGGCGCGTGCGACCTCAGCGTGGTGGCCCGCGGCGGGCCTCTCCTGCTCGGCTCGGGGAGCCGCCGTGCGCAGGCGCACTCAGGTGGCACGGGCCCGGGGGCTCCCGCCCATGGCCAGGTAGACGTCGATGGGCACGTGCAGCAGCGTCAGGCAGTGGCAGCCGGGGCAGCGTCGAAGCGGCCTGGCAAGAACGGCACGCGACAGGGGGCGCTGAGGCGGGGCCCGGGCCATGCCGTTGGGGTGCACCCGGGGCGGGAGCCTTCTAGGGTTGGGACCCTGGAGATGGGAAGTGGGGCGAAGGCCCTGCCCACAGTGCCGGAGGCACCCGGGCGGGCGCCGGCCTCACCTGACCGGGTTGTGCTCCGTAGCTACTGGCTCTGGGCTGTCCTGGGACTCGGAGGCGGCGGCAAGGCCAGGGGAGTCTCCGGCCTCAATGGGGAATCTTCGACCCTGCGGGGGCTCCTGGGTACTCATGTCCAGGCCCCGGGGTGCTCTGCGCAGGGAGTGGCGGTCAGGCCGCTCCAGGTGCCCCTTGCCCGCGCCCGCCCTCCGGGTCGTGGCTCACCTGCTGGAGTCCGAGGCCGGTCCCAGGCTGGAAGCAGCTGCCCGAGCCCTGGCCGCGGGAGGACGCTCCGGTCCAGGCGGAGCCTGGCAGGTGTCTGCGGCGTGCGGGGACCACAGCGTCGAAGGGGAGCGCTGCATTGTGACTCGAGCCACTCCGCACTGACCTCACAGAGCCCGTTCTTCCCTGGAACCCTGGACCCCGGGCAATTCCAATGTTCAGTGTGGCCACAAGCCTGGAGCCGGAGGGTCCTGGCCACAATGCCTTGGGGACCCTGTGGCCGCAGCAGCTCGATGGGGACACAGGAGAAGACGACGACCCGCTTGGAGGCGGTCCCCGCGCCAAGGAGCCCCGCATCCCTGACCCACGCAGGGCTGCGACTGGCACCCGGGTGAGGGCATGGGTGACTTTACGGCGCTGAAGACATGGAGGGCCACAGCCCTTTTTGGCTCAGGGTCATACAGCATTTACATCACAATTGGGTCGGAGTTTAAAAATGTCTGGCCCTCTCCCTCCCCACCACCTGCGGCTGTGTCCAGACGGAGAATGTTTTAGCCCTGGAGGCAGCTGTGGATGAAGTCCTCGGTGGGAAAAGGAGCGGGCCAAGGGCGATGGTGGAGTAGAGCTGCCTCGCAGAGGCAGCATGAGCTGAGAGGGTGATAGGAAGGAGGCGCTACACAGCATGGAGGACTTTCTACTCTCCAATGGGTACCAGCTGGGCAAGACCATTGGGGAAGGGACCTACTCAAAAGTCAAAGAAGCATTTTCCAAAAAACACCAAAGAAAAGTGGCAATTAAAATTATAGACAAGATGGGAGGGCCAGAAGGTGAGCTGGGGCCCCGTTAGAGGAAGGGTGGGCTAGCCAAAGGGGGTGGGTGTTTCTTCCAAGTCAGAAACTTCCCCTCTTCCCCTTTAGTGTGAAGTGGGAATGGGAAATAGGAATGTGGGCGTCCAGAAACACTGCACCTTCCGAAACCTGATTGATTAAAGAGACACAAGATGAAGGGTGCTTGGGCTTTTCCTATTCCAGGAGGGGACGGCCAGCAGATGGCAAGAACTGGTGCCCCAAGTGGAGCTGGGAAGAGGAAGACAGGACTCCTGGAAAGAACTTGTGGGTCAGAAGGCAGGGGTGGGAAAGGCTGGCTCTCCACCCTGTGGGCAAGTCATGACTCCTGAGATCCAATAGCTTTGTAAATGTTCCTAAAGCACCTTGACAGCTGTGATCTCACAGTAGTCACTGGGGTTGGCAGGTAATGGTTCCAATGATACTGTTATTAACTACAAGTGACAGTTTCAAGCAGTTTCAAGCAGCTAGATGCTATTGTGGGAGCCAATGAACAAGACCCAGACATGGTGGGTAGACAGAAGCTGGAATGCAGGAGACAGGAGTGAGGGGTTAGGCCCCTCTGAACTGGTAGCCCATTTCTCCTCCACTTGTTTCTTCAGAGTTTATCCAGAGATTCCTGCCTCGGGAGCTCCAGATTGTCCGTACCCTAGACCACAAGAACATCATCCAGGTGTATGAAATGCTTGAGTCGGCTGATGGGAAAATCTACCTGGTGATGGAGCTGGCCGAGGGAGGGGATGTCTTTGACTGTGTGCTGAATGGTGGACCACTGCCTGAGAGCCAGGCCAAGGCTCTCTTTCGCCAAATGGTTGAAGCCATCCGCTACTGCCATGGCTGTGGTGTGGCCCACCGGGATCTCAAGTGTGAGAACGCCTTGTTGCAGGGCTACAACCTGAAGCTGACAGACTTTGGCTTTGCCAAGGTGCTACCCAAGTCACGCAGGGAACTGAGCCAGACCTTCTGCGGCAGCACAGCCTATGCCGCCCCCGAGGTGCTGCAGGGTATTCCCCACGATAGCAAGAAGGGGGATGTCTGGAGTATGGGTGTGGTCCTGTATGTAATGCTCTGTGCAAGCCTACCTTTTGATGACACAGACATCCCCAAGATGCTGTGGCAGCAGCAGAAGGGGGTGTCCTTCCCTACTCATCTGGGCATTTCAACTGAATGCCAGGACCTGCTCAAGAGGCTCCTGGAACCCGACATGATCCTCCGGCCTTCAATCGAAGAAGTTAGTTGGCACCCATGGCTAGCAAGCACTTGATAAAAGCAATGGCAAGTCCTCCCCAATAAAGTAGGGGGAGAAAGCAAACCAAAAAGCTGCTTCTAAGATGGCGATATATATTTTACACTTAAGTTTACTTACTATACCCGCTTGTGACAGGCCCCAGCAGGCCTCTTACCAAAACAATTTTCCTGCTAAACATCTTCATGCAATCAAGGCCCTCATTCAGACTTACCTTTCATTAATGGCTGACAAATGATTTTCAAACAAGTGTTTAGCTAACCCTAATTAGGCCAAAGGGTAGAAGAGAAAAATGACCCAAAGGAATTGGAACTGCCAAATACAAGCACTGGGAATGTGGAAATGGCCTCCTGCCTCCTTGTTTTGGTGAGAAGCCTGTTTGGTGTGCATACCTTCCTCAAACCAGAGGGTAAGTGGGGCCAAGGAGACAAGGGGCTTCCTCAGGACCCACCTATGCTCCCAGTTCCCGGCAGGAAGCCACCCTTGCAGTTGTATAAGTCCTGCCCAGATTCCAGTATGGCACCAAAGGGGACAGAAACATCCCCAGACATCATCTAGCTTCTGTTGAATCTCTTTAATGCTGTTACAGCAAGTCTGTAAAAGGTTCAGAACAAAGTTCTTTTTTTTTTTGTTCCTTTTTAATTACAAAACTAACAGCTGTTAGAATCTTTTTTCTTTTTTTTTTTTTGCTTTGTTTTCTTTTTTTTCTGGCTACAAAATACTCTGGGGAGATGCATTATAATTTAAAATATATAATATTGCACAAACAACCAAAAGGTTAATTAAACTAAAATAATTACAGAGAAAAACCCCATCCAACAAAAAAATCATCATTCTCTCCAGCCCTTCCCCCCACTGAAGGTGTGAAGTGCCCACCACTCGTGGTGCTCCTGACCACAGCCCCTTTAAATCACTGGTGGATACACTAGCTTACAAGAATCACCAGAGCAGTATCAGGGAGCACCAAGTCTCCAGGAATGCAGGCAGCCCTCACTGCCCCAGCTTACTGTCTTCAGGAAGGAAAGCCTCTGCGGAAGCCAGCTGAGTCCCGGGACGATCACGCCAACACATCCCTTAGGGACAGACTGAGGTGGAGAAGCTGTGAGCAGGGCTGGGAGGGCTTGCCTTTGCTCCATAGCACTCATAGTGGCTTGTGTCCTAAGCTACAGGAGTTAAGGTAGGGAGCAGCTTGGAGCAAGCATCCTGCTGGGCAACACACAGAAGGGCCTGAAGTGGCCCCTCCATTTTTGGGAGGAGGGGAAGAATGCAAGAACAGAGTCTTGCAGTGGCACAGACGGGCTAAGGACTTGGGTGCATCTGACATGACAAAGCCCTGGCTAAGTGTGGGGACATTCCAGTGTGGGCTGGGGGAAAGGAGGGGATTCCAGGTTTGGTCTTAGATTCTGTACCCCAGGAAACCATTCCAGGAGTGGAAAATGTTTGGGACAGAGATTCCCAAGAGAGGCAAATTTCCTAGAGATGAGTGCCTCTTACCCACTGGGGAAGGAGCCAAGGGCAGGTGGCATGCCTTCCTTGCTGGCATATGGAAGGACAGGGGATGCTGTCCTGGCTTCCTCCAAGAGACTGGTGGTTCAGCTGCTTCTGTATTATAGCTATGGGACTCCCCAGCAGCTGTCTCAGGAACAGTGGGTGTTCAACAGAGAAATGTAGGCTCTCTGGTGAGGGGTAGGCATCCTCCTGTTAGGTCACCCTAAGGTTGGCACAAGTCAAAATTCTGGGCTTGTATTTAGAAAGGCCCTTTGAAGGTGTGAACAGAGGCCCTAGCCACCAGAATCTGTATCCAGAGTTCGAGATAACAGAGGTCATTTGGGGAACATTCCCAATCAGTGTCTTTCAAGGCTGGGATGAGACGAGCAAAGGAGGTGGAAGGTGCCATGGTTGGGGGAGCTGTTTGCTCTGGCTCCCCTCATTCCCAATCTTCCCACTCTACATCTTCCAGCTGCAAATGTGAAGAGATAATGGAGAATACAAATACACTTACTTCTTTGAGTCAAGCCTAGACCCCCACTTCTCCTTGCTAAGCACAGCCACCTCTGAATAGCCACCCCCACCCTGCTCTTTTTTTGTTTGTTTTTTCAAGGTAGGGTCTCTCTCTGGTTCAGGCTGACCTGGAATTCACTATGTAGTCTCAGGCTGGCCTCAAACTCATGGCGATCCTACCTCTGACTCTGGAGTGCTGGGATTAAAGGCGTGCACCACCATGCCTGCCACCCACCCTGCTCTTGATGTGACAGCCTTAAGAAATATTTGGGGAACAGAGATTCCCTTTGTCTAGGGGAGTGGCTGCCTCTATTGCTTTAGATGCAAAGAAAATGATTCCATTGACCAAGGCCCCAAACTGCAGGGGGAAGCCTTGATCCCCTAAAGGAGAATTTGCTTGTGCTGAGCAGACCGAAGTTGTACCTCTGAAAGGCAGGGAACTTGAAAGTGGTACTGTGACTAAAAGAGTAGCAGGTGCTCACAAGGTCTTCCAAGGGCTCAGTACCCTACCTCCAGCTGCCTTTTTCTTGCCTAGTTACTCTTATCCTACTTTCAGCTGATCCCTGTATAATGGGTTCCAGAATGACTGCTCAGGTATTTTGCATGCAGGTTTTCGTTGCTGCTGTTGTATGACTGCTGGGGATCAAATCCAGGGCCTCATGGATGCTAGGCAAATACCCCATTACTGATCTACATGCCCAGAAAGACTTGAAAAGACACAAAGTGTTGGGCATGATGGTTCATGCCTATAATCCCAGTACTTGGAAATTAAAACAGGAGCTATCTTTTTTTTTTTTTTTTTTTTTCTTTGAGGTAGGGTCTTTAGTCCAGGCTGACCTGGAATTCACTATGTAGTCTCAGGCTGGCCTTGAACTCACAACCATCCTCCTACCTCTGCCTCCAGAGTGCTGGGATTAAAGGCGTGCCCCACTACATCTGGCTCAGAGCTGCTTTAAAGTCACAGTGTCATTAGGTATCTTTGGAAATTAAAACAGGCGATATCTTTTAAGAGACTCCCAGTACTTGGGAGGATCTCTGTGAGTTCAAGACCAGTTTGGGCTACAGAGTGAGTTCCAGGCTATCCCAAGCTAGAGTGAGATCCTGCCTCAAAAAAAGAAAAAAAAAAAAAGACACAAAGATGACACTGGGTCTTCTTTGCTCAGGGTATATGAAGATCATTCTTGAATAGGTCACTACTTCTCTGTCAGCTTACCAATATGAAAGCCAGGCCCATGTTGCTGGGCATAACAGTTCATTCCTATAACCCCAGCAACTCAGGAGGCTAGAGAGATGGCTTAGCAGCTAAGGCATTTGCCTGAAAAGCCCAATGACCTGGGTTTAATTTGCCAGTACCCACATAAAGCCACATGCACAAAGTGGCACAAGCATCTAGAGTTCATTGTCACTGGCTGGAGGCCCTGGTAGGCCCATTCTCTCTCTCTCTGCTTGAAAATATATAAAATTGTTAAAAAACAGAAGGCTGGGGAGATGGCTTAGCAGTTAAAGCGCTTGCCTGTGAAGCCAAAGAACCCAGGTTTAATTCCCCAGTACCCACGTAAGCCAGATGCACACGGGGGCACATGAATCTGGAGTTCATATGCAGTGGCTAGAGGCCCCAACACACCCATCCTCCATCTGTCTGTCTCCTTGCTATTTCTCTCTGCTTGCAAATAAATGATCAGCAGCAGAATCTGCTGAAGACAACTGTCATCTTGGGCTTGAGTGAAAAGCCTCCCCTCTCCTCTTACAGGCTGTTACCTGAGCAGGGTATAGGGATCTACCATGGAGGCAGCTTGGAGGGAAATAGTTGGCACCCCTGGCATCACTATCTTGCTTGCTTGTGGGTGACCTGACCCACTCACCTCACCGGAGGCATCCACTTTGGAAAGTGCCATCTGCACTTCTTCTTCGGTCATGTCCAAGTCAAAGTCCTTTTCCCAGTCTTCACTGATGTCTGTGCTTGACCCTGGAATCATGAGCCATAGTGTGAAAAGAGAGCAAGGGGCAGGGAGGGGGTACCTAAAGCTTACATGGGAGTGATAACAACCCTTAAAGGGACTGACAATATATACCCCAAGTCTTTACAACTGACTTTTACTCAGGCCCAGTGATCTTAAAAGGAACATTAGAAAAAATATTGGGCTGGAGAGATTGCTCAGTGGTTAAAGGCGCTTGCTTGTAAAGCCTGACTTCCTGGGTTCAATTCCCTAGCACCCACATGCCAGATGCACAAAGTGGCACATACATCTAGAGTTCATTTGCAGTGGCAAAAGGCCCTGGCATTCCCATTTTCTCTCTCCCCTTGATTGTAAATTAAAAAAAAAAATTTTTGAAGGCTGTAGAGATGGCTTAGTAGCTAAAGGTTCTTGTCTGCAAAGCCAAAGGACCCATGTTTGATTCCCAGGACCCATGTAAGCCAGATTTACAAGGAGACGCATGCATCTGGAGTTCCTTTGCAGTGGCTAGAGGCATGATATACCCATCTCTCCCCCCCTCCTCTCTCAAATAAATAGAATATAAAAAAAAAAAAAAAAAGAAAAAAAGGCATGACATGATGGCACATGCCTTTAATCCCAGTACTCAGAAGATAGACGTAAGGAAGATGGCCATGAGTTTGAGGTCACCCTGAGACTACATAGTGAACTCCAGGTCAGCTTGGAATAAGACTGAGATCCTACCTTGAAAAACCAAAATAAATATATAAATAACAAATTAAATTTTAATTTAGTCTTTTAAAAAATACATTTATTTTTATTTGAGACAGAAAAGATGGGGAGGGAGAGAATGGTACACTAGGACCTCTAGCCACTGCAAACAAACTCCAGATACATGGACCATTTTTATGCATCTGGCTTACATGGGACCTAGAGAAATGAACCTGGGTCCTGAGGCTTCACAGGCAAGTGCCTTAACCATTAAGCCATCTCTCCAGCCCATAAATTAAACTTTTTAAAAAGCCTGCATACAGTTCAAAAATTTAGTTTTGCTGGGAATGTAGTTCAATGGTCCAGCACATGCCCAAGGCCTAACTTTACACACACACACACACAAATTTAACTTAGGGCTAGGATATAGCAGAATTGGGAGTATTGGCCCATTAAATACAAAGCCTTGGTTTGATCCCCAAAACTGCTTAAAACCAGGCATAGTTATAATCCCAGCATTTGGGAAATGGTAGAAGGATGAGAAGTTCAAGGTCATCCTTGGCTACAAAGTGAGTTGGAGGCCAGTCTGGGCTACATATGACCATGTTTCTCTCTCTCACACACACACACATGCACACAGAGGATGTTAGCAGGGCATGATGGTGCACGCCTTTAATCCCAGCACTTGGGAGGCAGAGGTAGGAGGATTGCTGTGAGTTCAAGGCCACCCTGAGACTACAGAGTGAATTCCAGGTCAGCCTGAGCTAGAGTGAGACCCTACCTTGAAAAACCAAAATAAATAAATAAAGAAAATAAAATAAATGAAAAATAAAGGATGGTCACTGTTGTAATATATTACAATGAAAAAGAATCAGGCTGGGCATGGTAGCACATGCCTTTAATCCCAGCACACTCGGAAGGCAGAAGTAGGAAGATCACCATGAGTTCAAGGCCACCCTGAGACTACAGAGTGAATTCCAGGTCAGCCTGGGCTAGAATGAGACCCTACCTCAAAAAAAAAAAAAAGGGAATTAGAGAAAAACAATAGTGCAGTTATATGATGGGACATATTTATACTTTTTATTCCCCCCCAACATGGTGTCTCACTCTCGTCCAGGTTGAGACTATGTAGTTTCAGTGTGTCCTTGAACTCACAGCAATCCTCCTACCTAGGCTTCCCAAGAGCTGGGATTAAAGTTGTGCGCAACCACGCCTGGCTCAGAGCTACAAAATTTCATACCTGGTCTCACAGCAAGTCAGAACAGATCTATGGCCAAGATTTAAATTCTGACCCTACACCTAATCTCCCTGTGCCTTCAGGACATTTTCATGGCTCTTTTGGCTATCAGTGTGGCTTCAACTCTTGGCTAATTTCTTAGGATCTATGGCTGTGGCCATAATGATCTCCTCTAATCTTCAGAACTCCCCTTTCAAGGGCTGGAGAGATGGCTCAGCAGCAGTGTGTGTTTCCTGTGCAAATATGAGGGCCTGAAACTGCCAAAAGCCATGGAAACAGCTAGGCATGGCTACACAGACCAGTAACCCAGTCCAGCAAAGAACAGACATCAGAGCATTTCAAAACACTGCAAGCTCTTGTATTTGAGATTCCAGCTCAGATAAGAACAGGGGGAAGGGTGACAAAGCAGGACACCTGATATCCTACTCCAATCATCACGAACAAGCACATGGGGCACTGCAAGGGCATATTCATCATGCATGTGTATATAACACACACACACACACACACACACACACACACACACAAAACCTCCCTCTCTTCAGGCTAAAATGCTAAAACATACCCTTCCCAAGGTAGAAGATCAACTAGCATTAACGTTTCTTGAGCATTTCACCTCCACCCTCTGATATGGACATCTGCAGTCATAACTTACACATGACGGAATGAAGGCTTCAATGGCAGAACGAGAGGTGAACTTGATGCTGTCACCAGCCTCCTCTCACTCGTACCCTGTAGCATACAGTGTGCTCACATCTTTCTTGTGTGATCAATGAAATAACTTAAGACTTCATGATATTAGTTTTTTTTTTTTCTTCCTTTCAAGTGATTATTAACCTCTGGGCGCCATCACTCATAATTCATTTAACTGGCTCTTTGCTTCTTCAGATAAATGGAGGCAGAACAGCCCCCAGGCTTCATAGTCAACACCCCTACCCCCACCCAGCTCTTAATTTAAGACACAGCATCACTATGTAGCACAGACTGGCTTCTAAGTCTGTATCTTTCTGCTCTGTCTTCAAATGTTAGGACTACAGGCATATGCCATCACATAGCACTTTGAAGATTTCCTCTCACCAGTGGGGGTGTGAATAAACTTTCCTCCTAGGGCTGTGGGTGTGGCACACTGTTAGAGTACCTAGCATTTGTGAGGTTCTAGGTTCATTTTCTAGCATTATAATTTTTTCCCCTTCCTCTACTGTGTTCCCACAGTTCCATTCTAGCCTCAAGACCCTGGCTTCCTTACCTGACCGGTATGGTTGTTTTGTGGTTGTTCTGCATTATATCCCCAAGTCCCTGAGCACAAGCGAGGCAGCAAAGGAGACTGGCTGCTTTCACTGCACCTCCCACATGAATTAGTTTCATCTGTCTCCAAGTCCAAACACAGCCATAATTCTTTTCTCTCTCTTTTTTGTTTTTTTTGTTTTTGTTTTTCAAAGTAAAGTCTTGCTCTAGTCCAGGCTGACCTGGAATTAAGTCTCAGGCTGGCCTAGAACTCACAGCAATCTTCCTAACTCTGCTTCCCAAGTGCTAGGACTAAAAGCATGTGTCACCACACCCACCTAGAACTGTAGTTCTTTTTTTAAAAAAATATTTTTGTTGTTTATTTTTATTTAAGAGTGACAGACAGAGAAAGAGAGAGGGAGAAAGATAGAAAGAATGGGCGTGCCAGGGCCTCCAGCCACTGCAAATGAACTCCAGACACGTGCATCCCCTTGTGCATCTGGCAAACGTGGGTCCTGGGGAACCAAGCCTCAAACCGGGGTCCTTAGGCTTCACAGGCAAGCGCTTAACCGCTAAACCATCTCTCCAGCCCTGTAGTTATTTTTTTTAACTTTTTTCCCTTGTAACCACTTAAAATTTTCATTTATAATTAGGAAAGAGAGAAGGGCGTGCCAGGACCTCTAGCCACTGCAAACGAACTCCAGATGCATGTACAGCCATGTATATATGGCTTAAATGGGATCTGGGGAATCAAACCTGGGTCCTTAGGTTTCACAGACGCCTTAACCACTGAGCCATCTCTCCAGCCCACAGAACCATAATTCTTTTAACTTTGTTTCACTATCTCTCATTCCCTCCCTATCTCTCATTCCCTCCCTATCCCAGGTAAGATTTCCTGAGTTATCATCACACTGTTTCCTTTCCCTTCCCCCTTTTCTTCCCTTCCCTTTGAGACAGGACCACATGTAGCTCAGGCCCTTGGAACTTGCTATGTAGCCAAGGAAGACTTTGAACTACCCTCTTGCTTTCATCTTCTTAGTACTGAGATTACAGGTGTGCACATGTTTTGTTTTGTTTTTTTCTTTTCCTCTATTGATTTTACTTGGATAAACTTGAACTCTGGTTAAAGCCTATTTTCTATCTAATTTGTGCTGGCACTGGAACAACCGAATATGGCTGGACAAAAGTACAGGGGTGAGCCAGGTGTGGTGGTGCATGCCTTTCTTCAGGAGGCAGAAGTAGGAGAACCGTTGTGAGTTCAAAGCCAGCCTGGGACTACAGTGAGTGCCAGATCAGCCTGGGCTAGAGTGAGACCCTACCTAAAAAAGACAAAACAACAAAAGAGCATCGTGGTGCACAAAGGAGGCACAGGTAAGAGGATCACCTGAGTTTGAGGCCACCCTGAGACTACATAGTGAATTCCAGGTCAGCCTGAGCTACAGTGAGACCTTACCTTGGGGAAAAAAAAAAAAAGAAAAGAGTTCCAGGCTCAAGCCCAATCTGGGCTTCATAGTGAAACCCTATCTCAACAAAAACAAAATAAACAGTTTGACTAGTCTCACTTGAAATCCATGACCACTCTTTTTTTTTTTTTTTTGGTTTGTTTTTTGAGGTAGGGTCTCACTCTAGCTCAGGCTGACCTGGAATCCACTCTGTGTTCTCAGGGTGGCCTCAACTCATGGTGATCCTCCTACCTCTGCCTCCCGAGTGCTGGGATTAAAGGCGTGCGCCACCACACCTGGCTTCATGACCACTCTTTTTTAAAAAAATATTTATTTATTTGAAAGAAAGAGAAAGAGAGAAGGAGGGAGAGAATGGGCATGCCAGGGCATTCAGCCACTGCAAATAAACTCCAGATGCATGTGCCATGTGCAACTGGCTTACATGGGTCCTGCAGAATTGAACCTGGGTCATTTGGCTTTGCAGGCAAGTGCCTTAACCATTAAGGCATCTATCCAGCCTTTTTCTTTTTTCTTTTTTTGAGGTAGGGTCTCATTCTATCGCAGGCTGATCTGGAATTCACTATGTTGTCTCAGGCTGGCTTCAAATTCACAGCAATCCTACTACCTCTGTCCATGCCCAGCCATGACCACCTTCTTAAAGGAGCCCTGGTGCTACCCACCCAGCAATCCCACACCTGTTAAGCCCATCAGGTAACTACTCTTCCTCTCTCCTATGGGACTAGTTCACTCTTTTAAGTATCTTCTATTGATCTCAGGGTACATGATCTAAGTTTCCAACCAGTAAAAACACAGGGAAACTGTACAGATCTCAGAGGTCTTTGTGCGATTGAGTGAAGATATGCTTATCTAGTGCTCAGGACATGTCTGGACACAATGTTACCTATTAATTGTCATCATCATTTCCTCAATGCAGGGCTCTACCCAAATTTCTCTATGATTGAGAACTACCAATTAAATCATCTTCAGTTTAGGGCCAGGCGTGGTGGCGTACACCTTCAATCCCAGCACTCGGGAGGCAGAGGTAGGAGGATTGCCGTGAGTTCAAGGCCACCCTGAGACTACACAGTGAATTCTAGGTCAGCCTGTGCTTGATCAAGACCCTACCTCAAAAAAATAAAAAAATTATCTTCAGTTTATAGGTAGTAAACAGAGGCTTAGGAAAACTCATTAACTTTTCTAAAGTCAAACAGCTTATAAACCAAGTCCAAGTTCCCCCAGAGCCTGGGCCTTAAGCCTCTGTGTGCTGCTGCTTTACCAGGCCAAACTTCTGATGCCAGCCTAAGATGTTAAGTTCTTAAGCTCTACTTAAGAACAAGCCCTTTCGGGGCTGGAGAGATGCCTTAGCAGTTAAAGTGCTTGCCTGCAAAGCCAAAGGACCCAGGTTCGATTCCCCAAGACCCATGTGAGCCAAATGCACAAGGTGGTGCATAAGTCTGGAGTTTATCTACAGTGGCTGATGGCCCTGGAGTGCCCATTCTTTCTTTCTCTCTCCAATAAATAAAGTAAATGTATATTTTAAAAAAGAACCAACCACCTCACCCTTCTTGTTCCTTCCTTTCCTAGAAGACAATATAGAAAGTGCCACCCCACCTCTTAAACATGCCCCTCAGCCTGAACTACACTCCTGAGCACCTGCCCCAACTCTCCACCTTTGTCTCCTCAGTGAAACATTGCTGATGCTCAGATTTCTTCTTTCTCTGAATGCCTCCAGCATCAAGACTGCCTTATACTGCTTCATGCTTCACCACAAAGACTTCTGCCCCTCCCCGCAAGTGTCTCATAAGCAGCACATAGGAGCTCAATGGATGACCTCACTGAACCAAGCAGAAGGGAAGAACTATGTTGAGATTGGAAACCCTGAAGTTTCCCTCAGGAAACAGGGTATGGCCTCACCACATGGACAAGCTTTATGGATGTGACTGGCACTGAGTGTTAGCAAGGACAGTAATATGTTTGTCAAGGGGCAAAGTATGGTCCTGTTGGTAACTAGCACTCTGGAGAGGAATTTTGGGAGTGACCAAAAAAAAAAAAAAGTAAAATAAAATAAAAATACTTGATACTAGTTCTATCCTTGTCCTTTAATTCCTGTAGTTAAAAATGGTGCTCTTGGGTTGGAGAGATGGCTTAGCAGTTAAGGTGAGGCAAGTGCAGGGTCACACATGCCTACTAGGTGGTACAAGCATCTGGAGTTCTACTGCAGTGGCTGAGGCCCTAGTATGCCAATTCTCTCTCACACACTCTTTAAAAAAAGCAAAAAAAAAAACAAAAACAAAAACAAACAAACAAAAAAAAACAGTGCTTTTCTGGGTGTGATGGCACACACTTTTAATCCCAGAACTTGGGAGGCAGAGAGGTAGGAGGACTGCCATGAATTCCCAGTCATCCTGAGACAACATAGTGAATTCCAGGTCAGCCTAGGCTAGAGCAAGACTCTATCTCGGGGGTGGGGGTTTGGGGGAGAAGAGGATGCTCTTTGGTGGGCGAGGTGGCACATGCTTTTTTTTTTTTTCTCTCTCTCGAGGTAGGGTCTCACTCTAGCTCAGGCTGACCTGGAATTCACTATGTAGTCCCAGGGTGACCTTGGAACTCATGGCGATCCTCCTACCTCTGCCTCCCGAGTGCTGGGATTAAAGTTGTGTGCCACCACGCTCAGCTGGCACACACTTTTAAACCCAACACTCGGGAGGCAGAGGTAAGAGGATCACTCACACGAGTCTGAGGCCAGCTGAGACTACATAATGAATTCTAGATAAACCTGGGCTAAGCACGACCTTACCTCAAAAAAACAGAAAAAAAAAGTTATGGGCTGGAGAGATGGCTTAGTGGTTATGGTACTTGCCTGTAAAGCCAAAGGACCCAGATTCAATACAAGGTGGTGCATGTGTCTGGAGTTTGTAGGGTCTCACTCTAGCTCAGGCTGACCTGGAATTCAGTCTCAGGGTGGCCTCAAACTCATGGCTATCCTCCTACCTCTGCCTCCTAAGAACTGGGATTAAAGGTGTGTGCCATCATGAGCAGCTAAATATATATTTTTAAATTTTATTCATTTTCTGGGAGAGATGGCTCAGTGGTTAAGGCATTTGCCTGTTAAGCTTAAATACCCAGGTTCAATAGCCCGTTACCCACGTAAGCCAGATGCACATGGTGATGCATGCATCTGGAGTTTGTTTGCAATGACTGGAGGCCCTGGTGTGCCCATTCTCTCTCTCAAATAACTAAATAACTTTTTTTTTTAAATGATACCAGTGAGTTTATTTTTATTTATCTATTTATTTGAGAGCGACAGAGAGAAAGAGGTAGAAAGAAAGAGAGAGAATTATGGGTGTGCCATGGCCTCCAGCCACTGCCAATGAACTCCAGATGCACGCACCACCTTGTGCATCTGGCTTATGTGGGTCCTGGGGAAATTGAGCCTTGAACAGGATGCTTGGGCTTCACAGGCAAGCACTTAACCGCTAAGCCATCTTTCTAGCCCCCCTGAAAACTTTTTAGAAATTGTATTTATTGGGCGGGAGAAATGGCTCAGTGGTTAAGGTACTTGCCTTCAGAGCCTAACAAGCCAGGTTCAATTCTCTAGTATCCACATAAAGCCAGATGGAGAGGATGGTACATGTATCTGGAATCTACTTGCAGAGGCTGGAAGCCTTGGCTTGCCTAATCTGTATGTCCCTCTTCTATCTCTCTCTGCTGGAAATTAAATAAATTAATAATCCCAGCACTTAGGAGGCAGAAGTAGGAGGATCACTGTGAGTTGAAGGCCAGCCTGAGACTACAGAGTGAGTGACAGGTCAGCCTGGGTTAGAATGAAATCCTACCTTAAAACAAACAAACACAAACGAATTTTGGGTCTAGAGAGATGGCTCAGTGGTTAAGGCACTTGCCTGCAAAGCCAAAGGACTCAGGTTTGATTCCCCAGAACCCACCTAAGCCAGATGCACAAGGTGACCCACACATCTGGAATTTGTTTGCCCCTGGTGCGCCCATTCTCTATCAGCCTTTCTCTCTCCCTCAAATAAATATTTTAAATATATATATTTTAAAAATTGTATTTATTTATTTGCATGCATGTGTGTGTGTTTGGGCACCAGAGAATATCTTATTATTTTCATTCGTTTGGATGTTTTTGGAGATAGGGTTTCACTCTAGCCCAATCTGACCTGGCACTCACTCTGTAGGCCCAGGTTGGGCTCAAGCTCACAAGTGATCTTCCTATCTCTGCCTCCTGAGTGCTAAGATTAGTGTGCTACCATGCCCGACATTTTATTTTATTCTTTTTAGGGTCTCTTAATATTGCAATAAATGCCAGATGCATGTGCCAGTTTACAATTAGCTTTTAGGTGGAAATTAGGGAATTGAATGAAGACTGTCAAACAAGTGCCTTTAACTACTGAGCAATCTCCTCAGCACCCCCTACTATAAATCTTATTTGTTAATTTTTAAAAATATTCTATTTATGGGGCTGGAGAGATAGTGCAGTGGTTAAGGTGCTTGCCTGCAAAGCTAAAGGTCCCAGGTTCAATTCCCCAGAACCCACATAAGCCAGATGCACAGGGTGGAGCACACATCTGGAGTTTGTTTACAGTGGCTGGAAGCACTGGCACACCCATTTTCTCTCTCTCTCTGCCTCTTTCCTTTTTTTTTTTTTAAACTTAAACAGTATTCAGGGAAGTTCTCTTTCAAATAAATAAAAATTTTAAAAAATATTTAAAAAATTGTATTTATTTACTGAAAGAGGAGGAGAAAGAATGGGAACACCAGGGCCTCTAGCCACTGCAAATGAACTTCAAACACATGCACTACCTTGTGCATTTGGCTTTAAGTAGGTATTAGAGAGTCAAACCTGGGTTCTTTGGCTTTGCCAGCAAGCACCTTAACCACTAAGTAATCTCTTCAGGCATTAAGTGTTAATTTTTTTTTTTTTTCAATGTAGGGTCTCACTCTAGCCCAGGCTGGCCTGGAACTTACTCTGTAGTCTCAGGCTGGCCTTGAACTCATGATTCTTCTACCTCCGCTGACCCAGTGCTGGGAATAAAGGGGTACAACAACACGCCTGGCTTCTATTATTTGTTTTGTTTTTGTTTTTTCGAGGTAGGGTTTTACTCTAGTCCAGGCTGACCTGAAATTCACTATGTAATCTCAGGGTGGCCTTGAACTCACAGTGATCCTCCTATCTCTTCCTCCCAAGTGCTAGGATTAAAGGTGTGTGCCCCGCACCGGGCCCTTTTTTTTTTGGTTTTTCAAGGTAGGGTCTTGCTCTAGTCCAGGCTGACTGAGAATTCACTATGTACTCTCAGGGTGGCTTTAAACTCATGGCAATCCTCCTACCTCTGCCTATCAAGTGCTGGGATTAAAGGTGTGCACCACCATATCTGGCTCTGGTTTTGGATTTTTGAGACAGTATTTCACTATATAGCCCAGGCTGTCCTTGAACTCTTGAATCCTTAGCTTCCCAAGTGCTAGGATTACAGGCATGAGTCACCAAACCTGCATTTTGAGGGTCTTAAAAACTAACAAATAAAAAAGACCTGAGATTACATAGTGAATTCCAGGACAGCATGGGCTAGAGCAAGACTCTATATCAATGTGCATGTCTTCAATCCCAGCACTTGGGAGGCAGAGGTAGGAGGATCATAGTGAGTTCGAGGCTACCCTGAGACTACATAGTGAATGCCAGGTCAGAGAGAGACCCTACCTCAAAAAACTATTAAAAATAAAAATGAAAAAGCAAACAAAAATAAGCCAAACAGAAGACCCCAACAATTAAAATCACATCCTTCTTCCCAGGTCATATGCCTGTTAGATGGTAAGATAAATAAATAGAACAGCTTTTCTAATGAGTATCACAAATGAAGGAAAACTGCTAATAGGAGCATTACAAAGGACAACATATAGCCGTGTAAGGTGGATACTCTAGCTTGTCCTGCCCACAAAAACCCCTGGACTTGGGCCTTCAGACATACCTTTCTTGCCATTGTTGGAGGGAGTAGATTTCCCACTGTCCGAGTTCAGCTCAAACACTCGTAGGTCTGTGGGCACTTCCTCCCTCAGAGTTTCTACACGGGCTGGAGGTCTGGGCTCTGGACCGCTGTGGCGGCCTGCAGAGATTAGAGGCTTGGAGGGAACTGAAGGTGGGGGTCCAGTCTCGCCCTCATCTTCAGCCTGGCTCTGTTCCTCCAAAGATGCCTCGAGCAGCTTTTGCGACAGGTCTTTGGGCAGCATTGGTGTCTGGGGTGCAGTGGCAGGGTTGGCAATCTGCGTCACAAGTGAGATGCTTTCACTGCTCTCTGATGGAGTAACTTCTGCTGAGGGATCCACTGGAGTCTCATTACAGGGGCTCTGGGGGCCAGGCCCACCTTCTGAGGATGTGGAGGTTTTGGTCTCTTTTGGAACCTTTGCTTCTTTTGGAATGCCCTCAAGCTCCTCTGTAAAGAGAGAAAGGTAGCAGGAAGGAGGAGTGTAACCCCAGCCAGCCTTAAGACAATCTCAGAGCACGCACCTCTCGCCCAGGTTTGCTCCAGGGGCGACGCGACTAGTGCTGTACACCCCACCCCACGCCATCGTGAGTCTTCTGCTAGTCAGTCTTGCCAAGGAGCCCGACTGGACTGCTGGCAACATAGCTTGAGACATCTTGAGAGCCAAGGCTTGAAAGAGGTGAGTTCGGGTTAAGCTCAGCTATACCTTATATGACTAGGTATAGACACTAGTTATACGACTAGGTAAAGACACTTCACTTTCAAGTTCCTACCTTTTTGATAAAAAGGGATACTGAAGTTGTAGTTAGAACTACACATATAAAGTTCTTAGTGGAGGATGGGCATGTAGTTTAAGCACTTAATAAATCTTGAGCCATCACCTTTCAGAGTCTTATCTACTTACCTTATTTTTCTTTTGAGTACATGTGTGTGGTCTGGTAATCTCTGCCTGTGGTGGTAGCGTACCTGCCTACAGCGGCCACAGTGGAAGGTGGTTAGGTGTCTCACACCATTGCTCCTGTGCTATGTTGTTTTTTGTCCTCCCCCCCCGGCCAAGATAGGGTCTCTCTCTAGCCCAGGCTGACCTAGAATTCACTATTTAGTCTCTGGGTGGCCTCAAACTCATTGCAAACCTCCTACCTCTGCCTCTTGAGTGCTGGGATTAAAGGCATGCACCACCATGCCCAGCCTCTGCTATATTTTTCTTTTGAGCTCAAGTGTCTCTTTACTGATTCCAAAGCTTGTAGGCTCTGTCAATTCTCAGGGTCTCTGTTCCCCTTCGAGACTGAGGTTACCATGCCCAGCTGTTTACACGGAATCTGGAAATTTGAACTCTGGTGGTTGCTGGGCCTTTCAGGCCCTCATGCTTGCACTTAACCACTGAGACATATCTACAGCCCAGAGGCAGAGGTAGGAGGATTGCCATGAGTTCAAGGCCACCCAGAAGCTATATAGTGAATTCTAGGTCAGCTTGGCTAGAAAGAGACCCTATGTCAAAACACCAAAAGGGGGAGGAATCTGAATTTTTTTTTTTTTTTTTTTGGTTTTTCGAGGTAGGGTCTCACTCTGGCCCAGGCTGACCTGGAATTCACTCTATAGCTTCTGGGTGGCCTTGAACTCATGGCAATCCTACCTCTACCTCCCGAGTGCTGGGATTAAAGGCATGTGCCACCACACCCAGCTTGAATATTTTTGTTTTGTCATTGCTTCACAGTAGTCCAGGCTGATATGGGACTTACACTGTAGCCTAGGCTGGCCTCTAACTCACAGCAGTCCTCCTACCTTATTCTCCTAAGGGCTGGGATTAAAGGCATGTGCCACCAGAACCAGGGAATCCAGATTTTCAATGTGCTCCCCAGTGCATATGAAACAATAGGACCATGTATGGATGAGGGCATCTGATTTCCATATCAAGATTCAGGGTTCCTCCTACCTTGTATGACATCTTGTTAACTCTATGCTCAAAACATACAATGTGCTCATTTACTACTTCATTCTGGGATGCCATGTCTCTCTAGGCCTCTAAGCTTACCAGACAGACCTGTCACTTACCATTATATTTATGCTTTTTTTTTTTTAAAGCAGGGTTTCATTCTAGCCCAGGCTGACCTGGAATTCACTAGTAGTTTCGGGGTGGCCTCGAACTCATGGCGATCCTCCTACCTCCCAAGTGCTAGGATAAGGCATGTGTCACCACGCCCAGCTTCTTTTTAATGCTTTATATAAAATATTCTTATTTATTAGGGAGAGAGTGAAAGAGGCAGAGAGACAGAATGGGTGCACCAGGGTATCTAGCCACTGCAAACGTACTCCAGATGCATGCGTTCTCCCTGTGCATCTGCCTTATGTAGGTCCTGGGGAACTGAACCTGGGTTTTTTGGCTTTGCAAGCAAGTACCTTAATTGCTAAGCCATCTCTCCAGTCCTCTTTTTAATATTTCTTAGTTGAGAAAGAGCATGAGACAAAGAGTGAATATGGATGTACTAAGGCCTCTTGTCACTGCAAACTAAATGCATATGTCACTTTGTGCATCTAGCTTTATGTGGGTACTGGGGAAGTGACCCCCAGACCATCAGGCTTTCCAAGCAAGCCTCACTTACCATTACATTTCAACACCTCTTACCTTCTTCCTCCTCCCACCTAGGCTCTTCAGAGATGCTCTGTTCTGCCCGCTGCTTCAAAGCATCCCTCCGGGCCTGTTCCTGAGGGCAGGAAAGCTATGATCAGAAGCAGTCAGGGCACTCTGAAATGATGATTGTAGTCTCAAACTCTTCACATCCTGCCTTTCTTGCCTTAAAAATCCAGTCTGAGCTGGGTATGGTGGTACACACTTTTAATCCCAGCACAGAGGCAGAGGTAGGAGACTGCCATGAGTTCAAGGCCACCCAGAAACTATATAGCGAATTCCAGGTCAGCTTGGGCTAGAGAGAGACCCTATATCAAAAAACCAAGGGGGGGGAGGTGCAGAATCCAGTCAGCTTCCCTCGGGGCTATGGCTAGGGCTGGAGCTGGTATTATGGAGGGTGATGAGCAGGGTGTGTGTGAGGGTCTTCCTGAGCTAGACCAGCATACCTGCTCAAGTTGATGAACTTTATAGAAATACCGATGCCAGAATTCTGAGTGGGAAACAGCTGCTGGAACCTGAAAGGGAAGGAAAAATGGAAGAATATGGGAACAATGTACATGGTCTGTGTCCCCAGTCTTAATAGTTTGCTACCAGCTGATTTGTATTTCAGACACAGAAAGTAACTTTAAAGTGACTGTGAAAGCCCTTCCACTCTACCTCAGTTTCAGCCAGACCCACCTTCTTGGCCTGGTTTAGCCAAGGTGAGAGAAAACGATCCCATCAGGCTTTTTTGGCCCCTCTATTTCTCACCATTGACGGCCAGAAGACTGGCAAATCAGTCTCTTCTCGACAGGGTCCTGGTTTACAGAGTGGCCCATCTGGCTATATAGGATCTCCCAATGTGTATGTCCCTCCCATTTCCCAACACTTCAAGCTGAGTCCCTGCTGGCTGGGCCCTCACCATCTTGGTGTAGAGGGACCGGATGGAAGGGCTGCCTACAAGGAGTTCTGAGATCTCCCCTTTCCTCTCTTCCAAGCAGAACTGGGAAAGCCAGGCGTCAAACAATTCCGAGGGGCCTGCAGAGGGACAGACACTTATGGTCAGTTCTCTAGGTCTGGGCAAAGAATACTGGGAGTATAGAACAATAAAGAAAATTTAAGGTTTTTCTCAAAGCCATCTGGTAGAAGGCAGGGCTCAAACAAGGTGAAGGGATGTGTGGGTTCTGTTATGATCAGGACCTTTAGAAAGGGCTGCAGTCTCCATTTGTTCACATTCCTGCTGGCATTTCAATCTACTGCACCTGCTGGCTACTGAGCCCCTCTTCTCTGAAACAGCTGGTTCTCTGGTCACCAGTGGACCCATGTTGTCAGAGCCATTGGCTACAGCTCTGTCCTCCCTCATGTGACTGTGCTACTACTTCAACCAGGAGCTATGGCTTTGCAGACCTCTTCTCCCCTTTTGTTCTTTTCCTCCTCATTTCTCTAGATATTGAGTCATCATGGCCTTCTTGTTTTCCTTCTCTTGCCTTTTCTCATTTTCTGGTTTTTTTTTTTTTTTCCTTCAAGATAACCTTCACTAGACCATGAGTTAACACCCTCTTCCTTCTGAATTCCTGTTTATTTGCAATCCAGAGTCCCTTCTGGACCCAGCTGCAAACACACTGTGTGCTTGCTTTGCTTCCCACTCAGTTCACTGTAACTCAGAGCCATCTTAGCTCCTTCTTTATCTACTTGCTCTGGATTCCCTTTCTCAGGGTCGCCTATGTACACCTTCCTCTTCCTGCCATCTCTCCAGGCCCTGGTCTGATCTCTGACAAGGGGATTCCTAGGAGTCTCCTACCTCATCTCCCCGTCTTGTCTCATGATTTCATTTTTCACAATGCAGCCCAAAGGCTGCTTTACAAAATGTGAAACCTGGTCACCTCAGGTCTTAAAACTCTTTAACAGTTCTCTACATGAAAGCTAGGGTCAATAGATGATGTTTAAGAGTCAAAGAACTTGAACTGGGGAGGGGGTAAGAAAAAAATGTCAAAAATCTTATACACAAAATTTTATAGAAAAATGGTTTGTATTTTCAACAGTTCTCCCCACCACCCCAGTACTGGAGATTGAACCCAGAGACTTATATAAACTAGGCTAACATTCTTCCACTGAGTTGTATCCCCAGTCCTATTTTAATATTATTAATTTTTTTTTTTGAGGTAGGGTCTCACTCTAGTCCAGGCTGACCTGGAACTCACAGTGATCCTACCTCAGTCTCCTGAGTGATGGAATTAAAGGCGTCACTACACCCAGTTCCTTTTTAAAAAAAAAAAAAAAATTATTGATTTGAGACAGAGAGAGAGAGAGAGAGAGAGAGAGAGACAGAGGAGAGGCAGAGAGAATGGGCGCGCCAGGTCCTCTAGCCATTGTAAATAAACTTCAGATGCACGTGCCTCTTGTGCATCTAGTTTACATGGGTCCTGGAGAATTGAACTGGGGTCCTTAGGCTTTGCATGCAAGTGCCTTAACAGCTAAGTCATTTCCCCAGCCCCCAGTTCTTTTTTTATTTTGAGACTTGGTCTTACTAAGTTGCCCAAACTGGCCTTAACTTTTCTAGGTAACCTAGCTTGGTTTCAATCTTGTCAGCCTCCTGCCTCAGCTTCCCAACTAGCTAGGAATAAAAGGATACACTGTTATACCTGGCTCTCAACAGATAGTCAAAGGCCCTTTCAAATGCCTTTGTTACTTAAGAAAGGTTTAGAAGCTGAGTGTGGTGGTGCATACCTTTGTTTGTTTGTTTTTTGTTTTTCCGAGGTAGGGTCTTGCTCTTGCTCAGGCTGACCTGGAATTCACTATGTAGTCTCAGGGTGGCCTCAAACTCATGGTTAATCTCCTACCTCTGCCTCCCGAGTACTGGGATTAAAGGCATGTGCTACCGTGCCCAGACTGTGGTGCATACCTTTAATCCCAGAACTTGGAAGGCAAAGAGGTAGGAGGATCGCCATGGGTTCAAGGCCACCCTGGGACTACATAGTGAATTCCAGGTCAGCCTGAGCTAGAGTGAGATCCTACCTTGAAAAACAAAACAAAAAACAAACAAACAAACAAAAAAACACCTTTCATTCAAATGTCTTAGGCTCCCTAAGCTAGGTAGGTGTCATTCCTGTGGCCTTGCACTGCCACCCTTTACAACCTCTGATTCCTTCCCTCCTGCTTCTCCCCCTCTTTGCAGTCTAGTCCTGAAATGGGTGGCTTGAGGGTTTGACTTATTTCTGGTCTTTAGTTTCCAGCCTGGGGCTCGCTGGTTGACAGGAGTTTAGTGAACGAGAGCCAAAGGGGAAGGGCAGCAAGGATGAGAGGGAGGCTGAGTAGAGAGGATAAAGAACCAGAAGAGCAAGTCTTTGTAGGGACCTGAATTAGGGTAAAGACAACTGAAGTTCAGGGAGGAAAACGGACCATCCATCCACCTCACAAGGCATAAGGTATACACAGGTCCTACTCTCTTCCCGGTATATAGTGGGTACTTGTATTTGGCTACCTGGGCAAGAAGGCCCACAGTCCATATCCTTTTGTTCCACCTGCCCCACAAGCCCACCCCCACTGCTACCCCCTCACCATCAGGTTCATTGCAGTATGTTGCTGGGTCTGACTGCAGACAATAGAGGCGAGCCTGTAAGCAACAGAGAAAACAAACATTCTGGGAAGGTGGACAAAGAAAGGACTACTTCTCTGCATGGTGCCAAAACAACCACCATCTATTTTTTCCCTTCTTGGCATTCTAACCCATAGGGAACTTATAAAAAATTTATTTTTATTTTTATTTATTTATTTGAAAGTGAGCGAGAGAGAGAGACAGAGACAGACAGACAGACACACACAGAGGGGGAGGGAGAGAGAATGGGTGCGCCAGGGCTTCCAGCCTCTGCAAATGAACTCCAGATGCGTGTGCCCCCTTGTGCATCTGGCTAACGTGGGTCCTGGGGAATCGAGCCTTGAACCATGGTCTTTTGGCTTCACAGGCAAGCATTTAACCGCTAAGCCATCTCTCCAGCCCCACACGCAACTTTTTAACAATCACAGTGGCAATGGGCTAATATCCTCAGAACTAAAGCGCACACAAAAATATCTTTTACCCAGTATTCCATCCTTGGGAACTAAGAAAATACAGCAAGAAGGTTATAAAATTAAATGTATACAATTCTTCAGAAATATGTGAAATTTGAAAAAAGTATCAAATGTAATTATATTAATAAAGACCAAATTTAGGAACAAATTTTGAGATAATAAAATTACCTCCAAATTCAAATTACCCATGAAGCTAGGATGGTGGCTCACACTTTTAGTGCCATCACTTGGGAGGCTAAGGTAAGAGGATTGCTATGAGTTCAAAGGCAGCCTGGGCTACAGTGAGACCCTGTCTCAAAAAGAAAAAAAGGGGGGGCTGGAGAGATGGCTCAGCCATTAATGTATTTGCCTGCAAAGCCTAATGACTTCGGTTTGATTCCCCAGGGCCCAGGTAAAGCCAGATGCACAAGGGTGGCCCATGCCTTGTGTGTGTGTGTGTGTGTGTGTGTGTGCGTGTGTGCATGTGTGCATATATATATATATATATATATATATATATATATATATATATATATATACATTTAATTTTATTTATTTATTTGAGAGAGTGAGAGGGAAAGAGGTAGATACACACACACACACACACACACACACACACACAGAATGGGCACGCCAGGGCCTCCAGGCACTGCAAACAAATTCCAGACACATGTGCCACCTTGTGCATCTGTTTTATGTGGGTCCTAGGGAATCAAACTGAGGTCCTTTGGCTTTGCAGGCAAATGCCTTAACCACTAAGCCATCTCTCCAGCCCACAAGTGGCACACACATCTGGAGTTAGTCTGCAGTAGTTAGAGACCCTGGTACAACCATTCTCTCTATTTGTCTTTCTTCTATCTCCCTCTGCTTGCAAATAAATAACAAGAAAATTAAAGAAATAGCCAGGCTAGTGGCGCATACCTTTAATCCCAGTAATTGGTGGTGGTGGGGGACAGAGGTAGGAAGATCGCTGTGAGTTCAAGGCCACCCTACGACTACATAGTGAATTTCAGACTAGCCTGGGCTTTAGTAAGACCCTACCTTGAAAAAAAACAAAAATTAAAGGAAAAAACAACAGATAGGGAGATGGCTCAGTGGTTAAAGGCACTTGTAAAGTCTGTTACCCTTTTTTTCTTTTAAGTTTTTATTTTATTTATTTGAGAGAAAGAGAAACAGGCAAACAAAGAGAAAGCCAGAGAATGGGTGCACCTTTAGCCACTGCAAACAAATTCCAGACACATGCACCACCTTGTGCATCTGATTTATGTTGGTACTGGGGAATCAAATCTGGGTCCTTAGGCTTAGCAGGCAAGCTCCTTAACTGCTAAGCCATCTCTCCAGTCCTGGCCTGGGTTTGATTCCCCTGTACCCAATAAAACTAGATGCACCAAGTGGTACATTGATCTGGATTTTGTTTGCAGTCGCAAAAGGCCTTGGCATACTCAAATTCTCTCTCAAAGAAATGATATAAAATAAAGAAATTTTTTGAGGAAGTGTCTTTTTTAATATTTTAGGCATCTGAGAGGGACAGAAAAAGAGTCAGAGAGAGAAAATGGGTGTGCCAGAGTTTTAGCCACTGCAAACACACTCTAGACATGTGCATCTGGCTTTATGTGGGTACTGAAGAATTGATCCTAGGTCCTATGGTTTTGCCAGCAAGTGCCTTAACTGTTAAGCCTCCAGCCCTTGAAGTAGGATCTTGCACTAGCCCAGGCTGATCTAGAATTCACTATGTAGACACAAGCTGAAAATAAATAATTTAAAAGAACCCTCCATCAGGGTTAAGGACTTGTGATATAGTTCAGATGTAGAACACATGCTTAGTACGTGCAAGGTCAGGGTTCAATCCCTAGCATACAAAAAGGAGAAGGAAAAAAAGGGGGGAATCCTAGCACTCAGGAGGCCGAGGTAAGAGGATCACTGTGATTTTGAGGTCATCCTGAGACTACAGTGAATTCCAGGTCAGCCTGAGCTAAAGTGAGACTTTACCTTGAACAACAACAACAACAATTTATTTATTTATTTATTTTGGGTTTTTTTTTGAGGTAGGGTCTCACTCTAGCCCAGGATGGCCTGGAATTTACTATGTAAACTTAGGAAGGCCTCAAACTCACAATGATCCACCTACCTCTGCCTCCCAAGTGCTGGGATTAAAGGCATGTGCCACCATGCCTGGAAAAAATTTAATTTTTTATTGACATCTTCCATAATTATAGACAATAAATCATAAGAATTCCCTCTCCTCTCCCACTTTTGCCTTCTTAAATCCACTCTCATCATATTCCCTCCCCCCTCAATTAGTCTTTTATTCTGATGTCATCATCTTTTCCTCCTATTATGAGGGCCTTGTGTACACAGTGCCAGGCATTGTAAGGTCATGGGTATCCAGGCCATTTTGTGTCTGGAAGATTGCATTATAAACAGTCTTATCCCTTCCTTTGGCAGAAATTTTTTTTAATTTTTTTTTTATTTGAGAGAGTGAGAGAGTCAGAGAGAGAGAGAGAGAGAGAGAGAGAGAGAGAGAGAGAGAGAGAGAGAGAAAAGGCACGTGACAGGGCCTCCAGCCACTGCAAATGAACTCCAGACATTTGCGCCACCTTGTGCATCTGGCTTTCTTAACCACTAAGCCATCTCCCCAGCCCTTCCCCGCCCCCCCCCACACACACAGGAAGGGTCTCACTCCAGCCCAGGCTATCCTGGAATAGCCTCAGGGTGGCCTCAAACTCACAGTGCAAAGGTGTGCACCACCACGGCCAGCTGGCAAAAAGAATTTAATTTTAGAGCCACCATGACAAATGCACTGTAAACTCTGTTCCAGTAGGGCCATAGGAGGGCAAACTTCAGCTAATTAACAGAAAGTCCTCCTTCCTTCCTGAGCATCACATGAAGCATGGACTGTCTGCATCAGAATGTCAGCAGTGGCTTTGGTGATGAGTTACTATTGTGATAGATTCAAGTCATTTTATTTTTATCTTCTGGTTTTTCAAGGTAGAGTTTCACTCTAATCCAGGCTGACCTGAAATTCACTATGTAGTCTCAGCGTGCCCTTGAACTCACAGTGATCCTTCTGCTTCTGCCTCCTGAGTGCTTCAAGTCTTATCAGCTACAAGTCTTATCATTTAGTAACTTTCATAATTCTGCATGTTCACTAATGCTAGTGCAAAAAAATACTTGCAAAAGAGGAATATGGAACAGAAATTAAATGTTATATACTGTCACAGTTGCTGACTTAAGCGCTCTAAAGACAAACAAATTACCCATGAAGCTAGTCTGCAAACAAACTCCAGACATATGCGCCACTTTGTAGATCTAGCTTCATGTGAGTGTTGGGGAAATGACGCTGGGCCATCAGACTTTGTAAACAAGTGCCTTTAACTGATGAGCCATCTCTCTAGCCCTCTTATTTAAGGTATCCCAGGCTAGCATTAAATTCACAGTAATCCTACTTCAGCCTTCTAAGAGCTGTGACTAAAGGTGGTGAGCAACCATGCTTGGCTCAAGAATGTCTTAGGGGTTTTGTTTGTTTTTCCTTTTTTTCGAGGCAGGGTCAGACTCTAACCCAGGCTGGTCTGGAACTCATTCTGTAGCCCAGGCTGACTTGAACTTACACTAACCCTCCTACCTAAGCCTTTCCTAGAGTGAATTCAAAGCCGGCCAAGAATAAGATCCCGCCTCAAAAACAAACAGGGCTGGAGATATGGTTTAGTGGTTAAGGCACTTGCTAGCAAAGCCTAAGGACACAGGTTTGATTCCCCAGTACTTATGTAAAGCCAGATGAACAACATGGCATATGTGTCTGGAGTTCATCTGTGGTACCTAGAGGCCCTGACACATCCATTCTCTCTCTGCCTCTTTCTCTCTCTCAAAATGAATAAATAAAATATTTTAAAAACAAACCAACCCAGCCAGGCGTGGTGGTGCACACCTTTAATCCTGGCATTTGGGAGGCAGAGGTAGGAGGATCACCATGAGTTCAAGGTCAGCCTGAGACTACATAGTAAATTCCAGGTCAGCCTGGGCTAAGGCGAGACCCAACCTTGAGAAAAGAAAAAAAAAAAAAAAAAAAAGCCCAACCCAAACTATTTTACTTATGTTTGTAAACAAAAAGAAATGGAAAGGTACATCTCTTGAGGTGATGAAGTTAGAAATACAATAAATCTTCTAATGTTCTACAATTTAGTTAAACAAATATATTTATTGGCCTGAACATGTGTTGCTTTTGGGAGTGAGAGGTTGGAAGATAAAGCCTAGCATCCCTAGGGAAAGCTGACGGTGAATACCTTGGTGCCATCATAGAGCTCAGCTGTGCCAGAGGGTGTGCCCATCAGGGTGATGACATCACAGTCGATGGTTTTGTCTGCCGAGGGAGCAAAGGTGTCTGAGATCACCCCTAGGAAGTCAGACAACCCCTTCTTCATTTTTTCTGTTGCCCCGGAGGAGCCTTCAGTCTGCAGAGAAAACCAAGAGAAAGCAAGTGTCCCAGAAGCAGGTTGCAATTGGGTCTGGAACGTGAAAGCACAAAGGTTTAGTGGGGCTGGAGAATAAAGTAGCTAGAGCCCTAGAGCCCTTGAGTCCTGGTTGGGATGCAGAACAGGGCCAAGCTAGGTCTGACAGCGCTCTGACCTCATTTATGTTGCCCAGGCTAGTCTTGAATTCCTAGGCTCAAGAGATGCACCTCAGCCTCCACTGTAGCTGGGACAACAGATACTTGCCACCATATCTGGCTCAAAAATGGTTCTTACAATCTCTAATCTCACCTCTAAATTCAAGGTGACCAAGTTAGGTGGTGATCAAATGAAGAAACTATAATCTTTCATGGCTAGTAGAAAAACCATAATATAAAAATGAAAAACTAGAAACAATGAAACCTAAAAGTCGGGTATGGTGGCAAATGCCTTTAATCCCAGCACTTGGGAGGCAGAGGTAGATGGCTGCTGTGAGTTTGAGGACAGCCTGAGACTACATAGTGAATTCCAGGTCAGCCTGGGCTAAAGCAAGACCCTATCCTGAGAAACAAACAACAACAACAACAACAAAAACCCTAACAACAAAAACTGTATACTAGCAGGGCATGGTAGTGCATGCCCATAATCTCAGCACTTGGAGGCTAAGGCAGTGGGACTGATGTGTATTTGAGGTCAACCTAAATTACACACAGAGGTCAAAGCTAGAACACCAGATGCTTGTTTCACTATCTATGTCTAGCTCACATAGTGGTGGCTTGGGAGTTGAAACAGGGCCAAAAGACTTTGCAAGCAGGTGTATTTAACCACTGACCAATCTTTTCAGCACCCAATATTTTATTTTTATATATATATATATATATATATATATATATATATATATATATATATTTTTTTTTTTTTGGTTTCTTGAGGTACGGTCTCGCTATAGTCCAGGTTGACTTGGATTTCACTGTGTAGTCTCAGGGTGGCCTTGAATTCAAGGCAATCCTCCTATTTCTGCCTCCCAAGTGCTGGGATTAAAGGCATGTGCCACCACGCCCGGCTCCAATATTTTGTAATAAAAAAGTATGCCAGTTACCTATACATGATCTTCATAATAGGAGGAAAAGATGATGCCACCAACATAGAAGAGTAGAGTAGAGCCAGGTGTGGTGGCATATGCCTTTAATCCCAGCACTTGGGAGGCAGAGGTAGGAGGACTGCTGTGAATTCGAGTTCACCCTGAGAATACAGAGTGAATTCCAGGTCAACCTGGGCTAGAGTGAGACCCTACCTTGAAAGACCAAAAAAAAAAAAAAAAAAAAAAAGATGGGCTGGAGAAGTTGCTTAGTGTTAAGGCACTTGCCTAAAGACCCATGTTCAATTCTCCAGGTCCCACATAAGCCAGATGCACATGATGGCACATGCATCTGGAGTTCACTGGAGTTGAATTCCTGCCCCCTCCCCACCTCTTTCCCTGCCTCTCTCTCAAATAACAGATAAAAATAAAAATATGTTTTAAAAAAAGACTAATCAGGGGCTGGAGGGATGGCTTAGCGATTAAGGTGTTTGTCTGCAAAGTCAAAGGATGCAGGTTTGATTACCCAGGACACACATAAGCCAACGCACAAGGTGGTACATGCATCTGGAGTTGGTTTGCAATAGCTGCATGCCTTAGTGTGCCCATTCTCTCTGTCTCTGTCTCTCTCTCAAATAAATAAATAAAAAGAAAGACTAATTGGAAAGAAGATGGAATTTACTGGAGGATGGATTTCAGAGAGGAAGAATGGGGTGGGGGAGGAAATTATGGTTTATTGTCTATACTTAGGGAAGCTGTCAATAAAAAGTTAAAAAAAAAAAAAAGAAAGAAAAACAAGGGGCTGGAGAAATGGCTTAGCAGTTAAGTACTTGCTTCTGAAGCCTAAGGACCCCAGTTCGAGGTCCAATTCCCCAGGACCCATGTAAGCCAGATGCACAAGGGGGTAACATGCGTCTGAAGTTCGTTTGCAGTGGCTGGAAGCCCTGGTATGCCCATTCTCTCTCTCTCTCCCTCTCTCTCTCTGCCTCTTTCTCTCTCTGTCTGTCACTCTCAAATAAATAAATAATTTTTTTTCCTTTTTTTCAAATTTTTAATTTTTTTCTCAATTTTTATTAACATTTTCCACGATTATAAAAAACAAAATTATTAAAAAAGAACAAGGGCTGGAGAGATGACTGAGCAGTTAAGGCACATGCCTGCAAAGCCCAAGGACCCAGGTTTGATTCTCCAGGTCCCATGTAAGCCAGATGCACATGGTGGCGCATACATCTGGAGTTCATCTGCAGTGGCTAAAGGCCTTGGTGCACCCATTCTCCCTCCCCCACCCTCTCTCCCTTTCTCTGTCTCTAAGAAAGGAAGAAAGGTGGGCTGGAGAGATGGCTTAGCGGTTAAGCGCTTGCCTGTGAAGCCTATGGACCCCGGTTCGAGGCTCGGTTCCCCAGGTCCCACGTTAGCCAGATGCACAAGGGGGCGCACGCGTCTGGAGTTCGTTTGCAGAGGCTGGAAGCCCTGGCGCGCCCATTCTCTATCTCTCCCTCTATCTGTCTTTCTCTCTGTGTCTGTCTCTCTCAAATAAATAAATAAATATTTAAAAAAAAAAAAAAAGAAAGGAAGAAAGGAAGGAAAGAAGGAGGCAGGCAGGCAGGCAGGCAAAGTATGTTAAGAGAGGGGATGGGGGAATTAGGGCATAGGAGAAGAGTTAAAGATATTATGAATAAGCTATATGAAAACCTACTTCTTCACTAGGTAAATACTGTTTGAGTTTGGTGCTGGAAAGATGGCTCAGTGATGAAAAATGCTTGCGTAGAAAATAAAAATAAACCAAAAAATAAAAATAAAAAAGTGCTTGCTTAGAACGCCTGATCACCTTAGTTCGATTTGCTAGGACCCACATAAAGCCAGATGCACAAAGCGGCTAATGTACCTCCTGTAGTTTGTTTATAGTGGCAAGATACCCTGGAGTGCCTATTATTCCCTCTCTCATTTTCATTCTCTCACCTGGGCCATTAGGCTTTGCAAGCAAGCTCCTTTAATCACTAAGCCATTTCCCTAGCCCAAATTTCAACAATATATCATTTTGCTAGTGGAAAATGTTAAGGCAATACAGAAGTGGAAAAATAATTATTTAAAATATATAGGCTGGGTATGGTGTTGCATGCCTTTAATCCTAGCACTTGAGAGGCAGAGGTAGGAGGATTGCCATGAATTTTGAGGCCACCCTGAGAATACATAGTGTATTCCAGATATATATATATATGCCAGTTTTGGTGACACAAGCCTTTAATCCCAGAACTCAGTAGGCAGAGGTAGGAGGATCACTGGAGTTCAAAGCCAGCCTGAGACTTCAGAGTTCCAGGCCAGCCTGGGCTAGTGTGAGAAAGTACCTCAACCTCACCCCTGAAATAAATAAATATAGATAGATAGATGGCTTGTTTGCTGGCAAACACAATTCCTTTTTTTTTTTTTTTCTTCCTCTCTCTCACAGTTCTTTCAGAATGAGAAGAAAAAAAATCTTCCGTTTTTCTCCACCCAGAGGGTAAAATAATCACCTAATGAGAGAAAAGTTGGGAATCCCCACCAGGATCTTAGGGCAGGTCAGGCTTTAAGGGGCAGTTGTCAAGGTGTGGGTAGTACTCACAGCCAGCTTCTCCTTGACCACACTGGCCGTGGCTGCAATGGTGCAGGCTGTGTCATGCTGTACCACCTGGGTAAATTCTGTCAGGTCCCGCTTCATGAACTCCAAAGCTTCAGAGGACTAAGGAAAACAGAGAAGGATGACAGAGCTGGCAGGTCCTATCATCCCTTGCCTTTTTTTCTAAAAAAATTTATTTAGTTATTGATTTGAGAGAGAGAAAGCAGCACATAGAATGGGCGTACTAGGACCTCCAGCCACTACAAACCCCAGATTCATGTGCCACCTTGTGCAACTGGCTTACATGGGGTACCAGGGAATCCAACCTGGGTCCTGAGGCTTGGCAGGCAAGCGCTGTAACTGCTGAGCCATCTCTAAAGCACTTTCCCCCCCTCCCCTTTTTTTTTTCTAGGGTCATGCTCTAACCCAGGCAGACCTGGAATTCACTATAAGTTTCAGGCTGGCCTTGCCCTCACAGCAATCCTCCTTTGGAGCGCTGGGATTAAAGGTGTGTACCACCATGCCTGGTGCTGTATTTCTTTAATACCAAGATAATGTGGAACTATCAAGTAATACAGGAGCTTGGCCTTAAGAATAATGAATGCTTACTTTTACTAGTTGCATTACCTGAGATTATTGGCCTAGAAGAGAACACAAAGAAACTCCTGCTATGCAGCACAGGGACTGAATCTCAACCCAGGAATTCACAATGTTACCAGAAGTGAGTTTCAGCTAGTCATTTCTCCCCCCTCTTATCAAACGTGGAAGCTGGACTAGGCCAAAAAGTGGACTGGGAAAGAGGGAATGCAGTCTTAACACAAAACAAAATAGACTCCACAGTTGCTTGAAATTTCAAGTAACATGAAAAGGTATGATTTAAAAAAATTTTTTTTAAGAGATGGAGGGAAGGAGGACAGAGAACTGGCCCCAGGGCCTCAGCCACTGCAATCAAACTCCAGACACTTGCACTAGTGGGCATGTGCAACCTTGTGCTTGCCTCACCTTTGTGCATCCGGTTTATGTGGGATCTGGAGAGATGAACATGGTTCCTTAGGCTTCCCAGGCACTAAGCCATCTCTCTAGCCCTGATTTTTTTTCTTTTGGTTTTTCAAGGTAGACTTCCACTGTGGCCCAGGCTGACCTGGAATTCACTATGGAGTCTCAGGATGACCTTGAACTCACAGTGATCCTCCTACCTCTGCCTCCCTAGCGCTGGGATTAAAGATGTGCGCCACCATGCCTGGCTTCCTGATTTTTTTGTTTGTTTTAATCAAAGGAAAGGCAAATTCTCTCCAATGTCTTGGTAAGGTTTCACTCTAGTCCAGGCTGACCTGGAATTCACTCTATAGTCTCAGGGTGGCCTCAAACTCATGGTGATCCTCTCCCACTTCTACCTCCCAAGTGCTGGGATTAAAGCTGTGTGCCACCACGCCCGGCACCAATGTCTTCTTGCTTCCACTGTTCTAGGTTCTGTTCATCCATAAAGCTCCTTTGGCTGAATAATATGTGCTCCTGTATATTTGCACTCAGAGGCAGCATAAGGAAGCAGGCCCTCAACTTCCTTCTCTATATTGCCTTGCCAAGTCCTGGATACCTTGCTGGACCAACTGTGCTTGCCCCACCCTCCAAATCCTAGGTTCATATGGACACTATCACTTACATGGTCTTATTACATATATCAACCTTGGGACTATAGTGGGATGGAAATTGGGGTAAGGAGATTTAGAAGCCCCTACCCCAAAGTTATGTCCTATACTGTAATAGACTTTTGGATTGGTTGTGTCCTGTACTGTATAGTCTTGTGCTGGTTAAGCCTAACATGGTAGTTTTGATATTGTTTCAAAGCCATGATCTGTACTGCAGGTCCTATCCTGTAAATCATCCTACGCTCCTTTTTATTTCCACAGCACAGCTGCAAGGATCTGCCTGAGATCTTTTTGTTTTCTATAGGTCATCCTAGGAACTGGCATAGAGGATGGGTCCAAGACTGACAAGTTTATTTATTTATTTTGAGGTAGTCTCCCACCATAGCCTAAGCTGACTTAGACTCACTATGTAGTCTCAGGGTGGCCTCAAACTCACAGTAATCCTTTCACCTCAGCCTCCCAAGTGCTAGGATTATAGGTGCGTGCCACCATGCCTGGCTCTGGTTTATTTTTATTTGAGAGAGAGAGAGAGAGAGACTATGGGCATGCCAGGGCCTCTAGCCACTGCAAGTGAACTTCAGATATCAGATACACGTCCACCTTGTACATATGGCTTACACAGGTACTGAGTCCTTAGGCTTCGCAGGCAAGCACCTTAACCGCTCGACCATCTCTCCAGCCCAGTGACAAGTTTAAGTGAGGAAGGAAGTCAGACAGATTGTTGAAATAATCCAGGAAAGAAAAGATATTATTGGCCAGGTATGGTAGCACATGCCTATCATGATAGCACTTGGGAGATAAAGGCAGGAGGAACTGAAGTTCAAGGTCATTCTCAGAAACAAAGTAAGTTTAAGTCCATCCTGGGTTACATAAGACCTAACCCAAAATACCAAAATCAACAAATAGACAAAAGTTGAGTGAAAAGCATGAATTCAAGGCCACCCTGAGTTTGAGGCCAGCCTGGAACTAAAATAATGAATTCCAGGTCAGCCTGGGCTACAGTGAGATAAAAACCAACACATACACACAAAATATGCTAGGCGTGTGCCAAGGCAGAGGTGTAGGAGGACCATCTTGAGTTCAAGGCCAGCCTGGGACTTCAGAGTGAGTTCCTGGTCAGCCTGGGGTGGAGTGAGACCCTACCTCTAAACGTAGATTTGGTCATAAAATAGATATGTTGGAGACAGGCCTGGTAATCCCAGCACTTGGAAGGCAGAGATAGGAGGATTGCCATGAGTTCGAGGGCAGCCTGAGACAACATAGTGAATTCCAGGTCAGCCTGGGCTAGAGTGAGACCCTACCTCAAAAAAAAAAAAAGAAAAAAAAAAGATATGTTGACTAAGGGCAAGAAAAGAATTAAGGAAGAGGGGCTGGAGAGACGGCGTAGCAGTTAAGGCACTTGCCTGCAAAGCCAAAGGTCCCAGGTTCAATTCTCCAGAACCCACGTAAGCCAGCTACACAAAGGGGAACATGTATCTGGAGTTTGCAGCAGCTGAAGGCCTTGGCATGCCCACTCTCGCTTTCTCTCTCCTTCTTTCTCTATCTCTAATAAATAAATAAAAGAGGGAAAAAAAATTTTAAAATAAGAGCTGCTGGTTACAATAGGTGACTGGATAGATTTACTGCTGCCAGTGGTAAAAGGTACTTGCTTGTAAAGCCAGAGAGATCAGGTTCAATTCTCCAGTAACTACATGAAGCCAGAAGAACAAAGTGGTACATGCATCTAGAGTTCATTTTGCAGTGGCAAGAAACCATGGTGCACCCATTCTCTCTACTTGCAAATAAATAAAAATATTTATTTGTTTATTTATTTTTGTTTTTTTTTCAAGGTAGGGTCTCACTCTAGCCCAGGCTGACCTGGGATTCACTATGGAGTCTCGGGGTGCCCTCGAACTCACAGCAATCCTCCTACCTCTGCCTCCTGAGTGCTGGGAGCTTTGTATTCTTTAAATATTTTATTTTTATTTATTTATTTGAGAGAGAGAGAGAGAGAGAGAGAGAAAGAAAGAAAGAAAGAAAGAGGCAGAAAGAAAGAATGAGAAAGGGTGCACCAGGGCCTCTAGCCACTGCAAACGAATTCCAGATGCACGTGCCATCTTGTGTATCTGGCTATGGGGGTCTGGGGAATTGAATCGGAGTTCTTACGCTTCACAGGCAGGTGCCTTAAATGCTAAGCCATCCTCCAGCCCAAATAAAAATATTTTTTAAAAAGTTTACAGCCAAGCACAGTGGCGTATGCCTTTAATCCCAGCACTCGGGAGGCAGAGATAGGAGTATTCCTGTGGGTTCGAGGCCACCCTGAGATGACATAGTGAATTCCAGGTCAGCCTGGGCCACAGTGAGACCCTTGAAAAACAAAAAACAACAAAAAAGAAAGAAAGAGAGGGAGAGAGGGAAAAAGTGAGAAAAGAAGGAGCAAATGCCAGGGTGATATGCAGCCGAAAGCTACAGAAGATAAGGGCTGAAAAAGCAGTCACTGGAGTTGGCAAGTATGAAGCTGAGTGTGACTACAGATAAGTATATATAGGTGGTGGCTTCAGGGGTGGGGAGTCAAGCTTGTTGACTTCGTATCATAAAAGTATGAGGTTGCAGAACAGGGACATAAGGGAAGAGTTTCTGAAGTCAAGGGGAGGAGAAGCAGTAAGAGACAAAATGGACTGGCTGTGAAGGGCTCAGACCCAGGTGTGGTGGCACATGCCTTCATTCCCAGCACTCAGGAAGCAGAGATAGAAGGATCACCATGAGCTTGAGGATACTCTGAGACTATATAATGAATTCCAGGGTACTTGGGCTAGAGTGAGACCATACCTCCAAAAACCACAAAAGAAAAAGATTGTGGAATCTGGGGGAGGCAAAAAGCAAATACAAGAGAGACCAGGGATGGCAGCACACACCTTTAATTCTAGCACCTAGGAGGCAGAGGTAGGAGTATTGCTCCTACTGTAGTGAGTTTGAGGCCAGCCTGAAACTACACAATGAATTCCAGGTCAGTCTGGGCTAGAGGGAGACCCTACCTCAAAAAGCCAAAAATAAGGGCTGGAGAGATGGCTTAGCGGTTAAGCACTTGCCTGTGAAGCCTAAGGACCCCGGTTCGAGGCTCGGTTCCCCAGGTCCCACGTTAGCCAGATGTACAAGGGGGCGCACGTGTCTGGAGTTCGTTTGCAGAGGCTGGAGGCTCTGGCGTGCCCATTCTCTCTCTCTCCCTCTATCTGTCTTTCTCTCTGTGCCTGTCGTTCTCAAATAAATAAATAAATAAAAATTTAAAAAAAAGCCAAAAATAAAATGCAAATGTATCCTTCTATAATAATGTTTATGTGAAGCACTTGGATAGGTGCACTGGACGTAAGAAGAGGATGAAGACAGATTGTATCATCATCTCACAGGTGTAGGTTCTGGGGCAGTACAGAGCAGAGCACCAAAAGATGACCCCAAAAAAAAAAAAAAAAAAGAGGAGAGCTGGAGAGATGGCTTAGCAGTTAAGGCACTTGCTATGAAGCCCAAAGACCCAGGTTTGATTCCCCAGTACCCACGTAAGCCAGGTTCACAAGGTGGTACATGCATCTGGAGTTCATTTGCAGTGGCTGGTGGTACGGGTCTGCCCATCCTCCCTCCATCCCTCCCTTTCTTTCAAATAAATAAATAACAATATTTTTAAAGGCTAGGAGTGGTGGTGCACACCTTTAATCCCAGCACTAGGGAATTAGAGGTAGGAGGATCACTGTAAGTTCAAGGCCACCCTAACACTACATAGTGAATTCCAGATCAGCCTGAGCTACAGCAAGACCCTAACTCAAAAAACAAAGCAAAAAAAAAAAAAATGTGGAAACAGCCCCAGCTCCAAATTGGGAATTACCTAAAAATAAAGATGGAAGGCTAACCAGTTACCTATTTTTCATGAGTTATGATAAGACCAACCTCCAGAGAAACACACAGGAGGCCTTCATGTAACATTTATTGAATCAGTAACATACTATCCTTCCAGGAAACTAACAAAAAGCATGCTACTTTGGGGTGTCATATTAAGCTTTAGGGTGAAATCCTTCCTCTTAGTCCCCATCAATAAAATAAACAGGGAATTCTCAGATGTGCTGAGCTACAGCTGACAGGCTAGCCAGGAGTAACCAGGTCAAGAGAAAGAAAAAATGTTCTCGGAGTAGGGGTCAGAAGCCTCTTGGAGTCTGCCCTGCAGCAGGACTCACTCCACTTGCTTGAGATAAATAGTAATTAGTTTTCCACAATTCAACCGGACTGGTCTTAACAAACGAGAAAAATTGAGGCCAGGTGTGGTGATGCACACCTTTAATCCCAGCACTGGGGAGGCAGAAGTGGGTGAGTTTGAGGCCATCCTGAGACTACATAGTGAATTCCAGGTCATCCTGGGCTACAGTGAGACCCTAATGCGAAAAAATAAAAATAAATAAATAAATAACAACAACAAATGGAACATCATCCACTGGTGGGACCAAACTTTATTCATAGCATTGGGATTACTTGGTAGCCGTTTCAGGGTCTCCATTCTCAGACCACATCTGTCTGTCTACTCTCCCTGGCAAACCACCACTCGCTCAGGCAGAACTTTGTCACCCACCAGTGTGAAGGCGTGATCCTTATCTCTGGCCCAGGTTCTTGCTTTTCACTTTCCCTATGACCCCTCCCCTGGTATGCTCTTGATTACCTAGACTAGACAAGAAGTTAGGTACTTTCCGTTCACGGTACTTACAACAGTAACTAAAGAACTATTTGTTTGACGAGTTGGCTGCCTGCCTTCCCACTAGACTGAGCTCTGTGAAGCCCGATTGTCTGGCTAAGGTTGTAATCCTCGGGACCTGTCAAGAGTGCTGGTTGGCACAGAATCTAATCTTATTTGAATGAGTACTGGGGGTGTTCTTCAAAGGCCTCTGTCAAATGCTCTCTCTTCTACAAAGAAGCTGTCAATTTTCTGAGCTGGAATAAACTGTCCCTTCCTATGCACTGCTAGGAAAGAACTGGTCTGGGTTTTAAAAGCAATCACCCCATGGCTAGCATCCCCACGGGTCTGCGTCAGGCCCGTCCTTTCGTAGACAGGTAAGGCATACAGCAAGAAAGGGCCCAGGCTGGCCTCCCGGAGGCGTGAAAGAGCCGGACAGAGCTGGCTGGACCTGGTTGCCCCGAGGCTGCGCGGGGCCCCGGCTTACCTTCTCTTTGACTGCCTGGTAGCTCTGCTGCAGCCAGCTCCGCCACCAGCCCACGTCCTCCCTGTGGAAGACAGACACAAGTGGCGGCCCGGCCCCGCGCTGCACGCCGGCCCGCCCACGAGCGGCTCAGGGCTTCTCCCTCGGCTGCGGCCCGCGGGCTGAGGCTAGGCAGGCCGCTCCCCCACCCCCTCACGCCGCCAGCTCCACGCTGCCGCTGTCAGCTTCGCCCTCGTCCGCCGCGCTGACCTCCTGTTCCCCCACGGCGACCCTAGCCCAGCACCCCCACACCCTGGGAGAATTCAGCCCCCAACGACTGGGAGCGGAATGACGGGCTCACCCTTCCGCCATCTTGCCTGCATGACATCACCACTATTTACCGACCTTTGACTTCCGACACGGCAACGCCCCCTCAAGCTCCGCCCCTGAAGCCCGCGGCCCAATCCTCACGCCGACTCCGCCCTCAGCACTGTTCTCGCCCCGCCCCTCGTCATTAGGCCCCGCCTCCTCTGAGCTCTATCCAATCCTAGTCCCCTAATTAGCGATTAAATTCCACCTCTGAACTCTCTATCCAATCCGGATTCAGGGTTGTCTTCGGGCTCCACTCCTCACCGACTTCAACTCTCCGGATCAGCCGACGTCTGATACGGTGGCCTTTGTAGGTCATGCTTAGCCCCTTGCTAGACTACGAACTGGGAGTAATTAGGGAGAAAAAGGAGGGGCTCGAACGTCTTGCTCCTTAGGACCGCCCCCCTTTGTGAATGCAGCTACGTCGCCAACGCTGGGCATGTGTTCTGTTCTCACTAATTCAGTGGGCGAGGACTGGGCTTCTGGGCCAGGTCCTGGCGGAGTGTGGAGGAATATTTAGAATGTTTAATATTCAGAGGAATATCCAGAATATTCTAGTACCCTAAGAGGGAGAGGCAGACATGTTCAATTATCACAAAACAATGTGAGCTGAATATGGGTCTCTGGAGACTGCCTGGAAGAGAGACCGAGTTGATGGGATCCAGCGCCTTATCTACGTCCAGTATCTGTGCCCCCTTGTTTTACAGTTACTTTTTGGGTTGTGTGGGTCTTTTGTTTTGTTTTGGTTTTTTGAGGTAGGGTCTCACTCTAGCCCAAGGTGACCTGGAATTCCCTGTGTAGTCTCAGGGTGGCCTTGAGCTCACAGAGATCTACCTCTCCTCATGAGTGCTGGGATTAAAGGCCATGGTTTTTAAGCCTTCCCTCTTGCAAGCAAGCACCTTAGCTAAGGCTAACCCGCCAATTAGCTCATAGCTTCTTGTCTCCTACTGCTCTGCATGCCGCTCTGGCTTTCCCTCTATGAAATTATTTCTGTCATCATATGTAATGTCATTTATTATTTCTCCTCTTAAAGGCAAGCAAACAAAACCCATTCTTTCTGTCGGGTTGGTGTTTTTTGGAGGAGACGGGGCCTTACTATGAAGTCACTGTAAATCTGGAACTTTGTGTAACTTACAATGACTTTTATTTTTAGTCCCCTGCCAGTCTCCTCAGTACTAAAATTACAGGTGTGTATCACCAGGCTGGACTTAGAAACCCACGCTTTTTTTTGGGGGGGGGGGTGTTTTTTGAAGCAGGGTCTCACTCTGGCCCAGGCTGACCTGGAATTCACTATGTAGTCTCAGGTTAGCCTCAAACTCATGGCAATCCTACCTCTGCCTCCCGAGTGCTGGGATTAAAGACATGCACCACCACCGACTCAACCTATGCTTTTTTTTTTTTAATTTTTTTTGTTTATTTTTATTTATTTATTTGAGAGCGACAGAGAGAGAAAGGGGCAGATAGAGAGAATGGGTGCGCCATGGCCTCCAGCCACTGCAAACGAACTCCAGACGCGTGCGCCCCCTTGTGCATCTGGCTAACGTGGGTCCTGGGGAATCGAGCCTTGAACCAGGGTCCTTAGGCTTCACAGGCAAGCGCTTAACTGCTAAGCCATCTCTCCAGCCCAACCTATGCTTTTTTTGATATAGGGATTTCCCCTATACAGCAAAATTGAATTAACTCCCCACTGTCTCCAGCTTCCCTCTCATTACCTATTAACTTAAAAAAAAATTTACTTATTTGCAAGCAGAGAGAGAAAGAGAAGAAAGACCGAGATGGAGAATGGGCACCCCAGGGCCTCCAGCCACTGTAAACGAACTCCAGCTGCATGTGCACTTTGTGCATCTGGCTTAAGTGGGTCATGGGGAATTGAACCTAGGTCCTTTGGCTTCACAGGCAAATGCCTTAACCACTAAGCCATTTGTTTGCCTGTCTGTGTTTCAAGGTAGGGTCTCACTCTAGCACAGGCTGACCTGGAATTCACTATGTATTCTCAAGGTGGCCTTGAACTCATGGCGATCCTCCTACCTCTGCCTCCCAAGTGCTAGGATTAAAGACATGTGCCACCAGGCCTGGCTCTATTAATTCTTTTCAGTTCCGTTGGATTTTTGTTGTTGTTGTTTGTTCGTTTGTTTTTGTTTTTCGAGGGAGGGTTTCATTCTAGCCCAGGCTGACCTGGAATTCACTATGTAGTGTCAAGGTGGCCTCAAACTTGGGGCAACCCTCCCACCTCCGCTTCCCGAGTGCTGGCATTAAAGGCGTGCACAAGCATGCTCGGGTGTTGTTGTTTTTTTTTTTTTCCTCCCCACAGTACATGGAAATAACTTTAGTTAAGGCCCCAAAAGCAATGACCAATAATCAATTTTCAATTCTCTTAATTTGACGATCAGCATCTTACACAACTCAACTGACCACTTCCTTCTCTCCCAAAGGCTTTCTTCTAGTAGCTTCCAAGATATCATGCTGTCATGAACTCTGATCATTTTGGGCACCTCCTTTACAGAGTTCTTAGCTCTCTTGTTACTAAGAAGTCCAAAAACTCAGTCCTTGGTCCTCTTTGATCATTTCTTCCTCAGGTGACCTCAAGTCTCATGATTTTTCAATGTTATGTCTGTGCTGGTATTTGCCAAATTTTCTCCCCAATCCAAATATCTTCTCAGAACACCAGGCTCATTATTCCATTTGGATGTATAACAGGCATATTAAATTTAACATGTCCCAAGACAAGTTTCTGAGGTATCTACCACAACTTCCTCCATCTGAAATGACAACCACATTCCTCCAGTTGCTGAAGCCAGGAATCTGGGAGTTTTCCTTGATTTTTTCACCTCCTTTCATACTCCAAAGCTGATTAGCAAGTTTGCTTTGCCTTTAAAATACAGACAGTGGGCTGGAGAGATGGCTTAGCAGTTAAGGCACTTGCTTGTGAAGCCTAAGGACCCAGGTTTGACTCCCCAGAACCCATGTAAGCCAGATGCACAAGGTGCACGTGTGCCTGGAGTTCATTTGCAGTGGCTGAGTCCCTGGCATGCCCATTCTCTGTCTTTCTGAAATAAATAACATAAAAATATAAATAAAATACAGCCAAAATCTAGTCTCTTATCACCCATCCACTGCTGCTATGTAGATCTAAGCCATCATCACCCTTCATCTAATTAATTACAAGAGCCCCTTACTAATACACTCTCCCCTTTTACCTTGTTAAGTCTGGTTTTAATTTATCCTGCAAGAAATTTTAAAACAAAGCAAAACAACACCTAAGTTGGTGAGACTTTTTTTTTTTTTTTTTGAGGTAGGGTCTTGCTTTCACCCAGGCTGATCTGGAATTCACTTAGTAGTATCAGGGTGACCTCAAACTCATGGCAGTCCTCCTAAATCTGCCTTCCTATTGCTGGGATTAAATGTGTCTGCCACCACACCTGGCTAGTTGGTGAGAACTGAAGATAACACAACTGTATTTGGAATATTATATGGCATTTCATTAAAAAAATTAAACATAGGGCTGGAGAGATGGCCTGGCAGTTAAGTGCTTGCCTGTCAAGCCTAAGGACCCCAGTTCGAGGCTCGATTCCCCAGGATCCACGTTAGCCAGATGCACAAGGGGCGCACTTGTCTGGAGTTCCTTTGCAGTGGCTAGAGGCTCTGGTGTGCCCATTCTCTACCTGTCTATCTGCCTCTTTCTCTCTCGCTCTCAAATAAATAAATAAATAAATAAAATTAAACATAGGAGTGGCTGGGCATGGGGGCGCATGTCTTTAATCCCAGCCCTTGGGAGGCAGAGGTAGGAGGATCACCATGAGTACGAGGCTACCCGGAAAATACATAGTGAATTCCAGGTAAGCCTGTGCTAGATTGAGACTCTATTTCAAAAAAAAAAAAAAAAAATTAAACACAAGGCTGGAGAGATGGCTTAACAATTCAGGAACTTACTAACAAAGTTTAAGGACCCAGGTCTGATTCTCCAGATCCCACGTAAGCCAGATGCCCATGGTGGCACATGCATCTGGACTTTGTTTGCAGTGGCTAGCGTCTCTGGTGTGCCTTTCCTCATTGCCCCCCTCTCTCTCTCACTCTCTCCATCTCTAAAAAATAACTAAAAAATAAAAATTAAACATAGTGCTGGAGAGATGGCTTAGCAGTGAAGGTGCTTAACTGTGAAACCTAAGGACTCCTGTTCAACTCTCCAGGTCCCACATAAGCCAGACACACAGTGATGCAAGCACGCAAGGTGGCACATGTGATCAAGGGGGCAGGGGCGCACGTGTTTGTAGTTTGATTGCAGTGCCTGGAGAAACTGGTACGCCAATTCTCTCTCTGGCTTTCTAGCACTCTGTAAAAAATGAAAAACAAAACAAAAAAAAAACTTAAATAGAAGTTGGAGATACAGATCAGTTGACAGACTGCTTGCCCAGTATGCACGAAGTCCTGGGTTTGATCCTCAAACACCACATAAACCAGGCGTGATGGTATATACCTGTAATCCCAGCAATGTGGAATTAGAGGTAAAAGATCAATGCCAATCTAGGATTCATGAGACTCTGTCCAAAACAAAACAAAATCCCACAAATATTAAACATAGAATTGCTCTATGAGCCAACAACTCCATTTGTAGGTATATATCCTAACAACTGAAAGCAGGAAGTTGAACAGATAAATGTACAGGCATGTTTATAGCAACATCACTCACAATAGCAAAAACAGGGCTGGAGATATAGCTCAGCAGTTAAGGTGCTTGCTACAAATCCTGACGACCTGAGTTCAATTCCCCAGTACCCACATAAAGCGAGATGCACACACTGGCACATATATCTGAAGTTCGTTTACAGTGGCTAGAGTCCTTGGCATGTCCTTTCTCTGTTTCTCTTTCTTCTCTCTGTCTCTCTCTCAAATAAATAATTTGTTTTGTTTTGTTTTCTTTTGTTTGTTGAGGTAAGGTCTCACTCTAGCTGAGGCTGACCTGGAATTTACTATGTAGTCTCAGGGTGGCCTCAAACTCACAGTGATCTTCCTACATCTGCCTCGCAGGTGAGTGCTGAGATTAAAAGCATGCACCACCACACCTGGCAAATAAAATATATTTTTTTAAAAAGATGATGACATCAAAATAAAAAAGAGGACACTGCAAGCCTTATATTTGGCTAGCCAGGCCAAATGAGCCAACGGGTGCAATACTGGCACATCTGTTATAGGGGAAACCAACTGCCCTCTAATTGGACTGGAGGCCTGCTCCATGGGGAGGAATACATCCCTGATACTGAAAACCTACAACAGAGCCCTAGGGATGTAACATCTGCTGGTGTCTAGCTAAATGTATATACTATGCTCACCAAAATGCCCAGTAAGCACTTGTCTTAATGTTCATATCCATATATTAATGCTATTCTCACTTTTGGTAGAGAACCTTCTCTTTTCAGATGGCAGTGACCTTGGGATGACTCAGAAGGCACCATGGTGCTGAGAAGAGGTGACAGAGGGGTGCTCAGTACTGAATTATCTCTATCACACCTTCTAAGACTCAGAGTCCATTGCGGAAGAGGTGGCAGAAAGAATGTAAGAGCCAAAGGAAGGGTAGGACTCCTTACAACATGCTCCACCAGACATAAAATGGCCTGGATATCCATGACCTCACAGTGCCTGACACTACCTACACCAGACCATCATAAGAGGAGGAAAAGATCATGACATCAAAATAAAAGAGAAACTGATTGAGAGGGGGAGGGGATATACTGGAGAGTGGAGTTTCAAAGGGGGAAATAGGGGGAGGGAGGGAATTATCATGGGATATTATTTACAATTATGGAAGTTGTCAATAAAAAAAGAAGCAAAAAAAAATCAATAAAAGAGAGAGTAACGGAGGGAGTTAGGGAGGGAATAACTATGGTGGACAATGGATTTGTGAAGGGGAAAGTGGGGGAAAGGAGAGAATTATCATGGTTTATTTTATTGTCTGTAAATATGGAAATGGTCAATAAAAAAAGAAAAATAGGAGTTGGGTGTGGCACCTTTAATTCCAGCATTCATGAAGCAAATGTAGGAGGATTGCCATGAGTTCAAGGCCAATCTGAGACTATATAGTGGATTGCAGATCAGCCTGAGCTAGAGTGAGACCCTACCTCATAAAAAAGAGGAGCCTGAAGGGATGGCTTAGTGGTTAAGGCATTTGCCCACAAAGCCAAAGGACCCTGGTTCAATTCCCCAGGACCCACGTAAGCCAGATGCACAAGGTAGTGCATGTATCTGGAGTTCATTTGCAGTGGCTGGAGGCCCTGGTGCACCCATTCTGTCTCCTCTCTCTCTCTCTCTGAATCTCTCAAATAAATAAAAACTTTAAAAATAATAATAATAAAAGAAAAACATTTAAAAATATATATTGCCAGGTGTGATGGCACACACTGTTAATCCCAGCACTCAGGAGGCAGAGGTAGGTGGATCACTGTGAGTTCGAGGCCACCCTGAATTCCAAGTCAGCCTGGGCTACAGAGTGAGACTCTACCTCATAATACCAAATAATAATAATAACAAATAAATAATTAAATAAAAGTTACAGCTGGGGCTGGTAGTGAAATGCCTTTAATCTCAGCACTCAGGAGGCAGAGGTAGGACTCAAGGCCAGCCTGGCACTACGGAGTGCCAGGTCAGGCTGGGCTAGAGTGAAACCCTACCTCGGAAACAAGAAAAAAACATAATGTTAAGAGCTGGGAAGATGGTTAGTGGTTAAGAACACTTCCTGTGCAAGTATGATGACATGAAATATTCTGAGAGACCCCTTGTGTTTGACCCCTAGGACCTATGTAAACAGCTGGGTCTGGCCATACACACCTGAAACCACTGTTCCTTGGAGGCTCCAGAATCATCCTTGCTCATATAAAATGGCAAGGTTGCTGGGCTTGGTGGCGCACGCCTTTAATCCCAGCACTCAGGAGGCAGAGGTAGGAGGATTGCCATGAGTTCGAGGTCACCCTGAGACTACATAGTTAATTCCAGGTCAGCCTGAGCTAGAGTGAGGCTCTACCTCGAAAAACCAAAAAAATTTAAAAAAATGGCAAGCCCCAGGACCACTGAGAGACTCTCACTCAAATAAGAATGCGTGGGAAAAGATACGCGTAGTGGTGCACACCTTTAATCCCAGCACTTGGGAAGCTGAGGTAGGAGGATCTCAGTGCGTTCCAGGTCAGCCTACACTACAGAGAGACCCTACCTGGGAAAAACAGCCACAAAGAAGTTTGTACTTTTCTTTCTCTGGTCGGGGGACACAACAAAGCAGAGGACTTGGGTGAGGGGAAAATCCAACACCCAGCCAGGTTTGGTGCATCTAAGCCATCATCTTGCATTTATTTGCTTACTTTGAGAGTGCCTGCCCAGTGCAGTTTGGAAAATAACATAAAACTTGCTGCAACGAGAAGAGTTTCTTAGTGTTATATACACCACTCTGGTCTTTTTTTTTTTTTTTTTTTTTTTTTACAGCCGAACCTATGGAGGGCCACTGGAAGGTTTCAAAGACATTGGTCAGGTAATAGCAGAGCCAGAACTGTAAACAGATTAATGCAGTGCAACAAATATTGGCCATTTGCTACATGCTAGTTGCTGGGTTTCAACATTAATTGCACATGAGCCCTGGCTGTTGTCAGATGAAAACCAATGCATGAAATGGTGAAGAATATTTTCCTACTTAGAGGTATTATACATGTAGGAAGGAAGTGAGATCAGTTTAGTTGGCTCTGGAGTTAGCTGGGAAGTTGATTGGTGAATGAGAGAGGAGCTGCCTTGGAATAGGCCCACAGTCTGCTTTTGGCCATTTCCAAATACTATGAATTCTTGAAAATGTAAGTTCTTGCTGGGTGTGGTGGTGCACTCAAGAGGTGAAGGACAAGGATCACAGAGAGTTCCAGGCCAGCATGAGGTACATAGGGAGATACCTTAAAACAACAAAAACCAAAATGTAAATTCTTTTTTTTAATTTTATTTTTTTAAAGATTTATTTTTATCTTATTTATTTATTTCAGAGCGACAGAGGAAGAGGCAGAATGAGATAATGGGTGCACCAGGGCCTCCAGCCACTGCAAATAACTCCAGATCCATGCACCACCTTGTGCATCTGGCTTACATGGGTCCTGGGGAATTGAGCCTTGAACCAGTGTCCTTAGGCTTCACAGGTAAGCACTTAACTGCTAAGCTATCACTCCAGCCCCTAAATTTTATTTATTTATTTGAGAGAGCAAGAGAAGGAAAGAGGCAGAGAGAGAGAGAAAGAAAGAGAATGGGTGTACCAGGGCCTCCAGCTACTGCAAACAAACTCCAGATGCATGTGCCACCTTGTGCATCTGGCTTACATGGGTCATGGGGAATTGAGCCTTGAACCGAGGTCCTTTGGCTTTGCAGGCAAACACCTGGCTGCTAACCCATTTCTCTAGCCCTTTAAAAAAATTTATTAGCCAGGTGTGGTGGCACAGGCCTTTAATCCCAACTCAGGAGGCAGAGGTAGGAGGATCACTGCGAGTTCGAGGCCACCCTGAGACTACATAGAGAATTCCAGGTCAGCCTGAGCTAAAGTGAGACCCTACCTCAAAAAACCAAACAAACAAAAAACAAAACAAAAAATTTTATTAATTTATTTACAAGCAGAGGATGAGAAAGAGAAGGGAGGGAATGAGCATACCAGGGCCTCTAGCCAATGCAAATAAACTTTAGGTGCATGAAAACAAAGTTTACCATTTTGGGGCTAGACATGTAATTTAGTGGCAGAGCACTTGCTTTGTATACATAATCCCCAGTACCAAAAAAAAAAGCCATTTGAAAAAAATACCATTTGACCTTTTTTTTGTTGTTTTTCTCCATTGTTTTTATTATTATTATTTATTTTGAGAGAATGGGCCTGTGAATGAATTCCAGACATGTGTGCCCCCTTGTGCATATGTATGACGTTACATGCTTATGTCATTGTACATCTGGCTATGTGGGAACTGGAGATTCGAACATGAGATTCTAGGCTTCTCAGGCAAGTGTCTTAACCCCCCAGCCATCTCTCCAGTGCCCCTCCCTCTTTTCTTGTTCTTGTGAGGTAGGTTTTGCTGTGGCCCAGGCTGATCTGGAATTCACTGTGGAGTCTCAGGGTTGCCTTGAACTTACAATGATCCTCCTACCTCTGCCTCCCCAGTGCTGGGATAAAAGGCGTGCAACAGTACACCTGGATCATTTTGTACATTTTAAATTTACTGGCTCCAGAATTGAATCAGGAGTGGCTGACAGCATAACAGATCTTCATGTTTCTGTGAGCCATAATCATCATTCATCTCCAGAACTTTTTCATTGTCCCAAAGGGAAACTCTGTATCTATTAAGCAAAGATCTATATGCTATTGCCTCCCCTCCTCAATTATTAGTAACCATCATTGTGTTTTCTGTCTTTATGAATTTGACTACTCTAGGTACCTCACATTAATGTAGCAATACAATACTTATCCTTTTGTGACTGGCTAATTTCATTGAGCATAATATTTTCATGTTATAGCATGTGTTAGAATTTCTTCCCTTTTCACGTTTCATGGTGAGTACAGTTTGTATTTATACATTCATCCATCAATGGGCCCTTAGATTTCTTCCATGATTTTGCTATTGTCTTTTTAAAAAATATTTTACTTATTTATGTATTTGAGAGAGAGAAAAAAGGCAGGGAGAGAGAGAGAGAGAGAGAGAGAGAGAGAGAGAGAGAGAGAAGAGAGAATGGGTGGGTCACTACAAATGAACTCCAGACACGTGCACCATTACCCTGGGCATCTGGCTTATGTGGGTACTAAAGAACCGAACCTGGGTTCTTTGGCTTTGCTGGCAAGCACCTTAACCACTAAGCCCTCTATCCAGCTCTTTTTTTTTGTTTGTTTTGTTTTGTTTTCAAGGTAGGGTCTTGCTACATAGTAAAGTCCAGATCAGCCTGGGCCAGAGTGAGACCCTACCTTGAAAAAAAAAAAAAAAAAGAAAAAAATTTGGTGGCTGGAGAGATGACTTAGTAGTTAAGGCACTTGCCTGTGAAGCCTAAGGACCCAGGTTCAAATCCCAGTACCCAGGTAGGCCAGATGCACAAGGCGTTGCATGGATCTGGAGCTCATTTGTAGTAGGTGGAGTCCATGGAGCACCTCCTCTCTCAAATAAATAAATAACACATTTTTTAAAAAGAAGATAATTTAGGCCGGGCGTGGTGGCGCATGCCTTTAATCCCAGCACTTGGGAAGTAGAGGTAGGAGGATCAGCGTGAGTTCAAGGCCACCCTGAGACTACATGGTGAATTCCAGGTCAGCCTCTGCTAGAGTGAAACCCTACCTTGAAAAACAAAACAAAAGAAGAAGAAGGAGGAGAAGGAGGAGGAGAAGATAATTTGGGGTCTGGAAAGATGGCTCAGCAGTCAAGGCACATGCCTGCAAAACCTAACAACTGGGTTTGATTCCACAGTACCCACATAAAGCCAGATGCACAAAGTGACCCATGAATCTGGAGTTTATTTGCAGTGGCTACAGACCTGGCATGCCCATTTTCTCTCTCTCTGAAATAATTAAGTACATAAATACTATAATTTTTTTTAAAAAGAAGATAAGCCAGGTGTGGTGGTGCATGCCTTTAGTCCCAGCACTTGGGAGGCAGAAGTAGGAGGATCACTGTGAGTTCAAGGCCGCCCTGAGACTACATAATGAATTTCAGGTCAGCCTAGGCTAAAGTGAGAACCTACCTCAAAAAGAACAAGAAAAAAGATAATTTGTGGACTGGAGAGATGGATCAGTGGTTAAAGACATTTGCTTGTAAAGCCTGATGGCTTGGGTTCAATTCCCCAATACCTATGTAAAGTCAGATGCACAGGGTGAAGTGTGTGTCTGAGTTGATTTGCAGAGGCTGGAGGCATTAGCTCCTTACCCTTGTCTTCAGACCTTAACACAATTCAGGGCACTCGTAGGTCAAAAAACACCTGCCAATCAAACAATATGTTAGAGGAGGGGGAGATGGCTCAGCAGTTACAGGTGTGTGTACAAAGCCTGTTGGTCTAGGTTCAATTCAACAGCCACCCACATGAAGCCAGATGGGCATTCATTTGCACTGGCAGGAGATTCTGGCACACACAAACACACCCAGACACAAATAAATAATTTAAAAATAGTATGTTAAAGAAATATTAAAAGCCAAGCGTGGTGGCACACGCTTTTAATCCCAGCGCTTGGGAGGCAGAGGTAGGAGGATCACTGTGAGTTCAAGGTCATCCTGAGACTACATAGTGAATTCCAGGTCAGCCTGGGCTACAGTGAAACCCTACCTTGAAAAACCAAAAAAAAAAAAAAAAAATTAGATAGATAGATAGATAGATAGATAGATAGATAGATAGATAGAGGCTGGAGAAATAGCTTGGTGGTTAAGGTGCTTGCCTGCAAAGCCTAATGACCTGGCTTCGATACCCAGTACCCATGTAAGCCAGCTGCACAAAGTGGTGCATATATCTGGAGTTCTTGCATTGGCTATAGACCCTGATGTGCCCATTCTCTTTCTGTCTCTCTGTGTCTGTATCTCTCTGCTTGCAAATAAATAAAAAAAAAAATTTTAAAACCCCAAAATATTGAACATAGGTTCAGAACTGGAACTCAGTTTTTTTCAATCTTTGGGGCTGTTTAGGTATCATATAGCTTGTGATATTTTGAATAAAATGTCCCCCATAGTGTTTTGAACACTTGGCCCCCAGCTGGTGACAATTTGGGATGATTATGGATCCTTTTTTTTTTTTTTTTTTTTAAATTTTAAATTATTTATTTATTTGAGAGCGACAGACACAGAGAGAAAGACAGATAGAGGGAGAGAGAGAGAATGGGCGCGCCAGGGCCTCCAGCCTCTGCAAACGAACTCCAGACGCGTGCGCCCCCTTGTGCATCTGGCTAACGTGGGACCTGGGGAACCGAGCCTCGAACCGGGGTCCTTAGGCTTCACAGGCAAGCGCTTAACCGCTAAGCCATCTCTCCAGCCCCTGATTATGGATCCTTTGGGAGGTGGATACTTGCTGGAGGAGGTGTGTTGCTAGGGATAGGACTTAGGCTAATACAGCCCAGTACATAAGACTACTTACACTCAGATAATGTGACAAGGTGTGATGCCCTGTTGTTTGTTCTTGGCGTGTGTTTCTTGCCGTGATGAAACTTCTCAGAGCTGTAAGATGAAAGAAAACCTTTCCTCCCATAAGGTACTTCAGGCCAAGGGTTCTATCCCAGCAACGATAAGGTAACTACTACATAGCTGTTAGAGAAACTATTGGAACAGGACTGGAGGGATGGCTAGCAGTTAGGGCCTTTGCCTGCAAAGCCAATGGACCCAGGTCCGATTCCCCAGTATCCACGTAATCCAGATGCACAAGGTTGTACACGCTTCTGGAGTTCATTTGCGGTGGCTGGAGGCCCTGGTGCGCCCATTCTCTCTGTCTGCCTCTCTCTCTGACTCTCTTAAATAAATAAATAAAACTTTAATATATATATATGAACCAGGTGTGATAGCCCATGCCTTTAATCCCAATACTTGGGAGGCAGAGGTAAGAGGACTACTATGAGTTTGAGGCCACCCTGAGACTACATAGTGAATTCCAGGTCAGCTTGGACTAGAGGAAGACCCTACCTTGAAAAATTGAAAAACCAAAAAAATAAAATAAGGGCTGGAGAGATGGCTTAGCAGATAAGGCACATGCCTGTGAAGCCTAAGGACCCAGGTTTGATTCTCCAGGTCCCACATAAGCCAGCTTCACATGGTGGCACATGTGTCTGGAGTTTATTTGCAGTGGCTGGAGGCCCTGGCATGCTCATTCTCCCTCCCTTTTTCTCTCTCCTCTTTCTCTAATAAGTAAAATAAAACTAAATCTTTTTTTTTTAAGCTGTAGCTTTTAGAAAAAATAAAATAAAATAAGCCAGGTGTGGTGGCACATATCTTTAATCCCAGCACTTGAGAGGCAAAGGTAGGAGGATCACTGTGAGTTCGAGGCTACCCTCAGACTACATAGTGAATTCCAGGTCAGCCTGGGCTAGAGTGAAACCCTACCTGAAAAAAACAAAAATAAATAAAATAAAATAATGGGCTGGAGAGATTGCTTAGTGGTTAAGGCACTTGCCTTAGTCTTTACTAAGGATCCAGGTTAGATTCCCCAACACCCACGAAAGCCAGGTGCACATGGTAGCACATGTATCTGGAGTTTGTTTACAGTGACTGAAGGCCCTGGTGTGCCAATTTTTTTCTCTCTAAAATAAATAAAAATAAAATATTCAAAAATATTCTTGCCAGGCGTGGTGGCGCACGCCTTTAATCTCAGCATTTGGGAGGCAGAGATAGGAGGATTGCTGTGAGTTCAAGGCCACCCTGAGACTACACAGTGAATTCCACGTTAGCTTGAGCTAGAGTGAGACCCTACCTCGAAAAAGCAAAAAAAAAAAAGAAATTAATACGTGTTCTTTCACCCCATTCCTGAACCTCAAACCGTCCATTGCCCCAATTCCTGAGGTTCTGTCAGTCCCTTTCTGCTGCTGAGTCCTGCCTGGAATCTTGGCTCTGGTTCTCAAGAAGTCCTTACACTTAATTACCAGCAGATGGCGCTGTGCACGCGTTCAGGCGAGGCCCGCTCCCTGTCTTCAGGCAGGCATGGGAACTCTGATTTCCTGGAGAGGAAGGGCTCTCAGTGGAAAGCAACCAGGCCTTGGAAAAGCTTGGGAGGTGACTTAAACCTTTTAGTCCTTGTGGTAGCGTCCAAGATCCAAGCCCACTTTTGTTCTACTGTGGAGATACCAATAGAGTTGGCAAGAAAATGGTTAAATAATTTGTGGGATCTGGCACAAAATGACTCCGCCTAAATTTCTGGTAGAGGCAACAGAAACGATGCCTAAAAGCTGACTGAGTTGTGGTTTCAGCTTTCTAGAGCTGATTGTTCAAATTTCAGAAATTTTATGCACAAATTGTTGAACTGAACAATCATTCCTCCCCCGCTCTCTCTCTGCCTCTTTCTCTCTCAAATATAAATAAAAATAAGATATAAAAATCATAACAAAAATTTAGACAGGTGTGGTGGTACATATTTTTTTAATCCCAGCACTGGGGAGGCACAGGTAGGAGGATCTCCATGAGTTCAAGGCCACCCTGAGACTACATAGTGAATACCAGGCCAGCTTGGACTAGAGCGAGACCCTATGTCAAAAAAACAAAGCATAGGTCTGGAGAGATAGCATAGCAATTAAGGCACTTGCCTGTGAAGCCTGATGACCCAGATTTGATTACCCAGGACCAATGTAACCCTACCTCCAAAAACAAACAAACAAACAAACAAACAAAAAACCCCCAAAAACCCTTACATAAATTTATAATTCAATTATATAAAAAGAAAAGTACTAAATACCTCAATAAAAACACAACAGATCAAAAGTACTAAATACCCCCAAACTCATCACTATGTAATATTTATTATTATTATTATTATTATTTTTTTTTTTTATCTCTACAGACAAACTGTTTATTGAGAGAAACAGCCAGGGGCAGTTGCCTTCCCACAGGATGAAGGCTGACGCACTGAATCAGGCTGGGGTCAGACTTATAAGGAGGATCCTAAGAAACAGATTGTACCAGGTGCTGATGATAAGACAACTGTAGCCTTTTGTGTCATTGTCCAGGATAGGTTTCTTTAACCAGGTTTGTCTAAGGGAGGGCACTCAGATGATTTCTGGTCCTACAAGGCCATCTGAGCTAAGAGGAGTGCATCAATCAGAGGAGGTATCAAGCTTAATGAGGCCAAATACCTCTGTGACTTCTTTATTGCCTGCTAGTTTTAGGGATAATTATTAACTCTTTAGTTCCCTCTAGTTTTCAGGCTATTAACCCTTCTATCTATCTATCTATCTATCTATCTATCTATCTATCTATCTATCTATCTATCTATCTATCTTCATAGGCTGTAGAGATGGCACATGCATTTAGAGTTTGTTTGCTGTGGCAGGAGGCCTTGGAGTGCTTATTCTTTATCTACCTCTATTGCTCTCTCTCTCTCTCTGATTTTTACTTATAAATAAATAAATAAAAATTCATTAAAAAATAAAAATATAGGGCTGGAGAGATGGCTTAGTGGTTAAGTACTTGCCTGTGAAGCCTAAGGACCCAGTTTGAGGCTCGATTCCCCAGGACCCACGTTAGCCAGATGCACAAGGGGACACATGCATCTGGAGTTCATTTGCAGTGGCTGGACGCCCTGGCGCGCCCATTCTCTCTCTGTCTCTGTCTCTCTGTCTCTTTCTCTCTGTCATTCTCAAATAAATAAATAAAAATAAAACAAAAATGTTAGATAAAAATAAATATTTAGGGCTGGAGAGATGGCTTAGCGGTTAAGCGCTTGCCTGTGAAGCCTAAGGACCCCGGTTCGAGGCTCGGTTCCCCAGGTCCCACGTTAGCCAGATGCACAAGGGGGCGCACGCGTCTGGAGTTCGTTTGCAGAGGCTGGAAGCCCTGGCGCGCCCATTCTCTCTCTCTCCCTCTATCTGTCTTTCTCTCTGTGTCTGTCGCTCTCAAATAAATAAATAAAAATTTTAAAAAAATAATAAAAAAATAAATAAATATTTACTATGAAAAAGGAATGAAGCTGGGCATGGTGGTGCACACCTTTAATCCCAAAGTGTGAGAGGCAGAGGTAGGAGGATCACTGTGAGTTCGAGGCTGCCTTGAGATTACATAGCAAATTTCAGGTCAGCCTGGGCTAGAGTGAGAGCCTACCTTGAAAAACAAAAACAACAACAAACCAACAAACAAAATAAGGAATGAAAATGACATAGTATGCGATGGCAAACTATATCATGTTGACAGAGACTAATTTTGGATTAAAGGTGCTTGATGAACAATAAGAGCAAACAGCAGTCCTGGCCATTCCCATTCCCTTCTGGAAGGAGATAAAACGCGCTCGTGAAAGCTGCTCTCCCTGTTCTGGGAGGAAAGAAACTTCTTATGAGATAGGGAGTCAAGGTTGGGAGAAATCTTTACAAAAACACTGATTAACCCCCATCTTTCTAGTCACTTCTCCACAATTAATACTGGTGTGTGTGCATGTGTTCTTGTACATGACTATGGTCTCTCACATGCCATGGGCATGTATTAACTCCAGAGGAGGAATTTTGTGTTGCTCCTTACCTTCTACCACATTTTGAGGCAGAATCTCTCACTCCTACTCCATTCGCCAAGCTGGCTGGCCAGGGAGGATCCAGGAAATTCTCGTGCCTCTGCCTCCCTTCCCTGGGTTTACCGAAGCCCAGCACAGCTCCCAGCTTTGAACTCAGGTACTCACATTGTGCCACAAGGAGAGGGAGGGGAGAAAGGAGAGGAGGGGGAGAAAGAAAGAGACAAAGAAGAACTTATTTATTTATTTTATCTTTTTTGTTTTGTTTTGTTTTTCGAGGTAGGGTCTCACTTGGCTCAGGCTGACCTGGAATTCACTATGTAGTCTCAGGGTGGCCTCGAACTCATGGCGATCCTCCTACCTCTGCCTCCTGAGTGCAAGCACCACCAAGACCAGCTTTATTTATTTTTATTTTTAGAGAGAGCAAGTGAGAGAGACAATTGGTGTGCCAGGGCCTCAGCCACTGAAATTGAACTCCAGACGCTTGCACCACCTTGTGCTTGCCTCACCTTTGTGCATCTGGCTTATGTGGGATCTGGAAAGTCAAACTTGGGTACTTAGGCTTCCCAGGCAAGCACCTTAACTGATAAGCCATCTCACCAGCCCTGCAATTATTATTTATTTATTTAGGCTTTTGATATAGGGTCTCATTCTAGCTCAGGCTAACCTGGAATTTACTATGTAGTCTCAGGATGGCCTTGACCTCACAGCAAACCTCCTACCTCTTCCACGGGCTGAGATTAAAGGGGTGCGACACCATGCCTGGCCCTATTTTTTTTTAAAGATTTTTATTTGTATTTTATTTTATTTATTACAGTCAGAAAAAAAAAAAAAGGAGAGAGTAAGAATGGATGCGCCAGGACTTCTAGCCATTGCAAACAAACTCCAGATGCATGCATCACCATGTGCATCTGGCTTATGTAGGACCTGGAGAATTGAACCTGGGTTCTTAGGCTTTGTAGGCATGTGCCTTAACTGCTAAGCCATCTCTCCAGAACTGGCCCTAACTTTAAAAATATTTTTATTTATTTGTGTGTGTGACAGAGAGCAAGCATGGGCTTGAGGACCTGCTTACCACTGTGAACTCCAGTACCCGCCACTTGTGCATCTGGTTTTACATAGGTACTGAGGGTTAGGACCCCGGCCATCTGGCTTAGCGAGCAAGCACCTTTACTGATGAACCATCTCCAAAATCCCTGTGTCACTTTTTTTTTTTTTTTCTTGAGTGCTGGGATTAAAGGTGTGCACCATCATGCCCAGCGCCTGTATCACTTTTTAAAAAATATTTATTTTTATTTATTTATTATTAGAGAGAGAGAGAGAAAATGGGTGTGCCAGGGCCTTTAGCCACTGCAAATGCACTCCAGATGCATACTCCATCTTATGCATCTGGTTTATGTGGGACCTGGAAAATCAAACCTGGGTCCTTAGGCTTTGCAGGCATATGCCTTAACCCCTAAGCCATCTCTCCAGTCCTGTATCACTTTTTAATTCACCAAAGGCAATATTCATTGTGTGTTGAGCGCTATAGTTACATGTAACTTACAAATGGTAGATTATTGTGGTCCAAAGAGTGAAGGATATTGCTTCAAGAGGTGTCTGACTCTGGGTGTGGCTCTTTTACCAAGGTTCCCAGAAGGTGGTGCTGTGGACTGACACATATCTTCACCTCATTTTTCTGCACTGTTGAAATGATCACCAAAATGTCTTTCGAAATGCTTCCAGAATTGTTTTTAGGGCTCATACCTCAATAGTCTGCTCTCTGCTTAATATAAGGGAAAATAGAGAAAAGATGCTGCCTCAGGCTTGTACAGTGGGATGTGAGAATTGTAATTTCCTTCTTGACAATGGTGAGGTTTTCTTTTTTTCCCCCAAGAGGGAAATAAATATGGGGCTGGAGAGATGGCACAGCTGTTAAAGGTGTGCTTACAAAACTTGACAGCCTGGGTTTGATTCCCCAGTACCCATGTAGAGCCAGATGCACAAACTGGTGCATGCATATGGACTTCATTTGCAGTAGCTAGAGGCCCTGCATGCCCATACCCTCCCTCTATCTTCCTCTTTCTGTCTCAAATAAATGAATAAAAATATTTATTATTTACGAGAGAGAGAGGCATACGGAAAATGGATGACTAGGGCATCTAGCCACTGAAACAAAGTCTAGACACATGGGCCACTTTAACATCTGGCTTTAGGTGGGTACTGGGGAATCAAATCTGGCTCCTTTGGCTTTGCAGGCAAATGCCTTAACCATTAAGCCATCTCTCCAGCCCAATAAAAATATTTTTTTAAAAAAGGGAAACATGTTGGCTTCAGATGGCCCAAACATCAACTATTGTCATTGTCCTTTTCCTTTTTACTCTTTTTTTTTTTTTCAAGGTAACATCTCACTCTAGCCCAGACTAACCTGGAATTCACTATGTAGTCTCAGGGTGGCCTCGAACTCACAGCGATCCTCCTACGTCTGCCTACGGAGTGCTGGGCTTAAAGGAGTATGTCACCAAGCCCAGCTTCCCTCTTCCTCTTTTTATTTATTTATTTATTAGTTATTTAGTTATTATTTTTATTTATCTATTTTTGTATTTTTATTGACAACTTCTATAATGGGAAATAATATTCCATGATAATTCTCTCCCTACCCCCACTTTCTCCTTTGAAACTCCACTCTCCAACATATTCCCTCCCCATCTCAATCAGTCTCTCTTTTATTTTGATGTCATGATCTTTTCCTCCTATTGTGATGGTCTTGTGTAGGTAGTATCAGGCACTGTGAGGTCATGGATACCCAGGCCATTTTGTGCCTTGAGGAGCATGATGTAAGGAGTCCTACCCTTCCTTTGGCTCTTACATTCTTCCCACCACCTCTTCTGCAATAGACCCTGAGCCATGGAAGGTGTGATACAGATATTTCAGTGCTGAGCACTCCTCTGTCACTTCTCAGCTCCATGATGCCTTCTGAGTCATCCCAAGGTCACTGCCATCTGAAAAGAGAAGCTTCTCTAACCAAAAGTGAGAGTAGCATTAATATATGGGTATGAACATTAAGAGAAGTGCTTACTGGGCAGTTTGGTGAGCATAGTATATACATTTAGTCAGACACCAGCAGATATTACATCCCTAGGGCTCATGACTAACCCTGTTGTAGCTTTTCAGTATCAGGGATGTATTCACTCCCTTGAAGGGGGCCTCCAGTCCAATTAGAGGGCAGTTGGTTTCTCCCATAACAGACATGCCACTATTGCACCCATTGGCTCATTTGGCCTGGCAGGCCAAATATAAGGCTTGCTGTGCCCACTGTTGGGTATCTTCACTGATGATTTCTCTCTCTCCCATTGAACTGCATGCCACGTGGCATTATTAGTTATTGATGTAGAGTCTCTCTCTAGCCCAGGCTGACCTGGAATTTACTATGTAGTCTTAGAGTGGCCTTGGACTCATGGTGATCCTCCTACCTCTGCCTTCCGAGTTCTGGGATTAAAGGTGTGTGCCACTATGCCTGGCATCTTTTTCTTTTTTGTGTGCATCTGGAGATCTTTGCAGTGGCTGGAGGCCCTGGTATGTCCGTCCTCTTTTCTTTATCTCTCCCTGCTTGAAAATAAATTAAAAAAAAAATGGTACATATGCACAATGGAATGTTATACAGTCATAACGAAAATGAAATGGTGCCAGGTGTGGCGGAAGCAGAGGTAGGAAGATTCCTGTTAGTTCAAGGCCAGCCTGGGATACAGAGTGACAGGTCAGCTTGGGCTAAAGTGAGACCCTACTGTGAAAACTCAGAAAAGGAAGTTGTGACACTTGTGCCACTTTGTAGGCAACCACCTTAACCCCTGAGCCATCTCTCCAGTGCATTTGTGCCACTCTGTGCATCTGGAGTCTGCTTGCAGCAGTAAGAGGCTCTGGTGTGCTCATCCTCCCTCTCTTTCAAATAAATAAAAGACCTGGGTGTAGCAGTGGATGCTATTAATCCCAGCACTTGGGAGGCAGAGGTAGGAGGATTGCTGTGAGTTCCAGGCCACCCTGAGACTACAGAGTGAGTTCACATCAGCCTGGGCTAGAATGAAACCCTACCTCAAACAACAACAACAACAACAAAAACCAAGCAAACAAAAATAGAAAAGAAAGGGAACAGGCAACAGTAACACAGACAAGGGCATTTTTAAAAAATAAAATTTAAATATAATTTTATAATTTTAATAAATGTATTTACTTGTTATCAAAAAAGAAAGGGAAAAATGAAAGTACAAGGGAGACTGGTTAGGAAGAGGAAAGTGTTCTTCAAGGTGGGAAGGGGACAAGAAAGGATAATAGAGGGTGAATATTATCAAAATACATTATATATGTATGCAATTGCCAAAACAATTACAAAAAAATTTTTTTTGGTTTTTCTTTCTTTTTTTTGCGGGGGGGTTTCAAGGTAGGGTCCATCTCACTCTAGCCCAGGCTGACCTGGAACTCACTATGTAGTTTCAGGTGGCCTTGAACTCATATAAGTCCTCCTACCTTTGCCTTCCAAGTGCTGGGATTAAAAGGGTGAGCATGCCCAACTTGATTTCTGTAGGTCAAATCATTCTGGTTTCATGTCAACCCCGTTCCATGTTGGTAAGTCTTCCCAGTTTGTGTTTGATGGGTAACTGATTCTATCAACTTAGACACCTCTCATCTTCCTGGACATTAGAGACATTTTAATTGCAGGCTTATCTGCCAGTTTTTCTGCCTTAGAGAAAATTGTTGGCCAAGTGCTTTTATTTATTTATTTATTTTGGCAGAGTGCTTTTAAATGGCTTGGCATTTTGCACATCCTTTTGCTTTCATGATGGAGGTGAATGAATTCTGAGCCTCTTAAAGGAATATCATTAGTGGGTTGGTCATCAAGATGCACATTATAGACCCAGCAAATCATTCTTGCCTCCTGAAACCTTTGAATTTCTTCTTCTAATTTATACAAAGACATTTTCAGTGTCATACAAATTAATGATGGCCCAATATCCCTCCCAGGTTTGCATAAACCAACATTTTGAACTGCTAGAATAACACCTGCCAGCTGTCAGAGGACCCCTCTGCATGCAGAGTTGCCAGTAAGTACATGAAAATCAATAAACTCATTGCAATCTAATTCTGTTCAGGCTTTTATGAGTTAAATGCCCTCCAAACCCACCTTCATAAGCAGTTCCTGTTCTTTTTATTATTATTATTAGACAAAATAGCAACTTCCTGCAGTTGTTTTCCTTTGGGTAAGTCCACTCCTCCCTGGTTTGTCTGCCCTCCATCCTTGAAGATGTGCTAGGTTTGGATTTTGGTTCTGGCCAAGAGCCAAAGAGACTTTTCATCTTTTCTTCACCAGCAAACAAAAGTAGAAAAGAAAGGAAACCAGGCAACAGTAACACAGACAAGGGCATTTTTTAAAAATATTTTTTGTTCATTTTTTATTTATTTATTTGAGAGCAACAGACACAGAGAGAAAGACAGATAGAGGGAGAGAGAGAGAATGGTCGCGCCAGGGCTTCCAGCCTCTGCAAACGAACTCCAGACGCGTGCGCCCCCTTGTGCATCTGGCTAACGTGGGACCTGGGGAACCGAGCCTCAAACCGGGGTCCTTAAGGCTTCACAGGCAAGCGCTTAACCGCTAAGCCATCTCTCCAGCCCGACAAGGGCATTTTTAAAAAATAAAATTTAAATATGATTTTATAATTTTGATAAATATATTTACTTGTTATCAAAAAAGAAAGGGAAAAATGAAAGTACAAGGGAGACTGGTTAGGAAGAAGAAAGGGTTCTCCAAGGTGCAAAGGGGACAAAAAAGGATAATAGAGGGTGAATATCATCAAAATACAATCCTGTAGTTTCAGGATGGCCTCAAACTCACAGCGATCCTCCTACCTCTGCCTTCCCCGTGCTGGGATGAAAGGCGTGTGCCACCACGCCCAGTTTAGCCGGAAATTTTTTTTTTAACATAAACAATAAACACCTTTATTACATGGACTAAGGATGGTTTTATTTGCCTTTCCGTAGCCCGAAATTTTTTTTTTTAATTAATTAATTTATTTATTTGAGAGCGACAGACACAGAGAGAAAGACAGATAGAGGGAGAGAGAGAGAATGGGCGCGCCAGGGCTTCCAGCCTCTGCAAACGAACTCCAGACGCGTGCGCCCCCTTGTGCATCTGGCTAACGTGGGTCCTGGAGAATCGAGCCTCGAACCGGGGTCCTTAGGCTTCACAGGCAAGCGCTTAACCGCTAAGCCATCTCTCCAGCTCTAAATAAGATTTTAAAACCTTTTTATTGACAGCTTCCCTAATTATAGACTATAAACTATGATAATTTTCTTCCCACCACCACTTTCCCCTCACAAATGCACTCTTCATCATATTTCCTCCTCCTCTCTCTCTCTTTTATTTTGACGTCATCATCTTTTCCTCCTATTATGAAGATCTTGTGTACGGGCTGGAGAGATGGCTTAGCGGTTAAGCGCTTGCCTGTGAAGCCTAAGTACCCCGGTTCGAGGCTCGATTCCCCAGGACCCATGTTAGCCAGATGCATAAGGGGACGCACTCATCTGGAGTTCGTTTGCAGTGGCTGGAGGCCCTGGTGCGCCCATTCTCTCTCTCTCTCTCTCTCTCTCTCTCTCTCTGCCTCTTTCTCTCTCTGTCACTCTCAAATAAATAATAAATAAATAAAAATGAAAGCAACAACAAAAAAGATCTTGTGTAGGTAGTGCCAGGCACTGGGAGGTCATAGATATCCAGGCTATTTTGTGTCTGGAAGAGTGCATTGTAAGCAGTACTACCCTTTCTTTGGCTCTTACTTTATTTATTTATTTATTTAGTTTTTTTAAGGTAGGGTCTCACTCACTCTAGCCCAGGCAGACTTGGAATTCACAATGTTGTCTCAGGGTGGCCTTGAATTCAGTGATCCTTCTACCTCAACTTCCCTAGTGCTGGGCTTAAAGGCATGTGCCACCATGCCCAGCCTTGTTTGTTTTTTCAAGGTATGTTTTCACACTAGCCCTGGCTGACCAGGACTTCACTATGTGGTCTCAGGGTGGCCCTGAACTCATGGTGAAACTCCTACCTGTGTCTCTTACATTCTTTCTGCCACCCTTTCTGCAATGGACCCTGAGTCTTGAAAGGTGTGATTGAGATGTCTCAGTGCTGAATACACATACAAAAACTATATATATACACACACACACACACACACACACACACACACACACACATATACACATACATACACATACACACATGTATTTAGATTTTTTAAAGTTGGGTTTCACTCTAACCCTGGCAGACCTAAAATTCACTGTGAAGTCTCAGGCTGATCTTGAATTCCAGGCAATCCTCTGACCTCTGCCTCCTGAGTGATGGTGTTAAAGGTGTGGGCCACCATGCCTGGCTCAAATAAAATATTTATTTATTTATTTATTTATTTATTTATTTATTTATTTATTTATTTTCCAAGTAGGGTGTCACTCTAGCCCACAGGCGAACCTGGAATTCACTATGTAGTCCCAGGCTGACCTTGAACTCACTGTGATTCTCCTACCTCTGCCTCCCAAGTGCTGGGATTAAAGGTGTGTGTCACCACACCTGGCTTAAAATAATTTTTATTTTCAAGGAGAGGAGAGTGACAATGAGAATGGGCATGAGAACTCCAGATACCTGCACCACTAAGTGCATATGGCTTTACACAGAAACTGGGAAATTAAACACTGGCTGACAGGCTTTGCAAGCAAATGCCTTTAACCACTAAGCAATCTTCCCAGCCCCAAAAGAAGCATGTTTTTTGTTTGTTTGTTTTTGTTTTTTTGAAGTAGCATTTCACTCTAGCCCAGGCTGACCTGGGATTCACTATGTAGTCTCAGGCTGACCTCAAACTCATGGCAATTCTCCAAACTCTCTGCCTTCCAAGTGCTGGGATTAAAAGTGTGTGCTACCACACCTGGCTATATGTATATGTTTTTTGATTTTTCAAGGTTCGGTCTTACTCTAGCCCAGGCTGACCTGGAATTCACTCTGTGGTATCATAGTGACCTCTAACTCATGGCGATTCTCCTACGTCTATCTCCCAAATGCTGAGATTAAAGGTATGCGCCACCACACCCAGCAAAATATTTTTGTAAAAAAGAAGAAATTTGGAGGCTGGAGAGATGGCTAAGCAGTTAAAAGTACTTGCTTGCAACACTTGTTGGCCCAGGTGCAATTCCCTAGTACCCACAACATAAAGCTGGGTGCACAAAGTGACACATGCATCTGGAGAGTCCATTTGCAAGGTCAAGAGGCCTTAGCAAACCCACTCATTCTCTCTCTGCTTGCAAATAACAATATTATTTTATATCTCGTTTTTTATTTTTATGTATTTATTTATTTGACATAAAAAGAGAGAGAGAGAGATAGAATGGGTATGCCAGGGTCTCCAGCCACTGCAAATGAACTCCAGACATATGCACCTCCTTGTGCATCTGGCTAATGTGGGTCCTGGGGAATCAAACCTAGGTCCTTTGGCTTTGGAGGCAAATGCCTTAACTGCTAAGCCATCCCCCCAGCCCATTATTTTATATTTCTATTCATTTATTTGAGAGAGAGAAAAAAAAGAGGTAGAGAGAGAATGGGAACACCAGGGACTCCAGCCACTGCCCATAAACTCCATATGCATGTGCCACTTTGTGCATCTGGCTTTATGTGGGAACTGGGGAATGAAATCTGGGTCTTTAGGCTTTGTAGGCAAATGTCTTAGCCACTAAGACATCTCTTCAGCCCCTAAAATTATTATTATTGTTGTTTTTTTTTTTCAAGGTAGGGTCTCATTCTGGTCCAGGCTGACCTGGAATTAACTATGTAGTCTCAGGGTGGCCTCAAACTCCCAGCAATCCTCCTACCTCTATCTCCCGAGTGCTGGGATTAAACGTGTGTGCCACCATGCCCAGTCCTGAAATTATTTTTAAATATTTTATTTATTTATTTGAGAGAGAGAAAGAGAGAGAATGGGCACACCAAGACTCCCTACCTCTGCCTCCACAGTGCTGGGATTAAAGGTGTGTGTCACCAAACCTAGCTTCCATGGCTATTTCTGGTTTCTTGTTTTGTTTTCTTGAGGTAGGGTCTCACTGTAGCCCAGGCTGTCCTAGAATTTACTATGTAGGCTCAGGGTGGCCTCAAACTCATGCTCATGGTGATCCTCCTACCTGTGCCTCCCAAGTGCTGGGATTAAAGGCGTGCACCACCACACCCAGCCTCCATGGCCATTTCTGAAATATAAAACTGTGTTGCAAATTCAATTAGCCTTTCTTTCCTGAATTTGTTGTACTCCATAGTAGCAGATCAGCTACCAATTTTCTAATCCAGGGGAGAAATAAATCTGACTTTGAAGAACAAGACACTCCTTCAGCATTCAGGTCCCTTTAAAAGAGCCTGCATTTTTTCCTGTTGTTCCAAGGCTGATCAGCTGGCCCAATTTCAATGGTTGTACTTTCTCAAATAATTGCAATTGAACAGGCAGCAGGTTTTTAAATATTTATTTATTTATTTATTAGAGGGACAGCATGCCAGGGCCTCTATCCACTGCAAACAAACTCCAGATGCATGTGCCACCTTGGGCATGCACCACCATGTGTATCTGACTTATGTGGGTTCTGGAGAATTGACCCTGGATCTTTAGGCTTCACAGGCAAGTCCATTAACAGTTAAGACCTTCTGCAGCTCAGGCAGCAGTTTTGGCCCAAAAATTTCATTTATTTCTGTACCATATCACTCTGCTCACACCAATCCATTTCTTTTATAAATATCTATTATTATTTTATTTATTTATTTATTGATATTTCGAGTTAGGGTCTTACCCAGGCTGACTTGGAATTCACTATATAGTCTCAGGGTGGCCTCGAACTCATGGCAATCCTCCTACCTCTGCCTCTCGAGTGTTGGGATTAAAGGTGTGCACCACAATGTCCGATTTATATTTATTTATTTGAGAGAGAGATAGATAAAGGCAGACACAGGAAAGAATGGGCATATCAGGGCCTTCAGCCACTGCAAATGAACTCCAGACCATGCACCACCTGGCTTATGTGGGTACTGGGGAATCAAACCTGGGTCCTTTGGCATTTCAAGCAAGTGTCTTAACCATTAAACCATCTCTCCAGACACATATCAATCCCTTTCTATGTAATGCAACCCCACACAAGTTCTCAGGACACAGGAAGGCAGAAGGCAGCAAGCCTTTCACACAAACTGCTTGTAGACCAGTCCTGACAAAGTTCTGTGTCAAAGTACACAGTCCTTAGTTCTTACTGCATTCAGGTCTTTCAACTCTGTCCAGAATAATCCATGTACTTATGGCCAAGGTTTTAAATTCTTCCACATTCCTCTTGAAAAGCAGTTCCAACTGACCAAAGCTGCACAGTTAGGATTCTAGCAGTATCAACCCCAATTCTGGTACCAGTTCTACTACTGCACTAAGCTTTGTGTTGCTGGTAGAAAACACCCAACTAAGAGTGGAGGAAAGGGTTTATTTTAGCTTACAGACTCGAGGGGAAGTTTCATGATGGCAGAGGAAAACGGTGGCATGAACAGAGGGTGGACATCACCTCATGGCCAACATCAAGTGCGCAACAGCAACAGGAGAGTGCGCCAAACACTGGCAAGAGGAAGCTGGCTGTAACACCCATAAGCCCACTCCAAAGGAATGTTCCAATCTGCTTCAAATCCTTTATACTAGCTTTTCCTCTATGTGGATGGAATGCTCAGGTTTCATCTCATTAGGGTCTCACTAAAAGGAAACCAACTGAGAAAGGTCATCCCTGACCTTCAATTGCTTTGAATTATTCTTTGTTGATGCCTTTTTTTAATTTAAATTATTTATTTATTTATTTGAGAGCGACAGACACAGAGAGAAAGACAGAGAGAGAGAGAATGGGCGCGCCAGGGCTTCCAGCCTCTGCAAACGAACTCCAGACGCGTGCGCCCCCTTGTGCATCTGGCTAACGTGGGACCTGGGGAACCGAGCCTCAAACCGGGCTCCTTAAGGCTTCACAGGCAAGCGCTTAACCGCTAAGCCATCTCTCCAGCCCCCCCCCCCCCCATTCTTAAAATGAGAGAGAGAAAGAGAGAGAATTGGTGCACCAGTGCTTCTACTCAAGGCAATGGAACCACAGACGCATGAGCTACCTTGCGCACATGCATCACTTTGTGTGTCTGGCCGTGGAGGCTTCTGGGAAGTCAAACTTGTGTCCTTAGGCTTCGCAGGCAAGTGTCTTAGTCACTAAGGGCCATCTCTCCAGCCCTGTTGTTGCCTGTTTTAATGCCTTGTCATGCAGTTGACCTATAACCCTTTTTAGTTTTAGATTTCATTATTTGCCATCTCCTCCTGTTAAGTTTGAACTGTCTCCATCACAATGCTTTTGCTCAAGTGCTATCCTGTAATAACTCAGAATGTGACCTTATTTGGAAATAGAATCATTGCAGATGCAATTAGTAAAGATGAAGTCATATTGATTTAAAGTAAACCCCTAAGCCAACATGACTAGTGTCTTTATAAAAAGGAGACATTTGGATGCTGAGCAAGAAAAATGTCCTGTGAACACAGAGGCAGGTATCTTCAAGCCAAGAACAGAGGCCTGGAACATTTCCTTGCTTCACAGCGCTCAGAAGGAACCAAGCCGGCTGAGACCAGATTTGTAGAATTGATAATAAATTTCTATTTACATCATCCACTCAGTGGCACGTAGTTAGGCGGCGTTAGTAAGCTCCTGAGGGATGTAACTTTGCTTGGCTTGTGCACAAGGGTCCCAGAACGCGCCTGTGCTGATATGTAACCCCTGTATTGCTGCCTTAACGGTTTGCCTAGCAAGTGTAAATATGAAACCCTAGGAAAGGAACAGTTATATCTTATCTTTTTGTAGCTACTGCCCAGTGAAGATGGGTTGCGGGTGTGCAATAAAAACCTGTTGCGTAAACCATTTCACTCATTTCCAGATTTCTGCAATGCAAGAGGATTATAGAACACAGCTCTTAAGTTCCAGGCTGCATTGCTATCCACGATATGCTTTCAGATCTCTGGACAAAGGGCCGAATACTTGGCAAGACTCTCAAATGAGACTCAAGAGACCAAACCAAGCTAGAGCTTTTTGCAAACGCCATCCTTACCCTTTTTCGGGCATCTTGGTACTTGTAGTTTTATCCACTGTATCTTTACCTAAAAAGTGAGCGTTGAGACCACAACTCCCATCACCCCGTGAGCCCTGGAACCTACAGAGCGCATCCTCCGGAGGGGGTGCCGGCGCCACTGACAAACCTGCCGGCCGCAGGGCCCGCCTCCCCGAGCGCAGGCTCCTCCACCATTGGGCAGCTGCCCCGCCTCTCAGCGGAGGGGCGCCAGGTGAATGAAAGGGGGCGTGCCGGTGCGCATAGCTCGCTGGCGGCTCGGCCGGAGCCCCGTGCAAGGTGAGAACAGAGGAGCGGGTCTTTGCTGAGGCTTTGCACCGAATGGAAGGTGGAGGGAGAAATTCGAGGGGGCCGGGGAGGCCAGAGCCGGGGGATGGGTAGCTGGCGGGGTTGCCTTTCGCTGTCAGCGTCCTTCGGACCGCCTGGCCCCGGCAGCCCCTGGGACCCCCGCCGCGCGAGCCCGCGGGCGCGGCGCAAGGTGCCCCTCCTCCTCCTCCTCCTGGATTTGGGTAGCCTACCCACTCCCCGCGTCGTGCACATGGGGGGTCTCGCGCCCGCACGTTCTGATGGTGAATAATGTCCCCAAGCGAGGACTTGGCCAGCCTGGGGCAGTGTCCGCGGGAGGCCACGGGAGGCCCAAGGCCGCAGGGTCCCATTCTTGGAGGACAGGGACTGTGACCACTAAGCTGGTTCCGGTGGCCTTCGCCTCGACTGACTCTGCACGAGATTGTTCCCGCTTGTCTTGAGAGCATTTTAGCTGGTGAGTGAATCCAAGATGCAATTGGCCAGACTTTCCACCTGTTCAAATGGAAACTCTTCTCCCCGCCGTTCCCCTCCTCTCCGTGTGCCCGAAGGAAGGAGTTCCCTCCCCTGTCTGTGAGGTCGCAGGATGCTTTAAAAAGGGTTTGGGGAGAACAGTAAACATAGTAGTTAAGGATGTCAAACTCTGTAATCAATTTAATTTAGATTCTAAATCCTGCTGTGGACGTGTAGTCTGCGTTTTTGAGCCTCAGTTTCCTCCTGTGTAAATTGAAAATACCTACTGTACTGGGTAGTGTGAGGCTAAGATGATGTGCTTGTAAAGAACTCTGCATAGGTGGCATAAAGAATAGTTCCCGTTAATTTTAATAATCGAGGAGCAGTTTTTTAAAATTTTTGTTCATTTATTTGCAAGTAGAAAGAGATAGAGAGAATGAGCACATCAGGGCCTCCAGCCTATGTAAGTGAACTCCAGATGCACAGGCCACTTTGTACATCTGGCTTTATGTGGATACTGGGGAATTGAATTCCAGTCATTAGGCTTTGCCTGGCAAACACCTTAACCACTGAGCCATCTCTTCACCCGTAAGAAGCAGTGTCTTAAAAACATTATTTATTTATTTGCAAGTGGAGAGAGAGAGGGAGACAGAGAGAATGGACACAGCCTGGGCCTCCTGCCACTGCAAACAAGCTCCAGATGCTTGCAACCCTTAGTGCATTTGGCTTTACCTGGGTACTAGTGAATTGAACCCAAGCCATTAAGTCTTGCAAATAAGTGCCCAAAAGACTGAACCATCTCTTCAACCTGGAGGAGCAGGTTTTATTATTCTCAGGTTGGTGAGGCTGGAGAAGGGTTATCAGAAAGAATAGGCTGAGCTGGGCACAGTGGCCCGATGTACAAGGTGACACATGTGTCTGGAGTTCAGTTGCAGTGGCTACAGGTCCTAGCACACTCATTCTGTTATCTGCCTCTTCCTCGCAAATAAATTTTATTTATTTATGAGAGAGAGAGAAAGAGAAGCATATAGAATGAGAAAGAGAGAATGGGTGTGCTAGAGCTTCTAGTCACTGCAAATGAACTCCAGATGCATGTATCATATTGTGCATCTGGCTTATGCGGGTGCTGGGGACTTGAACTTGGGTCCTTAGCCTTCAAAGACAAGTGTATTAACCACTAAGCCATCTTTCCGGCCCCCTAAAAATATGTTTTTGAAGTTTTTTTGTGTGTAAGAGAGAGAGAGAGAATTGGCGCACCAGGTCCCCTAGCCACTGCAGTTAAACTCCAGAAATATGTGCCCCTTTATGTGGCTGGCTTACTTGGGTTCTAGAGAATCAAACCTTAGGCTTTGCAGGCAGATGCCTTAACTGCTAAGCCATCTTTCCAGCCCCAGCTATTTTATTTCAAAAAGCAAAAGCAATAACGTATTTAATAACATATTCTAACTGGGCAGAAGCACTTTTCTATATTGTTTGTTTTTGTGTTGTGATGAGGTCTTAGTGTGTTGCCCAAGCTGGTCTGGAATACTTGTGTTCTGGTGATCCTTCCCTTTCTATGGATCTGGGATTGCAAGCATGCACCACCACCCCACCCAGGAAGGTTTAAAGTGAAAAGTGAAGGTTCTTTAACATATATATTCTTCATCCATTGTTTGTTACATATTTCTTGTATACATTTCCAAATTTTTTTTCAAGCTGGGTGAGATGGCTCAGCAGTTAAAAGTGCTTGCTTGCAAACCCTGATGGCCCAGGTTCAATTCCCCAGCCACACACGTAAACCTGGACACAGGAAATGGCACAAGAATCTCATGTTCCAAACGGCCTGGATGTCCATGACCTCACAGTACCTGACATTGCCTACACAAGACCATCATAATAGGAGGAAAAGATCATGACATCAACATAAAAGAGAGACTGATTGAGATGGGGAGGGGATATGATGGAGAATGGAGTTTCAAAGGGGAAAGTGGGGGAGGGAGAGTATTACCATGGATATTTTTTATAATCATGGAAGTTGTTGACAAAAAAAAAAATTGAAAAAAAAAAGATTGAGGAAAAACCACATACCTGAAGTAACCTAATAAATAAGCAATAAGCTCTCATTGAAAAAAAAAAAAAAAAAAAAAAAAAAAGAATCTCATGTTCCATTTGCAGCAAGAGACCCTGGTGTGCCCAAACATACAAGTAAATAAAAATAAAAAAGATAGCTGTTCCGATAGTCTTTTTTTGTGTGTGTGTGTGGGGGGGTGCTTTTTGAGGTAGGGTTTCTGCCTAGCCCATGCTGACCTGAAATTCACTCTGTAGTCTCAGGGTGAACTCACAGTGATCCTCCTACCTCTGCCTCCCAAGTGCTGGGATTAAGGGTGTACACCACCATGCCCAGCTCTGATAGACGTTTATGGTAGTTATTTCCCCCCCACTTTATTTATTTATGAGAAAGAGGCGGAAAGAGAAAGAGAGGGAAAGAAAGAGAGAGGAAAAAATTGGGCACCCATGGCCTCTAGTCCCTGCAAACAAACTCCAGACACATGTACCACCTGGTGTATCTGGCTTTACATGGGTATTAGGGAATCAAACCTGGGTCCTTCGTTTTTGCAGGCAAGTACTTTAACCACTGAGCCATCTCTGTAATGCTTGTGGTAGTTCTTATTATCAGGAATAAACATGAGATCCCCTTCTTTAGGCTTTCCTGGCTTTATTTAATTTTGTTTTTACCATGGCTCAACAGCTACAACTCCATTTAATTCTGATAACTTAAGCAGTACATGTTTTTACTTTGTTAATCATTTACCTTGTCTAAACATTGAAGTTATTTCTATATGTGTGATAATATAAAAATGTGCTATAGGGTTGGAGAGATGGCTTAGTGGTTAAGGCGTTTGCCTGAAAAGCCAGAGGACCTCAGTTTGGTTCCCCAGGGTCCACATAAGCCAGATGCAGAAGATGGCGTATGTATCTGGAGTCTGTTTGCAGTGGCTGGAGGCCCTGGCACACCCATTCTCTCCCTCTGTCTTTCTCTCTGTGTCTTTCCCTCCCCCATTCTTTCAAATAAATAAATAAAAACTTAAAAAAAAATTTAAATGTGGTATAGTCAGATACGGTAGTGCATCCCTCTAATCCCAGGACTGGAGAGGAGGAGGCAGGAAGATCTATGCAAGATCAAGACCAGCCAAGAGCTACAGAGGGAGACCCTACTGAAGGAGGATAGCAAAAAGCTAGCTTCTTTTAGGCAGCTTCAGTTAGAGATTGAGGCCCAGAGACAACCAGAAAATGCCACCCCTCCTGACATCTCCACCTGACACCAGAACAGAACTGGAAGAAATGGAATTTGAGGCCAGGCGTGGTGGCACACACCTTTAATCCCAGTACTTGGGTGGCAGAGATAGGAGGGTCGCCATGAGTTTGAGGCCATCCTGGGACTACATAGTGAATTCCAGGTTAGCTAGAGTGAAAATCTACTTTAAAAAAAAAAAAAAAAAAAAAGGAAAGAAAGGAAGAAAAATAAATGGAATCCCTGTCTGATCAAAACTGATCTACAGTGCCTCCATAGTCTAGCATGCCACCTAGACACATGGCACAGGTGGGCTCACTCTGGCACCTGCCCCCCAAATCTACAAATCAGTCTGGTCTTTCTCCTTCCCTATAAAG